>NC_140589.1:1786028477-1786644192 GCF_964204655.1 Triturus cristatus | reverse complement strand
CCCAAAGGGGTTGCAGAAATCAAAGCTTGTTTTATTTGTACAAATGCATTTTGGGCCCTTTTAGGCCACTGCAAGAGCTCAGTGGTGCCTCTGAAGCCTTATTCCCCCTCTTAGCCGGTCAGTGAGTCTATAGAGAGAATCATCATTGCAGTGATATGACATAAGAGATGCCAAAAGTATATTGTTAAGATATTGAACTAGCATTAAACTCCGGGTAAAGACCAAAGTGGCCAAATCTGTCTTTAATGCTTGATAGAAGATTGATGGGGATTCCATAAATCCTTCAGGGAGCCTTTGCCATGAAAGTTGGGATCCACTGAATGAGAACGTGAAGAGAAAAAGACTCTCTTCATGGACTTGGCTAGAAAAGACGACAGAACAAAGACCTACCACAGTAAGCCATTGGGCGCTTGTGGAGATGAAAGAAAAGATGGTGGCAGGGCTAGGGACTCATTGAAAGCTAGGCATACCCACAATATGAATGGCTTTATAGACTTGCCTGGAGCACAGAATGAACTAAATAATTATAGAATGCATAAAACTCCAATCTTTAGTTATATATTCAAAAGGTTTTATTAGCATATAAAATATTGAACAATCATATTATGTAAACAGTGCTCATTGTAAAATAATGACAAATGTCTCAATCTGATATGCACATGGCCAGAATAGTATATGAAGAGCCAACACGTGTTGCATCTTTAGACAAGCCTTACTCAGGGCTTGAAGTAAGAACAGAACTATATAGGTCAATGGAGCTTGGAAGGGACGATCAGAGCATAGCCGAGTGTTCTTAACAATAAAAAATCTGGTAGCTTATAGTTAGCTGTGCCAGGAAGATGGAAAGTCGAATTATTCTCACAGAATGCTAAATAAATCGAGCCATACCAAAGCAGTAGTACTGGATTAACCCCCCTGATATGGTATAAATAACACCACTAGATAACTGATGGCTTGGAATAAGCTACACCAAGCAGGAAAAGGATGGCAATAGTTTAAAAAAAATACTAGGTAAGTGGAGTTGAAACAGGACAATTTTACTAGAGAGACCCCCTAATAAAGGATAAGTATCAACACACATAGTTGCAAGTAAGGGTGGGCGGAGATCATGGAGTCGTGCTCCATGAAGCTCCATGAAGTATCCCAAAAACTCCGCCGTGCTACGCGGAGTTCCATAGCAGGCGAAGTAAGGTCACAGATCCATTCAGCCTGTGTAGTTGGATCATGTCACTCTTCCGGCGGCGGCAACACACTTACCAGTGATTGTGTGCACTGCACTGCAGGCTGCAGCCTGCACCAGCTGGAGATGCCCTCCTCCTCCATCTTCCGTTCCGAGTCCTCTGCAGGCTCCACTATGAATTCGAAAGTCTCTTCTCTCTCACCTCAGGATCAGGAAGCAATGCAGTCCGGAGTCATGGTGATGCAATGCATGGGCCGGATGGCTCTCATCCGCCATCACGACTCACAAGACGCCAATCAGCCTGAGCCTGCAGGACTCGTAGCGGAAGATGATGGAGGTGTAATGTTAGCTGATTCTATTTGTGAACGCGCTAGCATGCTCTTTATTGTTATGTCATCTGATCTTCATTTGTGAATGCGCATGCTCACGTTTCTGTATTGCTATTCTTTGAAACTACATACAGTGATTGCATGCGCATACTTTGTTCAAGTATTTCATGTTTTCATTTGAATGTGCATTCTCGTGCATACTGTTTCTCGTTGAAGTCCGAATGACGGTAACTGACATTGGAAACTCGAACTTCAAGGAGGATAGATGCACTCCAGTGGTGTTCTTATGTTAGCTTGAAATAAAGCTGATTGAAATATCTTCCAGACTACTTTGCTGTGATTTATGCTCCCTTTTCATCTGGCGACGAGGATGCGATGACCTTAAGTTATGTTAGAAAAATTGGTCGCTGAGGGTATTATCAAAACAACTGACTCATCTGAGTGGGTCAGTCCCATTGTCATAGTTAGAAAAAAAGATCAATCTATTTGTTTGTGTGCTGATCTACGCTCTCTTAATAAAAACATAGTAGTAGATTGTCACCCATTACCCAAAATCCAAGATTTATTGTTAAATATTGCTGGTTCTACTTACTTCACTCTTTTAGATCTGCGAGCAGCCTACCACCAAATTCCCCTCTCTGACTCCTCTACAGACCTCACTACATTTGTTACTCCTTATGGGGCATATACATTTTTGAGGTTACCATTTGGGTTAGCCTCTGCGGCCAGCGTTTTCTAGAGATTTATGAAATACATTTTGAAAGATATTGACTCAGTCCAAGAGTAACAAGATGATGTACTAATTTCTAAGAATAAATCTGATCATTTAGTTACACTAAGAAAAGTGCTAAATAAATTCAGAGAAATTGGTGTCACTTTAGGTACTGAGAAATGCAAATTCATGGTTAATTCACTTGACTATTTGGGACTTACGATTTCTGCTTCTGGCATCACTCCAACATTCTCACTTACACAAGCCATTTCTCAAGTTACAGTGCCCAATAATAAGGATTCGCTTAGATCCTTCTTGGGTATGACCGAGTATTATTCCAGGTTCATTTCAGGTTACGCACAAGTTGTTCAACCACTACGCATTCTTCTCAAGAAAAACACAAGTTTTACCTGGAGTCAGGAGACGCAGGAAGCATTTGAGTTGGTGAAAAAGCTAATTCTTGAAGCACCTGCTCTCACTGCATTTACACATGGTTATAAGTGCACCATTTCAGTGGATGCAAGTCAACATGGTCTTGGAGCTGTTCTCTGTCAATGGTTTAATGGTAAAGAAAATACAATTGGTTTCTCTTCCAGGTCATTGACAACTGCAGAAAGTAACTACAGTACCATTGAGAGAGAGGCTCTCGCCTGTTCCTGGGCTGTAGAGAAATTCAGGACATTCATTTGGGGCACTCATTTTGAAATTTGCTCAGATCATAAACCGTTGATTCATTTGCTTAATGGTAATGGCACGGGCAAAGCATCAGCTAGACTAGTGTGCATCCTTTCACATTTAGATGAGTACAATTTTGTCATAAAATACATTCCTGGTGGACGCAATGTCAGGGTTGATTGTCTGTTCAGACTACCTTTACAGGATGATTCATCCTGTTCAAGATTTGATGATGTTGAATGTGTGGTTGCGAGCATTGAAGATTTCATTGGTAGCATGGCTTGTATTTCTCGAGAAGACTGTCTCAAAGCTTCTGAAGAACACAATGTTCTCTTGGCAGTCAAAAATATGATTATTTCTGGCTGGCCAAGGGAAAGCTCCTTACCTGCTACCTTGAAGTCTTTCTCTCAAGTTTCTGATGAACTTTCTGTTGTTGAAAATGTACTCATGCAAGGTGATCTAGCTGTACCCCTGTTTGTCTTCGTTGTAAGATTTTCTACTTAGCACACGAAGGGCATTTAGGTGTAGGTGTAGGTGTAACGTCTAGAAGACTAAAGGAAAGATTTTGGTGGCCTGGCATGGAAAGAGATGTTTCTACCTGGATAAATTCTTGTCAAACCTGCCTTGTTTCAGACAAGCATTGGAAAACATTGATGACCCCTTTACAGAGTGTGCCTGTTCCAGTGGAAGCTTGGTCCAAACTAGCCCTTGATATCGCTGGACCATTTGAAGTTTTGCCTAATGATAAAAAGTACATGATCGTTTTAATTGATTATTTCTCAAAGTAGGTAGAATTTGAGTTCTGCTCCTCACCTAATACCTCGTCTGTGATTAGATTTCTCCCAAGTTTTTCTGTCTGAAGGGTTTCCCAAAGAACTTGTCACAGACATTGGTTCTCATTTCACTTCAATTTCTATGGCTGATTTTCTAACTGCTCATGACATAAAACATTTGAGAGTGGCATTATATTCTCCTTCGTCTAATGGCTTAGTAGAACGTATAAATAGGTTCATCAAGGAAGGTATTCAGTTTGCTCTAGCATGTAACTCTCCTGTCAACCTTTTTAAAAAAAAAAAGATTTGGTGTTACCTCACCACACCTCATTCTTCAACAGGTGTCTCTCCTTTCAGACTTCTTAAGAAGAAAGACCCTAATGGTACTTTGTGCCCTAACTAGTTAAAAGTTTTAAGAAAAGAAGATGAGTTGTGTTTGGTTTGTAAAGATAAACAAAGTTTTTTAAAGAATGTTGCTGCTCAAGAGCTTATTCAGAAAACATTGTTTGACACTAAAAGTTGTAACACCATTCATGAGTTTCAGATTGGTGATTGGGTCATGATGAAACTTCCTAACATAGTTAAAAAAGGTCTTTCAAAGTTTTCTCTCCCTGTTCAAATTCTCAAGGTGGCGAAAGCTTCTCTTTTCCTTGATAAAAAAGGTTGGTGGAACAAAGGAATGATTGTCCAGTTAACTCCTGCTCAAGCTTCTAAAATTTTAACTCACAAGAGAACTGACCTACAAGAGGACTTGCATTTTTCAAATTTTTCACATGATTCATCCTTTAGTGAATCGATTACAACCAATGATAATGATCAACATGTAGCAGTTTCTCTCCCTTCTTCTACAGGGTATTTGTCCTCAACTTCACCTCAGCATGATCGCTCCATTTCCATCTCGGGTCCTGCAATGTTAAAGTCTTCACGCAATTGTTCCTTTCCCTCCAAATTTAAGGATTTTTACATGTCTTAGTCGTGTCTAACTCACGTCATGATTTATCTGCTTTGTTGGAAACTACTTAGGGGCCGATTCCAATCCTGAAAAAAGGCTGTACAAATCGTTGTATGGAGCGTTTTTCCCGTACAACTCGTACCCGGTAAACTTTTCTTACAACCTAGGAAGTACGATTCGTACAGAAAGCCTCTTTCCATACAAATCGTACAAAAGACCATACAGCTAAAATAAACCAACGATTCTGATCCGGAACAGCTTGCACGCGACGTCTGTATGTATTTAAGCAGCGGTTTCCAGCCCAGCAAGTACGATTCGTCCCTACGGCACTCCGTACGGCTCTTTTCTTACGGGAGCCAAAAACAGCTGTAAAAGCAGAGTCCCCAGGGGTACGAGTCGTACAGGCATACACCCCCGTGCGTTGTGTATGTACGGTGCGTACCCCAACATCGCGTATGTACTGTGCGTACCCCAACATCGCGTACCCCAACATCGTGTACCCCAACATCGCATACCCCAACATTGCGTATGTACGCACCGTACATACGCGATGTTGGGGTACGCAATGTTGGGGTACGCGATGTTGGGGTACATGATGTTGGGGGACGCACAGTACATACACGATGTTGGGGTACACACCGTACATACACAACACACGGGGTGTATGCCTGTACGACTCGTACCCCTGTACGACTCGCACCCCGGGAACAACTTTTCCCGGGATACGAGTCGTACGAAGTTCGCTTCGTAGCGGGTAATGGCATTCCCCGTGTACGGGACGTTTTCCGTACAAATCGTAACTCGGAAAGCCGGTCCGGATCGTACTAGTACGGTTGGACTGCATTTTTACAATTTGTACGGAAAAGTGTCCGGGTCCATCTGGTACAACTTTTCCCGATCCGATCTGTAAGGATCGGGCTGATCCGTACAAATCGGATCGGGAAAAGTTGTATTTTTCCCGTACGAATCGTACTTCACGGGTCGGACGGGACTTGTACGATTTGTATGGAAAAATTTACCGATATGAGTCGGACGGGAAAAAAAAATACAGGATCGGAATCGGCCCCTTAATGTTTTATTTTTTAATAGGGGAGGGTGATGTAATGTGAGCTGGTTCTATTTGTGAACGCGCTAGCATGCTCTTTATTGTTATGTCATCTGATCTTCATTTGTGCATGCGCATGCTCACGTTTCTGTATTGCTATTCTTTGAAACTACAAACAGTTAGTGCATGCGCTTACTTTGTTCATATATTTCGTGTTTTCAATTGAATGTGCATTCTCGTGCATACTCTTTCTTGTTGAAGTCCGAATGCCGGTAACTGACATTGACAACTCGGACTTCAAGGAGGATAGATGCACTCCAGTGGTGTTCTTATGTTAGCTTGAAATAAAGCTGATTGAAATATCTTCAAGACTACTTTGCCGTGATTTATGCTCCCTGTTCAGGAGGGCAGCTCTGGCTGGCAGAGGCTGCAGCCTGCAGTGGAGACCATCACTGGTAAGTGTATTGCTGCTGCCGGGGCTTCCATTACCTAGTTTTATCCTCCTTCTGTTGTGCACGTAATGTGGGGCAATGGAGCATTTTTTGCCAGGGCCAACGTTGGTTTCGGTCAGACTGCACTGCACACGACTTGCTATGAACTGCCGCCTGATAGGCAGTGTGTAATTTGTGAAAGTTGGGTGAGCACCGGTGCATGGGTAAACTTTGCTCCGCCGGTCAGCGAAGCTTTTTGCCGAACTTTGCATTTCTAAACGGAGCGCGAAGTTGCAAAACTCAGTAAACTCCACCGGTGGAATGGAGTTTCCCGCCCACCCTTAGTTGCAAGCTGAACCAAGTAGATGTTTGGTATTGCCCTAGGGCACTTTTCATAATTACACCTCTTTGCAGCAAAGGTGTTGTCTGTTGTAGCACACTTCTTTGATGAATTAACCACACTCTTTGGGGGGTTTTAGTGCTGGTTGTATGGTCTCATTGCTGCATCTCTGTAATAGTTATTATGTTATGAATGGCGCAGAAATCTTGCATGAATCTGTACACGCCTGTCTTTGTTGCTTTCTTAAGAGGGAGAATAAGTGTATTGCATCTACTTACAATTGGCTCTAAAACTAGCTGCCTAATGAGGTCTGTGGTAACAGGAGAAATTACAGCCTCTGCTGTAAGGGAATACCAGAGGAGTCAAGGCTTCTTTTGTGGGTTTATCTTCCATCGGGGCAATAAATCCCATTGTTGGCCCCTGTGGCCTACAATGTGGAAGGAACCAGGGATAGCAAATCAGTTAAGTTAGGAGCTTGTTATTTACAGCAGATTGGTATTCTGCTAAAGCAATGCTAGCTGGGATATATTTAGGTAGACTCCATTTGGGTAAAAAACAATGCGTAGTTAATTTTACACAGTATATCTCGCTCTAACAGATGGGCTGGTGAGATATAAGTAAGAAAGCATGCTTATCCGTAATGGGTCTAAAGGAGATGGAGATGGGGATGCAAATATGATGGGGAGCACACCGCTTATCAATACTGACTGAGAGAAGTAATAACAGAAACGAGATTTCCAAAGCAGAGCGGCTATTACTGGTGTAGATTTAACAAGAGTGCATTTACTATTTATCATGCAATCAACATAGAGGCATTTCTGACCTTGAGGATTGAGGTTATTCAAGTCACAGTTGGACCCTCTCTTGCTGTCCTAAAACTCAGGACAAGAATTCTGTCTGATCTGATTAACTTCAAGCTGGTTGACAAGATCTGGCACATATGAAACAGCATTCCGCAGTCTTTTTCCCATTCCTCAGTTGACCACAGAGAAACACGATCCTCCTGCACCTGGGGCTTCTTCTATGCCCTTCTATTGCCCTTTCCTGTTCTTCTTCCCCCCTTCCTCCTCTCAGCTCTCCTCTTTGCTTTCTCCTTTAAGTGGTTCCGCACCATCTCCCTTCCACATTTTGCGGCATGTCCTGCAATTTCAAAGACATTCATTTGGATTCCACATTCTTCTTCTTTCTTGCCTGCGCTGCGAAGCATCACAGTGTTTCACAGCCATCGCTAATTCCATCAGCTTCTTAATTTGCCATCAAATGCATACTTTCATCAGTTGATTTCTTACATTCAGTAACAGACGCCATTCATAAGAAGCATCTACAGCTTCTTGAGCCCTCTCTGTTGGATGGACAATGCCCTAGTATGTCTCATTATCAGGTACACAGTTTCAGCGGTCAAAAACTGTTCTTAAACCTGGAGATTGCACCACTTGAAATTGTATCCTCTCTGGAGTTCAGAAGCCCCATCTCATGTGTCTTCTCAAGTTGCTGCTAAATTCCTTGCAGGAGCGACAGATCGGAAATTCAAGATGGCGATTCAAGATGGAGATGGAAATTCAAGATTGTCTCGAACAACAATCAAAGTCAGCAGTCTAGCTTTTCTACATCTAGCACGAGCCCCTTAAACTGCCTTTTGCACTCACACATGATTTGAACCTCACAGGTCAACTGACCTTTCTGGGCTGAGATTAGTGTCTCCTCAGCACGCCCACTCTGAGGGAAATTTCAATCTGTTATTTCATTTTATTGATGCTCATCCCCTTCAGCATTTTTCAGTTCTGCATTTCTCATTTCTTGTTTTCCACAAAGAACCCAATGAGAGCTTTCTGTTGAAGAAGACCCTGTACATCATGCAGTGGCCTCTATGAAAATGCAGAAGATAAAAAAGTAAGTTAAATACTCAAAAGTCTTAAAGGATATTACTTAGACGAACTGTGAAGGAAATTATTCTATAAAAGATAGACTTATTTTGTCACAAGGCTTCCAACCCTGATGTAGCTGTGAAAGGCTCTGTGAACCTTTCAACTTTTGCCATGAAGGAGTATTAATTAACACTAACAATAAGACTGTGTACATTGTGCAAGGTGAAATCTACAAGAGAGAAGCAAGTTTCCTGAGATAAAAAGGTATATGATTAATGCGAAAGTGAATTACTGAGTTTAGAGTCAATACGTGAATTAATTGAGTGTCTGTGGAGGATATGATGCTAAACGTTTGAATGCCATTTTAGAGAAAATGTTTTTTAAGCTTGAAAGTGTTGCACCTGAATGATGTTCTTAGTTATAGATGCAGAAGTAACCATCAACTAAGTTTCTCACTTGGAC
This sequence comes from Triturus cristatus, assembly GCF_964204655.1. Taxonomy (NCBI): domain Eukaryota; kingdom Metazoa; phylum Chordata; class Amphibia; order Caudata; family Salamandridae; genus Triturus; species Triturus cristatus. The sequence goes on along the minus strand of NC_140589.1, from coordinate 1,786,635,428 downwards.
ATTCCAACAAAGATGTTTTGGACCCGAAGAGAATAGGAAATACAGCACCACTGTCTTCAGAGACAGCATCTCATCTCATTCCCATGCCATTAGCCACTACAAGTTCATTGCTGTAGAAAAGTAAATTGAGGACATTCTGTGCATGTGTGAGTACAAGAGAATTGGGAGCTTTCATGTGCTTCTGTTGAATCCTATGACACAAGGTTAGTCCTGACACAGCCACACATCCTTAAGCTCGTCTCAGTAATCTTTGGGTGACTCACACATAAAATCTGCAATTTGAAATCTTGATCCAAATCAGTTTTTTACCAGACACTCATCTGCCGCATCATTCAACAACGCATCCTTTGATGTGTTCAGGGCCCCATAATTAACGGGATCCTCCCTTGGCCATGCTGACTTTTCCAACAATCAATTTCTCACTTCACTGGGTACCATCACACATAACAAATTGATTCACATCTGCCCAATTTGGTCTATACACTCCAAACACACTCTGAAATTCTTCATAGACCTGGGTTGGGTTTCTCTAATGTTGGGGAGCTGTTTCTTAGTGCTCATCCGATCAGAGGGACCCAAGGGATGTGGATGTTGATTCTATCCCTAACCGCTGGGTAGACTCTCAAGAGAGGGAGGTTTCTAGGAGTGGACGGGTGGGTGTTCATTGTCAGCATCACTGGAATGAGAGGATGGGAAGCGTCTCCTAGTAAGTCAGTCCTTCTTAACCTTTCTCAAGTAATTGTAGGACCGCGCACTCTGGGACTCCTACGCCCAGCTGAGACAGAAAGCACTTGGGCTTTAGACCGATCCACAGAAGTGGAGTCGGCATCCAATCGCACTTGCCTACCTCTGCCAGGTGTTTTGTTGTCAGTTAGTTTCATTGCTCACTTAGGCATTACCTCCGTGTGCGGTCCCACAGGTGCTGCTCTGTTTCGAGGTGCATGTGCTGCAGCACCCTGGTCACATCGGCTAGTATGGGGAAAACATCCAGAAAATCCTCCTCCCTAGTGTTCCCAACTCTCTTTCTCTTGTGGTCCAGTGATCTGGGAGAAAAGAGGGGGAGAAGCAGAGCAGTTGGAGCATTAGGCCTCACTTGGTCTCTGGGGTGACCTGTTTGGTAGTCCAGTATTTTTCATACCACAGACTTCTTGTTCGTGCTTGGTAGCCTCCTCATGTCATTGCAAAAAGAGCGCCCACTGTTCAGCCTCTGTCTTGTTTCTAGGTTCCTTTAACTTCTTTTGCAAAAAAGGACCTCTTCCCATCCTGGTCCCCGAGTCCCACCCATGGTTTCGGATACTTGCACAATGCTTTACTGCACTGTCCACTCTCTCTAAACCACAGATTAACACACACACCCAATCTTTGCCCCTGGACATTTCCCATTTCTACCTACCCACCCAGTCGTCTCCTACCGAGACAGCACTTTTTTGTGCGCTTGTAACAGATTAAAAACAATGCAAGACAATATACGCAGAGCAGTCAAGCAAAATACAGTAAAAGCTGTTAAACTTCACCTAAATCTGGTTCAATGTGCTTACACTGTCCGGCCGAATCCCCAGGTCCAGAGCTGGGTTGTGCTTCACCCCAGTTCCCCTGGAGAAATCTCTCCCTCACCTTTGGTGCCCAGAGTCATCCTGTGGAGTCTAGTCCAGTGCACACTCTACTCGAGTGGGATGCCTCCTGGCACACAAAAGGAACATTACATTCTAAAAAAGTGGTTGCAAACTGTGCAGCAACTTTTTGCAAATACAATCAGATTTTCTGAACCAACTGACCCACTTAATGAATGTTAATTAGGCAGGTTGTAATTTGCAAACCCCTGTGATTGGCTACAGTCACAGCAGTGGTGGTGTGTAAAGGGCAGCAGACCACCATCCGAATGATTACTTTACAAAACTGAATTTTCTTAAAGAAGCTGGGCACCTTAAAGGAACCCAGGATGCTTGAGGGTATCTATGGCCTGGATCCCACCTCTCAGTCTGAAATATTTGTTGTTAGCTCTAGAATCCAATTCTTTTCAAATATCATTTTGTGAGTCTTTATACGTTACTGTCCCTAGGAGTTAGTGGCTTGACGGGGTCACATGTTGTCCCCATCATTCTACTGTCCATGTTGCGTTTAGATTAGAACCACCTGCACAAAGGTGGTGAAAAAGAATGCAGGATCCTTTCTTGGGACCTACACTTGTAATACAGCCCATGGTACATTAGGATGTAGTCTGGCGTTTGTCATAAGATCTGCCTAATGAAAATTGGCAATGTTTCGCTCTGCTTTACTCTGCACTAATCTATCTGAGATTGCAGCACCTACTAAAAGGCATCTCGTTCTTGCGTTCTTTGCATGCAGTACCATTCCCGTTTCAAGGCGCTTCTAATACTAGTTTGTTGAAGGATAGAATTCATCATTCACTCTTTTGGATATTTCATTGGCTACTTATTTAAATTGATTTGGGAAAAGTAGTCTTTGACAGTTGCAGTCTGGTTGCTGTGCCGAGGAGGAGGAGGTCGGAGTGACTCTAAGGTCCACAACGCACCGCAGCAGGAGCCGCCCACATCATCAGGGCCGCGGCGCTCTTAAGCGCGGACCGGGCTCCCGCAGCGCGGGAGTCTTTGACAGTTGCAGTCTGGTTGCTGTGCCGAGGAGGAGGAGGAGGAGGTCGGAGGGACTCTAAGGTCCACAACGTACCGCGTCATGAGCCACCCACGTCATCAGGGCCGCAGCGCTCTTAAGCGCGGACTTGGCTCACGCAGCACGGGAAGCGCGCGGGCGTGCCATGCCCGGGCGAAGCCCAGGCTAAGGGCGGGCCCATCTGCGCCCATCAGCGCCCAGAGGTGGCCGGGCTGGGCATAACCTCTGACGTCTGGATCGAGGCATTGGGAAACATTTAACCAAGGTACTAGGCTTATACTTTCTACGTTCTCTGAGACACTAAGGTTACGGAACGATGGGCATACGAAAGGAAACATGCGCACATCCGGGTGGGGGTGGGGGGGGGGGGGGGGGAGTATTTAGACCCTTTTCTAACAAGGGCAGAGTCGATCCTAGCTAAAGAAATTCAGCTAACAGAAAGGCGACTCTCCCTGGACACCCTCGTTCTCCAGAAGCGCTCCTCGTTAGGAGGCACAAGTATGGCTAAATCACTTGTGTCCTCCCGAGTGGAGCGCCAGCCTGCTGAATCCGTAAGCATGATGGGGGCTGGGGTTGGGGGACCAACAGATCCTATACCAGCATCTATAGGTCCTGGTTCTACTATCACAGATGAATCTATTGGTACAGACTTTGCTTTGAAGGAATATGATGCTTCATCATTGTCGGAAGCATCTTCCTCGCAATTGGCTGCATCTTTGAAACCCCCTGGAATCTTTGTACCGCCCACACTGTCAGTGGCATGCGATCCTGATGGTAGTGAGATTTCCACTAGATCAAAGAAGTCTTTGAGGGGCGGTTCGGCAAGGCCGTCCATCGCAATTAATAACGAGCCACCCGCTAACCGGAGTTGGGGGGGGCACTTTACAAAAGCATAAGGCCAGATCGAAGCGGAAAACCACTAAATTAAAGAATACTGAAATAATGGTTTCAGAAAATGATCAAGGACCAATGTTATTAACTAAGTCCAATGGTAGTACTCATATCCCATCGGACTTCAACTGCGACTCTGATCAGTGTAAAAGACTGGAGACGTTGGTTACCGTTTTATTAAATCTGTTATTAAGCAAACTATCGTCAATTGAGGAGAGACTGTCACAAATAGAAAGGCCAGGGACATGCCACTGTAAATGTAAATGTCTAGACCCCAATCCAGCAGTAGTTTCTGAGGGCTCCGAACCATCTGTAATTAGAGGGCCCAACCACAGAGGGCTCTAATTTATGTGTGGATAACTCTGACGTATTGGCAATAAATGGGAACATGGGTGGAAATATAAACACTAATATAAATCCCAAACCAAACCCCGGTACACACTCTGTAGCCAACACAGCGGGTAGAGTTACTAATACCGGTCAACCATTGAAGATGTATGGAAAGGAGACTGGTGCATTGCAGCAAGGTGTGGACCCATGGCAATTCAACACTGTGCGCCAGTCACTATACCTGCCGGAGGCATCATCCCCTCTTGTGTTAATCCTGGGAAATGTCCCACCCCTGAGAGAGGATCAGATGGAGTCTACTGCCCAACTAATGAACAAATCTTTCCACTGGTTGACCCATCAAGTAAACATAAGAGGGATTCAAGGGGACTCACTTGGTAACCAAGTTATAATGGCTAGAAGAGTAGAATGGCTAGGATCAGCCCAAAATCATTGGAGGGAGATTGTGTGGTTTTAAATTTTAACAATCGAATAACGCCACGATTTCTTGTCCTAGGCAACCCTGGTGGTATGAGAGTAAGTATAGAGAACAGATTTGCACCCCTCAGTGGTTTGGATTCCTGTGATTGACTAACGCCAGAAGAGCACCCTGATCTACAAAGCAACAAAGGGCCAGTTGGTTATCAAACCCTACTGAAGATAAGGGGGGTAAGAACTATCCACTAAGTAACCATTCTAGCAGTTTAGATTTGTCGAAACAATCGAGTCCCGTACCGATATCTTACATTACCTGGAATGTCGCGGGACTGCAGTCCAAGTTAGAGTCACAGGACTGGCAGGAATTAATAGAGCATTATGACATCTGTGTATTTCAGGAGACGTGGTCTACCAAACCTCTATATCGGTTGGGATATCTTAATTTCATTCAAACCGGCAATCCAAGGGCAGAAGGGCAGACCTTCAGGGGGGCTAACTATTTGGGTCAAGCAGAATTTGGGTTTTGCCACGTGTATAGTCCCTATTGATAGGCCAGATATCATGGCCATACGCCTACAGGCTAACCCTAATACTCAGATAATCATCGCAAATATCTACGCAAGGGGTCTCACTGAGTGAAGACAATCTAGCACAGTTGATTCAAATACACAACAGGGGTGTTCACATCAACACAGGAGAAATGATGTTTTCCACAGGTCATGTCTTTATTAAAAACTGTCCAAATAAAACGCTTCATCACTCGGGATACTTTGTTGCCCCTGGTGAAGGGAACATCCCAAAATAAATGCATTGGGCAGTTTTTAATAAAGACGCGACCTGTGGAAACCATCACTTCTCTTGTGTTGATGAATGAATGAAGAAACTGAAAAAATGGAGTAAAAGAAACCGAAAAAAATGTGAATAAGTAGAAGACTAAGCAATAAGAATTTGATTGATTGGATTCATTCAGTTACTTGGCAGTGCAGCTTGAATTGGCACCTAAATGTACGCCTTTGAAAGTTGAAAGACAGTAGAGACTGGGAGTACGCCGGAGTGCATCTCACTACCTTAGATTCTCATAACTTTCTAAAAGTGACATTTTCAGAATTGTGATTTAAAATCCGACTTTACCATTAGAGGGGATTTTACATTACAACTCATTTGAGTGTACACATCAAATGTTATTACTTATTAAATGTCATAGGCACACTACTTCCAAATCACTTTTCCAGGAAAGGATTTACAATAGCTGCTCTTGATCATTTTGATTTTGAAGACCGCTCTTCTTTGTCTGGATCATCCTGCACACATGATACTGCCCTGGTGCTTTTTCACAACTGTACCAATGAAGTAGCTTCTGGAAAAACAAGCTGTGTCAGCTGTAGGCATAAACAAACGAAGCTGTGTACTTATAACCCAACTGTCTTGTCAATGTGTGCAAAATCAGTACAAGCCATCCACAAGTCCCAGTTTACCAAAAAGTTTCAAAGTGGCTGAGGACATGGAACTTCTTCTACCTGGTACTACGGTCTGCAAAGTTGATTTGTCTGAATTTATCATATCGCTTATTCCATGCTTACTGAAGGGTGAAGAAAAGTCAGTCCCTCTGTGGACTGGAATTCATGCTCTGATCTCCTAAAATACCGTCCCACTGAAGAAGGTTGAGTTTTTACCAGTCAGAAACTACGTAACAGCATACACAGTTCTACAAAATCTCCAAAATGTGCATACTCAGCTTGAAGACCCGTCTATCCTTCCAATTTTCTGTGATGAAGGTGTTTTCTGTATTGTAGTTGATATTTTGTTTTTAGCAATCCAGTGGAATGTGATGAACTTTATCCAATGATGGACGTTTTTAACATAACAAAAGTTGAGTTGCAGTATTCAGAAAGTTATCTCAGTGGATGTAGCATAGACAATGCACTTATTGAGGCTGAAATCTTTTGAAGCAAAACTGTCCAGTCAGTATCAAGCGGAGCTCATTATATTCGTTCGTTACAAGGTATGCCCGTCATATCTGAGGCTATAGAAACATTGCGTTGGAATGCTCCTGAACAAGAATTACACATTTGTTTTTGCATATCTTATCTAAGAAGTGAACAAGGCACAGGGTGCCATTCATTCAAAAAAACATTATGCAAAGTCAGGCAATGTTCAATACACTCAGTTAAAAATCTGAAAAACCTGAAAACCAAGTTCGTAGAGTTTGTCAAAGAATGGGAAGGAAAATCAGAACTTTGCAGGTACTGGAGAAATGTTTTACACATGATAGCTCTAGTGAAAAACCTGGTACATGCTGATCGGGATACTGATTGGGAGCTGTGCTCAATTTGTAAAAAAAGAAGTGCCACAGCTCTCATCAGGAAGCCAATGCAACTTGCACCCTACATTGGCATGCTGCCAATGATAGCACAAACACAGCTACTATGTGTCACACTCCTACAGGTGTGACAATTTAGACTATTCCAGGCCCCAAAGCTATAAGAATGGCTTGCGAGGCAGGGAGTAGTAATTCTTAATGTATATTGATTTAATAATTACCTTTTGTTGTGGTCTTCTTTAAATTAGCCAGCTTGTGACAGACTGTCACAAGCATCAATGTAGACAATTAAGTTCCGGTGCCGAACACCGGAAATCACCTGCTCAAATAAAGCACTGATTGGGAGCTGCATGTGAAGACTGTGGAGTCACCAGGGGTGTAACACAGGCCCCCGCAGCCCCGTGGTGTGGGGGGCCCCCTCAGCACAGTATTCCGGACTGAGAGCTACGTGGACACCCTTCCACTGGACATATTTCCACAAATGTCCGGTCGCACGCAAATGCTAGATCTGCACATGCTACTTCACAGGTTGGCCCTCTTCTGAAAGGGGCCCAACCTGCCGCCCCGTTCCAATTAGTGGCACCGAGAGGCACCAGGTACTCCATAAAAAGCAGAATAAGCAGTGCATTAGTAACTCTCACGACACAGGCTTGCCTTTACTTAGCAAACAAAACTATTTCCAAAGGGGGCTTGTATCTCATTAGAGGCAATAATATTGATTTACAAAATATACAAAATAATGAGATTACTGAACATTACCTCCGGCCAGAGGCTCAACTAGAGCCAAATTTCGGGGAAGGGGTGGGGTGGGGGAGAAGGGACTACTGAAAATTTCAGGGGTCTGACTCTTCCAGCAATATGCAGAGTGTAGATGCTGGGGCTTAAGAAGGGGTGAAAAACAACAAAGCCTTGTTAACAAGTAAATGGTCTTTTAAAGACCTGTGAAGTCCTCGGGTGTGGCGAGTTTAGTGCCCTCTGTGGTCTCTAGACATGTTCTCACTTTCTCTTTATGCATTTATTTTAAGATGACATTTTAATGGGACGGGAAAAACAAACGCTTCGGATCTGATATCTGCAAATACTGTTTGCTTCATCAAATCTTCAAAGAGAAAAATACTCTAGCCCATGAGCTTTAAGACAGTTCTCCATCAGTTACAATCCTTGTAACGATTCCTGTTTGGATCTAGCTACCAGAACAGTGGCATAACACAGGACCCTGTGGTGCGGAGGTGCCCGAGCTACAGGTGGCCCACTCTGCACAGTAATCAGACCTGAGAGCTCCAGATTAAATCCTGAGCAGGGGCTCCTCAATGTACCTTGCAGGGGGGCCCCCCCTCAACTTTCGTTTCGCCACTGGGAGTCACTGATTACTGTGTTTTGCAAATTCGATTAAATGAACTATCTAAGATATGGGTGCTGGTATTTGGTAAGAAGCTGGAGGTGGAAAAAACATACCTCTACAAAAAATTAATCCAAAGCCATTTTGTGGTAAAAGACAGAGAGCGAAGGTTCGATACTGTGGCTCCAGATATGAAACTGGAACAGGCGTTCCAGAGATCACAGAAAAGCTCCAAGGGAATTGTTGATCAGACATGTAAAAGTGAATATGTTGCTCAATGGCAGCTAGTTTACCATGAAGTACTTTCTATTTGCAATGTTTTCAGCGAGATGGCGAATTCAAAATTAATGCACCCTCCTGAGACTGTTCCTCACCACGAGCTTGTGGGAAAGAGAGGGGAATGTTTTATTAAACATGTTCACAGCCTTCTTCATTTCATGCAGCAGCAAGGAAACTCCTCTGAAATGACTGAGCCTGTGCGACTACACAACTTTGTGACAAAACAGTATGAGGATAACGATATAAAGACACGTCTACTAGATGTCCTGGAAAATAGATCAAAACTATACACAGAACTGAAGCAGGAGAGTTTTGTATTGATAGAGAAAAAGCTGTTTGACATAATCACTAAAGCTAAACTTTCATGCTTTAATTGCCATAGTAAGAGTTTCATCCAACCAGCCACTACAAAACGGGTAACAAAAAAACAACATTCGCAAGCACATAGAGAGATGGTTGTAGCAAAAGAAAGGGGTGAATTTATCAAGGACATTCTGTCGCATGATCTTCTTCCAGCAAACGCATTATTAGATGGAGATGCTGCAACTAAACCAGTGAAGCACAAACTCGTACAAAAGCTCAAAAATAACTCTTCGCCTGAAGAATTTCAATTTGAAAATGTGTCCTCATTGAAAACTGCTGCTGTGGTGGACCATATGTAACAATTGCGAATTGTCAAGATTTTATCCATGCAAAATTTCAGAGAGGTCGTTCAGACTGTTCTACAGATATCAAAGTCAGTGTGAACCTCGCAAGAACTGTACATTGTCTTTGACAGTTGTCTTGAACTATCTGTCAAAGAATGTGAGAGAATCAGACGAATGTCTACAATTCACATTGCCTGCATGAAAAATTTGACACCTATACCTGTGCAAAATTCTGGTCATCAACATGATGAACTTTGATATGTTAACTCGCCTAAACATTGCTGATGCTTCAGAGAACACTGAATTTCCAATTATTGTGAGTGGAATAATTGTCAATGAGGAGTTGGTGCCTGCAGAGATATATTCAAAAGGTATGGGCCATATTGTTCAAGAACTTAACAACAAATTGGAGGCAGCTGACCTTTGTATTGTGCCACATGTTGAGTGGGCTGTTCTAAATGGTTCCAATTGAGTGATTGTACTGTCAAATGACACAGATGTTATTAATGTGCTACTTAGATTTGTTGCAATGTTCATAAGTCAAGGAGTGTCAGAGTTATGGACACATCATGGACCAGGTGAGAAAAGATACCTAATCCTGCTTCACATTCTGAACAAGAAACTTGTCCAGTGTTCTTATCAAGACACATATTCTTAGGTGTGATAACACTATATGCAAAATTGGAACAAAGCTTGGAGTTTAAACTGCTAAACCTGTGATGTTTTAAAAAGGATTTGCTGAGACAGAAGAAGAACATGACTTTAAAGATGTGAAAAATACCTTGTGCATGTATGGAAAATGAGTTATGACTGGCACACATTTGACGATCTTCGGTACAGTGAGTTTAAGATATCGGTCCCACTAAGTGACCTTCCACAGACGTCATATTCTGTGCGTGGACACATTAAAAGAGCATTCTACTTCATCAGAAGATGTGTAAATGTTTTGGATCATGCATATGTAGAGAAAGATCTGTGTGCATTTGGTTGAGAAGATATTGATAGGGTGTTAAAACCTATGAAATGTCTAAAGCCTCTACCCACATAATTTACATGAACATGTACTAGCAAAACCTGTGCTACAAAAAGATGTCCCTGTCGATATGTTCTTCTCAATGTCCAACATTCTGAAAATGTACCATGAGTGATTGCTGAAACAAATAAATAAAGTCAACTATGAAGATGTGTCTAAAACAGGAGTGATACACATTTTTCATATTCAGATCATAGAAGTAGTTTGGTGTATACATAAAAGGATTACAAATCATTATTATTTATTTCATTCCTATTTGGAGCACATGAGCGTTCAGCGTTTTTAACACCAGAGGGGCACTACCAGTTCCGGTTTATGCCCTTTGGGTTGAAGAACGCCCCTGCCATCTTTCAGTGGTTGGTCAAACAGGTCTTGGCTGGGCTGGAGAATTTTAGTGCTCCCTAACTGGATAACATTGCAGGGTTCAGTTCCAGTTGGGAGGATCACTTGCAACACCTCTAGGAAGTATTGAAGGCCCTGCAAAGGACAGGCCTTACTTTCAAGGCCAGTAAGTGCCAGATAAGGCAGGGGTACTTGGGGCACCAGGTAGGAAGAGACTGGGTGGCACCCCTACAACCCAAGAGTGACACCATTCTGGCTTGTGCACCCCCTAAGACCCATACAGTGGTCAGAGACTTCTTAAGGGTATGGCAGCATTGGTACCCCCTTAACTGAGCTGACTTCAGCAGACTTCCAGTCCGCCCTGGATTGACAATTAGTAAATCAGACGGAAGTTAGTAAATCACCACAGTTGACTTATGAAATTACATCAGACATCCCTAAAGTCGCTTCCCTTTTTTTATACCAGACACCTCCAAAGTTGCTTCCTCTTGCAATTCAATAAGAATAGAAACAGCGGTAGCGACCATGAGGCACTAGCAGCAATTTTTTGTCATAAATCCCTTGTAAACCTACCTGGATTGAGAACCGCCACTTCTGCAAGTAGAACTAAGATATGTTATAACAGCAGGAATGTCAAATGGGCCTTACTAGCAGGAGACGACAAAGTGCAGGTGGGTATCTACAACCTTTATGTAGAACAGTTGGCCTCACTTGAGACCTCAGACCCAAGGGACATTAATCTGGTCAACCTACATTCTAAACTCATGGGCCAAATAAAATTTCTCTTGACCAAGGAAAGACGCAGGGTTGATTACAGCTCTAACTTCCCTGAATGGTACACAAGTGACTGTAGAAAGGCTAAAACAGCAATTATAGAAGCAGTAAAAGTGGGGGATTGTAAGGGTATTCTGAATACAAGAAAATCCTAAAAAAATAAATTGATAAAGGCAAAAAGGGAGTGGGAGATAGGGCAATGGAAGAAAGTCACAGAAGTCCTAGCCAACAGGAACACCAAGGAATTATGACACCTTTTAACATCCGGGTCTGAAACCACCGGAAATGACCTGGACCTAGCAGTACAACCCGCAGTCTGGGAAGCTCATTTTACTTAACTATACATGCTATGGCAAAACAATGGCACTGAACTCTCGGAGAGGAGAGGCATAGACCAGTTGGGGCAAAAATCCAGGACAGAGGCAAATGAAACAATAGTTTTAGGGCTGACAATATCCTCGCAGGCGCTACACCCATTAAAAAGAGAGAAGGCCCCTGGCTCCGACGGTGTCCCAAGCAACCTATTTTTATCTCACCCCGAGATATGGGTTCCATATTTGAATGCTCTCAGCAACACCATTTTGAGTGGCATGGACATTCCACCCTCCTGGCATGGAGCTATTAATGTGCCTTTCTACAAGAAGGGGAGGAAGGATGTAGCATCCAACTACAGACCCATTAGTCAAATCGATAAAAGCCAGGAAGTATTTGCCAGACAGATCTTAATTAAAATTCAAGCTTTGAAAATTAAACATCACATCCTAGAGGACTGCTAGGCAGGGTTCGGGCCAAGGGTCAATACCCTGGACCAGGTCTTCTGATTCAACGTGCTGTGCTGAAAGAAAGTTGCTTTGAATAGGGACCACCTTTACGTTGCCTTCATTGGCCTGAGGGCAGCATTTGACCTGGCTCCCCTGGAGAACCTTTGGGCTGTGCTTGAAGTATATGGTATTCCGGACAATATTTTGGAAAGAAAACCTTACATATGGAATCATATGCCCAGGTAATGTGAAATACAGAAGGAAACCTCACTTCCAAGATAAGCATCAACCGTGAAGTCAAGCAAGGGTGTGTGCTGACACCTACACTTTTTAGCTTATACATAAATAGGGCAGTAGAATGACTAGCAAATTGTAACCACGATGCACAAAAATTAGTGAGTAGGGGTGTTCCCATTTTAATATTCGCCAACTACACACTTTTAATATCCTGTACGTCATGAGGCCTACAGTTGTTGTTAGACCATTTTTCGTCTTTTTGCCATTCAAGGGGCCTTGAGATAAACCCAGCAAAATCAAAATTCATGGTCTTAAACCCCCATTGATCATTTAGGGGCAAAATGAGGATAAAAGGGGGCTCCCTTGGAGCAAGTTAAGTCCTTTGACTACCTGGGCGTATCTTTTAATTTGTCCTGGGCACAACAGCTAAGAAAAAGCAAAATGATTCTGCTCCAAATGGCCATGGCCATAGGGAAATAATACACACAAAGAGGAGTAGAGCATAATGAACTCTGTGGTGGCACGTGCTAAGTGTGAAAATACTGTCCTCACTCACAATGTTGTGACGTGCTTCGTCATTGTGCGTGCTTCGGGACACTTCTGCACAGACCAACGCCTGGGGTGGAGCAAAATGGAGGGGCAGACAATACAAAACACGTAAAATATACAAATAGTGCTTTGCCAAAGTATAATGGGATCACCGAAAGTAAAAGTGCATTGAAGGTTAAAACTAGTTCGGAGGTATCACTATGCAAAACTTTATTCCTGGACCCTCCGACCAGGGCTAAAAATGTGAAGGATGGTGGTGACAGGAAAGAATTAGGAATTCCTACACCCCTCCTTACTGCCAAATCGTCTACATGTGTCTGCTGTATTCATCGTGCCCGCAGTGTAGGGTCTTCAGGACCTTTCTGATCCCAGTAGTGTTTATTCTCCCTTGATACCAGGATGTGGAGCCCCTAGGAACCAGTTGTTCCCACCAGGAGGGAATCCCTACGTAACACACTCTTGTTGTACAAGTTTCTCAAATATTATGCTAAAACTGGCGATAAAGAGAGAGAGTGACCCCCTGTAGTCACACTTTCGTCAAGGTGGGTGCTCCGCCACAATTATTCCTCCGATCCCGCCATGTAGGTAATACAAGGCATACTCCAGTGGAGCTGTAACCCCAGCACTGGAAGTATACAGGGCTACGGTCCTGTACGGGGCAGTATACAGTGCAGAGCTCTGGGGATGGACAGACACAACTATGCTTATTAATGCTGAAAATCAATGTATCAAGTCCCTTTTAAATCTCCCCAGAAGCACTCCACTTACCCCACATTGTTTTGACCTGGGACTACAAAGAATTGATCATGTAATTTTATTAAAACCCCTACTGTATTGGGTTTGTATATGGAACACCCCTGAACTAGCAATTTATAGGGAAACCTTAGAGGAGATTATTAGACTAGATAAGAAACTTTCCCCTGGCTAAGGAAGATAAAGGTGTTGGGTGAGTTGCTCAGAAAGGAAGAGGTATGGCTACATCCAGATAAGTTGACGAAGGACATCAAAGTAATTTTAAAACAAACCTATTGGGAGAGCTCCCTTGAACAATTATGGAAAGACCAAAAAGAGGGGAGCTTAACAGAAAAGGTTTTGAGTCACAAATGTGCCCCGTTCTTTGAGCTTGTGTGTGCTTGCCTCCTGTTAAGACGTCTCAGGGCCATCAAAGACTTCATCTGCAGTTTCCCTGAACTCCACTGCTGGAAGTTCTGACCTGCCAAGTGGTGTCAATTCCAGTTCTGGGCCCTTGTAGGTGTTTCCTGCTTCACAAAGCTGCAAAACCCTGCAAAATCGACGCTTTGCCCTTCCAGCACCTGTTTTTCTGACGCAGCACCACCTTTTGGGAGAAATGTCCACGCACCACCACTGTGCGGCCTGAAGAAATCGACGCAGTGCCTGCCCACGGTCTGAAGAACCACTGCAGCCCGAGTTCAGTGCGCCGTCTTTGAAGTCAGAAACCACCACACTGACTCCAACGCAGGCCATGCTGAGCGGCTGAGAATAACGACACATCGTGAACCGCGACTGAAGAAATCGACGCTGTGCCAGTTTACCGTTGCCGCATCGACCTCCAGTGCTTCCGGATTTCCATGCATCACACCTGTGCACCAAGTCTAGATCAACGCTGGGCTTCAGTAAGAAACCGAGGCCACGTATCTGGAGAATCAATGCATCACCTCCCCACGCAGAAAGAAACCAATGCATCACCTTGTCTCACAATAAGGAACGATGCATCACCTCCCCTGTGTAGCAGTAAGGAACTAAAGCATCCCCTCCTCTGGAAGCAAGGAACCTACGCATCACCTTCCCTGCGTGTAAGGAACCGATGCATTGCTTTGCTTTCCGGCGCCTCACCTCGCCTGTTTACAGATTGTAATTTTGACACATTGCAGGTACTTTGCACAAAAAGGGAAGCATCCTTAGTTTTACGTGGATTGAACTGTTTTTAACCTTCTTAAAATGAGATATTGATACATGTAAGTTGGATTTTTTTCGTTTTTGTCTTGTTTTGATTAGATAAGAATTGGTTATTTTCCTATATTAGTGTGGTGTCCATTTTGTGGTATTTTCACTGTGTTACTGTGTGTTTATGTACAAATACTTTACACATTGCCTCTGAGATAAGCCTGACTGCTTGTGCCAAGATACCAAGGGGGTGAGCAGTGGTTATCTTAGCTGTTTAATTCCCTTACCCTGACAAGAAGGAAGGGTCCCTAATTGGTCAGGGTGCATACCACTGCCAACTAGAGATCCCTATTTGTAACTCCGCCTTTTTCGACAATGGAGTAAGAGTTGCTCTGAGGAGTTATTTTCAGTCTCATTAAGACTACTTGACCCCAAAACCCATGTTTTGACAATACAATGAAGTATATAGGTCTCATGGTTACTGAAATATTACATCATCACTGCAACACAAATGCCATTTTTTTAAATGTCATCCAGAAAAATCCGGCCTGGATCAGCAATGTCTACCCAAGCTAAATTACTTCTCTAATGATTCAAAAACACAAATCAAAAATGAGTATCTCTGGACCACAATTTTTTTATGGAGGTATATCAGGGGGCTGGGATAAACTGGAAACATAGGCCTTACAGTAGTGAAAAACAGAATAAGGAGTTTTCTCTACCAGGACATGTAAAACTTAAACCCACATGTCCTACTTTTTAAATACAAGGCACCCAGACCAATGACCCTTTAGGGCCTACTGTAGGGGTGACTCATATGTATTAAAAAGGAAGGCTTAGGCCTGGCAAAAGTAGCATTTAAAATACAGGTCCTGGGTACATGTAGTCCCATTTACTAGGGACTTACAAGTAAATGAAATGAGCCAATTAGGTGTAAGTCAATTTTACTATGTTTTAGGGAGAAAGCACAAGCATGTTGGCACTAGTTAGCAGTGGTCAAGTGTGCAGAGTCCTAAAGCCACCAAAAACAAGTTTGAAAAACAGGAAGAGGAAAGGCAAAACGTTTGGGGGAATACCACGCCAAGGATGTCAGGTCTAACAAGCTTATTTTTTCCCTTTGGCTTCCAAGTGTTCCTACATCTCGCTGCCTTTCTTGCTGGTCAGCGCCATATTATGATGGCAATATCTGGCTCAGCACAGAACCCAGTATCTGTTTTTATGTGCCAGCAGTGTGTAAAGTGAATTCATCTAAACTGATATTTCTACGAGATAATGTTTTATTTGCAGACAAAACCATTGTAAAACAGTGAGCACTTTTTTTGTTGTACAATGTGTAGTGCTGTGCATGTGGAGTGTATAAAGTGAAAGATAAAAATTACCTAGATAGTGAACCCTGACTTTATTCTGCTCCTAAAGGTCTCCTACGTAGTTCGCAAGTTGCAGCACGCCCCAGAAAGTAGATGCCTGGGAGGACCCCTATGATGAAGCATGTCACCCTGGGGCAACCCTAGGTGAGGGAGGGGACTCTAGAAAAACAAGTGTTTTTCCAGGAATGATTAGTATAGGACTCTACCAATTCCTAATCTAGGGTAGGTTTTTATTGGGATCCTTTGTGGATTCTATTGGTAGACATATCATTCCAAGTGCACGTCTTGTTCTTGAATTACCTGATTTTGCGTTACTGGTGTCTGTATTTGTGTTGTATGTTATCACATTTATAGTGAACAGGATCCTAGTGTGAGGAAGGTCTTTGATGGTCTTCTGTTCCCAGCCATGCTACCTCCAATCACAACAGAATAGGGTGTGGCCTCAGACCCCCAAGGTTTGCTTTTCTAGGGAAGGTCCCTCATTGTAATAAAATAGGCCCTGGTTGAGAACTCATATCTCTGCACAATGACATTAGGAAAAGGAAGAAGTGCAAAGAAGGTGTGTTTAGTTGTAAGGTTTATCTTAATATTCAATTAGGAGTAATCACCAATCTCTGTCTACACCCCCTAAGAAAGACAACCTACTACCAAACACTACTGGACATAGAGGAAAAAAGGAAACCAGTTTCTGTATCTGCCTGGAACACGATTGAAGTGAAAACCTGCTCTCTTGTACTCCAGCTATGGAAGTGATTCTCAAGGGTCAGACCAGCTAACTTCAGGGAAACAAAAGGCAGAGGAAGTGCATCTCATCATAAAAACCTAATTACGTTTATTTTTTAGCTTTGTTGATGTTCTCACCAGTTTAAATATGTATTAATGGTTATTCCGAGATAGTGGGAGGTGTCTACTTGCTCCATTACCAAGTTGTCTATTTTCCATTTGACATGTTTAGCTGTTCCACCAAAAGTATCTTATCGTTTCTGAGGTTCACGCTTGTGTATTCGTTAGGACAACTGAGTTGATGATGGAATGTCTTTGGGAAAGTATGACAAGGATCATTGAATATGCTAGATGGCTAATCTTGTGTTGTTCAAGCCTAGGCGGAAATCCCAGCCAAGAACCAAGATAGTTTGGTCAGTCAGCTAATTGAAAATTATAAAGGGTAGGGTGTTGTCAATTCCCCAAGACTTTAGTTTTTGCCAGAGATGGCTTCTATCAAATTTAGTAATGGATTAATCTATAAAATAAAGAGAGTATTTTCCTATCTTTCTAGGGCTTTCCAAATTAAGCAAATTGAGGGCCATTATGTTATTAAGTGTTGACCATGTGGTTAACAGAATTTAGTTATGTTATTAATTCTGCCAATGTTTCCATTAGTGTTGGATACGTTTGTCAAGTTATTGAGCAAAGGTTACTGACAAAGCTAATGTAACTTATTCTAGGAAGCACAATTCCACAATTCCATTTTATCCTGTGGTTATTAGAATTTTAGATTTATTGTAAGTTCTGTTTGTCAGACATAGACTGATATGCTGTGGGTTGTTTTCGCTCTCAATTTGAATTTGTTGCATAAATTATAGTGAGCTGCTTAAAGGTATGTATAATCAATAATAGAGTTGACGTAATTTGCTTAAAAGTTTGGATTAGCTGGACGGGAGAGATGTCCATTTGCTGTTTTAAAACCAAGATCATTGAAAACATTATAGATCCTTTTCCCTGAAAATATAGACTGTTTTCCATTAGCCTGTACAGGTGGTATACTGTAGTGTAAATCATATAATGCATTTATTAAGTAACGAATGCTGTGCTGTTTGCGGAAGGCATTTAATGAAGTCTCAAATTATTACAATTTTGGTATGAGGGTGCATGTCAATGAGATTTACTACCTATTCAAAGTTGTACAAATGGCTGTAAATTTGTAAATACTTTTGTGAAGGAAAGTAAACATTTATGATTAGTAGATAATTTACAACAATTTCTTAGCAGAGTAGCAAGTAATTGTGGAGAGTTTTTTTTTTTAACCAAAGTCCATTCCAAATTTCTTGTGTTACTGATTAATGTTAGGAGGCCACCTCTAGGACATCCTTTCAAATTTCTTCTTGCAGATAATTTGAAAGTAGTATACATTTTTAAATGTATAACTAGAGACCCTCAAGGATTCCTGAAAGCAAAGGATATCATACTTGTTAAGGATATTTCCAAGCATATGCCTGTCAATTCCAGATGTACTTCATGAGCAGATGACAGTATTTTCTCTGTGTGGAGTAACATTAGATTCTGACAAGTAAGGGGTGCTGTTGATCATTTGCAGTTGCACAGTAATCTAATCAGATTCTATCAATCCGAATTCAGGGTCCAATCAGTTTGCTGATACAGGATAGGGTACTTGTCTCTTTTTTGCACTCCTGAGAGTAACTTTTAAATGATAAATTTTATTGTGAAGATGACTATCTGGACCCTCAAGAGGATTTTGCGTTTCTAAATTCATATAATTGGAGAACAGACTGAAATTCGCTTTATACACCATAGAATTGTTGGATATATCTGTTCAGGAGCTGACAGAATAATTATTCCCCATTCCGTCAGTATGGTTTGTCTGGCATGGATTTTACTGGAGCGTTCTGCATGTGCCCACGCAGTATGAGTCAATCAATCAATCAATCAATCACATTTGTAAAGTGCACTACATACCCGCGAGGGTCTCAAGGCGCTGGGGGGTGGGAAGCTGCTACTGTTCGAAGAGCCAGGTCTTGAGAAGTCTCCTGAAGGTCAGGAGGTCTTCAGTCTGCCGTAGGTGGATGGGGAGGGTGTTCCATGTCTTGGCAGCGAGGTGGGAGAATGATCTGCCGCCGGCAGTCACTCTTCGGATCCAGGGGACGGTGGCGAGGGTGCGGTCTGCGGAGCGGAGCTCGCGGGTGGCGGTGTAGAGGCTGAGCCGGCTGTTTAGGTACGCTGGTTCGGTGTTGTGGAGTGCCTTGTGTGCATGGGTGAGGAGTTTGAAGGTTATCCTCTTGTTGACAGGGAGCCAGTGCAGGTCTCTTAGGTGGGGTGTGATGTGGCTGCGGCGAGGGATGTCGAGGATCAGGCGTGCGGAGGCGTTCTGGATGCGTTGGAGCCATTTCAGGAGTTTGGCCGGGGCTCCTGCGTAGAGTGCGTTTCCGTAGTCCAGTCTACTGCTGATGAGGGCCTGGTTGACCGTCCTTCTCTTTTCGGTGGGGATCCACTTAAAGATTGTTGCAGGGATTCTGCTGATACACAGAACTATGCGAAGAACCCCAGGACCTCAGTGAATTGTGGTGTACCAGAAACTCACCTCAGAACCCAGAACCCAGTATCCGGCTAGCATAAGTGTCCCATTCGTTATCCGAGATTTAGCTCGGCGGTCCCAATGTGTAGACAACCCAGAACAAGCGACTCAGTACATACTCAGGAATGGTGGGAATCGGAAATACCTGTTCGTATATTATTCTCACATCAGTCCACAACAATAATCAACAGAGACACGTTGTAAATAAAAAGGGGTTTATTTTTATAGACCACGTGTCCTAAGATGCAGTACTTTGGCTAATACAAGCAGACAAATGATTAATATCAAAACCAGCAACATAGTTACAATACCATAGAATATAAAAGGGGTGCTCATATTATAATGACAGTGGATACTACCACCTTCCCTTTACTAAGAAGCTAATATTATTATTATGCTAATAGAAGGTCTCTTAGGCTTGAATAGGGGACCCCATACCTCAAAGATCAGCTTAGTGAAATCACATCACAGGAGCATCAGGAGACTTCTCGCAGGAAGGCTCGTCTTCGGTCTGAATAATAAACATGATGTCTGTGATACTAAAAGCACTAATTTTCAGGCATTTGCAGCTGCGCGTGTGTTATGGCTAAATAGTGGGCCGATCAACCTAGAGTGAAAAACATGCATTGTGTAATACCTCAGACTGTTTGTCACACCATGTACAGACCAAGGTCGCTGCGCAGAGCTTGGGATAGTAGCAACAGATCGCGCTTGTGTGAAGCAAGTCTCGAGTCAACAGTCTGTTTTAAGAAATAACATGTAAACGCAGTGCCGTGTGCAAAAGCAAAAAGATGGCTTTCTAACATCTAACGTGGTTATGCTAACTTAACAATGCCTGTACGTATTCAGAGAGAACTCACTACACGCCCCCTTGATCGAAGCACTATTTAGTAGGCAAGAAAAGAGAGAACGCAGAGTTCAGTTTCGTCAGAGCAGAACAAGGCGTAACCAATTCAAACGTTCAGAACGAGTTAAAGTCTGAAACGAAAAAAATTGAAAAACAACAGGGGCAACTGTGGAGTCCGGGAAAAAAATATAATCAAATAAAAAAAAAAAAAAACTCAAAACAACCATCAGGGAGAAAATAAAAAAGTGTATATGCCGCGGCAGGGTGCTGTCCAGGAGCGACAGGCGCCAAGGACGATAGTTCAGTCAATCCATGAATGTATAGGCAGCATATGTGGCAACTGCTTCCAACAAAAAATCATTTGCAGGGCCAGCGAAAGTCTCAGCCATCCAATCCATCAACGAGAAGGAACACACGTGTTCTTCAATCAGCGGAGCTTCCAGCACGATCAGAGGGCACCCGGAATGTTCCTCCAAATAGCTCATAGCCAAGAAGTTGTAGGCAGCTGTAGAGATGTCCCAATTACCCAGGATCCCATGTGCTGCTCCACAAGCCATTATCCGGACACCAGAACAGGTCAACTCGTGAGACACTAAGGGCCTCATTAGTCGATCGAAATCCGGCACCGGAGACACCAGGCTGGTCAAGCACAAATCCAAAGGCCATTCAAAGGGGCAGTCCAGGCAGTGTAGTACAGGCTGTACGCAGGTGAAGTAGCAATACCGGAAGGACAATCCATACGCCAGGCTCAATGTCGCCAACGGCAGGGTTCCATAAAAGTCAAGCATCCTATCCCGAAGAAGCTGCAGGCGGGACAGGTGCACGAGTGGCACAGATGGAGCAGCCATTTCGTAGTATGAAAAGGAAAAGCAGCACACCTGCCACTAGCGCCAGAAGTAGCGGAACACCTCCAAAGATGCTCGAGAAAAGGGAATGAAAAAAGCCCGGAACTACACCAAAAATAGTTTGGAAAGAGGTCACGAGACCCGAGCCCACAAGTTTAAAAAAATGAGCCAGGCCGGTCGTGGACGAGGCATTGAAAATAGTTTTGATCAAAGAGCCGAAATGTAGGGGGAGGTCAGTATTCAGAAGCGCCTGTACCTCTGTGCGCGTATTAGCAACGTGAAGGTCGAATGTTTCACGAGAGGAAGTCAAAGACACCTCTTTTTGGGACAATAAGGCTCTTATTCTGCTCAACTTGTTGAACTCTGCTTTCAAGGTTGGAATCGAAGGCCAGATAGAAACATCCAGCCGCCCATGCGGGGGTGGAAAGAGAACATTATTGCAGCAGACAACTTTCTGCGAGACAGTTACTATGTATGGGATTCCCACTAACATCCCACAGCAAGCTTCATTATTCAAAATTAAATAACTACCGTTAGCAAGCAGCGTGAAAGAAGGGGTAATCACAGGCACTGGGATACCTCGCAGAACGCAGGCCAAATTCGGGGCTTGTACATTGCACGCGCCGTGTAATTGAATGTGCCTACAAACCAAGGAATGGTCTGGTGACGTGGTGCATTCCTCGCCTTTCAAATAAACCTCAGTTCCGTCCCTAGTGCATCTATACGTAAAGGGGAGGGACCAAACCTCGTGAATGAAAGCGGTGCCTAGTGGTTCATATCTACCTAAAGCATAATGTTTCATACAAGACGTAAACTTAAAAAGCGCAAAAGGGAGAGTTATCAATCCGTGTGCTAGCCACGTAGCCGAATTGATCTCCGCTACTGAGAAGGGCAATGGCTCTAATTTTTCAATATGTAACAATGAATATGTAGCATCCTTCATGGACATAAAGCGCTGCTTGTCAGTAAGGTTAAAGGGAAGGAATAACGATGTAGTGTTCAAATAGTCCCAAGGGACCCTCCCTGCCTTTAACGTCTGCAATGTCCACGCAAACTGCATAACAGAACGCAACTGGTTTTGACCATGATATAACACAGACATATCATCATGCACAATATCAACAACTGACGAAACAATATTATCTAATGTATAAATCCTAGAAGAGAGAGTGCTAATGCTATTATCTATAACGGCTAAAACCTTCTCCATGTTTGCTTGGTCAATAGCTCTCAATCTGGAAGCCGCCTCAATCTGTGACAACTTCCAGACTTCGTTGTAAATAGCATACGCCCACCTTTTGGTTCTGCCGCCCACAGGACCCTTAACAAAATCATTCAAATCTATTCTGTCATGTAATTGTGATAAGTGATCCTTGACAGACGCCAAAGTGGAATGTCGCAGCCAAGATTGACATAACTTGCCCACAGAGTATGTAGTGACAGTATGTGACGACTCAAACCGAGGGTCTACACGTTCTTGAGTATATCCCGGTTTCAGTCCCAGAAAACGTCGTTGACAGAAATCTGAACTGCTTTGCCAAATTAACCAACCCTCACTATTAACTTTCGAAATATTGAAAGATGTATTTGAAACTAAGGATTGCAAAGCAGCGCGGGACAGATCTGTGTGGTTATCCCAATTGGGATAAGCGCCCAGATCTGGCACAGAAGGTGACTTTAATTGTTTAGAAGTAGCCAATCCGAAACAGGTGGTTTGGAAGATGGATGAATTTAAAAATAAAATATGATTTGGTATAAGACAGGCACGATGTAAAGCCTCTGTACCCTGTACCTGCCACGGCTTGGAACCCCAAACCGACTTTAGATCAATAGTAGCCTTCCATACATCATAACCTTTGATTGACAATTCGTCCATAAAGGACTTAGAATAAAGTAGCTTCGTGTGTGTCAGTCTAACCTTTGCGGCAGACTCAGGCAGCACCTTAAAATAAAACGCTGCCGGGTTGGAAACACTGAAATCGGTAAAATATGAATACTTGTTAACCAGTGTTTGTGAACTTCCGAATTCGGGAGTAGGACAGTGTTCCCATTGGGTAAAATTTACAAAATTTCTAAACGTATTTGCTTTATGCAGGAAATGATTGCCATAATGTTGAAAACAATACTGTTCCGCATAATTAGCCGCATTTTCGTATAAATCTTCAGCATCAAAAGCGGCATAATATTTCAAATCAGAAAACAGTGATTCAATGGCGTGTACATCCCAATCATCAGAACGTATGTTCTGCCTAACCACATCACCCATAGAAACACGAAATACATTAGGTACATTAATGACCTCTGTAGGCCCATGAATTTGGAATTTAACAGCATCCCATGCGATTCCATCCAAGACGGGCCAGGCAGTAATATTCACAAAAGTCTGGTCCCTCTTCATGATGTGGGACGAGGAGTGGGGGGCCAAAGTTCCATTGATAAGTCTAATTGTCGATCTCTCACTCAGATAGTGGCCATCCACAAGACGGAAAAAAACTATTACAAATCCAACGGACATAAACAAAAAAACACTGAAAAGCAACAGCCAAATGTATGTCCATGGGGCAATCAAAAAATGTCTCTTAAACCAGCTGAAAAAAACTGCAATGTTCGATGGGGGGCTTGAGGGCAATGAGTTAGTGTCAAAGGAGAAACGGGACTGTCCAAGCGCCGTAGATTGTAAAACAGGTGAGGGACCACGTGTAGGATAAGCATACTCAGTCTCTTCGGGCAAACCATCAGCCGATGGTATCAACAAGGGATCAGTAACCGATTGCATCTCGATGGCAACATCAGGCAAGGTGTTAGAAGCAAGAGTCAACATCGAATTTCTTTGCATCGTCTGGCATGAAACTGCTGGAGTCACACTAAGAAGTATCGGCCACTCGCTGAAGTTTGACATTGTCAATTGAGATGTACCTGTTTTCTTTGCGACCAGGAAGTGGAGGTAAAATGACTGTTCTTGTACCCTGCACTCCAAGCACCGGAACTGGTGCACGATAAGAGGGGCCGAACTCCTTCTTGTTCTCCACCTTCTCACGGACCAGATCACCAACTCGGGGTAGCCAGCCGACTACCGGAATCTGAACTTCAGCTTCAGATGTGGAGGGCATGTGTTCCTTCGATAGAGTGTCTCTGGCTTCTTGCAGAGTCTGTAAAACAGCACAGTGATCATCTACGTCAAAGGGTGCGGTCGACGCCGCCATGTCTAGACCATCAAGGTCTGGTACAAACATTCTGATTCCGAAGAGCATCATGTACGGGGTCCGCCCACCCAGAGACCTTCTAGGGAGATTATTAAGTGCACGTTGGACGTTATACAAATGGGCTAGCCAGTTTCGGCCTGTGCCTAAAACACGGGCTGTCAATGATTGCTTTAAGTCACGGTTCATTCGCTCCACCACACTATTACCCTCAGGTCGGTAGGGGGACGAAAATTTGACTAGGACCCCCAAATTTCTCATAGCCTCCTTGTAAGCCTTAGAGGCAAACGCAGGGCCCTGATCAGAATGGAAGGTACCACACGCAAAAGTTCCCACAAAGACACGCAAATCCCTGATGACAGTCCGCGAGTCAGCACTCCTTTGTGGCCATACCCACAGAAAACGTGTGCACGAATCCACTGCAACCAAGATGTACTTGTACGCAGTATCAGAAGAAAAAGGACCGCAGTGATCCAAATAAACACAACCAAATGGTTTATTGGATATGTACAACTGTGTTTGTGATGGGCGCGCAACAGTAGAAGGTTTAATCTGTTGGCAAATGTCACAATCGAGAACATAAGCGCGCGCTTGTTTATATAAACCGAACCACCAGTAACGTTGTTGTAGCAGAGATATAGTGGCTGACACTCCGGCGTGGGCTGACGCCAACCCCTCATGAGCAGCCAGAATCAGTGCGGGTCTGCAGTCCGCGTTGGGAATAATTCTGTCACCAACGACGTTAATCCTCACTAATGGGACATTGTCAGGACTTAAATGGTAAATGTAACGAGAAGGAAAACCCTTCGGGTAATCGCCTCCCTTTTCTGTAGCAGCAATAGCTGCCAAGATGTCATCATCAATCTTACTCTTTGATCTGGTTACTGCTGCCACTAAGTATGTAGCCACTGCTGTTTTTGCTGCCTCGTCAGCCAAGCCGTTGCCGACAGCATGGACACCAAGTCGTTGGTGACCAAGAGTGTGAATTACATTCACGAGTGGGAGACGTTCTTTAAAGTCTGCCACTCGAACCCAAAGCGTTTTATGCTTAATTGTGCCACCTTTTGTGTCTCGATAATCATTCTGAGACCAGAAGTGTAAATTGTCATTATAGGACTGGACACAGTAGAAAGAATCACTCACAATTAGTGTAGTGACTCGGGGATCGGCAAACTCCAGTGCAAGCACTAGAGCCCGAAGCTCCGCCAATTGCGCGGTACAATCGCCCAATGACTGCGTATGCACTGCATCAGATTGGAATTCACCATTTACGAAAGTACCTACGACAATTGCGCAAGCCGCTGAGTAGGCGTGCTTTGATCCAATTGCGGGCTGCGCAGACCCGTCAGTGTATATGACACAATGGTATTCTTCGAGCGGGCGCAAAGACAGAGGAGCCGGATGAACGAATTCATACTGCAAGAACTCTTGAGTCTGTAATGAGGCATCAAAGATGTAGGTGACGTCTGGCGACGTCAGTGTTGTGGCCCATTGTATCCACCGAGGATGCAAAGCTTTAGAATTTGGTACACTTGCCTTTGTCACCGCTTCTAAGGCGGGATAGGGTGTTACAACCAGAATCTGTTTCCCATGTGACAGTGCGCGTTCTTTAAGGATCGCCATCTGTACAGCAGTCAGAACTTTTTCGACCGCCGAAAAACGTAATTCAGCAGAGGTGTACAAGTGGGATTTGTACGCAATGGGGACTGTATCGCCCTCATTAAACGTCAAATACGTGAAACCCACGGCGCCTGGCACTATTCTTATTACCAGGTTGGTGCGGTTATCACGTGTCAGCAAATATTGTGAAGCAAGAAGGTCAGCCTGTAAAGACTGTAAAATTTTAGAATGTTCCAGCTGCCAGCTAGACTTCGAAAATGTGGGTTGTACCAAGGCGTAAAGCGGCTTGATACGCTGGGCATACTCAGGAATGTACGTACGGCCGAAATTCAGAAAGCCCAGTAGAGATTGTAATTTCTTTAGTGTCGTTGGCGCACTCAAGCATGCGCACTTCTCCAGAAAGTGGGGAGCTAACCCCTTTCCTTCATTATTGAGCTCGTAGCCCAAAAACAACACTGTATATTCCGCGATGTGAGACTTCGCAAAATTGAATTTGTAGCCATAGTCAGCAAAACTCACTACAATATTGTCGACTCGAGACAGATGCGGCAACAGCTCGTCATCCGTGAGGTAGATATCGTCAACATAGGAGTATGCCTCGGGGTCTATTCTTTCTAAGAGGGAAACCACGCGAGCGGAAAAGACGCCAGGGCTATTTTTGTAGCCCATGGCTAATCTCGTAAACTGTTTTTGTTTACCGCCCGAAGTAAACGCTGTCCACTGGCTACTCAGTGTGGACAGGTTATGGCTAAAAAAGCCATTGGAAATGTCAAGTGTCGTTTTAAATCGTTTACGCACGAGACTGTCGACTAGAGCCGAGCTATGTGTATTTTGTACCGCGCAGGTCCGGCAATGGGAGTTTAGGTGCCGGTAATCCAAAACTAAACGGTACGAGCCGTCAGGCTTCGTCACAGTGAATAGAGGGTTATTCATAGGGGACACACATGTTTCAATTACACCCTGATATTCCAATTGTTCAAGGATCGCCGCGACGTGAGGTCTAGCCTCACGACGCATGGGATATTGGGGCTGAGGCTGGGGCATAGACCGCAATGGAATCTCATGGCACGGGGACAACCGGTCCCAACCCACCTGAGTACGATATACCGCTGGCGCAAGCGCCAGCGCCCACTCACCAGCGTACATTTCAGCTTGGTCCTTAGGCACCGTGTGTGCAAAGGACGGGAGGATTTTCTCCTCCCCTCTAGGAGCTTCCAAAATGAAGGCCGGGGGCCAATCTGCCTCCGCTAGGAGGATATCATAGGTGGTGGTCAGATTATCCCAAAAAATCCCTTTTATAGTACGTTGTATGTCACCCTCTATTAATAAGACTATTTCATAAAGTCTATCAGGGGGAGCCACTCTGGTGTCAGCTGTTTCAACAGTAACCAATACATCAGTTGCTGTCGCCGCCAGAAATGGACGCAGAGCTTGACGGACTATGGTAATTTCCGCTGCGCTGTCTAGTAGCGTCAGCGCCCATGTCCGGTTCTGAAGCTGTGTCCGCACTATCTGAGGCATATGTTGCCGTCAGAGCCGCCACTTTCTTCTTCTGAAACGGGGGTCTTTGTCGAGCAAACTCGTCCTGCTTGCCTTTACCCTCAGTCTGTCGGGGTTGGTCACGCTGTTGTGGAGCACCCCGACCTTTGCCACCGCCTCCGCCACCAGACTGTGTAGCCGATGTTTCCTGTGAAGAACGAGGAGAACGCGGTTCAGAAACCTGAAATCTATCAGGAGACTTAATAGTAGCACGATCTCGCAGATCATAAGTGCGTTCACTACTTGACTGTACGGGAGAGGCAGGCCGAGAGCCCTGTTTCTGCTGCTGCTTGCCCTGTTGTTTAAACGGCCACTTTTGTTTTGGAAAAAAGGGTCGTTCATCCTTACCAGAAGTTCCTGCCTTACCCTGCTGCTTAGAATCGGGATTCTTGATCACAGGCTTAACTCCTAAAGAGCTACGACCCAAATCACGATATGCTTCTGCGATTATTTTAGCAAATTCCTGCGGCTTGTCCTCTTCAGCAACCTTCTTCAGTTCATTACGAACCTGAAAGTGCAACGCATCACCCTTAAGGTTTCCCATTATCATGGTAGCCACCAGGCCAAAATCTCCGAGGAGCCGCATCCCCAATTCTATCGCAGACTCCGCTCCATGGTCCTCTTGAACCTGTTTAATGATGGAGGGCAGCTGTAACATAGACGGAGTGCCGAAGCACTGCGCGTACGTCGCAGCAAAAATCTTACCCCAGGATACACAGTCATCTATATGGGGAACTAAGTCTTTAGGCAAACTAATGGTGAGGATCCTGTGTTTTTCCACAGGAGTTGTATGCGGATATACCGCCTCTATTTGGTCAAATTTTTCAGCAAGCCAAAAAGGATAATCATCCCTTGTGAGGGGGCGCTTGCCCACAACAGAATTGACCATAACAGGACTAATGACCACCGCGTGACGATCACTAGGTTGTCCCGCACTAACAGGCGCCCCCGCCTGTACAGTGCGCGACACATACTGCACTAACGCCCTATATACTGTTATAAGGGCAGTGTGTAGTACACGCAATTCATCCACCGTCACCGTGAGGTAACGGGGATGAGGCGTGAATCCGGCTAGTACCGGCCAAGTGGCCCCCGCAATTGATAAAGGGCCCATTCTCGGCGGTATAACCACATGGGGGAGGGCGCCATTAAACCAAATCTGATGTTGCCAAGCAGATATTGGTATCTCCTGTGTCCTATAAGGCGCATAGGCGGCAGGCACGGCAGTGGCAGTGTAAGAATGAAATGTATTATCATTTCCACTGACTGCCGGAATCGTCACCCAAGAGTAGAACAACTCAAAGGGGTGAGCCGCATCGGCTCCCACCACAAAGATGACGTCCATGCCCGCGTCCGGCACCCCATACTGCGTCAAGTGACGTTTCAGGGCCGCACGGCTATGCGCCGCAATATTAATTGCCATAAGGACAAGCTACACTTCAAGTATTCAGTAGCACAAGGGTTCAATAACCTTTTTAATAATCAAGCTTGAAGGAACCTATATCAATAGAACTAGGTAGGTTTAAAATCCGTCAGACTTGTTATCCGGAAACAAGAATGAGGGTGTTGTGGACTAAATGTAAGCACTACTAAGGCGTTTCAACTCATAGACCAAACGTTAGGTGCGCCATGTTGCAGGGATTCTGCTGATACACAGAACTATGCGAAGAACCCCAGGACCTCAGTGAATTGTGGTGTACCAGAAACTCACCTCAGAACCCAGAACCCAGTATCCGGCTAGCATAAGTGTCCCATTCGTTATCCGAGATTTAGCTCGGCGGTCCCAATGTGTAGACAACCCAGAACAAGCGACTCAGTACATACTCAGGAATGGTGGGAATCGGAAATACCTGTTCGTATATTATTCTCACATCAGTCCACAACAATAATCAACAGAGACACGTTGTAAATAAAAAGGGGTTTATTTTTATAGACCACGTGTCCTAAGATGCAGTACTTTGGCTAATACAAGCAGACAAATGATTAATATCAAAACCAGCAACATAGTTACAATACCATAGAATATAAAAGGGGTGCTCATATTATAATGACAGTGGATACTACCACCTTCCCTTTACTAAGAAGCTAATATTATTATTATGCTAATAGAAGGTCTCTTAGGCTTGAATAGGGGACCCCATACCTCAAAGATCAGCTTAGTGAAATCACATCACAGGAGCATCAGGAGACTTCTCGCAGGAAGGCTCGTCTTCGGTCTGAATAATAAACATGATGTCTGTGATACTAAAAGCACTAATTTTCAGGCATTTGCAGCTGCGCGTGTGTTATGGCTAAATAGTGGGCCGATCAACCTAGAGTGAAAAACATGCATTGTGTAATACCTCAGACTGTTTGTCACACCATGTACAGACCAAGGTCGCTGCGCAGAGCTTGGGATAGTAGCAACAGATCGCGCTTGTGTGAAGCAAGTCTCGAGTCAACAGTCTGTTTTAAGAAATAACATGTAAACGCAGTGCCGTGTGCAAAAGCAAAAAGATGGCTTTCTAACATCTAACGTGGTTATGCTAACTTAACAATGCCTGTACGTATTCAGAGAGAACTCACTACAAGATCCTGCGAAGCATGCGGAGGGTGTTGAAGCAGGAAGAGGAGACGGCGTTGACCTGCTTCGTCATGGAGAGGGTAGAGTCGAGGATGAACCCTAGGTTGCGTGCATGGTCGGTGGATTTTGGGGGTGTTCCTAGTGCAGTCGGCCACCAGGAGTCGTCCCAGGTCGAGGGGGTGGATCCGAGGATGAGGACCTCTGTCTTGTCCGAGTTCAGCTTCAGTCGGCTGTTCCTCATCCAGTCGGCGACGGCCTTCATTCCTTCGTGGAGGTTGGTTTTGGCAGTGTGGGGGTCTTTGGTGAGGGAGAGGATAAGCTGGTTGTCGACAGCGTAGGAGATGATGTTGAGGTCGTGCCGTCATGCAATGTGGGCGAGCGGTGCCATGTAGACGTTGAACAACGTTGGGCTGAGGGATGAGCCTTGGGGTATGCCGCAGATGATCCCGGTGGCTTCGGAGCGGAAGGGGGGGGAGGCGTACGCTGTGTTCTGCCAGAGAGGAGGGAGGAGGTCCAGTCCAGGGCCTTCTCTTGGATTCCGGCGCTGTAGAGGCGTGTTCGTAGTTTGCAGTGGCAGACCGTGTCGAAGGCAGCTGACAGGTTCAGGGGGATGAGGGCCGCGGTTTCTCCGTTGTCTAGCAGGGTCCTGATGTCATTGGTGGTGGCGACGAGGGCAGTTTCGGTGCTGTGGTTGCTGCGGAACCCGGACTGGGACGGGTTCAGGATGCTGTTCTCTTCGAGGAAGCTGCTCAGTTGTTTGTTGGCAGCCTTTTCGATGACCTTCACCGGGAACGAGAGCAGGGAGATAGGTCAGAAGTTCTTGAGGTCCTTGCGGTCTGCCTTGGGTTTCTTGAGTAAAGCGTTAATCTCTGCGTGCTTTCAGCTCTCCGGGAAGGTCGCTGTCTCGAAGGAGATGTTGATGGTTTTCCGGAGATGGGGTGCGATGGTGCTGCTGGCTGTGTTGAAGATGTGGTGTGGGCAGGGGTCTTCCGGGGATCCGGAGTGGATGGTGTTCGTGATCTTGATGGTGTCATCATCGTTGATGTTGGTCCAGGAGAGCAGGCGGTTGGTGCGGGTGGTGGTCGTGGGAGCCGGGGTCTCCGTGGTTGCCGGGGTGGTGACGTCGTCGAAGCTGTCATGGATGTCTGTGATCTTGCGATGGAAGAAGGTGGCCAGCGAGTCGCACAGGTCTTGTGAAAGTGGGATGTCGTTGGTGATGGAGCTGGGGTTGGAGAGTTCCTTCATGATGTTGAAGAGCTCTTTGCTGTTGTGTGCATTGTTGTCTAGGTGGTCTTTGAAGGAGGTCCTTTTGGCGGATTTGATGAGGTGGTGGTGTCTGTGGGTGGCGTTCTTGTGGGCTGTGTAGCTTTCCGGTGTTCGTTCACGGATCCAGTTTTTTTCAAGTTTACGGCAGGTTCGCTTGGAGGCCTTCGGTGAACCAGCTGGCTTTCTTGCTGGTGTGGGTGTTGGAGGGCTTCTTGAGCAAGGCAAGGGTGTTGGCGCAGTCGTTGATCCACTGTCTGAGGTTGCGGGCTGCGGCGTCGGGGTCGGTCGGGTCTGCGGGTGGGCTCTGGGCGAGGGTGGTGATTAGCTGGCCTTCGGTGATTTTGCTCCAGCGGCGGCAAGGCATCTGCTGGGTGCGGTGGTCAGTGGTGGGTTTCCGGAAGGTAAAGTGAATGCAACGGTGGTCGGTCCAGTGGAGTTCAGTGGTGTGGTTGAAGAAGACGTGGGTGCTTGCTGAGAAGATGGGGTCAAGCGTGTGGCCGGCGGAGTGGGTGGGTGTTTTGACGAGTTGTCTGAGTCTGAGGTTGGCATGGTTGGCGAACAGGGTGGAAGAGTTGGAGTCGTCGTTGTTCTCGAGGTGGAAGTTCAGGTCCCCGAGGAGGATGTAGTCCGTGGAGGCAAGGGCGTGTGTGCTGACGAAGTTGGCGATGGAGTTGCAACTGTGGTCGGGGTCCGGGGGGTCTGTAGACAAGGGTGCCTCTGAGGGTGGTGTTGGGGTAGGTTTGGATCTGGAAGTGCAGATATTCGGCGGTGATGAGGGTGTCGTCGGTGTATGTTTAAATTTTGAGAGTGTTCCTATGGACGATGGCAATTCCTCCTCCTACTCCGTTGGTGCGGTCCTTGCGGGTGATCTTGTAGCCTTCCGGGATGGGTATGGCGATGTCGGGTGCCGAGGAGGGGTTCAGCCAGGTCTCCGTCAGGAAGGCGACGTCTGGGGCGTTGGTGTCAAATAGGTCCCAGAGTTCGACAGCGTGTTTGCGGGCGGAGCAGGGGTTGAGCAGGATGCATCTGAGGAAGTTGGGTTCTTCGGTAGGTGGGTTGGAGGGCTGGATGCTGGTGAAGCTGCTGTTCCGGCAGGAGAAGGGTCCTTGGGTGCGCTTCGGGGCGGCCAGGCAGCAGGTGCATGAGCGTCTGGCGTTGAGTGCATGGAGGGCGCTGGAGTTGTAGCGGAGCCGGGCGTCGTGGTGTTCGCGAGGGCCAGGGGTTCTGACGCTGGGCGCGGTCCAGTGAGTAAGTTCTTTCACTCTACTTTTTGTTGAAATAAATGCAAATTTCAGTAAATCTTGCATTGTTATTTTATGGTTCAAAACTTTATTTGCATTTTTATATCCCAAAATAGCAACAAATAGAACATCACAGCGCTCTGCTCATGTAGCATATTGCATTAATAACAAAAACAAGGAAAAATAAAACCCCTCCCCGACAAGATCCCTCCCCTCCCCCACCCACCCCTCAGTACTCAATGCAATGAGATATGATAAACATGACACCACAGGCCTATAAAGGAGTCTATTTAACTACCGGTTGTGAAGGGGAGGGTGACGTCTGTCAGACGAAGTAAGCGCAGGTATTTGGGACGGGTAAGCTCCCGGAATTCTGTCGAGAAAAGGGCAATGTAATGTACAGGAACCAGAGCTTCCCATACAAGACACTCTGGGCAGTGAGAGAGAGGGTAATCTTTTCCATCCACAATATATACCAGAGGCAGATGAGCCAGCCCATGTGTGTTGGGGTGCGTCCTGTGCCCCAGTACGTTAGTAAGTTCTGGAGGTCTGCTGACAGAGCCAAACGCTATCTGCCTTCCCCTATGGGATTTTAATAGGAAAGTGAGTGGATTAGGCAATTCTAGTATAGTGTAAGCAGGGAATCTGGGAAGCTGCGTTTCTAAATGTAGATTGATATCATCTATGATCGTGATCCAGTACTCCACTATTTTAGGGCAATCTCATAACAAGTGTAGCAGCATTCCGGGGGAGTCATAACCCATCCAGCAATCAGGACTCCACTCTGGGTTTCCTTTATATAGGCGTACCGGTGTGAGGTACCAGTATGTGGCTATCTTGGTTTTAGTTTTAATGCTGGCTGCGTTGCATCATAGGGTGCGTAGTGTCACACCCTATGATACACCTCACCCCATTCTTTCAGTATCCAACGCGTCCCTAATCCAGTCTCCCACCTCCTCTGGCTCGCAGTGGAAAGCAGCAGAGTAGGTTGGTGTAGAATGCTATACAGTTCAGTGATAAACCGCTTATCCCAGGTTTTGGTTGCAAGCCACTTCTCAAAAGATGTGAGGTATCTCTGTGCCCCAAATGTGATTAGGTAGGTGTAACTGCCAATGTCACACCTGCAGATAAAGCATCCTCTCAGTTTCTGAAACCACATACTCAGTGTGCAATTGATCAAATGGTAACACACCCTCCTCACCAAACTAATGACCCACAGACGGGCACTTTGCACCTTGCCATGGTGAGAACGCCACCAGGTCCATGCCTGAGGTGAAGTTGGCATTGCCCAGAATTGGCAACAGCGGAGAGGGAAATGACTATAGGTCCTTACGCAGTCCTACCTGGTCCTTATGGAGTACTACCTGGTCCTAAACCTCCATATGGTGTTGTAAGCTGTGCTACAGTCGCCGGAGATGCTGTTTGAGCCTGGAATTTGCTCATGTTAATGTGAAACCCTACAGCTTGGTCTCTAGTTCGGACAAAAAGGCCCA
Source organism: Triturus cristatus (assembly GCF_964204655.1). Lineage (NCBI taxonomy): Eukaryota > Metazoa > Chordata > Amphibia > Caudata > Salamandridae > Triturus > Triturus cristatus. The sequence continues at coordinate 1,786,601,667 of NC_140589.1, read as the reverse complement.
GAGAGCATTGGTAGGATTATTTAGTGACACCATCACGTCATCTGCATACAGGCTGATGGTATGTTGTTCCACGCCAAACGTGACCGTAATGATGTCGGTAGTGTCCCGAACCCGCTGGGCCATTGGCTCCATATAGATTGTGAACCATACAGGCAAAGTAGGCACTCCTGCCATATGCTCTGTTTATGAGAAAGAGCATAGAAATGTCCATTTACTCTGTTTAGGTTTGGCATGAAGGGCCCCAGTTGAGCTGCTAGAATACTAGTGAAAGGTTTAGTGTTGACATAAAGGAGGGATATTGGATGATATGAGCTATATTGCTGTTTATCCTTCCCTGGCTTGGGAATAACCACCATAGTCGCTGTAAACATTGAAGATGGGATCGAATCAGGCCCGTAAGTTAGCTGAAGAGCAGGGTCAGAAATGAGGCTAGGATGTGGCAAAATGTTTGTAAAAGAGAGCTGGGTATCAGTCGTGTCCTTGCAATTTCAACAGTTTGTGACAGGAGATGGCGGAAATAATTTACTCAATTTGGATTGGGCAGTCTAAGGAGGCTGCTTCCCCCAGGGAGGGCGTCATGTGTGCCCCCTGGAGTTATGAGGTAGGGCCCTCTGGGTCGAGAATTTGCCTTAAATAAAGCTCCTTATAGAAATCCCTAAAAGTGGAAGCTATGTGGGTATCCTCCACTATCTCGGTGCCATCCGGGGACCGAAGAAAGTGTACCCCTGCTGCTCTTCTTCGCACTCTCAATCTGTTGCCTAAGAGCTGACTGCATTTGTTGTCCCCCCCCCCACACATAGAATGTGTTGCGGAGATGAAGTTCTGCATATTCTGCCTTATCTAGGTGGATACCCACCAGCTGGGAATGGGCTGCCTCCATATTCTATGGGCACCTGTGTGTCGGTGAATGAGCTTGAGCTCTCTCACTTGTTGGGATAACTGGTCTCTCTTTTTCTTACCGAGCTTATTGTCTGTGGCAGTAACAGCTATCTATTCTTCCCTTATTGCTGCCTTTGTAGCCTTCCACAGTGTAGTGATAGAGGTGTCAGGGGTGTCATTGATTTCTAAGGTGACTATTGCTTGGTTTATCCGGGTCGCTACCTCAGGTCTATACAGGAGGGTTTCCCACATCCTCCATGTCCGGGAGGGGCATCTTACCGGGGGAAGTGCAATAGTGAGGGACACTGCTGCATGATCAGATAATGCTTGTGGCTCTATCTCAGACGCTGTTGTTAAGCATGCAGGTCCCTGGTCCCTAGGAAATAGTCCGGATGGGCATACGTTTTATGAGCTTGAGAGTAGAAGGTATAGTCCTGGATGTGCGGATGGTGTTCCCACCATAGATCCCGTAGCCCTATCTATTGAAGCCACTGTGTCCCTCCCTGTGATAAGGCCCCCGTGTGACCGTATCGCTGCACTGATCTGTATAGGTCATTGCTGAATTCCAAGCTGCGGTCCCCCTGCTAAGAGTATCAGCTGTTCTGTGGTGGACAATACTTCTGACACTGCCCTGCCCAAAAAGCTTTCCTGGCCTTCATTAGGGGCATATATAGAGCTGAGTGCAAAGATGTAGTTACCAGTAGAGACAGTGTATGCGAGGAGTCTATCCTTTATTTCAGCAACCTTAGACTCCACTTTGCCAAAAAAGGAGTGGGACACTAAAATGGCTACTTCGGCTGTCTAGATCAACTACATATTTGATTCACATTCTATTATTTATATTAACTAAAAGAGTAGTGAGCAGAGTTTGGAGTGAGGTAAATTTTAATGAAAATTCGTCGATCAGCCAACATTTCACGTAGTAGGGCTGCTTGTATTTTTATCAGGTCAGCTTGATTTATTAATGGGTCAGATATTTTTGATAGCGTAGAGCGAACGCTGCCATAGCCGTCAATACTAGATATAGTGGGTTGGGGAGCGGTTGATCTTGTTGGTCATCTTTTGAGACATCTCTTCTGTGGGAAGAAAATAAGGACCTCATAAAATGACTGGAGAACAAAAATGTTTATTGTTGATTGGGTTTATTACATGAGAGTTAGGAAGAATAAGCTTACTCAGCGCTATAATCTTCTAGTGAACCTGTTATAATGGAATGTTATGTTACCCTGACGCTGGCAAATTCTAGTCTCTGCCTAGTTGATGCGTCATGCTCATAGATGGAGTCGAAGTCAGAGGCAGAAGCTAAAGAAGGAAGATGATCCTGAACCATTATCTGGGCGGCTGTAGTTTTGGGTCTGCTATGGCCTATGTTGCTATCCATGAAAGGACCTGTGAAATTTGAGGATTTTTTTGAGTCACAGCATTGTATTATCAATTGCTGTTCACGTTTTCCATCTTTTTGATTGGATGTATTATTAAAGGGGGCATCAGTTGTGTGCAGTATTTAAAGTGTGGGTAGAATTAATAGTCTTAGTAGGGTTAAAATTGGTTGTAAGATGTTTTGTAATTTCATTGAATAAGTGTGAGGCAGTAATTAAAGGCTGCTCAGGATTAATAGCAGCTAGTGGTTGCAGATTTAGGTTTAATTAATGGAGCGTTCATTATTTCCACGATGACGCAAGTGTGATGTAGGAGTGTGATTTGGTTTAAATAATTCCTGAGTTTTTCCCCAGGGCTCAGGTGCTTCTCAAAGCTGTTGAGTAGGGACAGCCAGCGGGTAGCAGTGAGATAACACTGGCTATTCGAGCTGGCAGGCAGCGACCCGCAGCACATCCCCACCTCTCCAGCTTCCTGAGGATAAGAGAGCGTATTGAAGTGGTCTGGGCAGCTCTAATCCTAGCACGAATTGGATGCTGGATTGAGCACCTGAATGCACCAGGCCACACCAGATTCAACCATGCTTTAAATCTTCTTGAGCAGGTGCGATGGATCCACACAACTCCGCATCACCTTCACTCCTCGACACACCATCACAGTCAGCACAAGGCATGGATTACAGCAAACGGACGTAGCTTCCAATGGAGTTCATAAGTACAACACAGAGGGAAGGAAGGAGCACATTTGGAAGGTCCTTGGTAATTCAGCTACCTGTTGGACCTTCCCTTGATTGGTTATACTTAACTTGAATAAACACCACAGCTTGTGAACTAGAGTCTGGAGCTTGCTCAATCATAGCAGTGACGACGAGTAGGGTAATTCAAACCTAAAAGCAACAAGGATATCATAGCAAGATCTTTCAGATTCTGATTCCTTGAGAAACTGTGAAAGAAGCAATCTCCAAAGTGCGAAATTCTTCTGCCGATGGATTTGTGATCAGTCTTAGCGGTCCAGTAAGTGCTTTCACCAGCAAGGCATCATGTGAGTTCCACTGTAAAGGCCTTCGAGGATCCATGCTGCATCGTGTCGCAATGGTCAAGCAGCATGGAGAAGGACGCATCGCATCACCACACCGATACACGTGTTAAGGCAATACATCAACGTAATGCATCATAAGGTCTCATCACTAAGAAATGTGTACTAGCGTCATGCCTCACTGCTACAGACCGAGTTGCACTGTGAATAAAGCACACTGAGGAGGGAGCAAGAAAACACACGCCCCCCTCATCTTCTTGCTGTTGACAGACATGCTAAGGATACCTGTGAATATTTCTAATGTGAGAAAAATATACTTTGGCAGAGCGTTTTAGACTGAGTGACCACATACCAACAGAGTTAGCAGCAGCCACCTCACGGGTACCATAAGAACACATGTATGACATACTGGAACAGTGTTTGTTTCAGGATTTTGACAAAGGTATTTCTTTTGACAATTTCCTAAGATATTTCCAGCTGTGTTTTCTACTCCATCAGATTTGGATAGAATTGTTCTTCTGTGTTGCCACTCTTGTTTTTGTTGACTACCCACATATGTTAGACTACATTTTTACACTGCAGGAGTCAGCAACCTCAGGATATTGGTGACTGCATTTGTTATTATAGCATATTATTTTAAAATTATACCATTCTGCAAAGGAACAAGAGATTTAAAATGTGTACCATTCTCATTACATCATGTTGCTTCCCATCCATATGGAGTCATCAATTGAGTGGAGTGTGTGATATGAAATGTTCTTAGCCTACCTGGAGGAACACCCGGGTGAAGAGTGCACACAAGAAAGGAAAATATAGTTTTAAAAAAACATGAGTGAGGAGAGCAGGTTTAAAAAAAATATATATATTAATTTCATTGACTAATGTTACAAATTTGAAGGATTCTAACAATGTTGTGAAACAGCTTGAAACCAAGTATCGTTGTAAATATAATACCATTATGCAACAGTTCAAATTTTATTCAAGGAAGCAGGGAACTGAGGAGAGCACAGAGGATGACATTGCTGAGCACAGAATGTTAGTTGCCAGTTGTGGATTTGGGAATATTATTTAGGACCAAGTCTTGTGAGAGCAGAAATCAATGAGAACTCACAGTAAAAAAGGTGGAGGAGCGATTATAGGCTTCTCCCAGTCTCACTCTTATCGCAGTAGTAGATTTGGCCAAGAGCACAGAACACTGAAAAATCTATGAGCGAGACTAGCCGACCATGGTGGCAAGCACTGAGGTCAATGCTATCACTAAAGAAGATAATACAGTTAGGAAGAAGAAAAACATGAATCTTGATTTGACAGGACGACTCCCATTCTGTACTATAGTTATGGTAGTAACAGTCATCTTTAGATGACAAGTACTGCAAATGATGTAGAAATAAATGAAGGTGTACCAGTGTCATCTTCAGGATTTTTTCGGCCCTGTGCAAGACATTTTTTTGGGCCCCCGACTGCAAAAACGTTAAATGTTATTAGCCGTTTTCTGTTAATTTCAGCCCTGTGATGCCAAATATTATTAATTTATATGTAAAAGGTTGAGATGCAAAACAGAAGTGAGCAAGAGAGAAATTTCACTTTCACGTGGGCACTTTGGAAGGAGGGGGCCCTAGGATATTGCATACTTTGCCCATGCCTTAACATGTCTCTGCGGTGGACTAGTTAGCATAGTTTGAATGGTGGAGGATAATGAGACAGTGAACCTAGATTTTAATATGGTGTTGAGCGCAGGGCCTGAACTGATATTAAAGGACCTACCCAAGTGTATGATCCACGTTAATGGGTAATAAGTACATGTTATGGTGGACTCATGTTCGTGCTAAACATTTGAAGTAATAAGCTACTTCGAGAATTGTATAGTGGGAAAAAGTTGCTACCGACCAACGTATGTCCTGGAGGTTACAATGAGCACACAAATATCTTAAGGTATTTTGGGAGTGGGGTGGATTTCAAGGGTCGCAGTGCTCATGTAAAAGTATGTGTGGAACACAAACGTGATGCCATTTTGGGTTGGGCACAACAATAGGATACAAGCAGAACCCCTACTTTATGGAATCTAAGCAGGTGGTGAGAAGGAAGGATTGTTCAAGTCAGATTGGGAACATTTCACAGGTTGGTGGGGGAGGTATTGATTACATAGAGTTTACACAGAAATGTTAAGGATGTTTTCACTGATGTGTTAGAAAAGTATAGAGGCTTAGAGCATCACATTAGGTTGAACAATGGTGCCATACCAGTCAGACATAGGGTGCGGAACATTCCATTGTCCTATTGGTGTAAGTTGATAAAGATATTAATAGGGATGGGCAATAACTTCCACTCTGCCAGCAGAGTTTTGCCTACGCCTCATTACACTTGTATTTCAGAGTTCCGGCAAAACTCTACCTAAAGTGTTATCTCGTCCTTGGCTTGCCAACGTTAAGTAGGCTAGAGAAAGTGAGATTTGGTGTCCCCTAGTGTGGTTTTTGGGCGCCCGAATGGCACCGACGAGATTTCTCAACGAGGGTGGTCGCGATCATTAGCGGTGAGAAAGCTGCCACTCGAGTACAAAATGTACTTGAGCTTCAGTAAAAAGCAACGCCCTCTGGCTGTGCCGCAAGACACCATTCGTGCTGATTTTGCAGCACTGAACAAGCTCCCGGTGCTATAAATCAGCACGACCTGTGCTACACACTGATTTGTGCCCGCTCGTGGAACTCCACGGAATGTTGTTGAGTTTTTATGTAACTCCGTTGAATTTCGGGGAGTGAAACTCCGCCAGTTTCGCCCACTCCTAGATATTAACGGACCTATGTGAAAGCGATTATAGTAAACCCACAGAATCACTTCCATGGATGCCACCCATTGTAATTTTACTTGAAGGCTCGGGGTATTGATGCTTGTGTGTCAGTTTCCAGCCTTTCTGGGTTGAACGCCAACAACTGCCCAGCATGCAGAAGATGTTTCAATTTTGAAGCAGAGAGTATGTGTGATTTCAGTACTTGACTAGCGAGCATCTATCCCCTGGTGGTATTGAAAGAGGGATTCGGATATCCCACTGCATTTGTGAGTACAAATGGAATGTTCCATACAAGAGCTTAACTTTTAGATTTGCGAGCACCGCTTCAGTTTTTAAGGGAATCACAAAGAAGATCCTAGAGGGAATAGCTTGAGCAGTTGCATTTCAGAACTATTATCTTGTTTTCTGGGAGAAGGTCTAAAAAGAGTTCTTCAGACATATAATAAGGATTTGACTCTGACGCTCAAACAAAGCTGGTTCAGGACTGTTGATTTAGAGTATTTTGAGCCTACAATCTCAAAAGATGGAATCAAAACAAATAGCATCTAATCCCAATTCTGGAAGTGCCTGAAAAAACATTAAAAGAACAACTGATGTCGCTTTTGCGACTAATGGAGTTCTATGTGACATTTGTGGAGGACTACTCTATGAAATTCGAACTCCTTAGACCTGTGTGGGAGAAAACCAAGGGAGACTAGACATTGTACTCTGAAATGACCCTTAGTAATTGGGGAACAATGTATCTGGGCATAATTTTGCGATAATGTGATAATCGAGGTGAGTGGATAGTGGCTTAGGCATCCTCAAAGAGGATCAGTTCTGTAATAGAAAGTAAACACTGGCAGTAGAACATTTGCTCGTCTTGTTCTGGGTTACCAAATTTGTCCTGAGGATGGACCTCAAACCACTTGTGAAAAGGATTTCTCAGGGAGGGGAAAAGGGCAACGACAGTACAGATTGCCAAGTTGGAAGTCATGGTCCTGAGTTATTGAGCATGCGGGAGGACATAGACTCAGCATGCATACTGCATGCTCCTCTTCCTATATCATGCAGGGATTCTGGCAAGAAATTTCACAAATGTGAGGCTGTTTTTTGTATCGGTTATTTTGTCCTAGCGAACGAGTCTCTTCCTGGGAGAGTTTGAACAGAGGGGAAATTAGTGCGTCCTTCAAAGGATGATCCAGTCTTGAAAGAGATTGAGTAAGGGTGGCCAGGAAAACGGAAGTAGCCTGGTGAGATCAAGGCTTTCAGTAAGATCCATGGGGAGATAGCTTGTGATGGAGGACTCATTGTTCAAGAAACACTTGGTGTGAGAGACTATAATTATCCAATGGCATTAAAGTCATATGAATCCCAGAATATTTTTGGTAACCAAGTGTAGTTGCTACAGTGGACAAAGTAGTAAGACTTTGAGGGTATTACACCAGGAGTGGTAAACTGATCAAGTCCCTGTTTCTCTTCATGAAGGGCTGTGGGGGAAACCTGGTATTGGTATTTTAGGATTTTTTTGTGAACCAAATGACAGACAGAGATATTTGCCTTGGTACTGATGGATTACTAGTCCAAGGAATGTATGACGTTACATTGCATACATTCACTACGCATGGCTTCACAACACGGTCGTTACAACGACCGCGTTGTTACCACGCGTGACATTACATCGCAAGTTGTTTCAATGACTTGCTGTAGGGGATGCGCTGGACTTAGGAACAGTATTAATTACTATTCCTACTCCAGTTTGCGCAACAGCAGGAAAGGTGTTGGATTTAAAATCCAACACATTCCCTGGTGTTGCACGCCCCCTACAGCAAGTCGTTGATATGACTTGCGATGTAATGGCATGCGTGGTAACAACGTGGTCGTTGTAACAACTGCATTGTAAAGTTACTGCGTTGTGTTTACAGCGTTGTAAACGCCGTTTCCCATTCCAAGTGGCCAAAGGTGAACTTAATAGATGGAGTGCCAATGGATGCTGTCACTAACTTTCGGGAAGATGTGTTTTGTGGAGAGGGGCTGTTCAAGTAAATTGTGTCAGACTACAGCCTCCAGTTTACAAGTGCCAGGCTTGAAATGTTCTTGCAAAGGGGCGATGTGTTCCCATATGTATTGCAGGGTACCATTACAAGGCGAATTGACAAGTGGAACACTTCGATCTTGTCCCTAATGAATCTGTGCAGTTGAATGAATGAGGGTACTGATGGAAAGAAAGCCTTTTGGCGATGCTGCTTTAGCATAGAACCATGCCACATTTTGTCACTGGTAACTGTCTTTTTGAATTGCTGCTGGACATATTCCCGGGGACACACTGGGCACCCTGGTTGCTAAAAGGTAAACTACGGGTGTTGCGAGAGCCAAGAGTTTGAAGGAAGTGTGGCGGGGGTGGACAAGTAGAAACGGAAGATAGAGTTGGATATTGCACGGTTCAGAGGTACAAAGCTCCAGATATGGTCTGTGTTGGACAGTTTGTGCGGTTGAAGCTACACATGTGACGCAGAAGTGGTGGTCCAAAGCAGTCAAACATCATCAGGGTAAGTGTTAAGCTGAATGGAGCTGTGAGAGTGGCTGGTCAGTCTGTGTAGACTCTTAACAGAATGTCAGTTTGTGGCGTCCTGCAGAAGGGTAGCTTTCTGGAGTCACCAAGAGAGACGATGGCATTGTAGAATGTGTTCCGTGATTTGGAAATGAATGGGCCTGAGAGCTCTGGAGTTAATGTAGGAGAACGTGAGCATGTAATGTCTGGTGGACAACCAATCTCCAGTGAGCAACTTGTTCACTCCCATTCTGGTGATGGGGTAGCGAGGCAAAGTTCAAGATGTATAAAGTTATACACTAAATTTGGGGAGCATGTTTTGTCATGAGATACCTAGATGCACTTGTAGCTTTGCACCCCTTGCTTTTTTACTTTTCCTTATTTTGTTTGTTGTTTCTCATTAGTGTTTTTGTACATGAGGAAGGGGTGTGGTGTGGTGGAATGCGGACCATGTGTGGTGGAATGCTGTGGATCCTATGTTATGGGATTGTTATTTGAATGTGGGAGGCAGATGGGAGAACCGTGCCCTTGGATAGAAGTGTGGACACTGCTCTTTTGCACCTGTAGCCCCTAAACGTGTTTGGTTGTACTTACCTTAAATAAACACCACCGCTTGTCAACCAGAGTCCGGAGTTTCTTCTTTCATCACAGATTAATATGTCCCAGATAATTAGATTATAAGGATATCATAAGATTATTTAAAACACTGGAATGTAGGAGCACTATTGAAGACAATGAAGTAGGTCCGGGCTTATAAAGGTTGGCATTAGCCCGGAGATTCAACATTCCAATGTTTGTCTTCATGTTTCTCCCTTTTTAATTTAGAATACTCTACCCTCAGAGAGTGTAATGTCCTAATAGCCTTATAGCTCTTCTACTTCAGGCTATACCGGTTGTAAAGTGTCTTCACATACGCCCTTGCCGCTATAACTCGGGTTCAGGGCCTTTAACAATCACTGTAGCCCTCGGCAGCGGGCTATAAGGCTATATTAGAACATTGGAATGTTGGGAGCTCCACTGAAGACAAAGTGGGTCAGGGCTAATTATGGCTGGTGTAAGCCTTCTGCTCTAACATTCCAATATTTGTTTTTCTATTTCTCCCTTTTTTAATTTATAACAATATACCCTCAGTGAGTGGAATGTTCCTATAGCCTTATAGCGCATCTGCCTCAGGCCAGAGCCTTTAACAACTGGTATAGCCTTTGGCAGTGGGCTTTTAACCTATATTAGAGTACAATGCCTGCATAAAGTACTCCATCTGTTGCCTTATTGTTTGCATCATTTATAATTCCTGAACGGGGTGGATGGTGTACCTCATTTTCTCTCAAACAGTTAAATAATGTTTTTATCTAACAGGCAAAAGACTTCAAATCGAACTGTAATAATTACCCCATACTTCAGACCCTCGCTTACCGGTTTAAAAGAATTCACCTAAATCACTAGGCGAACCGATTTTGAGTATTCTAAAACGTAAAACATATGATAAAAACTCACAGAGCAACGAAAAGAAATTTAGCAAAATAACAAAGAACAAAACATGAAGATTGTTGGCTTTCAGGAAAAAAAAATACACACAAGGGGAATGCTTTTTGACATTTTCAATCACAGAAAATTGATGGATATAAGCTCACACACTAAGCAATTATAATAACTTTATTAAAGCAGATGTTCAATAGCATTCATTTGTTGCATACCCAGTGTGCATGTTTAAGAAATGTAAAATGAGGGTCATTAGGCGTACACTTGCTACATCTGCTCCAATAGGACGGGTACACCAGATCATGATTAGAAAAATTGGGCATAATATACCTGCGCTGTAATATAAAACCAGGAAGAAAGTGCATGCTCAATAGCAGGTCAAAATCAGACAAAACCAGATTACAGCATATGTGGATGGAACGAGAACCACAAAGAAGAAACGGTCCCACGTGTGGAAAATCTCTCGATGATGTACAGGGCAATCACTGAAGACACGTCTCCCAGATATCTGCGGACCGAGCTGGACCTCTTCACAGCTTAGAACTCACGGCAGGATTCACTTTCTCCAGCCAGCCGAGGAGTATTTCGTTAACTGCAGCCGGTCTGAAAGAGAAACCAAGTTTAGATGAAATACTGTTTCCCATTCTACTGGGAGCTCCCAAGAGGAAAGGCGCTCCAAGCTGCCTCCAAGTGCATGTCTGAAAATGGGGTAACCAGTGTGACGTCACATCAGTTAGTAACCTATCACTAACCAAAAATAATTTTATAAGACATTTGCTGGATTTACCCCAAAGCACTCCTTTGGTTCCTCTAAGACTAGACCTAAACATTTGCCCAATTTCAGAAGTGATTGCCCTCCGGCCCTTACTGTACTGGAAGCGCCTGTGGAGCACACCTGAGTTGGTGCACTACAAGGAGGAGCTTAAGGTAGTGTTAGCTTCATTGGGTTCTGGCAAGATTCCTTGGTTGGCTTTTGTAAAACAGTCACTGACATCGACAGGGTTTGAGGAACTCTGGTTTAATCCCGAGGTTGCCTGCCCCGCCACATCTAAATCAACTATGATAAGCACTGTTAAAGAAATCAACTTAATGAACCTTTTTAGCTCTACAAAAGGTTCTAGCTTGACCGATATTTTCTTGGACACCAAGTACTTTTATAGTCTTGAGCCTGCAATTGAGACAATCCAACCTACATTAGCGAAGAAGCTGTACTTGCAATTTAGATATGGCACTTTGCCCCTTTTTCAAAAAATTGATAGGTGGAAAGGGGACTCAATGAGTCCCTGCCCAGGTTGCTCGCAAGAGGATGAAACCCCTGTGCATGTCATCCTCTTTTGTCCAGCCTACTCCTCTATTAGAAAGAAATGGATAATTCAGCTATGCTAGAACTTGGGCATAAGGCAATATTTGTTTTTTTTTAGGATTCTCAAAACGGACACAGATGCAGTGATCGTCTCTGCAGTAGCCAAATATTTATATTCCATGTGGATAACCCGAAGGAATTTGATAATCAATGCTGTAGCAGTCTAACACTAAGTCCATGACTACCAAAAAAAAAAAAAAAAACATTTTATCCCATTTGAATGATCTGTCTTTTATCAATTTTAGAACTTTTAAGAACTATTTAAATTTTTTTAACAAAAAAAAAAATATATATATATAATGTCTAACAATCGACTAAAAATTCCTGAGATTAATATATTGGAATGTATTGCTTGACCTGTTGTATTGTTGTGTTCTTTTTTCTTCTTTTTTTCTGTATGTGCTTTTATGGTAAATCTAACCGCAATAAAGCTGATTTGAATAAAAGATAATAAAATGAGCTGAGTTATGGTTCTGTGGTATGGTTAGGGAGGGTGGCGGCAAAATGTAATCTAACTAAGTATAGCAAACCCTTGTCTCAGAGGTTTCACATACCACACTGTGTTATCTTCGAAAATAAATTGGAGGAATCTGCAATGTGGGCAAAACATGTCTCTTGTGGCTACCGTTTGTTGGATAACTAACATATACAAACAAATAGACCTGAATTCCCAGACGCGGTAGGTGGTCCAGGGAATGAGAGGAAGCGGGCTGTCAGCGTTTGCATCCTCTCATCCTAGGCACTGCACCTCTCATCCTAGGCACTACACCTCTCATCCTAGGCACTACAAACATACAGGGCAAACGTGACCTACCTTAGAGCTCGCTCAAAGGGAACTGCCCATTGTCCGGGAGCTCTACATTCACCGTGTTGTGTCTCATAATATGTGAAGGGCCAATCGGATTCACAAAAAATTGTTAGGCATGGCCTCACACACCTCCCAGGATGTTATCTTAGTGGGGAAGGCGTCTGGCTGAGTGAATGCACACATGGATGGCTGAATGAGGGAGGCATAGGTGAGTGTGCAGCATGAAAGGACAATAGACTTCTGCTCCAACATGGCTCACTCACTCAGTGTCTTAACCCTTCCTCCATCCATGGACTCACTCACTCATCCAAACACAAGAAGCTTGAGCAGGGGTACTTTGAGGCAGACAAGCACATCGCAGCTGTCTGAGCAAAAATGTTACAAGGGGTACAGTGGGACAGATAAACTACAGGACATGTGTCCAAGCAAAATAAAAGGGGGTAACTGTGGTGCTGAGTAGGACAAATGAAGAGATGGGTATCTAAGCCAATTAAAAGTGGGACAGGAAGCGATGAGAGGCAGACAAACCGCAAGGGGTGCCAGGGCATGGCAAAAAGGTGGAACAAACAAAGAGGTACACACAAAAAAACGAAATAAGTGGTGTGAGGAGCACACTGGTAGAGGGGAGCAGATAAAGCACATGACTGGTGTCAGAGAAAAGCATTTGGGTCGACTGAGGCTAATAAAAAAGCTGTTATTTGAAGAGCAAAAATGAGAGTAAAACTGTGGCAGCTGATATGGCATAACATTAATTAACGAGTGAGTGAGAAAGTGAATTTATAAGCATACTATGGTAGTTTCACACATGCCTTTACAAGCAGGCAACATGGCGCTACAACTAACAAAGAGGATTGCGCGCAACCAACCAGCTGTGAGAATTAAAACTAGTGACTTTCCATCAGTCGAGGGGAAAGAGGGAGTTGGTCCCAAAGCTAAGACCGGAAAGGCTCTTCCACTTGTTAACTCGAGGAACATTCCAAAGCTTCTGTGACCCTGATCAAAGGTGGCCCCAAAGGACGTGGGGATGGAGTCTAGCTAATAAATACATTGGGTAGAAGTACCAGAAAGTTTGAAGCACCCAACACAGTGCCCTGAGATTTGTCTGTATGGCAACAAGGAGCCAGGGAGGTTCACACCAGGCTTCAAAACATGGATTTATGCAGACCAGAAAAAGTTTAATAGCCATATTCAGAATCAAGAGAAATGTATGTATCAACCTTGTCCAAAGCCTATGGGGCATATGTTGGCTTACTCCAGTACTAAAATAAATACTCACTGGTGCAACTGAGGTCATGAAACGTTGCAGCAGGAGAAGGGAATCTTCTTCTGAATCCTCACCTGATAAAAAACAGTGCAAGGCACTGGTTCAATCAGATTCGAAGCTGCACCTAAATAAAAGCCCAGATGTTTCCATTTAATTTTAGGCAATGACAAGGAGGAGGATTCTGGGCTGGTTGAAAGGCTGCTCCCCACAAACAGGAGCTCTGTGTTTTTCTTTTTTTTAGCAATGACCTTCGGCAAGTTCCTACTCATCCATGCCTGATGGCCACAAGGAGAGGCTAAAAGATACACTCACATCATTGGCAAATGTTTCCCATACTTCATGGAACAGGTATAAGTTTGTGTCTACACTACCACAATGACGACCAGCGTACCCATCGCTCAGCACCTCTAGGCACTGCCTGTACTGGGGAACTGTCATGAGATCCCGGGGCCTAAGGGGATGAAGGCGGACTATACGCCTTGCAGACTGAATTTGTGATGCATAATGAAAGGCATTGGTGACTAGTATAAACTTCAGGCGGCAGACTAATTAAGAAAAACATTCATTCCATGGCTAACTAGTAAAAAAAACAGCACTTAGCTGGACTCTTGGTGAACACCACCCATACCAAAATGTGTGTGAAAAGCAAGTGGGGTTGCAAAAGTTAATGGCAGCCTTCCATAATGGATTGTAAGTATATTGCAGTGTGTCAATGAAGCTAATGGGATGAAACTGGAAGTCCTGTGGTTGAGGCATTGGTGTTGACACAAACCGAAGTCTAAGAGGAAGCTGGCTACTGCAATCTGGGTTTGTTGAGCAGCAGCCAAAGGGAAGCGAGAGGGGGCTGTCTGACTGTCTCCACAAATTGTGCAAGAACAGGCCGGCGGGGAAAAGCATGGTGGACATTGGAAAAAAGAAAGGTCAAAGCCGAAGTGGGTGGGGCTGCATAGTACATTGATGACTGAGGAATTGTGAACAGCTGCGTTCAGAGTTGCAGTCAGTGCTCAGTCTTCTGCCCACAGGTTCCTAAGCACATTGTCTTCCTGCCATAGACTCACCTGCGCATTCCTAAGCACATTGTCTTCCTGCCATAGACTCACCTGCGCACTCCTAAGCACACTGTCTTCCTGCCATAGACTCACCTGCGCATTCCTAAGCACATTGTCTTCCTGCCATAGACTCACCTGCGCATTCCTATGCACATTGTCTTCCTGCCATAGACTCACCTGCACACTCCTAAGCACACTGTCTTCCTGCCATAGACTCACCTGCACATTCCTAAGCACATTGTCTTCCTGCCATAGACTCACCTGCGCATTCCTATGCACATTGTCTTCCTGCCATAGACTCACCTGCGCATTCCTATGCACATTGTCTTCCTGCCATAGACTCACCTGCGCATTCCTAAGCACATTGTCTTCCTGCCATAGACTCACCTGCGCATTCCTAAGCACACTGTCTTCCTGCCATAGACTCACCTGCACACTCCTAAGTACACTGTCTTCCTGCCATAGACTCACCTGCACATTCCTAAGCACATTGTCTTCCTGCCATAGACTCACCTGCACATTCCTAAGCACATTGTCTTCCTGCCATAGACTCACCTGCGCATTCCTAAGCACATTGTCTTCCTGCCATAGACTCACCTGCGCATTCCTAAGCACATTGTCTTCCTGCCATAGACTCACCTGCGCATTCCTAAGCACATTGTCTTCCTGCCATAGACTCACCTGCGCATTCCTAAGCACTCTGTCTTCCTGCCATAGACTCACCTGCACGTTCCTAAGCACATTGTCTTCCGGCAATAGACTCACCTGCACACAACGGTGGGTGTTACAGCACCCTTGGGTTCAATGCTACTATCTCTAGAGCTGTGTCTCCAACACCGGACACACCTCAACACAGCATGGACATATAAGGAGAAGGAGCTCACTTCTACAGTCCACCGCAATCGTGATGGCTATTTTGGAGTAGACAGACCCTCAGTTTAGTAGGTTTTGCCTCATAAATTCATGAAATTGCCTCCTCTATGCACTTGCAGGAACCATCTATGTGCCCTCTTATGCCTGTGATAGCAGATTGTGGGTTATTCTCTCGGTGAGCCACCAGTCATTTAGAACCTAGCACATCAGGCTCAGCTCATGTCTTGGTACCTTCACACCTGTAACTCATTACTGAGCCCGCTCCATTACAAAAGCTTTTACCTCAAGTTGAAATGAATCTTTAGATTAACACTTGGGGCCAGATGTACGACCGTTTTTTGTGGTCGCAGAGGGGTTTCAGACCCCTTTGCGACCGCAAAAAACGAGTTGGCCACGTACTATTCCCATTTTGTGAGTCGTAAATTATTTGCGACTCACAAAATAGGAATAGCGAGTTGTTATTAGGAAGGGGCGTTCCGAGGGCGTCCCTTCCTAATAGCGAGTCCTCCAGGTATGTATGACTCTTTTGCGACCAGAATTGCAGTTGCAAAACAGTCACAGTTTACCACCCTTCTCAGAAGGGTGGTAAAGCACTCGCAAACGGGAATGCAGGGGAAAATATTTTTTAAGGGTAGTCAGTGGTCACAGGGACCACTACCTGCCCTTAAAAAATGAAACGAAAACGTTTCAGTTTTTCATATTTAAATGCATCCCGTTTTCCTTTAAGGAAAACGGGTTGCATTAAAAAAAAAGACTGCTTTATTGAAAAGCAGTCACAGACATGGTGGTCTGCTGACCCCAGCAGGCCGCCATTCCTGTGAGGCTGGCAATTCCCAATGGGTTCGCAAATTGTGAGTGGCTCATGAATATTGATGAGCCTCGCATTTTGTGACCCCATTGGGAATCGCTAACAGTGTCTGACACTGTTGTACATTGGATTTAGCACCTCGCAATTTGCGACTCACAATTTGTCGCAAATTGCGAGGCGCTAAATCCAAAGGTCGTACATCTGGCCCTTGGTCTACTATAACAAAATCCATTCCTAGAGCTGTCAACATGGGTTTTAAGCAGTCAACCACTTTCCTTCTCTCAAACATTTATTAGCCTCAATATATTTATTAATTCATTTTGGAAGTATACACAATACTCAGGAAAAGTACTGAAAACATGGGCCACGCTTAGAGAGTATACTTTACTTTTGTGTACCAGACAGCATGCATTTAATAACTGCATTTCTTAGTGCATGGATATGAGGAGGGAGGCTGGGCAGGGTTGTCACCAGTGGCCCCCGTATCACTAACTCGGAGTCTACAGAGGGTGGAGGGCCACTATCAGAGCTCCGATTACCCAAATTGTCAGATACTCAATTCATGCCCTGAACAGCATCGGAGACCCACAAAAGTCCCTGAATCTTGCCTTGCCTCGAAGTAAAGATCGCAATTGGTATTCTACCTGCTGTCATCAACATTGAGAAAGGACTTCATTCTTGAAGCAGACGTGGGCCATCCTAAACTGTAGCTAAACATATAGGATGGAGCAATTTGGTGATTTTCTGTTTTTCAGTAGCTGCTTGAAGTGTCTCAACTGAAAGAAATTAACCTTTCCTGTAACAGTGAAACATCTTTTGATAATTGTGCTCTATCCCAAGATCGTAAAGGCAAAAAACCAATAAGGACTTCCATGAATACCCCATCAACAGTTGAAGGCGGAACCGCAGAAAATAAACACATCTATGAAAAGCCGTGGCTGGATACTAAAATTTGATGGACATCCTGGCAAGCCAATGCCTAACGTGGGCCTAAACAAGCCAAGTGCTGAAGATGGCTGATACAAAACCCCTTTCTGTATGTTATATGTTTTGTGTTGTGTTGTGTAGAGAAAAGGTCTGTCCGACAGCTACAGCGGTTTGTTGTTAGACTTAAAACACTAACATTTGCCCCCTTATGTCTAAACGTCATACACACAGGGTGATGCATGAAGCACATTCTATCTCATAATTTGAATTACATAAAAAGTAAATGTAATAATATATACCTAATACACAGCGGCCTGTGTAAAAATAGCTTGAGGATGGTATGTTCGTTCCAGAACACAAACAAAAGAATGCCGTCGGAGCCTTTGCTCTCCTTACAGAAAAATAAAACAGCACAACTCCTTAAGAGCATAAAATGCCATTACTCTTTGGAAGCAAGAACCCATGATCCCTTGGAGATTATAGTTCCATTAACATGTTACAAATAAGCAGATAAAACAAGCATGCCTGAGCACAGGGGAAAACCATTCCAACACTTGAGAGAAATTGATATGCTGAACGTGACAAGACTTTAACTATGGAAATGAACACACCAAAGCAGTTATCACATGTTAAACATGCATCATGCTACACTGGCAGGATAGATGCCACACCCTTGTCAACGTCACATGGGAAATGCAACAGAATAAGATTCGGAATCATGTTTGAGCTTAGAGAGAGCAACAGGAGAGAGAAACAGACGATAAAAGCTTCCCATATCAATCAATGAGAAGCCAACCCACAGTAGGTATCTGTTTTGCTTTCTGAGATTTCTAAGTTTTGTTTATTCCATTACAAAATCATGACTAGCAGTCTTAGAATACAAAACAAACACCTAAAGCGAATTTGATGACACCAACCAAAACATGAAAACGCGCTGAGATCTTCAACCAAGGACAAAAGATTGGATCATCTCAGTCAAAAAAAACCCACCAACTACATGAAACACCACAAGTTCAGGATACCCACCACGGTCAACTTCTTGCTAGGTGGAACTCTTTTATATAGACCACCAGGACCCACCCACCCCCCACCAATTTTGCCAGTGACATCACAGACTTCGTTGCAGCCCTTGTCAAAGCCAGCACCTTCATCTTCTTTGGACACCTAGGGCCAGATGTACGACCTGCCACATAGCGCCTCGCAAATTACGTTGCATTTGCGACTCGCAATTTGCGAGGCGCTATTTGGCATGTAAAACAGTGTGTTTAATACGGTTTGCGATTCCCAATGGGGTCGCAAATTGCAAGTCTTATGAATATTAATGAGCCTCTCACAATGTGAGAGCTCATTGGGAATGACAGCCCCTCCCAGGGATGGTGGCCTGCTGGGTTCAGCAGACCACCATGTCTGGGACTGCTTATAAATAAAGCTGCTTTTTTTTTTTGTTTTTTGTTTTTTTAAATGCGCCCCATTTTCCTTAAGGGAATAATTAAAAAATGAAATGTTTTCTTTTCATTTTTTAAGGGCAGGCAGTGGTCCCTGGGACTGCCCTTAAAAATAATATTGCATGCATTTGCAAAGGGGAAGGGGTGCCAATTCCCATTAGTGAAAGCATTACCACCTACTTGAAGAAGGTGGTAATTTGCGAGTGTTTTGCGACCGCAAGCAGTCCGACCACAGCCCAGCTGATACACAGAGGAACTCTGGCTGATGACGGAAATGCAGAACAAGTCACGACACCACAAATACAGACATCTTCAAATCAGCCCTAAGAAGCTTCCTCCAGCAGATATTGAACACCAAGCGCACCGCTCTTGCGGATGGCATTGAAGCTAGCACTAACAGTAGCAAGGAAATCTTTGCCTCCTGCAACATCACTCCTACTTTGCAACAAGCTCTCGTAATTCCTCTGTAACAAAATCCCCACCATACACAACAATATCGACCCTCAACGAGACCCCTTCATGTACACAACTCAACTTGGCGTGACAGCCGATCAACAAACCTTGACCTCCTGTTGAAATCACTGCTACAAAGAAGACCATTCACTTAGAGGCTCCATCTGACCCTTGCCCCCACCGCACCTTCACCAAAGGACTCTTACCGAACAGCAAAGCACTAACACCCTTCCCCAATGCCTCCATTGAAATCAGCCACACTCCAGAATACCTGGAAACGTGCCAAATCATGCCCCAGCTCAAGAAACTATTCGCTATGTATCACTGTGAGGAATACATTACATGAAAGATGCAGTGCTGTGCAGTGTGCGCGCAATGAAATGCATGTACTGGATGTAGGTTTGCTTGCGGGAAGTACAACACCTGAAGAGTGAATTGTTGTGCATCGTACACATGGTGAAAGTGTTTGTGTGCTTGCAGTGTGTGTTTGTAAATAGCACACCCTAGCACATTACAGAGAGGCTACAGTACTAAACAGTGCATGCATATTGGAAGTGATTGAGCCATGTTTCTGGACCCCTGGGGTGGGAGACTTCGCTTCCTTAGCCAAGAAACCAAGCCTTTCCTGGATGGAGGTGGTCACACCTCCCCCCCAGGCTAGCAAGAGCCAGGGCTCGAAAAATCATAAAAATTGCACTAGACTTGCAGGTCCAGTAACGTGAAACATCCACTCGACCTAACCGAAATGCACTTGACCTCCGACTCTAAAGATGAGCCAATGTAACAAGTTAACAAGATTTAAAAGCATTTTTATTGCTCATTCACTTTGTGAGCAAAAAAGATGCCTTTAAATCTTGTTATCTTGTCACATTTGCTCTGCTTTCAGAGGCAGAGGACAAGTGTCAGTTTGTCTTCCTACTCGCCAGAAAGGACTTAAAAATAGCTCGTCCTTATTGAATCTGACTCGCAAATGCAAGCGGGCAAATCGATTTTTCGAGCCTTGAGAGCCATCTGTGGCAGGGGAGCTTCAAAGGCCTTGCTGCCTTTGTAACGTGACCCCTAGCCTCTCCTGCTATCAGGAGCAGGCCCCCTTCCTGTCTCCCCTCCTTTTCGGTGGGAAAACGGGTGGGAAATATTAGCACAGCCGAGAAGGGGTGCCCCCCTCTGCAAACCCCACCCCTCATTTGGGGGAGGCGAGGTGAAGTCCACACTTCAGTGCCCGCCATCTTAGCAGATGGCAGGCACTATCCAATCAGGATTAGGGATTGTGCCCACTCCCCCACGTGTGGTGAGCACACCAAGGGTGTAGTCACCCTAAGGTCAGTAGCCCATTGGCTACTGACTGCAAGGCCCCAAAAATGCCCCCTAAATACAGTGGGCCCGATTCACAGAATTAACCGGCCGGAATCCCCACCTCCGGGCCGGAAGCTCCGCCTCTGGGCCAGAAGCCCCGCCTCTGGGCCGGAAGCCCCGGCCCGGGCCGGAATTTCCGGCCCGAGTGTGGACGTAAAGTTAGTAGTCGTAAATCCATTCTGTGAATACCATAAGTAGTAAGTGCATTCTGTGAATACCAAAAGTAGTAAGTGCATTCTGTGAATACCACAAAGTAGTAAGTTTAGGATTTAGTCTTAAGTTAATTCTGTGAATCGGGCCCCCTATTTAGGGGGCAGACCTAAACCAAGAAGACAGATTTCCGCAACCTACAAAGGACGAAAGAAGACTCCCAGCAGAGGAGACTGCAGAGAACAACTGACTTGGCCCAAGCTGGCTCTGTATATATTATACCAAAATGAGTTACAGTCTGCACAGAGTCCATTTGAACCCCAAAGGTAAGCAGAGGTAGAAGTAGAGAGCACCTTACTCTCTATTTGTGGTAGTGTGGGCGAGCATAAGGCTTTATCAGAGGGCAGTGTTAAGCATTTGTTGTACACACGACATGATGTCACACACTCACAGGCTGAACTCAGACCAATTTGTTTGTATCAAAAATATTATTTGGTTATACTTATTTATAGAACCAAGCAAGCCTGGCACAGGGAAGTGTAAATGGTACTTTTCAAGGCAGGTTGAACAATGCAAGCAAGCTGAAAAAAATGACTCTGTTACAGGTTTGTAAATACTTTGAATACAGTGGACATTACTGTTAGATTACTTTTGATTGCTTTTCAATTACTTTATGGATTACTTTTTCTACTCATTGTGATATGCCTAGATATCACACTGGGACATTTCCTAGAGAAAAGGTAAGTAATGCAGTTTTTGAATATTTGCAGTTTTTCAAGTTCTCATAGAAAACCAACTCCACACAAAAGAAAATTCACAAGAAAGCAGTCAATGCAGTCCTATGGAAGGAAATGAGGTTATCGGTTTCAAGGTAAGTACTTGGGTTTGGGAGTTGGTTTTCTGGGGTTAGAACCAGGGTTCCCCCAGGGTTGAGGATGCACTATCAAAGAACCCTCAGTGTCACCAGGGCGGCCGGGTGCAGAGTGCTGAAGCCCGATGTTATCCAAGGAGGGATAGGGGGCCTTTTGTTGGTGGCTGCTCACGAGCAGCCCACAAGGTTGTGGGAACAAAGCTCCTGGTTTTAGGTTCAGGGCAAAGGAGGATCCGAGTTAGCACCCAAAGTATACCTGCAGGGGCGGCTGGGTGCAGGGTGCTGTTTTAGTGTTGGGTACCCTGTTGTTTTCGATGGGAGTTGCCGGTTCCTGCACCGCCTTTTCTCCAAAGAGACGGGAGCCATCAAAAAGCATGTCCAGGAGTTATACTGGACATCCCCCGATAAACCAGATGTTCTCAACCAGGTGTGGCGATGAACGGCCTCCGTCATGGAAATCCCTCTGCCCAGCGAGTCCGTTGTGTCCAAGCCACATCTGATGGTGAAGTTAGTTGTGTCTCTCCCGTCTGAGATAGCTTGGGAGAGTAGAGCCCAGTCCTCCTCTGAGACTCTGGGCAGCACCTGCGCAACCGTATCCCATATCGAATGGGAGTAACGGCCCTAAAGGCATGCGGTGTTCACCGACCACAATGCTAGACTGGCGGAAGACAAAATGATGAACGCGCCACCAGAAGTGGAAGCCTGGACCATCAAGCTTTGAGGGGTGGGGTGGGTGGTGACGAAAAGTGGGTCGCCCGGAGAGGGGCGATGGCAGTGGGTGATCGTCCTATTCACATGGGCCCCTGTGCAGGGTTTGGACCAGGTTCCCAGAAGGACTTTTGTTAAGTCCTCATTGAAAGGCAGTAGGGGTTCTGAGCTGGAAACTCCAGGCTGCAGGACCTCTGTCAAAAAGTTAGTCTTGACCACCAGTGTAGGGAGCTGCAGGTCCAGGACCCCCGTAGCCCTACGCACCACCATGGCAAATGATGCTCCCTCCTCTAGGGTAGGAGGGGAAAGCATGCCAGAGTCTGGGGAGGTGTCAAAGCCACTGGCATCAGCCAGTTCCTCGTACCAGTCCACATATTGTTGGTGCAGGATTTCTAAGTAATCCTGCTCCCCCTCCCAATCCTCATCCTCCATCCATAACCCTTCAGAATAGGGCAGGGTGAACAGCATGGAGCCGCACGACCGGCTCCATGTCTTTGGGAATGAGGATCGAGGCGGCATCGCCAGCGACGCCGAGGACCTCGGCGCCAGACGCGATGTCGCAACGCCGGGAAAGGTCGCTGTGGAGGTGCGACCGGCATTGGTCTGGACCCGAGTGCAATCGGAGGCCGTGGCACCCGCGCCGGAGCCACAGGCATGGGAACCACGGGGGCCCCTCCATCTTCTGAGCCTGCAGAGCCCAACGGAGCGCCGGCAGGGTCAGGCTGTCCAAATATGGTGCACATGGCGTCATAGGACTCCTTCAGCTGGTTGGGGGTCTCGGACCCGGAAAGGGAGGTAAACGCAGAGCCAACCCAGGCACCCGCTCCACTGAGCGGGGCCTTAAATGCCGAGGTTTCCCCGCCGCGTCGCAAGACGGTTGGGGCGAAGTCAAAGCACGCTTCGACTTCTTGTGCTTTTTATGGTGCCTCTTACCTGACTTCGACAAAGAGGACTCCGATTCACGGGAGCGGTGCTCAGACTTTCCTCTCAACCGAGACCTGGACCAGGATCGAGACCGACAAGGCGACCTCCGCGGTGGTGGATGCCGGGCCGCGAGAAGTTTTAGGGACCGCTCCCTCAAAGATTTCGAGTCGTGGTCGCGCTCCAGACACCAGAGACACACTAAATGGGGATCTGTGACCGACATGGCGTGGTGACAGGCGCCACACGGCTTGAACCCTGGAGTCTTCTTACTCGACATGTTCTAAAACACCCCAACGGAGTACACAAAAAGTCCCCAAAAACTTCTGTCACAAAATGACAGGGGGTAAGCTCTCTTCAACGAATCGGTGCTGGCTGGCACGGAATGAAAAGAACTGACGTCAGCGCACCGGAATGGATGGTTATATTGGCGACGCGGACGTCACAACGACAAACACGATGCCGATGACATCACATGGAGTCGACCGACGCCACCTACCGGCGTGCAGGGGTACTGCTAAGAAAAGTCTTCCGAAAACAGCATGACGCATGGAAGTTCAAAGGTAAGGAATCTGCAGATAGATGTCTCCATCAGATATATTTTTTACTGTATCATTTGCTATGACACTTTGTAAATCTCTCAGTCAGCTAGCCATTTAGATGTAGATCACGCTATAGAACATTGAGATGCAAGAGGAGATAGTGGGACAGTTACAGACAGTTTGCTTGTCGCCCAACTTTGAACAATAGCATTCAAAACTCAGGTTTTAATGATTTTATTTTTTTAGACCTTTCAGCATATCTGAGCTGTTAGGGGCTAGAGGTGCAAGTGTATTGCAGTGGGCAAATGTGAGGATAAAGAGTAGCAAGCTCAAGAGCTCTACAAGAGATCAGAGGGAAGCAAATCAGGTTGTGGTTTTCTGCTTAATTTTAGAAAAAAGCGAGTGCAGGGGCTGAGAGTTGTTCTCAGAGCCTGCTGCCAACACTGCTGAACGCCAGCACTGCTGAGTACCAATCCTGCATAATATTGGTTCCACCCCACACCTCTTTCTTCCACCAACCTTCACTATCTCTTTATATCACCCTTGTAGGCTCATATTCACACCTGTTTTCTACCTTTGTCACTGTTTTCTGATCCTTCTCCAACTCCTTTATTCTAGCTTTTTTGCCTTTCTCTGTGGCACCGCTTTGCCTTTCCAAATCTTTTTCACAGTTGAGCAATTCTCATGGATGGATTGCAGTTTGTTCTTCAAGTGCCATGATGGGAGTCTTTTAACAGCTTATTAAATGTTGGCAGTGCTTGGGAAGTGTTTGGAGATATTACGTGTCCCCAGTGAGAAGCAGGGAATGCCCTATTTAAGCACAACACAAGCGAATAGGCTGAGTTCGGGCAAGGCGAAGGAAATAAGCAGATCTCTCACATCTCACAGAGGTTGCTTGTGCCCTTACTTTGCAGTATCTGTTAGCGGGAATGCCATGGCCTGTACATCACTTCCAGTTTTCTTATATTAAATTTTTACAGTGGGTTGAAGAAGGGGAGGATAGAAGAAATGAGGCAGAACAGATAGATCTGTGGCCATTTATTGGACAAACTGGCATGCCACCAGGGCCGGACTGACTAACGGGCGTTTTGGAATTCTGCCGAGCAGGGGGCTGATTTCACTGCGGTGGGGGCTGATTTCGTTCATGGAGACCTGCGTGTACTTCGAAATAACTAAAGCAAAACGAATTTCGTTCAGTACACGCAGGTCCCCATCAACGAAATCAGCCCCCAGCTCAGCAGCATTCCAAAACGCCCGGTAGCCAGTCCGGCCCTGCATGCCACCATGGACAGCAGATGGGCTTTAGTGTGGAAGATACAGAAGTGAAGATGTGTGGGGATACAACTGATGCCAACCAATAGCAAATTGCAGAATGAGAGATGGATTGCTGACATGTTAGTAGTTCACTTAGAATAAGGAAACATGGTACATGCTCCAGATTTGCGTTTTCCAAGGGATCCAAAGAAAAACGTTAAAGAAATTAAGCTCTCTTGGCCACAGACACGGGTGGTGTGGGCAAAAGTGCTACCCCTTAAAAATGTAGAGGGAATTCCCTGGGGATGTTAATTATAATTTTTCTTACTTCAGAGAAGATGTACAACAAACTGTACATGCCAAGCGTTTGGTAGTTTGATGTGGAAATTGGAAAAATATTTTTTTTAAAGACCAAAAAAAGCATTGAGAGTATTCCTGAATTCTACTTAGTTTCTACATTTTGGTGGGGAAAGGCAAGGATACAGTCAACGAGTGATTGGAGGAATAGCTTTGTCATGGGAGCTGAGGTACACTGTTCTGCACTGTGATGTACTATTCTTTAAGGAGATGTGTCTTCAACTCTTTCCTAAATTGGAGAAAGGTTGTGGTGATCCAGCTGTATATGGATGTTACAATGCCTGGGGTGCACACAGGGATAAGGCATGTTGGCTTGTTTTGCCTTTTCTACAGGTCTTGGTTCCAGTTTAACACTGTCCTGGCTGAGGGTGTGTAGAGAGCCACCAAAGATGGCGAGCTTGTCAGCCAGGTAGGCAGGGTGCTGGTAGGGATGGTGTTGCAAATGATGCAACTAGATTTGAAGAAGGAGAGGGCAGGCAAGGGCAGTCAGGGTTCCATCAGGAGAAGGGCGATGATCATATAACTTCAGTCCCTTGATGAGATGTGAATAAGGCTTGCTGCGGCCTTAAATGGGGCCAGTATGGGGTCTGAGAGCAGCGTGCTGACATCATCCAGATACTAGAGTATGAGGATTTGAACAGCAGTTCTGAAGTCACTTTATGGAAGGAACCGCTTCAGTTTCCTTAAAGAGAGCCGCCACCAGGCTGTCTTTCTTTTGGTGGCAATGTGTTCCTTTAGGGTAAGCTTGGTGTCCAGGGTGAATCTAAGTTACTTGGCAGTGGGTATAAGTTGGGGTTTGAATCTGTACAGGTTAATGTTACTGACCAAGGTTTCGACTAGTTGTTACTAGTTATCCTTGGCAGATAGCAGTAATTCTGTTTGTTGGAGTTCAGCTTCAAGTAGATGTCGGACATCCAGGTCTGCATATGGGCGCAGGGAATTTTAGAGGTGAAGGATGTCCAGAGCAGAAGATACTTTCAAGTGGAGTTGCATATCGTCTCCATTTATTGGTGGACTCTGCTGCTATTATTAGTAAGTAGATTCTCAAGGGGCGGCTTGTGAAAGGGTTCTTTCAAGGCCTGCAGGTCCCCATTGAACGAACAAGTGTCAGTCAGATAGGCATCGCCAGTGAACCCCATACAAGACTGGAGACATCCATTACAACGCGGGCATTGCATCGAAATGCCTTTAGATCGCAGTCGTTACAACGACTTGCGCTGGATGGCGCTCTAACCTAAGGAATAGTATGATTTACTATTCCAACACCTTCCCTAATGTACGTAGACTGGAGTTGGAATAGTAAATAATACTATTCCTAAGTCCAGCACCCTCCAGCGCAAGTCGTTGTAACGACTTGCATTTTAAAAACCACAATGTGACATACCGCGTTGTATCGTCATATATTCATACAAGACTTCAGGGTGTGGATGAGCGTGAGATGGGAGACATAAAGGAGGACTTTTCAGTCCAGCCAACTGAAGGTCAGACCAGTAGTTCCACAAAGAGGATGTTGCCTGTGTTAAATAAGAAAATGACTAAAATAGAGGAAATAGTGGGTTGAGGAACTAGTAATGTAGGGTTTGGTTGGTCATCATGGAGTGCGGACTGTTAGACCCAGAAGTGAGTGGTTAATTACCAAAAGGAGGTGAAGGTGTCACAACTTACTTGGGTTGTTTATGCCCGTTTTGGATGTTGGTAGAGCTATGTTTCATTTAAACAATACATAGTGTCAGTCGATGATTGAGCCTTTCCATGCAGAGCGTCCTGTTCAAGTGCGTGTACCCAATCACTTAACACTGCGGTGATGTACTCAGATACTCTGGAGATTTCTAAGTCCTGGGCTACCGCAGACTGTTTTTTTTTTGGGCAAGACTACAATAAATGATGGAATTCATTGATTTTTTATTTTTTATTTTTTTTTATTTTTTATTTTTTATTCAATTCAGTGAGGCAAGAATGTTACACAGAATTCATAATATACAGAAAAACAGCCTTAAATTAATCACGTATACAAACATACAATCAGATACAACAAAAATAATCCTTGACTTTACACACAGACCCGAAGCTGATCATCAAAGATACATTTCTATAGCCAATTTGCGATCGGCTCCCATATTGCTACCCCGAGCTTCTTTCTTACCCTACCTTTTAATTTATACAGGGCCATTTCCAAGTTATACAATGAAATAAGCTTAGCCCTCCAATTATCAAATGAGGGGGGTTCTGAGTCTAACCACTGAGATGTTATACATAACCTCAACACCGACATACATATGAACTTAAATCCTCTGTATGAAACCGTTTTACTCCCCGCCTCCGTACCATGTTCTATTCCAAACAGAACCAAATGTGCAGTCAAAGTAATCGAGATACCCAAAGATCCTGAGATAAAACGTTCAATATCCAATAAAAGTTGGGAGAGCGATGGACAGGAAAAGAACATATGTATTGAGTCTGCAGCATGTAACCCACATCTAGCACAGCTCGTCCCCCTACCCACCTTCCACTTTGTAATCTTTGCCGGCGTATAATATAGATTAAACGCGGCCATATATGCTTGGCTTCTTAAACTGCCAGAAAGCAAAATAGCATTAGCAGTCCTCCAAGCCAGCTGAATATCAATATTGGTCAAGGTTAGTTTCCCCTCCCACATTACCTCAAATTTGTGGATATCATCAGGCTCCTTCAGCATAAATTCTTCATATAATTGTCCGATTTTAGATTTACACTTTATCAACTCCAAGATCCGAATCTGGGACACTTGACAATTCCCCCTCGCAATTTCAGCTTGAAGATAGCTTCTAAGTTGCAGATATTTAAAAAAAATCCGCCCTACCAACCCCAAATTTCTCTTGTAACGATAAGAAAGTAAGAATATTGCCAGTTTCAAAAAGATCCCCTATTACTCTTATACCTTGCTGTAACCACCTCCTCATAACTGAATCATGACATATAGTGGAAGACAACACATACGAGTCAAAAGGTGTACACCATAAAATAGTGGGCATATCTAATTGTTTCCTGACCCTCCTCCATACTGCATATGCTGCCTGTAAAATCTTAAACCTAGTCTTTTTATAGTAGCTAGGCTCTAGTACTTTAACCAACAATCCTCGAGCCGAGTCACCAAGACACCATTCATATATTGAAGGAGAAAAGGCAGCCTCCAATACCTCGGTATTTCCACATAACAAGACCCCCATATATTGAAACAATGAAACACAATAATAAGCATAAAAATTAGGAATAGCGAGACCTCCCCGCTCTACAGGCAAATATAACCATTTCATCGCCCTTCTAGAGCGCCTATACCCCCAAACAAACCGTGAGCACATACGCTCCATTCTCTTAAAAAAAATGTTAGGAAACATAATTGGAATCGCCCGAAACAAATATAAAAACTTCGGGAAGATTGACATTTTTAATACATTCCCCCTTCCATATATAGATAGATGGAGCCTATTTATGCGCTCCAAGGTATTAGTGACTGATGTGGTCAGTGGATCAACATTGATCCTTGGTATCTCTTGGATCTTAACAGAGATAAGCACCCCTAAATACATTGACTCCTTGGATATATCGATCCCTAATGGTAACCCAACCTCCGTATGTAACACCTGTGTCTTGTCCAGGTTCAATTTATAGCCTGATACCACACCGAAATCTCTAGTAACTACCACAATTCTTTCCATGGCTTTCCCCATATCCGCAGACAATACCGCCAAATCATCTGCATAGGCCAACACTTTCACTGAATACAAGTGTGCTTTAACCGGACAGATTTCAGAATCAGCCTCCAATCTGTTTATAAGAGGATCTATATATAGAGCAAACAGAAGTGGAGAACAGGGGCACCCCTGCCTCGTGCCCCTGCTAACCATAAACCTCTGAGACTCTTCTCCCTCTAATCGTACTATCGCATTCGGCATACAATACATAGACTGTATTGCTCTTATAAAGTTCTCGGGAAAGGACTTCCACCTCATCACTGCCCACAGAAACTCCCAGGAGACCCTGTCGAATGCCTTTTCGGCATCCAACAGGGCCGCCCCCACAGGAGCCCCCGTTGCCTGTGCCCAATCGAAAACCGAGATAAGCCGCCTAATGTGGTCCGTAGTACCTCTCCCAGCAATAAAACCATGTTGACGCAATGAGACTAAGGGGGTAATAACCGACCCCAGTCTCCTTGCTAGGTATTTAGAATATATTTTATTATCGGCATTTATGAGGGAAATTGGACGATATGAAGAGTGCTCCCAAGGATCCTTTCCCTTCTTCTTGAAAATTATTATTACTGTTTCTGACCATGAGGCTGGGGGGAACCCCCTAAATGCAGCCTCAACCAACAGAGTAAATAACCCAGCTAACCTCTTCCTGAACTTAGTATAAAACTCCAACGGGATTGAATCCGACCCCATCGCCTTCCCTGAGGCTAATGAAAGCATAGCGATCTCGATCTCCTCCCAGGATATCCCATCTACCAATTCCTCTTTATCCCCCTGTTCTAACTCAAGGGGGCTCATTTCCTCCAAATATTGCTGTATTCCTCTAACCGGTTCTGCTGTATATAAGTTCTCATAATACTTTTTAAACGAATCAAGAATTAGGGAGGGAGTCTCTAACACGTTCCCGTCTCTATCCTTAATCTTTAATATCCTGGAATAGACCTCCTTTTGTCTAAGCCTTTTGGCCAAGACACTCCCAACCTTTTCCCCATATTCGTAAAACTCCCTTCTGTGAACTTGGTATTTAGCAGCTGCCTCATCAGCATATCCTTGATATACAATTGAGCGAAACGCAGCTACTTCCGCTTGAGCCTCGGTTACTCTCCCAGCTAGTTTTATCTCAGCAACTAGTTTCTGCTCCAGCAGCGAAAGGAATTCATAACCAGATCGGCTGAAACATGTCGACCTAGACAGACCAAGACAGGGAATAGTCATACATAGATTTTTTGACTTATTTGGTTTTTAGACATGACACCTGGTCAATTCATATTAAACGGATTTTTTTGACCACGTAGTCATTTTTAGTACACTACCACATTATCGCACTGCACTCTTTTTGTATGCTTTTGAACTATTTGGATGCACACCAGTGGCATGAGATTTCTTCAGTTAGGGATCACTGTGACGGGCACCCAGTAGAGCCGGGTGGCTCACGAGTGTAGGGGCCCTGCCTCTGATCCCTTAGGGTCATACATGACGAAGCTCCGCCATTAAGGGTGGCCCGATAGACCCTTTAACCCTCCTGCCTGGTGATGCAATAATGCTTTAAGTTTTGATGTAAGGGATTGCACATACAGCATCATGCGGCGTTGTGTTTATGCTTTGACTTAGGACCTTCGCGTAGTGTTTGTAGTCTAACTCAAGGGGGCTCATTTCCTCCAAATATTGCTGTATTCCTCTAACCGGTTCTGCTGTATATAAGTTCTCATAATACTTTTTATTTATTTATTTTTTTTTTTTTTTGAAACCGTTTATTGCAGTTTATAGAAGTTACAGGTATGGGCCTACAACCACTCGGCCGGCCGCTAGAGCATCAAAAGCATATTACATACATACAGCAAAAAATTTTCTCAGCGGTGCACAGTAGGAAAACAGGAGTGATCAATGGTGCAGGTCTCCAAGCTCCATGCCCACAGTACGGTTCCATTTTCTTAATACAAAACAACATAAACAAACCACAACCGCAAGGCAACCCTCGATCCAAAGTGACAACATGTGCTCCATAAGTGGGGGATCCACACCAGCAGCAAAATTCTGAAGAGGGGGACGGGAGTAGATCAGGGACTGGGGGACCGCGCGCCCGCGGCCAAGGGAGGGGCGCCCTCTAGGGAGACGGAGCCGGCGAGGCCGCCGGTAGCAGCGGCGGCTCACAAATACCCCCGCGGTAGGCGTTCCAGGGGCCCCAGAGTTTCATCCACGCCCCAGGCTTACCCCTCGCCACATACACCACCTTTTCACGAAACATACACCAATCCATATGCTCTTTCCAGGCCGACACCGCAGGGGGCCTCTGGGATCCCCACAATTGGGCAATATCACGCTTGGCTATCATGTATCCCAGAGTCACCCACCGCGCCTGCGGGACCGAGTAGTCATTTGGTTCCCAGACATTCAGCAAGCATCTCCTCGCTTCAGGCAGCAGCGTGACACGCGTAACCATTCGTAGAACCTCATGCACACCACGCCAGAATCGCTCCACCTTCGGGCACTCCCACAGTATATGCATGAAAGTCGCCAACGCACCACAGCCACGCTTACACATTCCATCACCGGCAAAACCCATACGTAAAAGCCTTGGCCCCGTCACGTAGACCCGGTGAAGGATCTTGAGCTGGACGAAACGAAGGCGAGCCGGGATGGCCACCTCTTTCGGAGAGGCCACCGCGGAAATCCAATCCTCGTCGTCCAGCTCCAGCCCGTCGGCAACCCAAGCCTCGCGGAGACTAGTCAGCAGACACGATCTATCGTTAATCAATTTTTTGTATATGAGGGAGATCGTGCTGTCCGGGACATGGCCATCTAGTACTCTGTCCTCCAGGGGGGAAGACTCCGGAATGGATGCAACATCCGGGAAGACGGAGCCCAGCGCATGGCGGACCTGTAGGTACCGAAAGTACTCACTGCCCTGCAGCTGAAACTCCGCCTGCAGCGTCTCAAAAGTTTTGAATCCCCCCCTCGTCCAGAGATCTCCCACCGTGCTGATTCCGATCGTGTCCCACTTCTCGAAACCCTTCGACGTCCACAGGGAGCCCAACCTCTCAGATGCATACAGCGGAGACGCTCGGGTCAAACGGTCCTTCCACCCCATAGCTGCATTAGCCGCGTGCCAGACACGCACCATGACACGCGTCGGTCCCGTCAAACGGGAGTCGGGCGCGCCAGAGTAGAGCGCTCGATTATAATCGCCACCGGGCAGAAGCGTCCTGTCCATCTCGAATGCCGGGTTCAAGGCGGGCCCGTAAAGGCCATGATTAATTGCAGCTAGTTGGGAGGCCCAGTAATACCGTCTGATGTCCGGGAGGGCGACCCCTTCGTCGTACCACGGGAGCGTCAATTTAGCCAGAGCAATACGCGGCCTCCCGTCCCAGAACAGGCGCCGCTGGAGGCCCTCCACCTCGCGAAAGTAGCGTGCCGGGACCAAGTCCATGGTATTCTGGAGGGCGTAGAGGAAGCGCGGCAGGGACATCATTTTAAATAAGGCCGCTCGGCCGAGCGGCGAGAGCGGCAGACGCCGCCAGCGCACCACGTCCTCCCTCAGACGCTGGAGGGGGGGCAGCAAGTTCCGCTCATAGCGGGCCTCCGGGTCAAGAGTGATATATATACCCAGGTACCGGAAACCCTGGGAGGCAATCTGGATCGGACAGTCCCGTGGCAGGACCGGGGCCTCCCCGGAGAGCACATAGACACAGGATTTCGCCCAGTTGATGACCAGGCCTGAGTTGCGACCGAAGGAGCGCAAAACATCAACCAGGACGAACAGTGACTTGCGCGGGGAGGCGAGATACAAAAGGATATCGTCAGCATAGAGAGACACGCGGTCCTCATGCTCGGGGGTCCAGCGGAGACCACGGATAGAAGGGTGCCACCGCAGCCACTCCGCCAGGGG
The DNA here is from genome assembly GCF_964204655.1 of Triturus cristatus. Taxonomy (NCBI): domain Eukaryota; kingdom Metazoa; phylum Chordata; class Amphibia; order Caudata; family Salamandridae; genus Triturus; species Triturus cristatus. The sequence goes on along the minus strand of NC_140589.1, from coordinate 1,786,568,822 downwards.
CTCCATGGCCAGGGCGAACAGGAGAGGCGACAGGGGACAACCCTGTCGCGTGCCCCGCCCCAGCGCGAATGGGGCAGATACTCGCCCATTCACCACCACCTGCGCCAACGGGCCCGAATATAGCAATTTGACCCAGCTGACGAAACCCGGGCCGAACCCAAACCTCGCCAGCATCGCCCAAATATATGGCCATTCGAGCGTATCAAACGCCATGGTGGCGTCCAAGGACGCCAAGATGGCCGGCTCCCGCACAAATGGGACACGCGCGAGCACCCCGTGCAAGCGCCGCAGATTAAGCGCCGTGTTGCGGTGTGGTATAAAGCCCGATTGGTCTTGGTGGACCAAATCGCCCACCACGCCAACCAACCGGTTGGCCAACACCTTGGCGAGGATTTTGGGCTCCGCGTTCAAAAGCGAAATCGGCCTATAGGATGTGACCCGTTCACGGGGCTTCCCCTCCTTGTGGATCACCACAATTGTAGCCAGACGCTGGTCCGGCGGGAGGGAGCCCCGCGAGTGGGCCGCCAGGAACATCGCGCGCAGGTGGGGCGCCAAAACATCCGGACGCAACTTGTATAGCTCAATGGGAATACCATTGGGGCCCATGGCCTTGCCGGATGCAACCGAGCGAATAGCCGAGGCAATTTCGTCCGAGGTGGGAGGGGCGTCCAGCGAATCCCTGTCCTCCACCGTAAGGGAGGGCAGTGCGATGTCCCGAAGCAAGACATGGGAATCTTCCTCCGAGCAGGGAGAAACCGGGGAGTAGACTTCGCGGAAATAATCCGCGAAGCAGGAGACAATGGCTTCCGGCTCAGTGACGCACACACCATCCACGCTCTCAATCAAAGGCACCACGCGGCTCGCTCTCTCCCTCTTGTCCAACCACGCAATCAATTTGCCAGCCTTGTCACCCACATCATACAAACGCCCCTGCTGCTCTCTACTGAGGCCCCTGGCCGCCTCCGTGACGAGGGCCCGATAGGCCGCCTGCTTTAAATGCAAGACATGCAACTTGGCGTCTGTTACCCCGCTCCCCAGGTCACCCTCCAATTCTGCAATCTCGGCCTCAACCCGGGTCACCTCCTCCCGCTCGCGCCGCCGGGCATTGGAAATGAAGGAGAGGGCCTCCCCTCTAAGAACCACCTTGAAAGCCTCCCACAGGGAGATGGCAGACGGGACCGACCCCACATTCTCATCGAAATAGCGCTGTAAGGATTTGATCAAGTCGGCACGAATGGTGGGGTCGCGCAAATACCATGCATTGATCGGGGCCACTCTGCCATCCCCCCTCGGGAAGACATCGAAATGTAGCAACAATGGGGAGTGGTCTGAGATACCCCGCGCCAAATGGCGCACCTCCCCCACCCTCCCTGCATGGGCCGCCGGGACAAGGATGTAATCAAGCCGCGAGAGGCTACCATGGGCCCCCGAGTGGAAGGTGTACTGTTGCAACGCGGGATGCTTTAAGCGCCAGCAATCCACCAGGCCCAGCGTGTCTAAAAGGCCGGGCAGCCACGCCTGTGCCCGGGGGAGGTCCCTAGGGGGATGGCGATCCATAGACCCAGAGGCAACCGCGTTAAAGTCCCCTCCAACCACCAACAGGCCACCCGGAAGGTCCAGAAGGAGGCGCCCCAGGTCCGCAAATGTAGTGGCTTGTAACCCAGGCGGGACGTACACTGATATAAAGATAAACACTCTACCCTCCATTCGTCCCACCAGAACAGTGTAGCGTCCCCTCTCATCATGGCGCACCTCGTCAATCTCCAACGGGAGCGAGTTCTTGACCATAATACCCACCCCCCGCGAGCCCGAAGTGAAGCCGGAGTGGGCCGCCAAACGATATCCCCGCCGATTCATTGCATGAAAGGTGTTACCTATAAGGTGTGTCTCCTGCAGGAAGACAACATCTGGTGAAATACGTTTTAAATACTGCAGGACCACACCACGTTTAATCCTATCCCCCAGGCCGTTAACATTCCATGACAACACAATCAAATCCCTACCCCCCATGATACGTCAAGACAATCGGTCGCCCCCCACCGAGCATCTGAAAAACAACAAAACAGTTGCGGGTTTGCCTTGCGGTGTTAACAAACAACACACCCCCCCCACCCCCCGGTCCCAACAGAACTCCCCCCTCCCTGCACCCCTGCATGAGCCCAGACAGCCCCCCCAAAGTGCAGTGTGCCTGTCGCCCCATAGCTAAGTACTAACTAGTCCCCCAGAGGAGGAGGGAAGCCCCCAGCAGACCCCACCCGACCTCCATGGGAGGGGAACATACGAAAGCAAGATATGGTAAAGGAGTAATATCCCGAGCAAGGCCTATACAGTCACCCCTCAATTCTGATCCGGCGGGCCCTCCCCGCCAGCCGCGCCCCCCCCACCCCGATCTCCAGGCAAAGTATCTAACCAGTCCCCAGCCGCCTCGGGCCGGTCGAAGAAGTGCGTACGGCCATCCACCTCCACCCTCAGCTTAGCTGGAAAGAGCATTGAGTACTTGAGGTTTAGGTCCCTTAGGCGACGTTTAATACCAAGAAAGCTCTGTCGCTGCTTCTGGACCGCCGGAGTAAAGTCTGGGTAGAAGTGTACATCCATGTTGTCCAGCCTGACCGGTCCCTGTTGCCTGGAGGTCTGGAGGATGGCGTCTCTGTCCCGGAAATTAAAAATCCGGGCAATAATAGGCCGCGGCGGGGCACCGGTCTTAGGGCGGCCCCCAGGGACCCGGTGGGCACGCTCCACCGCAAAAAGCTTACTCAGCCCCCGGGGCTGGAGATGGGTCAGGATCAATTCTTCCACAAAGAGATCTGCCGCCTCCGCCTCTCGGCCCTCCGGCACACCAATAATGCGAACATTGTTCCTCCGGGCCCGACCCTCGGAATCCTCCAGTCGCCGGTCCATCAGGGCGCTCGCCTGGCCAAGCCGGCGCACCTCCCTCTGGAGGGCCACCACGTCCGTCGTGAGGCTCGTTGTGGTGTGGGCCAGGGAGTCAACTCGGTCGTTCGTTTTTGACAAGTCTGCCCTCACAAGGCCCACATCCACCAGGACCGAGTCAATTTTTTGCGCCAAGGTATCGAAACGCTGGTCCACCGAGGCCTTCATCTCAGCGATGGCGCCCATGACGTCCCGGAGGGTCAGATCCACCGGTTGGGCAGGTGCCTCCGTCGGGCCCACCAGGGACGACCGCGCTGTCTCCGGAGAACCCTTCTGGAGCGTATAGCGATCCATACTATTGGCCTGGTGCGCCGCGCCACGGCGGGTTGTCTTCATCTTCGCCCGGTCGCCATCTTGTTTGGTGGACATGTTGGCCCTTACGCCGTCGTGCCAAGATCTCCAAACGGGCCGCCACACCAAATCACGGGTGTCAGGGGGGGGGACGGGGGCGACCACCGGGCAGCGGGTCAACCCACCGCCGGTGGGTCAGCCGGGCACCTGGACAAGGCAACACCACCGCACCCCGCTCCGCAGCCCGACCCCGCCTGAGGCAAGGAGGGCGCAAAAGCGAAAGTGAAAGTGCGGGGTATGCGAGTCGCTCAGCCCCGCTCGCCGTTGTTATTCACTTCGTCCCCGGATCGCCCCACTACTCCAATCCGGGGGGCCGGCGAGGAGAAGGCCGCAACCTTCAATCGACGCTCCCTCCGGTGTTCGGGGTCCGATTCGAGCCCAAAGAACGGGCGGCGCCTCAGCTCGGGTTCACCGACACAGTCCCCTCAACAAGGACAGGATATTGCCAGGATTAATTCAGGAGGTCGCGGAGGTCCTCGGGAGCCTCGCACCTACGCGGCCATCTTGGTTGCGCGCTAGGCTCCTCCCTTCTCATAATACTTTTTAAACGAATCAAGAATTAGGGAGGGAGTCTCTAACACGTTCCCGTCTCTATCCTTAATCTTTAATATCCTGGAATAGACCTCCTTTTGTCTAAGCCTTTTGGCCAAGACACTCCCAACCTTTTCCCCATATTCGTAAAACTCCCTTCTGTGAACTTGGTATTTAGCAGCTGCCTCATCAGCATATCCTTGATATACAATTGAGCGAAACGCAGCTACTTCCGCTTGAGCCTCGGTTACTCTCCCAGCTAGTTTTATCTCAGCAACTAGTTTCTGCTCCAGCAGCGAAAGGAATTCATTGATTTATGATAAAAAATGAATGTCTCTTTTCAAAACTGGTCCTGAAAAGAAAAATAAATGTGAAATAAAGGCAGTGACTTGATAAATGGGCTTTGGACTAAGTCCCCCGCCATTGTTAAGCAGGCCACATGTGATGTGCACACTGTCAACCAGATTTGGCGTTTTAGCCCTCCGCACTGTGGATGGGAGAATGTATGTCAGAAACTATCAATTACGCAAAAGGTGCAGAGGCACCATGGCCTAATGAGCGCTGATTATTGCTTTATTTTACTGCCACACAAGCCATCAGAGAAGCCATTTTTTTGTTTACACTAATTCCCATGGCACTCTAGCTACGCCACTGATATACAAGCCCGTACTTCCATTATTCAGACAAGAACACCTACAGGCCCTCCCGAATGCAAAATGTTCCTTGCTATAAACCCTCATTGGCAGATGGTGCCACACGTGGCACGAGGCTCTGGGCTGACAAAATGTAACTTTATTTCACAGCATGCAAATCAAAAGAAGGCGGAGATAAAGTTTCTTAAACACATACATTGGCGGCGTTTTTAGCTTGAAATGTGATCAACCCTCGACGAGGGAGCGGGTCACTGCCCATTGATCACGGCTAACACCTGCGCGTCCTCGCAGGAGTCACTCACTGCGCATTGCCCGTGCTAGCGAGCTATCGATCGAACCGTCCTTCCGCGACTCCTGGCGCTGATCAGCAGTGACAGAGGGCATTGATCCAGCATTGGTGATTAGTCCTGAAGATCACCCGCTCAGAAGTGCTCTGGCCTCCAGCGAAGGGCGAGATGAGTAATCATATGTGAGCATGCGCCCCTGACGAGGAGTTGAACCTCGGGTCACCCTGCGGCGCGCGATCCATCTCTGAAGCGCGAGCTTCATCAGCAAACCTGCGCGAGGCACGCGCCGCGCTCCGGGTGCACTTGACGCGCCTCCGTTTAAATACTGGACGGCACCTGGTAAGTTTTACTAAACCCAAGAGTTACTGCTTTCAGCTTGATTTCAGCTCGCGCTTTGAGTTTTGTAAAATTTGCCGAGAACACGGAAACGGCTTGTACTCCTGGAGAGCGAAGAACATGGAGCAACCCAGTACAAACTGGGGACAGGCCTGAACGCATTGCAAAAAGACGCATGCAGAATGGCGGTATTTAACAGTAATGGTCTGGACGTCTCTGTCCACACAATGTGATCTGTCGAACATGCTCGACATGAAATGGTGTCAGGCAGCGTATAAACAGGAAAACATCAACATTTAGAGCATACCAGTCAACGTCTTGACTCAAAAAGTTGGGTGAAGGCAGGCGTTTAAGAGGGTGTTCTCATTAGGGTGACATACATGCCAACATTTTATAGCAGGAAGGTGGGGGAGTTGGGGGGGGGGGGGACAATCGGGGCCATGCATTTTCTCCATTGGCTTCTATTGAAGCAGAAGCCTGAATCAGATATATTGGAATGTATGAGAGTGACATATGTTTGGTGACCCCATTAAAGTCAATGAAGGAATTTCGCTTTTGAGAACGAAGGGTGAATTAGAAGTAAAATGAGCGAGACACCTGCCCAGGTCATCAGAGTTAACAGTTATGACAGAGAAAAAAAGAGCATGAATAGGTCTACAAATGCAGGGCACAGCACCTTTTAGTCCAGGATTTTTGTATCCAACAGAACTTTGCATTATGGGACTTGTACTTTCACTTTTTCCATAAGAACTAGGACCATACAAGTTGTGGCATGAAAGTGCTGTTGAACAAAAGGTAAGGACTGGTTAATGATAATCTAATAATCATAATAATGTAGAGATAATGGACAGTGGGCAGCTGTGAATTGGAACTTTGCTGAGCAACAGATTTTTGGAAATGTGATGCCAACCCTTCAACACACTGAGGCAGGAAAAAAATAAGGTTATTTATAGACACTGAAAAGGTAGTATAAAAGAAGAGGCTGGGAGGACCTCACAATAGAAACAATTGTACTAAGTATAACAAATGTGAACACCACAATAAAATGCACAAGAATGTATTCTGTTCTGAGTTATTCAGATATTCTTATTGCACTTGTACTGACCGCCAACGTGAAAAGTGAATAAGTAATTGAACACCCATGAGCCAAAAACGGATACTCGGAGAATTCAAAAGAATGCGTGTCTAATGTCATGACATCTTTTGGCAGCCCTAGCTTTTGTGCCATCAGTACCGTACTTACAATGTTACAGTCAAATGTAAAAAGTAAAACTACAAGTTCTAGAAGAACACGTTACTTACCTTCAGTAACATTCTTTCTGGTAGAGGCTCCATCTAGCCACAGATTTCTCACCTTTTGAATATTCCCCTGGCATAAGACTGGATCCAGAAACCTTTCAGTGGTACCTCAGCACGCCATCAGGTGGCGACGTGCAGCTCTGCATGGACACCGTTCTGCTCCAGGAATTGCATGTGGAGCCTATATAGGCACCACCCTGCGCTCTGACGTCGATTGCTTTCGTGGCTGTCCGTGCCCCAGACGCGCAGCCCCAAGATCAAATTGGTTGTAACCACTTTGCAGATTCCTAGACTTGGGATCATATTGATGAATAGAGTCCAAGAACAGAAAGGGGAGGATGAGAGGGTTGGTGAGGAATCTGCTGCTAGATTGAGTCTTTACCAGAAAGAAAAATTACCACAGGTAAGTAACTTGTTCTTCTAATAGAGACTTTCACCTTTTGATTAGCTATCAAAGCAGCGCCAATTTAGAGGCAGATCTGTGAATGGACTCGTACTAGAAACTCGTGCAGGACTGAGTGGGCAAAATGCCCCTCTCGGTGAACCAGACTGTCCAGACAATAGTGCTTCATGAACATACGGAGGGGTGCCCATGTGGTTGCCTGGCATACGTCCAGGGCAGGGACTCAGATTGCTAACAAAATGGTAGTAGCTTTGGCCTTGGTAAAATGAGCACCAAGTCCTGTTTTTTGACTAGTGCGTAGCAGATCCTAATGCAGAACACAATCCAGCGGGAGATGGCTCTCTTCTGTGCTGCGTTGACTTTTTTTGGCTCCAGAGAACCACACAAAGAGCTGATTATCTACCCTGTCCTCCTTGGTACGATCGATGTAAAAGCTCAGTGCTCTTTTGGGATTCAATTGATGGGGATTATTTTAGAACACCTACAGGGTGATACTTTGACCAATGTGGAGCAGCATCACAACCTTTGGTTAAAATGCTGCTTACGTCCACAGTTTAGGAAGAAGGTGGTGTATGGTAGATATGCACAGAGAGCCTGATGCTGACTCGCATGTCGTGCTATGGCAACGAGGAACACTGTACTAATAGTAAGGAGCAATAATAGGCAACTGTGAAGCGGCTCCAGCCAAGTGTGCATCATGTAAGTGAGAACCATATTAAGGTCCCGTTGGGGCGTTACAAAGGAAGAAGAGTGGGACATATGTTTTAGCCCTCTCAAACATCACATAACAGCTGGTGACTTACACAATAATAACTGATCTGGCAAACATAAGAAGGCTGAAAGGGCCTAAAGATAACCCTTAACCATGCCCAAAACAAAGCATTACCAGGCATGAGACAAAACAAACAACAGATCGTCAGATAAATTGCTTGGAAGGGATTCATTTGGAGGGCCACACCAAACAGTTTTCACCGAAGGTTGCCCGACTATCAATATGACATCAAACTCCTCCGGTGAGAGGTCACAGGAGTTCAGCTGTCGCTGCTCAGTCTCCAAGCATGAAGGCAGATGTTGCGCATGCCCGGGTGCAGAACCTGGTCTTGTTGCTGCAATGGCAGGTTCTGCCGGAGAAGCAGCCTGATCAGAGGACACATGCTTAAGCCCAGGAGTGTGGATGCTATACTCTGCAAGCACAATTTAGTGCCACTAGGATGACTTGGGCTCGATCGGTCCTGGACTTCTTAAAAACCCGGGTAAAAGTGATATTGGTGGAAAGACTTAAAGGACTCCATAGGTCCACTTAAGGTGGAACTCGTCTCCAAGTGGGAGACACCTTGGAAACTCCAATGCTCTGAAGGGCTGACATTGTGGTGAAGAGAATGAGCCAATGTTCTCCCAGTTGCCCCAGTGGTGCCAACTCCATATGGAATTGCCACTAATGATCGACTAGGCTTTAAGTGCTGAGTTCTTCCACCTTGGCATTCAAAGAGCCTGCCAGGTGGTCACCACCAGGAAGAACTCTTGGCAGTCCAGCTATGTTAAGAGGTGCTAGACCTTCTGGCACAGGTTCCGTAACCTCAACCTGGCCTGTTTTTGCAGTACCACATAACAGTGGTGCTGTCCATGAGCACCTTTACTAGCCTCCCCTTGATGGATGGAAGGAAGACTTTAAACACGAAGCAGATAGCTCTCAGCTCCAGAATATTGATATAGAGACAGGACTACGCAGGACACATGAGGCCTCTGCTCTCCACCTCTCCCAGATTGCAGAACTAACTCAGAAGCGATGCGTCGGTCACCACAGTCATCTCTGGCTGGGGAGGGGAGAGGGGTCTGCTGCTGACCTAACTGCAGTCCAGTAACCACTGCTGACCTTTTGTAGTCTCCGACGAAATCAGCATATGGTCGGAGAGTCATCCTTTATGTTGGGCCCACTAAGTCTTCAAGTCCCACTGCAGAGCCCGCATATAAGGTCTTACATGCCCAGCCAGCAGGATGCAAGAGGCCATCAATCCCAGCAGTGAAATTTAGGACCAAAGCTGAAAGATCAGGGTTGTAGGGTGAATGGCCTGGACTCTTTTTCCTGGGGTACAGGCACGAAACTGAACCGTGTATAGAATGGCTCCAATAAAGGGAAGCATCCAAGGAGGGGTCACGTATCACTTTGACACGTTGATAGTGTACCCCAAAGATGAAAGGAGATTCACTGTAGCCTGGAGGAGGGTGACGACTGCCTGGGACTGAGCCCGCCTTCAACAGCCAGTCATGAAAGTAGGGGTAGACTGTCACCCCTGACCTCTGAAGATGCGCTCTCACCACCACCATCACTTTTGTGAACACCCGAGAGTCCTTGGTTAGACCAAAGGGGAGCACAGCAAACTTAAAATGCTCCCGTCCCACCATGAAAAGCAGGTAACACTGATGGGCCGGCAGGATGGGTATATGGAAATAAGTGTCCTACCGGTCCAATGCCACATTTTCCATGATCAAGAGCAGAGAAGACCAGTGTCAGGGAGAGTGAGCATCTTGAATTTTCCCTTCCCAAAAGAAGGAATTGAGAGGGCTCAGGTCTAGGATAGGTCAAAGGTCCAATCCTTCTTGGGCACCAGAAAATAGTCCCTTTGGGCAAAAGGGCTTATAGTTCTTGCTGCAAATGTAGAAATGGTACTCTGTCAGCTGCTGGGTGGATGGTGGAAAGTGCGGCTAGGAAGAGACAAAGAGTAAGGCATATTTCCTGCAAACAATCTGTGGGACCCACCTGTCTGATGTTTGTTGGTGGATTCTGAATTCCACCAGGTGGTTGGGCTCATGTAAGGGCACCCTAGGCAGGTTTATCAGGTGGGGCTGCACAGGGAGTGGTAGACGGAACAGCCCTATGATGTTGTCCGCAGGGACAGTGGGCACCAGTGCCTCGATCATGAAACTGCAATGCACGCGGGAAAGGCTGGCGATATGTAGGAACTCTATCAAAGGTGCAAAAGAAGCTGTTGAACTGGTGTGCTTGGCGAAACAGGGTTTACAGGCACAGACAGCATGCGGTAGCCGGCTCTCTTTAAAATGCTCCAGAGCAGAATCGGCCTTGTTCCCAAACAGGCGAGTCCTGTCAACTGGCATGTCCATCAGGGAAGATTGAACATCTCCGGAGAACACAGTTGAACTCAGCCATGCATGGAGCGATGGCAACACTAGTGCCGATGGAATCGGTGGAGTGCAAGCTACAATGAATCGTGAACTTAGCCACATCATGACCGTCTTGGATCAGCTTAGCGAGAACAGGTCGGAGATCTTCGGACACACCAGGTAGAACTTGTGCCAACGAGTCCCAAAGGGCATGGGAATACCGTTCCAACAGGCAGCTGGTGTAAACCAATCAGAGTGCCAGACTGTTAAAGGAAAACCCCCATTTCCCCAAATGTGTACATCCACTTAGATTTCCTGTCAGGAGGTGGTAGAGAAAGTGTTGGGGTTAGAGCTGCTTGTGGAGGCTTGCACCACTAGATTTTCGAGGGAAGACTGCTGTGAGGGAAAAGCAGGGCAATGGTGCCAGGGAATTTTTCGTTTGACTGTGGGGCCAGAACAAACTTTGACCAGAGCCCCCAATAAGGTATCAGTCAGTGCCTCATTAAATGGAAAAGGGGTCTCAGAAGATGTTTGCCTCAGTTGTAGGACTTCAGTCAATACATTTATTTTAACCTCCAAGGTGGAGAGCCTGATGCAAGGTACTTCAGCCGCCCAATACATTACCATGATGTAGGAAGCAGATTCCTCTATATGCAGTCAAGTGGGTGAGAGTAGGCCTGTTTTGGAGGAGTTATCAAAAACACTAGCCTCCTGCAAGTCATTGCATCAATTATCATCCTGGTAGGTTCGAGCCAACTCATCATCCAGGTCCTAGTCGCTGTCTGAGTTTGTACCAAAAAAGGAATGCAATGTATGTGTTCTCTTTTGTGTAGGTGGTAAATCAGGTGGGGAAAGTGAAGCCTCAGTTGGTATACGGTGTGACTTCTGTCAGAGTCTGACCACGGTCGAAAGGAACTATCGGGACCTCCTTCGGCGTCAATTTAATCGGCACTGAGATGCCCAGGCCTTTGTAGATCGTGGTGTCGGAAGCAGGATCTGGCTGGAGGGTGTGATCCCGCTGACATTAATCCAGATCGAGGGCTCTCGGCTTCTGTAGGCTTATAGTAGCACCAGAGGGATTCAGTAGGGACCCGAAGAGGTGGAGCGTGCCTGTGCTGATTGAGCAATTGGATCTGATTTGGTATGGCTGTTGGCCCCAGAAAATCTGGTTGTCTGGTATGAAATCCTTGCTAGATCAAAGAACAGAATTTGAAGGCCATCCTAATGTTGTTGAGGTGAGAAGTGAAGTGCTATCATCTGATGGCTCAAAGATTTTGTATTCATCCAAAGAGAGACTATAGACTGAAGATCGGATTCAGAATCTGGTGGATGGGTTACCCTTTAGAAGCTTGACGGATAGCCTGTCAGCCATATTACAAGTACATTATATTCAATGGCACTTTTAATAAGGTGGACAGGATATCCTACCTGTCGTGAGGGAGTTACTAGTCCACCAACCTCTCAATCAGGCCCGAGACATTTAAGAGCTAAATATGTAAGGATACTTTGAATGTATCATAATCTCTGCCATATGTGAATAGTAAGGGTGATATCAGTTAAACTTTAGTTTCTGCTAAAGTGCCACTTCAGTTAAGATTAAATTAATCAAACAGCCTCCTTGATATTTGCTGGAAGAAAAATATGATTGTTTACTTGCAGTCAGACTATCACAATTAGTTCGAAGAAGATATTACCTGGCTGTGCCTACTAGAATTCATGCAGTCTGCTCACACGGTTTCTTCACCCTGTGTTTCCTTGCACCACAAAGTAAAATCAGAATGCATTTTTTAAAACTTCCTGTGGTATTAACCAATTGAAATCAAATTGATTCCAAAAAAAGTTCCTCTAGGAGGCTGCCTGCTGGTCAACAGACCCTAGCCGATGGATTACAGTGGCGGCCGGCATGGGTTGCGGGTGGGAAGACCGGAGGGAAGGGGAGAAGTGAGAGGGGGGACACGGTAGAAGCTGGTGTACATTTTTTTTTTTAAAAAAGAAAAGAGCTTAAATTCTCGCTTCCTAACTGCGTCTCTCCTCATAGTCCCTCGCTCTGGCCAGAACAGGAAGCACATCCAGGCTCCTAGTCAGCCAATCACTATACAGCAATGCAGCATTGTGATTGGTCTGAGCACTGCGGTTCGGCGCTAAGACGCTGACTGGGAGCCTGGGCATGTTCTCAGCGCAGTCTGAAATGCAGCCTGCATGGAGAACATGCAAAGTGCGCATGAATGTTTGGCTGGCCTGAGACTCAGTGTGCTCACCACTCACTCCCCCAGCCCCTGTCATGAGAGAAGCCCAGCTCGCAAAGCTGCCGGACATCAGGACAAAATAAAATTATAATATTGCGAGGTATTATCATTTTATTTTTCCTTAACTTCACTGCTAAAAAGCAGTGGGGCGATGCTCCCCCGCCCTAGCGGAGGAGCCGCTACAGGCCGATTAATTTATCTAATTCTCCTGTTAGTGCTGCAGGAACAATCCAGGTTTAGACCATGTGGTCCACGACTCCTCAAACTCTCTTTACTCTCCTGCATCATATCGATACAGATGAAGGCCACTGCAGTGCTTTTGAATGAAAAAAAGTGCATCTGATTTGCTCGGGTGGCCTTCCCTCATGCCTCATAGGATGCGAGTTGACCTATTTTCTGAGGCTACTCTTGGTACTACGCGAGGCTGCTTTAGAGCTACAGTGCATTGGATGCAATGATATCAAAGCCATCAGGTGGCCAAAGGACCGAGGCAGTGTTGCCCAATTGTCCTCCATTATTTGCCTTTGCAATAGAGCTGTTGGCATGTTTTTTCAGTGATTACCTATCCCATGCTGGTCTTAGATTTGCCTGTAATACATTTTTGATACATATGATTGCAGATGATCCACGGCATGAATTTGTCATCCACTCTGGGCATTTCAGAAATCTGGCTGCATATATATTGGAGTAATTCCAATCTCCTTCTTTTAACAGAGAGTACACACACATTTTGAAAAAGCAGAGAACAGTAGTTGCCTGGTCCTGATCTACCATACTGCAATGATAGTCCTAAATCTTTCTCTCACCACACTCCAGCTTAGAGTATGCCTGAGGGTATCAAGGGCCCACTGTATGCATATCTGTTTGCTATCAACTCTGACAATTTATCATAAACTACTTGGATTCAAAGTACTTCACAAGAATTAGCTGTCATTTGTTTTTTGGTTGGCTTTTTTTGTGGATAAATATGGATGAAATTAGTTCTGGATACATGTCGAGTATTATTTAGCAGTTGTTGCCTCGTCATACATTCCTGATTATGTCCACAATTATCTATATTATAGCTTCGGCTATTGATGCTGTACAAGATAAAATATATATGTTATTTTATTGCCGTGCTCACTACAGACATCTTTAGCAGTCTGTCGCAACAGTGCTGGATACAATATTAACAAGCATTTGCAATGCAATCGGTCTCGCATTTGCGAGAGTTTGAGCTATTGGCATTGTAATTGACAATGCCTTATATTTATCTTTGGAAAACTTGCTTATAGTCCTTGCTTGCGAGAAGCAATGCTAGCAGTAAAAAATGTGCAGTTACTGTCAGCCTTGCTTCTTGTAAGCAAGGACTACAAGTACAAAGTGTGTGTTTACGCAGCGCTTGCAGATATTCAAAACACATAAATAAACGTCATTGTCATTTACAATGCCAATAGCGCAAACTCTCGCAAATGCGAGACCGATTGCATTGCAAATGCTTGTTAAGTTTGTCCTCCAGATCCACATCCGGACCTGCAGATGGTGCGGGTGTGGTCAGAGGTGCACTGATAGAGCTTTTAGAGGTCACTATGCCGGGATAGTTGTGCACTGTGGAGAAAGTGGATTGTCAGAGTACTACAAATGTCTCAGTATATCTGCGGGTGTCTCAGGACTGGGAAATCAGTGAATACTGCAGTTCAGGACAGAGGTGCCTTATGAGGACTCGATGGGCGCCTGCATGATGAAAGAAAGCATAGAGGTGCATTGCTTGAGCTCTGTTAACATTTCCGTACTTCGATGACAGTACAGGCTGTAGGGTGGGACAGAGGTGCATTATGAGGACTCGATGGATGCTTCGCACAAGGAAGGCAAGTATAGAGGGGCATTGCATGAGCTCTGCTGACGTTTTAGTTCGATCTCTTTCTACCCTCTTTAAGAAGATCAGAAGGAAAGATACCCCCTTCACTCAGTGGGAGTGTCAGGAATAGAAAGAATAGACAAAACATGTCAGTTCCGCTTGAGCAATCAGTCAACACATATGACCATAAAGGTGGACAGGACCATTATGCATCATCATGACAACCTCACAGAATACTGCAGGAGCTGAGCTTCAAGCCTGAGTATTTCAAATCAGGGTCAACATGAACTGCTGAGTTATTAACCTCATTGGGGCATGGACAGAATAGGTCACATCACCATTCCAAAACAGACTGAGGATAGAAGTTCTCTACATTCACAGAGGATCAGAAGATCGCTCAGACGTTTAACTTTCATTTTTCATGAAAACTAAACAAAGTATGAGAGTTGTACTAAGGGAGTGAAGATTGGTAATTCCGATCCAAAAAATGATTCATTCTGCATGTTTTTTTGTAGAGGGTTCACCAAAAAAGTGAAAAGATCAATGCAAAATGTTTTGGGACATGACAAAAAAGTGCTGTGAATGGGTTTGCCTTGACGAAACAAAAAGTGTAGATTAGTGAGCTGAGGGGTTGGCAGTTCCAAACTAGAAAATGGGCTATCAGGTACTGAAGATGGATTGCTAGTCAAATACACTAAGAGACTGTTTTTGGACATGTCCCGCTCTGCAGACTCACCAACAAACCTTTTACCTTCACCTGCTGTTTTTTAACCTATTTTTGTTGGCTCTTAGGACGCTGTGCACTTTACCACTGCTAGCCAGTGATGAAATGCTTGTGCTCTCTCCTTTAAACACGGTAAAATTGATAAAGACCCAATTGACACATTCAATTTACCTATAAGTCCCTAGTAAAGTGGTACTACTTGTACCCAGGGCCTGTATATTAAATGCTACTAGTGTGCCTGCAGAACATATTTTGCAACCCACTTAGGTATCCCTTTCAAATCATGTCTCAGTCCTACAATTGAAGCCTGCATGCAGTTTTAAAATGTCATTTCGACCTGGCAAAATAAACCTTTTGCCAGGCCTAAACCTTCCTTTTTACTACATATATGTCACCCCTAGGGTAGACCCTAAATAGCCCATAGGACCGAGTGCACTGTATGTAAAAAGTTGGACATGCACTTTTAAGTTTTACATGTCCTAGTTGTGAAAAACTCTTACATTCATTTTTCACTACAGCAAGGCCTATCTTTCCCATAGGATAATATTGGGTTACCTCATTACATTTAATAAGTGAAGACATTTGCTCGGGAACAGGTAGGAATGTCATGTTTGGTCTCTAGAGAATTGCAATTTAAAATCCTCTTTAAGAGCAAAGTTAAATTTTAAATCACAATTCTGAAAGTGGCACTTTTAGAATGATGGCATTTTCTTGTACTAACCATTTGATTCTTGGAGCCATGGTCACATGACGACATGTAGTTGGCAGTTAGCTTTTGTGTATCCCCCCCCAGACAGCGTCATTAAGGAGGACTACGTTTTGGCAGTATGGGCCATCCTGACGAGATGGGTGGGGGCGGAGCTGTCACCTACCACACTTGTACTTCAATAGGGGCTGCCTCCTGCACCAAAAAATAACTTCACACTAGCCTTTTGCCACCCTAGACATACTGGGGCCTTGGTAGGGGAAGGAGGGAAGGACATTCTAGAACTAGGTGTTGGGGGAAGTCTACAGGTTTCTCCACTTCAAAGATGGCACCAGGAATAAATATTGGACCAGGAGACCCACTCTTCAGAACACTCCTAGACTTGTGGATACAACAGAAGGACTGTCTTGTTGCAAAAGGCCTGCCCTGCTGTCTAAGAAGGCTGAACCTGCTTGCTTTATCCCAGGCTATTCAAGTGCCTCCAAGAGTCAGATGGCTGACCTCCTGTCTGAGGTACAGGAATACAACAAGCTCTAAAGGCCTCCCTTCCACTGCTCAGACTCAACTGGACATTCCTGAGCCCTGCTGCTGGCCTCTGCTGGAGTCCTGATCCCCAGGGTTGCCCCCAAGGTCCTGGGCCTTGGCTGGCATCAGAGTGTACTCCTCCTGGCCCAACTGTGTGTTCCCTCACAACAGACACAGCACAAAGCAGGGCCTCCCATTGCAGCACCTTGCAGCACCTCATTGGCGCTGTCATCGGAACTGACACAGGGCGAAGCACCTTGACGCAGGATCTCGCATTGCAGCGCCTCACAGTTCCTGATCAGCAGCCTCATCTGAACTGATAAAGCATGACTCCCCTCGACGCAGGACCTCTTCTCGCAGCACCACGCAGCTCCTGATCAGCTGCCTCATGGGAACTGATGCAGCGCAACTCAATGCAGGACCCCGTATCGCAGCACCTTGCAGCTCCCGATTGTTGGCCTCATTGGAACCAGAACAGTGTGACACATGACCTTGCATCGCAGTCCAAGTACAACCAGGTACATTGTTCTGTGGACCAAACTCAGTCCTGTTCTCAGCCCACACTCCATTGCGGTTGACTTGAACTCCTGACTGTGTCCTGGTCTGGCGTGACCAGATAACTACTGTTACCCCTCGGAGCTTGATTACACTACTTTTACCTAAAATGTTGAAATTGCATATCTCAAGTTTATTTAATAAAAAATACTCTATTTTTCTAGATTGAAGTTAGATCCTTTTTGTGTGTTGTTTTCACTGTTTTACTGTTTATGTGCTGCATAAATACTTTACACATTGCCCCTAACTGCTTTTGCGCCTAGCTACCGGAGGGTTAACCACAGATTAATGGAGTGACTTTCTGTGGTTCACCCTGATGAGGATTGTGGTTGCTGCTAGAGAAGGGATTCAACCCCCTCTGCCAATAAACCAATTTCTCACAATTGTCATGAATAAATCTGGGCCAAGACCAGAGAGAGCTGTTCCACATTGATCTTGGCACACCCGCAGGCAGGACAACATCAGACTGCAGATTAAGGAATGTAAAAAATCAAAAACAAGACAACAGGCCTTTTCCATCTATGTACCCGGTATCCTGAACAATATCCTCCAAATGTAGGAAAGAGCTGAAAACTCACCTCTTAAAAGAACACTACAATGCATTAACCATATACAACCCAGATTCCTTACCGACATTAAGATTGTCTTGACACTTCCTTTCTTTTCTAGGTTTCTGCAATAGGGATACCATATACATACATATATGTTTTTAACATGTTTTCATCATCATTATATATATATATATATATATTCACTGAAAAAAACCAAAGGACGTTATAGTTAGGTTGACATTTTACCCACACAAAACCATAGCAGTTATAGTTTATACTTATGTTAAGAAACTATAACGCATTGCCTAAAGTTACTTAATGCCATGAGTTATAGGGCCACATGTATCAAAGGGCTTTACCCATTCTGTGTCTATGGTAAAACGTGTTCATACATATGGCCCATAGTTTCTTCAGATAAGTGTAACTATAAGTATAACTATACCTGCTGAATTTCTATGGTTTTGTGTGGGTAAAACATCAACCTAACTATAATGTTCGATTAACCGTTGTTTTTTTCAGTGATTTTCTCTGGCTTTTTTAACGTAAAGTAATATATAATTACTGTATGTTAATAAGACCACCACAGGGGTTGGCCAAAGGGCCTGGCCTGTGACCAGGCCTTGCGGCCAACCCCCTGCATGCACCCAACCCAATGCGTGAGTGGGTGTATATTTTTCCCTTGAGTTTCTCACGCGCTAGTGCCGAGGTGGAACCGCTGTTTGGTCCAAAAAAAAAAAGAAATGGGCAATTCTTTGCCCATGAGGGGTCCCTCAGAAACCTCTCCATGTGTCTATGGGTCAGGATACTCTATCCTGACCCTTTATATTACTTTTCACTTTTCTTTTTCCCCTCCCAGGAATGACCGAGAAAAGATATGGCGGCTGCAACTTTCCTTTCAGGTTGTGGCCAGCCAATCAGGGCCTTGCTTTTGTCCCCGGATCCCCCACTGGTGGATCGGCGAAGGATCTGCATCCCTAGATATACAAATATTTCTTTCTATAATTACTCCCAAACTACTGACCAGATATAAACAAAATTAGGCCTCTTTCTAGACCAAGATCTACCTTTCTGCAAAATTTGGTGAGATTTCGTTCAGTGGTTCGGGCTGTAGTTTGTTAAAAAAAGGCTAAATCCCTGTAGACACTCCCTGGGGAAAATTGTTTTAGGACGCCCCCTTTTTCTAGGCCCCGCTTGATAAATATCTCAAAACTTTCCAGACAGAAGCTCAAGTAACTGGTCAACTAGTTTTGAAAATGTTGTTAAGATTTGTCAAATGGCGGCAAAGTTATTAGCAAAACAAAAACGCTTCGTCTATGGGAAAAGTTGGTACTAACTTCTGGCTATCACCAGTAGTTAAAATATATATTTTTTTGCAGTAGAAAAAACAGAGCCTAGGCTCAAATTGCTCGACAATAAAAGCTGAATTTGAAGAGACAGATAATAAAAAAACAGTCCGGTCTCCTCTAACATTTTAAAAGATACCAGAATACCTGAACAGCTACATACACTTTCACCGACCCACAGACACTGTATATCTCTGCCTCACTCTCACTTGCACACATTCCCCGCATCTACAAAAGCAAAACTGGAGGTCGCTCATTCTCCTTCATCCTACCCAAGACATGGAATGACCTCCCTCAACACATCAGAGCCTCCTCCGCACGGGTTCCGCAAACAGCTGAAGACCTGACTCTCTGTAGAAACACATTAGGGACCACAAACCTACACACCTGCCCAAGCGCCTGGATACCCTCTTGGGAGATTAGCGCGCTATATAATTCAATCTAACATACCATTTATAGTTGTATATATGACCTCCTCAAAGCCTGCAAACCAGTGCACAAGGAAGCAGCAGGATACATCGGTCTCAGGATCCAATCACAATTTCAAGGGCTCCATGCAATACATGACCTGAAACTTTACCACATAGTAAAATATACTTGGAATAGTTAGGTGACTAAGTGAATATTCTGTACTTGTTTGCCTAAAGGTCTTAATGATACCAATTGAAACTAAAAATAATAAATAACTGAAGATGTTTAACTGAGAAGTAGGTGAGATTACAGAAAGTAAACATTTACCACTAAAACTTTCATATAAGAGTCATGCATTACGGTAACGACATGTTAGCTATAGAGTGCTGTTTAGACCAATAAAGGCCAAACTGCGTCTGTGATAGCACAAAAGCTTAGAGATATGGGGTCAGACCATAATCACCTTGTTTAAAGAATGAATCCCAATGTGTAAAGTTATTCTACTGGCGTGTTACCTACATCATACTGATGAGACTGATACATGTCAAAACGTGTCTGTAATTGTTAAAAGTCTTTTGACGGTTTACTGTATTTCGAAGAAGGATCACATTTTAAGCAACAACACGTTTAAATGACAGAATTTAATATCATGCATGTAACTACTCAAAGTAAAGAGTCAATGCCTCCTAGTAAATATGGCTGTAACCTCCATTGTTTCTCGTGCCTGGACTCTAGTGATATCACAAGGAAAAACAAAATGGCTGAATTTGCAGAGAGAGACTGTGCTGTGTGTTGATGTTCAGAGGGAGGGTTTGTTTCTGTACATCCAGAAGCACGTACAACATCTGCAGCCTGTGCGTGCAGTCGAGCAGGTTAATTCAATGCACTGCTCTAAGTGGAGGTACTGATTGTTTTGTAAGAAAGGATCAATCATGAGTCAATCTCCGCCGACAACAACGAAAAGCTAAGTTCCTAAATTGGAGCAGGCGTTGAAAGGCTCAATTTCAATCTGCCTGATTACAGACTATTGATTCCATCAGACCACCACTGACTTACTGCTGCACTGCACACCACTCTGGGCAAAGCCCCTCAGGTCTAAGAATGATTTAGGACCTCTGCAGAAACGAGCAGGCGCAGACACTCATTACTCTACTTCAAGTGCATCTAAAAAATACTGACATGCATCAAAGAAGATCCGGAGGATAGCTCCTGCAATGTAGCAAAGGTACAACAGAAATATTAGGAGCTACAAGGACCTAGGTCTAAATAGCATGGAAGAGAAAGCAGCCAGATGGACTAGTTACTTACCTTCAGTAATGCTGTTTCTGGTGGATACTTTACGTATTTGCAGATTCTATACCTTTAGAATATCCTCAGGTGCCAGACTATATTTGAAAAATTCTTCAGCAATGCTCCCGGAGACCAGGCAATGGCGCTATGTGGCTCTGCAATGACTGTACAGTGCAAGAAGTAATGGAGCAGAGCAACTAAGCGCCACTCCTGCGGGCTGACATTCATTGCTTGGATCTTTTTCCTTCTCTGCCGTAGGACGTGGTGTGAAGAAAAAATTGTCTGAGACAAGTGAACTGAATTTCTAACTTGGAAACCTTTTAGATTTAAAAATCCCAACACCCATAGAACAGGGAGATGGGGGGCAGTGAGGAATCTGAGGTAAAATAGAGCATTCACCAGAAAGAGCGTTGCTAAAGGTCAGTAACTTATTTTTCTGATGGATACTTCTAACTGCAGATTCCTCATCTTTAGAATAGATACTTGGGAGAAAGTGGATTATTAGTTAAGATGAATAATTATCCACCACAGTTAATAGACTCTTCTCTTTGGGTCCAGTAAAGGTTTCCATATATTAAACCTGAGCGCAACCCCTGGTAGTTGTGAGAGCGAGCAGAGAGGCTTAACTTTTGAAAATGTGTAAAGCATTTAAAAGTACCGAAACGGTTAATAAGTCGAAAACATAATACAACAAATATCACACTCCAATTTTTTTTTTAAAAAAAAGACAATTTAATTAACAAATTGAAACAGAAACAACAAAAATCCAATAAAGGGAACTGGAGATATTAATTTCGAGGGACAATTTGTGGCTGACTGCTTATGGAGCGCAGGTCAAATACAGAAACCTTCTGATTTAGTCTCTGAAATGAAAGTCAAAAATCTTAAGAGGGTCAAGGCAGCAGTGTATGGCCGAAAAGGACTCCACAAGACTAGATAGCCACCAGACGAGGTACAGATGATACCACTGACTTTTGGCAGGAATGCTAAGAGCAGGAGAAATGTAAAATACACTTCCAAGGAAAGTCCTTCGCTGGCCACATATTTGGTACCTGCTCAATTGCACCCAGGGACAACAGAAGGAGGAGGACTTCTTGCATCAAGTCACGCGACTGTTGGAGGGGGACTAGGTGGGTGGGGGGGGAGCTTAATGGCACGGCTTAGCCTCTTTGAACAATTTGTAAGACCCAAATGTCTGGCGTGATGGGTCTCAAGCTAGTGAGGAAATGACATTCTACTTACCAAGCTTGAGCCTCAGAGGACAAACTAAAGTGGCTTGGTTACCTCTAAAACATAGGAGGAAATTTGGAGGATTGCTGTCCCTACGGGTTTGAATGGTTGCCACGTCTGCAGCCTCGTAAGGACTGGGTTGGTAGGTGCAGTATAGGTTGGGAGGGCTGGCTTTGTTTGAAAGTTAGTTCCCTGGAATTTTCTGTATTGATAGGAAAACTGCTTAGCTCGTGTCAACCGCCCCAAAGATCATGCAGTGGCGTGACTCTCCTTGAATCATTCTAGCCTAAAAAATCTGCAGTTTCTCCAAAAAGCCTGGACACATCAAAGGGTATGCCCATTAGGGATTCTTGCACACCTTGAGAAAACCCAGCTGATTACATAAGTCATTCCTTCTAAGCACAACTCTGGTAGCAATAGCTCTACTGATGCAGTCTGTAATGTCAGGGCAGCTCGGAGTACATGCTTGGCTGCATCCTGAGCAATATGTATGCGCAGGCTAGTGAAGGTCTGAGATCTTCAGGGATGGCCTGCATGATGTCTCTGGCTATCTCTTATAATGCATGGGTGTACCTCCACTGAGGCAAACTGAATTTATGGATCTGAGTGATAGAATAGCCAAAGAAAACATCCTTTGTCGAAAGGATACCTTGGATTGGAATCTGGCTGTATAACCACCAGCTGCGTTTTTGTAATTTCCATCTTAGGCCTGGATCAGGCTGACATCGGTTCAGAGTCAGAGATCAGTGTTGGAATTGGATCGTCGACCAGCACCGGTGGAGTCGGAATCAGTGTGGAGGGAGCCAGCCTTGACTTTGTTGCCAGTGTAGGAGAAAGTGCACAATGGCTTCTTGAAAGACCACTATGTGCAGAGTGATTGACGATGGCCCAGGAATATGGGACACTCTGGGATCAATTTCGAGATCTGTGGTAAATAAAATACCGGACTGAATTTCATACGGAATCTTAAAATAAAGTAAAATAGCTCAAAATAACAAGAGGCAGAATCCGTGGTATAAGAGGTTTTCTAAGTGGGCTTTATTCCATTAAAAAATGGCCGACTCGAGTCACGGCCTTCAGGTTCCGTCACCACGAGGGTTCAGGAAGTGAAGTACAATAATTTATTGATAGACATGTATTTTTATAATAAGTACATTACAATGAAACGAATGTAGAAGGCGTAACATTTGATAAGAAAAAATGACGTGACAGTGACATAATCGAAACTAGGCGTAATAAGGAATAAAAGAAACATGATTGGTTAGGATTATCAGACATAGGTGGATCTATAAGATAATACTTGGCATAGATGCGCGCGCAGCAGTATGACGTATAATTGACGTGCAACTAGGGGGTGAAGGGGACTTGACATTAACTCTACATATGGAGACGAAAAGTCTGAGGGGTCAAGTCAACCTAATCCCAAATCATATCTAACATCCTATGTTTAGAGAACTATGTTATCCACAAGGAAGGACTCTCGGACAGAATCTATTCTATACTAACTGTGTGTGCGTGTACAAGCGTCTAAGTGTCTATATGAGATGCGAGGGGCAGAAAACTTTCCATAGCAGCAGGGCTATGAATCACTTGCAGGAGGACGGAAAGGCTGAGTCCCTTGCTTGTGAGCAGAGGAAATGTTTACTTAAATCACTAGACAGGAATGCATCGGCTGAAGAGCAAAATAGATAATTCGAAGGTGAAATACAGCTTCTTGGCAGGCAGGCGTAAACTGGCCGAGGCAGGCACCGTTAGCTGCACAGGGAGTAGGACAAAGTTCATGGATACAGATGCGAGCTCAAGCTGGAGCTGCCAGAGGCTGAGAGCAGGGAAAGGCTTTGAGGACAGAATCGGGCCTACTTGCCTGAACTGTAAAAATGAAGTAACTTAGCCATATAAAGTCGGTGACCTTTTATACCTAGGAATCGAATATCCAGCCCATCGATGGCGGATCTGACAGAGAACATGTCGACGGTAGACACACATATGTTTGTGTCTTAGAAACTGGAACTGGAGGGAACATACATGTACTTGTAACATGCATATAGAACCGTTGGGGTCCAAGATAGGGGACATAACTGATCAGGAAAATCCACATTTCCACATTCCCTCCTTGTCCCCTTCTTGCCCTTCAAGAGATATCAATCTTCATCATTCCATCGATTTGCTCATGGAGCATCATTTCTTCTTCCTTCTTCTTCCGGCATTTTGAACGAGAACTTTGATATGGAATGCATGATGTGGCACACAGACCACAAATCGCTGGTCCACATTGCAGGCATAAACAACAACTGAAGAGCATAAGAAGGCCAATACCTAGGAAGGATAAAACTCTCCATCCCCAGGCTGATATCACACTCCAAAACCACCCGGACCACGTCCAAGTGCCTGGATCCTCGTGTATCTGGCTTACAATCTTATGAAGGCGTGTTATAGCTTTATATACAGATGGCGAATTTTCTGGTATGAATATGCAGCAGCTGGATCCGATGACCCTGCAAGCTCCGCCCCTATCGGCCAGGATGACGTCAAGGACAAGACGATTCTGGAGAACAACAATTCTCATCACTGATTGTTCCTCTGTCAGATTGCCTAGGGCGGCTATAGTCTCGTTTACTACAGCTTCAAGAGTCTTGGTTAGTCTGCGTATCAGCTTACTATTTGATATAGTACCTATATAGGGAAAGATACCTTTATTGAAATCTATATACTTGTCCCATGCCGTTTCAGTATAATCGACAACCGGGAGATCTCTACGCTCTCTTTTGTGTACTAAATGAACATTTCGATAATAATCAGGGGGAGCTAGGAAAACAGGTGGCAAAAGGAATGCTATGTAACAGGTACCATCCCAATCTAGAGGCAGACGCATATATGCCGTCTGACCGCATATAAAGTAAGAATGGCGAGAAGCTCTAAATGAAGATTTACCTTGATCACTATATTCTACTGTAGTAACGCATTGGCTATGGCCCATATGTATGGAACCAACCTTTCTTACACATAGATCACCCTTAGCTGGAAATACTGACATAGTGGGCAGAATTAGTTCAACTTCGGATTTGACATTCAAAATCATAAGATTAGGCGTAAAATTACCTAATTTATACACTTCATTTTCTAAATCAGTTCCTGTTCTACTGGGGTGACCCTCCTTATTAGGGTGACAGACTTTGAATAAAACTAGATTCAGATTTCCCCATATCCAATGTTGTTGATAAACTGCTGTGTCTGGGTCTATGGAATTTAATAGACTAAACCATGCTCCACAGGAGCCATTGTGTGTGAACGGATGTGGAAAGAAAGGCAGAACTCCTTTGTTATTCTGATAGGGAGGAAGTCGGCCACACACCCAACAATTGGTGGCATTACTAGTCTGATGGGAATGATGTAACATACTAATGAATGTGTTATTACGCAGCGCAAGTCTATAGGACAACTCATGTGGGGGTAAGTCACCAAAAGAATGTTCATCAGTTATATTGAAAGCACGGTTAGAAACAGGATAATACATATGCAACAATATACTTGCAGTAACTATTAAAAAACTCAAAGAAAACAAAATTAATAAAGTCACAATACAGTGGTTACGCAGTAATTTACAATAAGCATGTCGTTTCATTATGATTCTGGACTCTACATCATTCAGACCTAAGGGATACATGTCGGGACAGATTCAACCGCTTCACCTTGGAGAGGACTTAAACAATCAAATCGTCCGACAGTTTAGATCTGGACCTGAGTTTCTGCTTATAGAGTTCGGTGCTACTGGCCTCAGCCAAAGGTAGCTTTGAGTCAATGGGGGAAGACACACGGGCAGTACTGTCTGTGTCAGGAGGAAGTCCATGAAATTTTTTGATATGGCTGGAATGCACCCATCCTTTTCTTCCTTCGATCTTCACAGCTGTTCTGGTCGTCAGCAGGACCAACTTAGGAAGCCTCCACCTTGGCTCCAGTTGGGTTTTCCGATCAAAATTTCTGACGAGAACATAATCACCGGGAATTACATCATGAGGTTTCACCTCGGTGTTGTCGGGAAAAGCTGCGACTACCTGTGAACGACAAGATTGTAGTGCAGACATCAAGGAAGCCAGGTAATCTGTCAGCATATTACAGTCAACATCAGTTATTTTACGGGGTATAGGCGTCCCCCACATATTCGGTGGTCTACCAAAGATCACTTCATAAGGGGATAGCCCTGTTCGAGAGTGTGCTACCATTCTCATGTAGAATAGCGCAACTGGTAAGGCTACTATCCAGTCCACACCTTTTTCCTGACATATTTTAGACAATCTGATTTTTAAAAGTTGATTATGTCGTTCCACGAGGCCTGCTGCCTCGGGGTGTCGGACACAGTGGAATTTCCACTGATATCCCAACAAAAGTGAGACATGTTTCATTAATTCGGATGAGAAAGGCTGGCCGTTATCTGAATATACAACACGTGGTAAACCGTACCGTGGGAAGAATTCTCGAACTAGCTGCTTGGCAGTAGTCGGGGCAGTGTAATCTGATACGGGATACGCCTCTGTCCAACGGGAGAGAGCGCAGACAACTACGAGAACATATTTGAATCCTCGACAACGTTCCATCTGAATATAATCCATCTGGAGGACTTCAAAAGGATGGTCAGGAGGCTGAAATCCACCCTGCTCTACGGGAACACTCTTTCCTGGATTAAACTGACAACATATCATACAGGTACGAACTTTTTGTTTAGCTGCTGCTCGTAAATGTTTGTTGAACCAAATGTGCTGAATGCTGTCTAGCATAGCCTTCTCTCCTAAATGTGCTGGACTGTGAACTGTAGCTATAATGGCTTGAACCATGGAATCAGGGAGAAACCATACAGATTTCTCCTTCGTCATCCATCCTTGATCTGTCTGGATCCCTCCTAGTTCAGTCCACTTCTTCATTTCTTCTGCTGTGGCATGTGTCTGTATGTCAATTACGTCAAGTGCGGGATCCTTAATTGTCATACACTGTGTTGGTGTCTGAACTATTGGCTTTGTCATGCCTAATGTGCGATTCTGAGCAGTCTGTTTAGCTGTTTTGTCAGCTAAATCATTGCCTTGAGAAATGGTATCAGTAACCTTCGTGTGTGCTTTACATTTCATAATCGATATAGCAGTGGGTAGATGTATTGCGTCTAACAAGGCATGAATGAGGGGTCCGTGCTGAATGTGGGCACCATGGGAGGTTAAATAACCTCTCTCTCGCCACAGCACGCCGAAGTCGTGTACAACTCCGAATGCATAACGTGAGTCAGTGTATACATTAACTTTCTTATTTGTGGCTTGAATACAGGCTTTTGTTAGAGCAATAAGTTCTGCTGCTTGGGCTGACAAAGTATCTGTACAATTTGTCTCAATAACTTCAGTGTCTGTTGTGACTGCATACGCGGCCACTAAATCTCCTGTACTTGTTCTCATGCATGATCCGTCTACATACAACGTCAGGTCTGGATCTAACAATGGAACGTCTGTCAAGTCTTGTCTAGGTTTCGTCTTTATTTCAATGATTTCAACACAATCATGAGCTAGTGGGTCTGTTCCAATTACAGGTAATAGTGTAGCAGGATTCAATGTATTACACCGTCGGATCTCTATGTGTGGTTGAAACAATGTCAGTTCATAACCGGTAAGTCTTGCTATGGTCAAGTGTTGTGTTTGTGTTCGGTTCACAAGAACCTCTACTGCATGTGGTACTTGAACTGTCAATGGGTGTCCTAATACTATGGCATCGCTTTGTCTGATTGCTAAAGCTGTCGCTGCCACTGATTTCAGGCATGCAGGCAAAGCCTGAGCTACGGGATCTAATGTACTGGAAAAATAAGCACATGGCTTGCGTGATCCTGCTTGATCCTGAGTGAGTACTGACAAGGCAGTACCTTCGCGTTCTGTAACAAAGAGTGTAAAATGTTTGCTATAACATGGTGTTGCTAAAACAGGTGCTTGACATAAGGCTTCCTTTAGGCTTTCAAAAGCTTGTGTATGTTCCTGAGTCCAAGGGAGAACAGTCGATGTGGCTGCCTCCTGTGTGGTTAACTGAATGAGTGGTTTTGCTAGAAATGCGTACTGAGGGATCCACTGCCTACAATATGAAGTGAGGCCTATGAAAGCTCGCACCTCCTTTTGTGTCTGGGGTATTGACATGTTAGCAATTAACTGGATGCGATCTGGTGTAAGCTGCCTTCCCTCCTTGGACAGCGAGTGACCAAGATAAATAACTCGCTGAACACAGAATTGCAGCTTAGAAGGGGACACCTTGTGCCCCTTGTCGGCTAGGAAATGTAAAACTGTCAGAGAAGCTTTTTCACATTCTGGCTCGCTTCTCGCGGTGATCAGCAGATCATCGACATATTGAAGCAGTGCAGTATTGACTGGCATGTGGATACTGGCGAGTTCTCGTTTCAGTGCTTGGCTGTAGATGCTGGGGCTTTCTGTAAATCCTTGGGGAGCGCGTGAGAATTTAAAACTGCGCCCATTTAAACTGAATCCGAACAAGTATTGGCTTTCCGGATCTATTGGGACGCTGAAAAAGGCATTCTTGAGATCAATTACAGTAAAGAATGTTGCTTCGGAATCAATTGCTGTCAATAATGATGATATATCAGGGACCACAGGGAATTGTGGTACAATACACTTGTTTAGTTCACGCAAATCAATAACCAATCGGTACACTGGTGGGGCAGTAGGATCAGTTCGTTTAAGAATCGGAATTATCGGTGAATTACATACATTGGAGTCTGTTTCTACAACTACTCCCTGGGCAATCAGCTCATCAATGATTTTCAGCAAAGCCACTACAGCATCATGCGGTAACTTGTATTGTCGCATTCGTGGTAGTACCACTCCTGCTTTCAATGTGACTCGATAGGGTGTAATGTTCATGCAGCCAACATCCGTAGGGCCTTGTGCCCATAGATGTACTGGTAAAGTCTGTAGTCGAGGATCCATGTCTCTGGACACATAGTGACCTTTAAAATCACGCAAAAACAACCTTACTCCTTCCGGAGAACAACATATTATGGCTCCTAGTGCTTTCAGAGTTTTAATTCCTAACAGATTTTCTGGGCATGATTTAGTAAGCAATAAATCTGTAGTTCGTGTCAAAGGTCCTATCGTAAGTGGTAGAGGCTGTGATACTTCATTAACAATAGGTTTTCCTGAAAAACCAAGGGAAACATTTTGAGAGCCTGAGAGGGGTGCCCCTGGAACTTCACTACGTTTTATGGTTGTTCGACTTGCCCCTGTATCGAGTAAGAATTTTCTATCTTGACCTAATAATTCACTATGTACATAAGGTCCTTCTTGATCTACAGGAATCTCGATAAGCGGTAAGTCAACTTCCCTCTCTAGGCTGGTTCATGCGTAATGCTGATATTCAGGGTATTCATACTGTGCAGTCTGATACATTTGTCGTGTTGTTGTTTGTGTGGCAGTAGCAGGCAACGGTGGTGCAGCTGGCACAAACTGTATGGGTTGCTGTGAGGCTGGCATGGACTGTTGCTGAACTGGCATGGACTGTCCATGCTGCATAGCTCCTTGTTCATTCTGATCTTGTCTAACTAATCGTGGTCTCTCTTTTGCAATACCTGTAGCTATATTACGTTTCAGGACTGGACAATCGTGTACATAATGGCCTAGTTGTTTACAGTAATTGCAGGTTCCTTTTACAGGAACTGCAGAATCACCAGAATGTGTCACACCCTTTTTGTGACCATCTGCTGGTACTGTCTGAGAAACTAGCATTTTCATTTTTGTATCCTTCATGCGTCTATGCTCGTGTTCTTGTTCATCCCTAATTCTATTGTGATGATACTGTAACATTTGTAGCATTTGCGACGGAGTGTTACTTTGCCAGGTACTCTCGAATTTCAATATTCTATTCTTCACTGGAGGCAATGCATTTTCCACTAATTTTGTCACAAATAAATGTGGATATGAGTCACTACTTGCTTTTATACCACTGTTTATACCAAAACATTTTTCAAATCGAGCATAATAATCGCTTGTGTCTTCATCTTGCTTTTGTTTGCAGGCTGTGATTGCACCCCAATCTTCCTTTTTTGTAGTTAATAGACGTGGCAGTACCTGTACTAGTAAACCTGGTAACAGTTTAACTTTATCCCCGAGCCCTGAACCTGCAGTTCGGGCCCTTTCTTCCTCTGCTAATGCTGTCCAGTCTATCTTTTGGTCTCCCACTTCCCACTCTTTTTCTTTCAGTTTTTCATAGATGCCAGCAGGCAAAAGCACCTTTAATATCGTCATAATATCAGGAAAGGTGTACTCTCCCATCAGTAACATATCTTTAATTTCTCGGTGGAAACCCGCTGGGTCTTTGTCATGACTAGGTACTACTTTCTTCATTTCTAATAATTCCATTTTTGATATGGGTGTGTAAACAAATACACGGTGAAACTCATTGTCTTCGCCTTTTATTGGGTGCACTTCTCGTAAAGGATTTTGTCTATCCATATAGTACTGTGCTCTTTCTCTGCGAGGCAGGGAGAGAGAATCTGGATTTACAAAAAGGACATACTGCTTACGTGACACTAATATCTCTTTAATTAGCTTGTTACTAGAACCTCTCCATCTGTACGTGAGTAGTTCCGTTAATATATCAGGTAAAGGACCAGGGTCAGCATGTTGGCTCTTATATAATATGAGGAGTTGCTGAATCATATATATTCCAGCTAAACGTTGTTCATCTGCACTGAGATTAAAAAACGTGTGTGCTACGGTCTCATCACCGTATTTTTCAGGACTGTCAATCCAGTGAACAGCTGATCTGGCTAATTCTTGCTCATCCATGGAATCGAGGAGGTGGTAACCCCTTCGTTCTCGTAGTATTTTATCTGCGGCTTGAAACAAATGTTCAGGAGACTTCAGATTCATTACAGGCGTCGGATACGTTCTGCTATTATTTGGACATACAGAGTGTATTGGATCAGAAAAACATCTAGTATTTTCACAGGATCTTCCTCTGCCTACATAGGCTATGGTCTCTGACTGTCTTGCGGAATTCCCTGATTCGGACACTTCATCTTGCTCAAACTCGTCTGTTCCCAATCTTTCTTCATGAATACGCTCTATTTCTTTACGTATTTTTCGGCACATGGCTATTATACAATTTTGCTTATCGTGTCTCCCTTCTGATATATTCTGACTCCATCTTGTAAGAATAAGCATTGCATTCGGGTCTACCCCCGGACGATCTTGATTTCTGATCACACAGTTTATGAGGAAACGTAACAGTTCCCCCTGTATCTCTACTTTCTGGAATTCCATAGCTCTGTTAATACATCCTGGATCTCGTCCTGTTTGAACAAAATGATATATGTTATCTAGATGCGTAATCATCCCTGGTAACCTCGCTAAATACTCTGCGGCTCGCCTGATACGTAATGATGCCAGGACCATTTCGTCCTCTTTACCAACCACCGGGTCATATCTACAATTTACAAGGAGTTCCTTAAGCGTACGTTCACTTACGAACTTAGGTGTACGTGAATGTGCTGACTCTTGAAAAACAAGTTTATTTATTCTAGGTGGTGTGAAGGTACTGCTAGCACCTCCCGTGGCCCTATCTGGGGCGTCGGGTGTGAATGGGTTCGTCGAACGTGACACAGCAACTATGGGTGTCGATACCCCTGTAGAGTCGACTGCGGAGACAGATGCGGAAACAGATGTGCTTGCCGAAGCTTGCGTCGGGACTTGCTGTTGCACGGGTACAGATACCTGATCCTGACGTTGAACCCCTCCGCCAGGCGGTCTATGTGGTGTGGCGTTAGCATACTCGGGGGCTGCATCGTCTAGATATGAGGAAAGAAAAACATCTTCTGCGGTTCTGGGATGCCCTTTTGGATGTACCTTAATTGGAAATAATGGGGGTGGCAAGTCTTTTGGCACCTCCGTAACAGCCTTAGGCAGTCCTTCGGCTAGAAGGGGATACATACCATTCATAAGAGCATTCCTTTGCCTATTTACTTGTTCTGATTTCACTCGGATACCTTCCTCAATTAATAGATTTTCTTGAACTTTATTTGAACTTTCTTTACTCCTATCTTCTTGTCTACGTGCTTTTTCTGTTCGTCTATGAGATTCTTTACGCCATAACTCGACAGCGTCTTTCTGTGACTGTCTGACCTTTCTTTTCCATAACTCTTCCTCCACTTTCATGATGCACTCTGCATCCCAGGTTCCCGCTGCGGGCCACCTTTGACTTTCCGGTAATCCCTTGGTATAATCTACCCATAGATCAAGAAACAATATGGCATCTAAGCCATGCTTATGGTACATGAAATGCCCTGGAGTGTCTCTAGGAGGAATAGGAACTGCTTCTTCAAGCACCCCTTTTCTGGTAGTAATCTGTCTTAACTTCGAGAAGAGCGGCATATTGACAACTGATCTGATACTTACTCTTGAACTTACTTAATACGGGAAAAACACAATAATGAACAGTGAACAATGAACAATCATTCATACCACAATATGCAAGACATTTTCTGAATACTTTAAACATTAAACATTAAACATTTAATAATGGTCGACAATGATGACAGTCTGCTTAACTAATCACCACGCTGAATTCTTGACAATAACTGAATACTTCGGAATACTTGATATACTGCTAAACAGTACATATACACTGCTAAACAGTGCAGACCGGATTTGTGTACCCAAATCCGTCTTGACCGGCACAACCTATGTGCGCGTCAACACGCCTCCCCGGCGATGGTACTCACCGAGTAGCTCCTTGAAACGGAAGGCCTCAGAGAATGGACAGGACTCGACGACTGCGGACATCGGACCCTCTGGACGTCGGGATTTCGGAAAACCTGGTGGGCCTCTGTATACCTCGGATCTTGCTCTCTCAGCTAGGCTCTGGTCGGGATACTTCGCACTTCTCACCGCCTCGTCTGGGTTGATCGCAGCCTCAGTCGCCCCCGCTTGACCGGAGGGAGCTTACAGGAAATCCTGCTGGTACGCGTTTATGGTCCGTCCAGTTGTGGCAGGAGACCGGGCCTGCAACGCACCGCCGGCGCGTGAGATGAGAAAGTGTCCCTGTTCGGGCGCCATTCTGTGGTAAATAAAATACCGGACTGAATTTCATACGGAATCTTAAAATAAAGTAAAATAGCTCAAAATAACAAGAGGCAGAATCCGTGGTATAAGAGGTTTTCTAAGTGGGCTTTATTCCATTAAAAAATGGCCGACTCGAGTCACGGCCTTCAGGTTCCGTCACCACGAGGGTTCAGGAAGTGAAGTACAATAATTTATTGATAGACATGTATTTTTATAATAAGTACATTACAATGAAACGAATGTAGAAGGCGTAACATTTGATAAGAAAAAATGACGTGACAGTGACATAATCGAAACTAGGCGTAATAAGGAATAAAAGAAACATGATTGGTTAGGATTATCAGACATAGGTGGATCTATAAGATAATACTTGGCATAGATGCGCGCGCAGCAGTATGACGTATAATTGACGTGCAACTAGGGGGTGAAGGGGACTTGACATTAACTCTACATATGGAGACGAAAAGTCTGAGGGGTCAAGTCAACCTAATCCCAAATCATATCTAACATCCTATGTTTAGAGAACTATGTTATCCACAAGGAAGGACTCTCGGACAGAATCTATTCTATACTAACTGTGTGTGCGTGTACAAGCGTCTAAGTGTCTATATGAGATGCGAGGGGCAGAAAACTTTCCATAGCAGCAGGGCTATGAATCACTTGCAGGAGGACGGAAAGGCTGAGTCCCTTGCTTGTGAGCAGAGGAAATGTTTACTTAAATCACTAGACAGGAATGCATCGGCTGAAGAGCAAAATAGATAATTCGAAGGTGAAATACAGCTTCTTGGCAGGCAGGCGTAAACTGGCCGAGGCAGGCACCGTTAGCTGCACAGGGAGTAGGACAAAGTTCATGGATACAGATGCGAGCTCAAGCTGGAGCTGCCAGAGGCTGAGAGCAGGGAAAGGCTTTGAGGACAGAATCGGGCCTACTTGCCTGAACTGTAAAAATGAAGTAACTTAGCCATATAAAGTCGGTGACCTTTTATACCTAGGAATCGAATATCCAGCCCATCGATGGCGGATCTGACAGAGAACATGTCGACGGTAGACACACATATGTTTGTGTCTTAGAAACTGGAACTGGAGGGAACATACATGTACTTGTAACATGCATATAGAACCGTTGGGGTCCAAGATAGGGGACATAACTGATCAGGAAAATCCACATTTCCACAGATCAGTTAAGATTCAGGAGACATTGGAGGAGT
This sequence comes from Triturus cristatus, assembly GCF_964204655.1. Classification (NCBI taxonomy): domain Eukaryota; kingdom Metazoa; phylum Chordata; class Amphibia; order Caudata; family Salamandridae; genus Triturus; species Triturus cristatus. The sequence goes on along the minus strand of NC_140589.1, from coordinate 1,786,535,195 downwards.
TAAATCTGTATGTTGACACCCTTGTGCATTTCACTAGACTTAGAATGGTGAGATGGGGTGGAGTCCGTAGGAGGAAACCAGTGTCGGCTGCTTTTGTGCTTGATTGGTGTACAAGACTGGACAATAAACCCCACGTTTGAGAGAAGAAAAGAAAACTCTGTTACTTCTGGATTGGTACGGAGTGATTGCAGAATCATACAGAACCACCTCCTGTCTTGCGGGAGTACTGCTAAAGAATTCTGTGCTTCTGGTCTCGTGCCCAGGAATATTCTAATGATGTGGTGTGGCTAGAAATATCCATCAGAAAAGATAGTCACAACTACTTTTAGCATTGACAGTAATACAATGAGCTGAGAATATAAAAGCATGGTGTGAGACTTTCTACAGGGAGTCAGGAAACAGGTGTTGTGAAATGAAGGTTCTAGACCATATTAAGAAATGTGCTCTTCAAAGAAAGGGAGCAATTTAAAGTAAACACCCGTGGGAAGAGGGAGAAATAAAACAAGAAAATGTGTGAGCTTTTACAGAATACCAAAATAGGCAGAAATGGAGACTTGGGCCTCATTTAACGTTTGGTGGGCAGGACGCCAAACCATTATGGCGGGCAGGACGCCAAACCATTATGGCAGAAGGAAGCCCCATTTGTCAATCCACAGCCACCCACCTGCCAATTTTAGAGTTCCTGATATTTCAGCAGACACACTTTTAGCCCAACTTCTAGCAGGGCGGACATGTTGTGGTGGTCCTGTCCGCATTGTGTTTAAAAAACAAACACCCAAAGTGGAAATTTATTTCTGAAAACAAATATGTCCCTGGCACTCGGGGAATTTCCTTCCAGCGTTCAATCGAGGCTGCAGCCCCAAAACAACAATGCAGGAGGCTGTGGACACAGCCTGCTATGTTTAGGATTCCTGCTGCTCTTGCCCCCTGATCCTTCTCAAACTATCTGGGACTTTTGTTACAATTAATCACTGAATGCTTCTAAATGCTCTGAAGGATAAAAGGGACATTGATGAAGTAATCTTCAAATGGTTAGCGTATCACTTATCACGCAGACTAAAAACTCCAGCTTCTCAAAACAGCATGCCCTAACACAAGGGGTCCCACGGGGATCGATCCTAGCCTCTACCCTTACAGGTACCGAACAGCAGATGTGCTGCTAGACAACATGGCTAAAACACACTCACGTTGACAAGGCCAATAACTCGGGCATTGACGCAGTATATTGGCTTTGCCAATGTGTATTTACATTACTGCTGGTAATCCTGCATATGACGGCCACTAATGTAATCTTAACTGATGTGGTCACTATTACAACACTAATAGTAGTAGCTTGCAATGATTTTCATTGAACGTAAGTATCTCTTACTACAGAAAAGGTTGGAGGCCACTGGTATAGATGGATTGATTGCTTTTCTGCAGTGTAGACAGTCTGGCCATGAAGGTGACTACCCCCTCATGACCCATGCGTAGCACTCACGCATCCAACAGTCTGTCTGCAGTGGTTATGGATTAACTCGGTTGTTGGGTGAATCACCGCACAGCACAGACCTCGAGAAGACTATTCGCCCACTTGCTAATGCATGTCCCATTTTATAAGCTTGAGCAAATTTTAGGGCCTACTTACCCATTCTGGTGAATGAACTCTTGCTAGCAGAAAGTGAATGAGCAATAAAGATGCCTTTAAAACAGTTTTTTATCTTGTCACAGTTGCTGTGCGTTCCAAGTCAGAGGTCAAATGTCGGTTTATGTCTTGTTACAAATTGCTGCTTATTTTATCTGGTACTAAGCTATACCTGGGAGATGGGTCCTAATCAGGGTGAAAACAATCCCTAGATTGCTTGTGTTCTGGTTCAGGGAGGACCTCGTTTGGCAGTATGGGCTGGACTGTTCCCACTGGAGCATGGGCAAGACTAATTTGCATGTGGTTGGGACCAAGTTGAGATGGCATTCTGGGCAAAAAAGGATGGAATGGGATGCGGTCCAAGTGATTGTCAGTGGCTGAGATTAATTGAAGCATTTCATTCAGCACCTTATTGATGTGGCAATGAAGAAAATAGTGACTCAGTAAAATAAAATATTTGCCTAGAATCACACAATTTAAGACCAGTTTATGGGTCAAGCACATTACAGTTAGGTCGAGGAGCTTATTCTAGTCACTAGACCTGCAGTTCTGGTAACATTTTAATGATTTTTTTAGGCCTGCAGTGCACCACACAACATCAGTGTGAGGCATGGGTTTGAGTAAAAGGCCAGTGGAAAAATACTAATATGGTAACACATATTGCAGGGCCATACTGCACTTCCCAGCCATAATGTGAAACTACACGGAATGCGCACCACTGAGTGGCAACTGCTCTGCGTTGTCATCGTTTACATATTTACAAAGGTACAGGTAGGACCACTAAGAGCGAGGGAAGATGGCGCATTTCCTGCATCTTTTCTGGGGTCTGCCTAGTGCTAGCGTGGAGCTTTCTCAAAAAAAGTCATTCTTCAGAAAGGCTGTTGTCCACTTGGGTAACCTGACTCATTGTCTCCCACAAGCTCCAAATCAGTCTTTTAAGTAACAGAGAGAGGGTTCTGCTGAAAATGTAAAACGACTGCATCCAGGCCATGTAGCACTTCAAGGTCTCAGGTGTCCCAGGTTCTGGTGCCCCTGTGGGCTCCTCTCATTGTCCTAACAGCACAGGCCCAACATGGACAGTAGTGGTGTAAGTTTCCATAACACAGAGAAAGATACAGCACAGGTGGCAACAGCAGTCCAAGCTTCCTACACACACACACACGCAGCAGTAGTGCAAGCTTCCCTGACATGCAAAAAGAAGTTCAAGCAACAGTAGTGCAAGTGTCCACTGCACAACAGTTACAACAGTCAGATTCAGTGTAAGGTGGTGTCAGAGACGTGTGGTGCACATGCATACACACACACATACAGACAGCAGTATTGCAAGCTTCCCTGACATGCACAAAGAAGTTAAAGCACCAGTAGTGCAAGTGTCCACTGCACAACAGTCCGATTCAGTGTAAGGTGGTGTCAGAGGCGCGTGGTGCGCATGCATACGTACAAGTTACTTACCTTCGGTAACGATGTATCTGGTAGAGACAATTCTAGCCACAGATTCCTTAACGTAGAATTATCCCCAGGCATGAGGATAGCCACAGCATCTCTGTGCGCCGGGGGGAGGCACCACGTGACTCTGCCCTGACGTTGTCCGCGGATGTGACATCAGCGAGGTTACATAAGTCCCTTCCCGGCGCGCTGCCGTCATTTTTCTTCTGAGAACTTTTCCACGCCACAACACGGAGCCATAACAAACAAAACTGTGAGAGTATGGGAACAGTTTGCGAAAAAAGCAGTGAAACAGAAAGGGAAGAAGCGAATGGTGAAGAACAGCACCATGAGGGACAGTGCCAAGCACTGTGGTACTGAAAGTCATGGAAGGGAAAGAGCAGAGCACCGCTCTGAGAAGCAACCCAGCAAAGCGAAGGCGATATCCTCCCTGGAGACCGAAAAACATGTGAAAAAAGTCGGGGCAGACGACAGAAAGTCTGCAACCACAATCTATAACAGTGAAGGGCAACAAGTCCGGAACAGATGAGTAACGACAAATCACCCCAACTGCCGAGGACTGCAGGGGAGTCAGAAACCCCAAGCAATGAAAAAAGGGAGAAGATTATGAGTAGGCCCCACACTGGAATAACCAGGGAGTAGGGATGCAGAAGTACACAAGAACCTACCGTCCAATTACCAGGAAAGAAGGAATGGGACAAATAAACAGAACAAAGCATCCTGCCAGGGAGGAAGTGAAAGAGGCCACCCGCAGAAGAAAAAGCCACCCGAAGGGAGGCGAGTGCAGAAGACCAAACTGGAGGGTCCTCGCAGAACGGGGAGGAAGGGCGGGCAGTGAAGGAATCTGCGGCTAGAACCGTCAGTACTTGTACATCTGATAGACTACTAGCTGCAGATTCCTTAATGTAGAATAGATACCCTAGCCATACCCAGAGGGGAGGAGGGTCTGCGAGAGAATCTTACCAGCTTGGAAGAACACAGGGCCCCAACAGGGGATGTGTCATGGGGACAGGAAGGGCGGCCCAGCCCCCACCAAGCAAAAGTAAGCAAGAACAAGGAGAAGGGAAGGCCAGGATACCACAAGCCTACCTGAGGGGCAAAGGGCATCCGCCAGATAACCCGGAGGGACAGACAGCACCAAGCGAGTTCCAAAGGAAGAAAAGAACCACCCGCAAAATCCAAGGAGAAGAGGTGGAACGGAGGCAGAGCCCGCCTCAGGAGAACACACACAGCAAAGGGGACAGCTGAACGGGTATCAGCCCGAGGCAGGGGACAAGGCAGGAACGGGCTCACAGCCGATAGGCGCATACGTGAGAAAGAAGACACAGTCGCGCAAAGCTCCAGCAAAGCAAGGGACAGGAGCACACGGGCACACGCCGTGGCCCACGGAGGTGGGCCATAACTACCAGTCGTGCGCAGCAGGCCAATACTATGAACTAGTGTGCCCAGAACAAGCTGAGGGCAAGACGAAGACAGAGGCAAGGGAACCCCAGAACAAGCCCCAGAGAAGGACCGTCCCAGTGGCACAACCCGGCCCACAAAGAGAAGTAGGACCAGCCAGAAGATAAAGAGGAGAAGAAGAACCCCCCAAGAAGCAGCCGGGGAGGGGGGGGGGGGGGGGAAAGCGACCCCCAGAAAGTGAGAAATATGGAGTACAGGCCTAAAGCCATTAACCAGAACACAGGAGAACACCAGGAATATCCTAGCCCCGCTGGAACACGAGGCAGAGGACCAGGCCGAAACGTCGGATAATAAGGTGGAAACACCAAGAAACGACGCCGTAGACGGCATGACAAAAGTCGGTCTGGCGATCCAGTGGCTGAAGAGGAAAGGCAAAACGCACAGAAGCAGACATCCCGCAGGAACAAAGGGCAAATGTACGACAGGCAAGCCCTGTAGAAGAAGGATAGAAACACCATCGGATACTGAGCAGGACAAAACCTGGAGCAGCGCAAGCTGCGCTAAGGCAGAAGAAGAAGAAAAGAGACCGCACCAAGCGGTATACAGTGACGCCAGGAAACGCGAGGAACCCGAGAAGGTTTCCACACCAGCCCAGCTTAGTACAGAGCTATACAATAGCCTACAAGTACCCCACCTAGGGTAAGACACGTCCCAAAACAAAACAGGGGAACACCTCTTAGGGAAACCCGCAGCAGAGGTTAAGAACATAAAAACCTGTAGGTATCACCACAGGCGGCTTACTAATCAGCCAAAAAAATACACAGATGGTCCAACCTGAGGACCTATACGGGTTCACTAACAGCCAAAAATCACACACCACAAAAGTTGAAGGGCTGTACCAGCAGCAAAAAGTACAGAGGAGCCAACGTAAGGACCCTGAATGCATTCCAAGCCACACACAGCACACAGATGGGCCAACCAAAACACTAGGCCCAAAGAGAAAGGTGGGATAAACGCCTCCCATAAGACACCTGAGGACCGACAAACCGAAGCTTACGGAGGGGGAGGAGGACGGAGCCTCGCAAGGAGTCGTTGAATAGCGGAGCCCGAGTGGGTGTTAAATAAAAGAATCCCATCAAAAAGCAGGTCAACAAGATGCTCCCGAATATTCCCGGAAAGACGCTATCACGCAACCAAGCCTGGCGGCGGAGGGCCACAGAACTTGCCATAGCGCGGGCGAGAGAATCCGAGCCATCCAAGGCCGAACGGAGAATAAACGCAGCTAACTCCCGACCATCCAGCACATGGCGCTGCAGATCAGCGCGGGTACCGTCGTGGGAGGTGCGAGACAGAAGGGACTCCGCGGAATCCCATAGGTCGGAGATAGCCTTGGCCAACACACAAAGTATGTTGAGCGCGCACAGAGCAGCACTGGTGGAAGCGAAAATGTTACGCCCTCAGGAGTCCAACCACCGGGCCTCCCGTGACGGAGGGAGCAACACTGAAGGCAAGGAAGGAAAAGCAGTCTGCAGGACAGGGCCCTGAGCGGATAGGTGGGAAAAAAGGCAGACAGGATCATGCGGGGCTGGATAGATGGCGGTGGAGGAGCGGCTGAGGTACCAGATTCCCCCGTAGCAGGACGCCTCCAGGTCCCCAGAAGAGATTTGTGGAGCGAAGCTTCAAATGGAAGCAGCGGCTCCCCTCCACGAGAGCCCTGGGGGAGAACCTCCAACAAGTGGTCCGTTGGAAGTGGAGCGACCGGGTTGTCCATTTGCAAAATGCCGGTGGCTGTGGAGATGGCCCGGACAAAGGCTACACACACCTCCGTAGGGCGTCGTGGGGGAGAGAGCAACTCTTCCGTGGGCGAGGCTGCAAACTAAGGCGCCTGTCTTTGTGCCTGCTGGAGGAAGAAACGGCCAGCCTCTGCAGGATGGAAAAACCCATGGACGAGTGAGGGGCCTGAGGGGTCTCCGGAGAAGGCAGAGAAGCCGGCGGGGCAATCAACTGCAAGGTGCGGAAGAGCGGGTCCGGGAACCGTCGACGCCGAGATGCCACGGCCCCGCGTCCATGGTGGGAAGCTGCCGGGGAAAAGGCAACGATGCGGCGTCCAGTCTCCGGTGAAGAGGAGACAAGGAGATGACAATCCTCCGGAGAGGAAGGGACATACGGAGAAGAGTCGACGATCCGACGTCGGGACGGCGCCAGGGAGCATCGGTGTGTCCTCGATCGGCGCCGAAGTGTCCACCAGGGGTGCCGAGTCGACCTCCACCACCACGTGCCTCATAGGAGAAAGGGTCGGAGCCGAAGTGGCTTCTGGACCTTTTCAAGGTAGGGGACGGACGCTGTGACGAGACCGATCTGGACAAGCGGGCCGAAAGCAATTTCATCCGGCGCTCCCGCCGGGACTTCGGCTTGAGATGCTGACAAGCATCGCAGTCCGTAGAATCATGGTACTTGCCCAAACACCACATACAAATAGGGTGAGGGTCCGTCGCCGACATCTGACGCGTACAAGAAGCACACGTCTTGAAACCCGAAGGCATTGCACACTGTTCCCAACGCAAAGGCGTTAAAAGAGTCCTGAAAACAAGTCAAGGGAACTCACTCCGGATCCGCGTTGCACACGGAAAAGAAAGAAACTGCGCCCCGGGGCGGGACTTATGTGACCTCGCTGACGTCAAGTCCGTGGACAACGTCAGGGCGGAGTCACGTGGTGCTGCCCCCTGGCGCGCAGAGATGCTGTGGCAAAAATTTTCCGGATCCAGTCTCACGCCTGGGGATAAATTTACGTGAAGGAATCTGCGGGTAGTAGTCTATCAGATAAACACACACAGACAGCAGTAGAGCTTGCTTCCCTGGCATGCACAAAGAAGTTAAAGCAACAGTAGTGCAAGTGTCCACTGCACAACAGTTACAAAAGTCAGATTCAGTGTAAGGTGGTCTCAGAGTCGCGTGGTGCGCCTGCATACACACACATACACACACACACACACACACACACACAGACAGCAGTAGAGCTTGCTCCCCTGGCATGCACAAAGAAGTTAAAGCAACAGTAGTGCAAGTGTCCACTGCACAACAGTTACAAAAGTCAGATTCAGTGTAAGGTGGTGTCAGAGGCGCGTGGTGCGCCTGCATACACACACATACACACACACACACACAGACAGCAGTAGAGCTTGCTCCCCTGGCATGCACAAAGAAGTTAAAGCAACAGTAGTGCAAGTGTCCACTGCACAACAGTTACAACAGTCAGATTCAGTGTAAGGTGGTGTCAGAGGCGCGTGGTGCGCATGCAATGACACACACATAAACAAACACACACACAGACAGCAGTAGAGCTTGCTTCCCTGGCATGCACAAAGAAGTTAAAGCAACAGTAGTGCAAGTGTCCACTGCACAACAGTTACAACAGTCAGATTCAGTGTAAGGTGGTGTCAGAGGCGCGTGGTGCGCATGCAATGACACACACATAAACAAACACACACACAGACAGCAGTAGAGCTTGCTTCCCTGGCATGCACAAAGAAGTTAAAGCAACAGTAGTGCAAGTGTCCACTGCACAACAGTTACAACAGTCAGATTCGGCGTAAGGTGGTGTTAGAGGCGCATGGTGCGTGCGCACACACACACACACACAAAGTTACAGTGTCAGCCTTGTTACACTGCACTTTGTCCTACACGAAAGATGCACTTGACTCAACACAATGTTGCTCTATATGAAGCGGGTCTTGATTAACACAATGTGTATGCACCAGAGAGGGCTTCTACCAGCTATTGGAACTCAGTGTGCTTTCAGAGAACTTCTCTTGAGACAGCCCAGGGCAACGCTACTGCATGTTTTCATAGCCAGGACATGTATTATATCCACCCCCCATACTGTGTGTCATCAAAGGGCTGGACTTTAGCTAATAACACCACGAATGAACACTGTATGCCAGTCTGAAAACTGAAACTGCAGAGGAATTTGATGTCTCAAAATTACTAACAGTGACTAGCGGTAGTCACTTCTGGGGACTGGCAGTGATACTGGCACAATGGCGCTACTATGTGGCCTGTTGTGCTGTCAGTATGCCAACACGTGTGTTGGCACACCAACACCGCCATCTTCTCTTGGGGACTGTGCAACAACCCCCAGGGTCCACCCACCCTTATTCCAACAATCCCTCACAAAATCCCAGGGATAGATCCCTGCACTGGGATGGTTCACAACCAAGCGACAGTGTGACTGCGAAGTTGTTCTGGTTTCTGGGTCCGGGAAGCTGAGTCTGGTGGCTTAGTGGACTAATGCGTCCACTACAGGGGACTGGGTTTGACCTCATGGTCACAGATTCAAATCCCGGTGGGTCCACTCAGCCTTTCATCCTTATGAGGTCGATAAAATAGTACCATTGAGGAGGGTAACAATAAACATCTGTTATTCAGCGCCAAGATACCCTTCAGGGTGAACGTGCGCGTCAAATACACACGTAATGTGGTTTACTACCGCCACAAGGTATGAGTGAGCGCCGTCAAACTATAGTATTAATAATACCAGGTGAAGCGGCGAGGGGGCCCGTCGCACCTGCAGGTGTCAACGAGGGAACAGACGGGCAGGATTGATGGATGCGCCACCTCTGAAGTTTAATGGAATTTTTGAAATGATGTCGACATCCTGACAGCACTTCAATTCACAAGCCCCTGACTGATGAATGGGCTGAGTCGGGAGAAAGGAGGGCCCTGATTGCCAGGCATCCATACACCCCTGCAGCTCTCCGAGGGCCTGCCCGGGTATGTGTTCGGAGAGGGAAGGGCAATTGGTATGATCACTCTTTCTAAGAATACGCTGACAAGCACCTTTCTGAAGGATGCAAGGTTTGAACAGACCCACAGATACAGATAACAGATTGGGACCCGCACACCTTTCAGGTCTGCGTGCACCGTAAACAGCACCTTCTGTGCACAGTTCTGTCTCCTCTCACTTTTTCTCAACCAAAACACCAATTTTGCTCCCATCACACCTTCCATTTTGATGTATTTTAGGTACTCTCATCTCACTGCCTCTCGCCTAACTAATTACCTATTTCTCTCCTGGCACAGGTATTGCTTAAATACATTAATACACTTGGTTGAGCACACTGCTGGGGACATTTTTTCACTGCAGCAAGAGCCCGCGTTGGAGTGCTAGGAGCAGTAAGGGGGGGCGAAGCTCGGCTGGGACCACCTTACAGCTGTCATAAGGCTGTGGAGTACAGAGATGGCCCTGCAACTCTGAAAGTACTAGACAGCATATTGTAAATGTGTTTACCTCTTTATATTTTGAAGCAAGAGGAGATAAAGAGATTTGACAAGAATCACACCATTCTTTGGTCCAGTGTTGAAGCCGAGAATACAACTCAACTCTCCAGATCTCAAGGTCACCAACTTAGACACAAGGCCTGACGGTCAGTCTATGCATTCTGGGTGAGGCTGCAGTTTCTTTTCACTGGGCACAGACGTCAAACAACCACATAGGTTCCTTATTGTTTGAAGTACCATGAAACACTGCAGGAAACGAGCTTTCTATCATGTCCCCTTGTTCTACACCCAAACGACCACTGCAATGAACACGTGGTTCTTATACCATGTCCATATGACTGATACATTTATGTTTCTATCATATCGCCCCTCTGCAACGCTAATGTAAATATTTATATTCGGCAAAGAAATCTGACTTGAGGACTGATATTAAAGCCAAGGAATGAGCTTTGATTGTCACTAATGCGCAACTTACACCATTTGGGAAATATTGCATGTGTAAATGTGTCGAGTATACGCATGGTATGTTTACTGAACATATACAAATAACCACCTTCATTCTGTAATATTGACGATGCTGAGAAGGGTGGATGCTTGAGGCTCACTCTTAGACATGGCTATGAAGAGGCCGGGGGCGCATTGGTCTGCAGGGGGTCTCAAGTGTCCGCCTGAGCGGAGATGTTGATGGAACTAGAGGTAGAATTGGGCTGAGCTGCAATATGTATTAGAGCACATGAAACTGAAGAAGCTTGCAGACGGATGCTCAAGCATGGAAGATGAAATTAGGGATCTGGGGCCAGATGTACTAACTTTACAAAATGCGATTTCCTAATCGCGGTTCTTACCGAATCGCAATTAGGAAATCACAATTCCTAATGTATGAAACTTCTTATTTTGAATTAGTGACTCCTAGTGGGTCGCAAATCAATCTGCCTTATGAATATTAATGAGGAAGGTCGCAATTTGAGACCCCTTAGGAATCGCAGGCATCTCAGGGATGGTGGCCTGCTGGGTTCAGCTGACCACCATTTCTGTAATTGCTTTTTAATAAAGCCAGCCTGGTTTACTAAATGCAGCCCATTTTCCGATGCATTTAAAATACTGAAAAAGTAATGTTTTAAGTTTCATTTTTTGGAGCAGGCAGTGGTCAGTGGGACAGTGCCTGCTCTTTTTTTTTTTTAACATTCTAACTGGGGAACGGGTCGCAAGTATACCCCTTCCCTTTTGCTAATGGGTTAACACCACTTTCAAACTGGTGGTAAAGTATTACTGTTTTGTGACCAGAATTCGGTCACAAACAGTAACACATACCATAATGATTCGGTATTTAGAAGGGGCAACCTCAGAGGTTGAAGTGGTTGGGATCGGAGGGACACGACATGCCCCTACATTTTTAATTTATGAAAGACAGTTCCCCTACTTTTTGTGAAAAGACAACCATCCCGGGATGGTTAGTTCCGATAGTTTAAATGCTTCCTTGGACGTGTAAAGCAGTGAGTCTCCTGTACTGTGAAACCGAGGCGGACAGACAGCTATACAAGTAACTAGCCTTCTTGCCGAGGTACCTGCTTGCCTGAAAGAAATGTAAATGTGAAAGGGTGCTTGGAAGCCACTATTGGCTTTAATTGATGTAATCACTTGTAACCTCTTGATGACACCGATGTATTCTTTTTGAGTGGTAGGGCAAGAGAGTTACTGGCTGATCCGAGCTGTGAAGTCAGTGCTTTTAAGGGACAGTTCCATTACAAAAATTGCAATTCATACAGTCTGGATATGACTAAAATCTATACATGCAACAGGGTTCAGCACTATTTAGAAAAAGTCAGTTGTATTTAAAGGAATGTCCAAGACGTAGATATGATTTTCAAAGGAAATTCTTTTCTTTATTTGATACTTTCACAGGCATAGAATATCACAGCCTTGATAGCATGAGAAAGCCATAGCCGACGTGTTTCGTCCCCTATAAGGAGACTTCTTCAGGGCAAAGAAAAAGTCGAAATGACCTATTTCATGGAGTTTCCTCAGTTAAGGAACAGAGCATTTATCTAGGTGAGGGCATATGTAGACCTTCATTCAATAATATTCAATACCCAGGTAAAATAATATCTCTAGCTTTTTTTGGTCGCAGTCATGGATAAGTCGGATACTGACCCAAAAAAGCTAGAGATATTATTTTATCTGGGTATTGAATATTATTGAATGAAGGTCTACATATGCCCTCACCTAGATAAATGCTCTGTTCCTTAACTGAGGAAACTCCATGAAATAGGTCATTTCGACTTTTTCTTTGCCCTGAAGAAGTCTCCTTATAGGAGACGAAACGCGTCGGCTATGGCTTTCTCATGCTATCAAGGCTGTGATATTCTATGCCTGTGAAAGTATCAAATAAAGAAAAGAATTTCCTTTGAAAATCATATCTACGTCTTGGACATTCCTTTAAATACAACTGACTTTTTCTAAATAGTGCTGAACCCTGTTGCATGTATGTTTTTGACAGGATTTGTTCCTAATTGAGGAGCTCAGAGGGAAGTGTTCCTCGGTTCTTTGCACTATAGAACTATACGCTAATGACACTATTCACTTGTTAGGTGCGGCAATATAGCCTTCACCCTCTTCTTATTTGCTTAAAAAAATGACTAAAATCTATATTTTGGACGCACCTTTTTATCTTAAACCTTTTACACATTTTATAGCAGGCTATCGTCTACTTTGTGGAGTGCAAGTTTAAAATAATGACATATTCACAGTGCTTTTTGTCACAGGTTGGGACCTCTTTGCACTGAAAATACACAAGTCACTATTCTTTAATGCACCAACCAAGATTCAGTTCTGTGGCTCTCTCGTTACACACAGACCTCTGCAGTGCATTAACAAATAGATGTTTCATAAGGTAATATAATGCATTTCCCCCTGATTAGCTTAACTTGTATTTGTTTTTATTAAAGATGCATGTAATATTATATGTAGTTACCTGAAGATGAAAAATCAAACAAACGTACAGAATATTTCGATTTTTTAGCCACACCTCTGACCTCGTCCACCATGCTCACTGGCCCTGCCCCTCCTTACAAGCAGCATCACAGTTCCCATACTTTTTTTTAATGCACTTCGACTACTGAGTGGCCTGAAATGCTGCTTCCAAATACCTAATCCCAAATGCAAATTGCGATTCGGTAACAATTTTCCTGAATCGTATTCTGCCTTTTGTACATTTGAAAAAGCATTTTTACAATCGCAAATGACCCGATTCTGTGAACCGCCAAAATGTTTTTTACATCTGGCCCTTGGCTCCTTATTGCACGATAACCACAAGAACAACTACTAGCTGCGGTATATAGTTCAGCCTCTCTGGGATTATCCCACACCATTGCATGTCTGTACGTTTGGCTGCTTTGTAAGCAAAGAATTGTTTGTGAAAGCCCACAACGTTCCATGTGTGTGGCTGTTCCATGCCTTTTGCTTACCGCGACGCGTTTCCATTCACCCCAGTTATGACCCTTAGAACTAAACTGAGCGCTGCCGCAAATCAGATTTTTTGCAGATTTTCCCCAGCCTTAAGTGTTGCAGTTGAAACATTTTGCAAACGGAGTTTCTGATTTAATCTTTTCGACATTTGTAGTCATAGTTATCAATACGGGTTAAAAACAAACAAACTAGAGGGGTTTGTATTGGAAAGAAAAATCAACTATTCTATTTTTCATGAAAATGAACAATACCTTAATAATGACTCACTCGTGGGTGGCTAGTGAGCTCCTTGCCCACGAACGTGGCCAGGTACAAAAAACAAGAAAGCCTTGTACGGGACAGTCGTAATGATACATCTGGTCGACACATAATCTTGCTGCAAATCTTTCACCTGACGAATATCTTCCAGGGCCTGAATAAAACCAGGACATTTTCATCCACAGCAGCAATCCCCCCCAATAACAATTAAGATGGTGGCTTAAGGGCTCGAAGATAATGGTCATTTTGCCAGCTTGTGGATGTACCAGCCAATAAGGCACATCGTAGTCACAGTGCATAGAGGTAGACTTCCAGTAGCAAAAAGCATAGTGTCCTGCATAGAGGGACCATAGAACATGTGCCTGCATTCACTTTCACAGAGGAGAGTTGGACCACTAAACTTACCAGAGAATGGTGTGATGACAGAAACTTTGTCACAAGGCACTGGCTTGTGTCAACCTACAATTTGCATTTGCACTGATGGGCTTCAGAAGGTTTTCTGTCAGTCAACATGGGCTCCAAGAGTTTCCCCACCAAATGGTACAGAGCTGCTCAGACTGCAGAAGAGGAGTTCAGGATTTCAATTCAAATATAATCCTTCTCCTCTGTGGCAGGCACGGTAAATTCCTCTGCTTTAGCTGCTTTTTGTACCACAAACGTGAACAAAGATACTACCTCCGAAGGAGGCCCACTTCCAGAGACTTATCAAGCCCACTTGAGTTCCCTACCTCCAAGTGCAGGCCTGCATCTCTGTTCTAGGAGCAGATGAGAATGTCAGCCTCATAGTCATCATTTTCTGTGTAGCCATAAAGTTCATTTGGCAGAGCAAAAGCCCCTACACCTGATCTGAAAAGTGTGTCCACCCTGATGAATCTTTCATTTCTGGGGCGGTGATCTGCCAGCTATTTTCTTTCACCACTTGGATAATGTTAGTTGACCTTTATGGTGGAAGCAGTGCTGAAATCAGCTCTAAGAGCTGCGCTGGTGATGGTATCACAGATGACCTCAAGGACATCAGGTTTGTTGCATTGAACATCATAGATTACGCTGAAGCGGCGCCAATGCCATAGCATGTAGTAGCTCAGGCGCTTGCTGCATTGGGATTGAACCAGTCGGAATTGTCATACTCACAGGAGTGGGCCCACCCTAGAGGGGTGGTCCTCTAGAAGGGATAAAGGCCTTAGTGAATATGTTCAACATGGCCTGTTGAAGGCCTCAGCTGGTCAATGGAGTCAGTAACATCTGCTTCATGTATTTTAAAGTTCGAATTGGCACCAATGAAGAGACCGGCTTCAGCGAACAGCTTTGAATTTCTAAACACTTCCGGGAGCGGGAGCACTTCATTGAAGAAGATAACTTTTCATTCCCCTGGTGGTTTGTGTGTTTTTAGTGGGAAGACCTTTTGGGATATCACTCCCTGCCGCAAGACATACATGCCGGAGAGGGGTATATATTTGATGTGTTCTTGTGGGACTAGGCAAAAAAGAACTTTGTGCCTTTTGGGTCATCAAGAAACAGAGTCGTGGCCGTGGGGCATATTTAGATCCTAGTAACCACATGCAGATGTTGTGCAGGTCTGATAAGAACAACTTCTTCCAGTATCTGTCACAGGGTTTAAACCATGGGTGCTACCTATTTGCCTTCAAACCATGAGGAATTTCTTTAGGGAAGCATTAAGAGGACCTGCATTGATGAGGCATATGAGGATGAGGCACAAGAGGACCGGCATTGATGAGGCACAAGAGGATGAGGCACAGGAGGATCTGCATTGATGAGGCACAAGAGAATGAGGCACAGGATGACCTGCATTGATGAGGCACAAGAGGACCTGCATTGATGAGGCATATGAGGATGAGGCACAAGAGGACCTGCATTGATGAGGCACATGAGGATGAGGCACAAGAGGACCTGCATGGATGAGGCACAAGAGGATGAGGCACAAGAGGACCTGCATTGATGAGGCACAAGAGGATGAGGCACAAGAGAACCTGCATTGATGAGGCACAAGAGGATGAGGCACAAGAGGACCTGCACTGATGAGGCACAAGAGAATGAGGCACAGGAGGACCTGCATTGATGAGGCACAGAAAACAAGATGTGACATCAGTGTACCATGAGCCATTTTATATATCCTGGGGTCATTAGAGTCTGGGCAAATGAAGTCGCTGCGAAGCTGCATAGCGCCACCGGGTTACACTGAAGAGTTATTGCTTTGAAATCAGTTTCCAGATCCCATATTACCATAGAGGTCTTCATAAGAATAGGAATCTACGGGAAACATATCAACCACAAATCTTCTTTTAGAAGTGGTGGACACAAATGCACCTTCTAGGTAGCTTTTGGGCAATGCTGAGAGTCAGACAACAAACATGCCTCTCTTTCTGTTGGTGTGATTCTGCGTGTCTGGCCAGATGTGAAGGATGCTTCTTGAAGTGGTAGGAATGATGGCAACCCTCAGTCTGGCTGCTTGAATATACTGCAGAGAGCACACACCTTTGCTCAACAACATTCATGCGATGAACAATATTCTTCCAAAGACACATGTGAAACACACACATGTAACTGTGTAACAGAACCGATATCAACCAGCAGCCAACAGCACCATTACTTTTATGTACAAGTATCAAGAGGTACCATAACTCCTCGTCTTTATAATAGTTCAGCATTGACTGTTCAGATATATTGGTGCCTGTTGCAACCACTTTCTCAAGAGCATGGCATCACAAACACACAAAGTATAATGCGCCTGTCTCCATATCGCCTGCACCCACCAAATGACGGCAATATCCACTATTTAGGAGGAAATGCATATTTCTTTGTTTTCATAAATACACAATTCCTTATGATAATATTCTGAAGGGAATTTCTCCTGAAATCATTTTTTAGCTGTATATTTAGGTAGATAATTAAGCATTGGCTCTTACATTGTTACACCAGCAGTGGTAGGTATGGGCGTAATCCAAAGGTGTACAATGTATACATAGAAAAGATTCCAATATAGACATGGAAGGGTTTACAATATAGTCTGTATGTGAAGTTATTATTCTTGATTACGCAAAAACAAAAAGTATGTGTATGTTTTGATCATGATGAATACAATGCATTTTTTATAACAAGGCCTTTACTGACTTTCTTTTTGCAAAATGGAGCCAAACAGTGTATTCCGCAGTAACCTTTTCAAAGAGCTGAGGGGCCATCAACCCATAAATCTATGACAGTAGACACTGCCCATCCTTTTTGCTGTTCCCTGACTGGCCAGTTCTGGCTTGATGTGCACGGACTTATGCAAAGATGTCCTGCCTTGATGTGCATGGACATATTCAAAGACAGTAAGAATTACTTAAAACAAAAACAAAATTACCTATGCAATTCACATATCACGTTTTTAAAACTTAAAATGACCTCACTTTACTACTTTTTAAGACAACAACAACCACCGTCAGTTACAACAGGTCTGATACGACCTATTTAGTCACCTCTGCAAAGTACTTCGAAATGGAAAAAATGTATGCACTTGTCAAACCTATCTTCAAATGGGAAGAAAGTTTATCATGTCCCTTATGCACTGGTTTTCGTATTCTGAACCAACGTCGTTCTGGGCACTAGCGTAGATGTCCATGTCAACAGCACAACCTACCGCAATCAACCACTACTGCCTTCACGGCTCACCTCAACAGGACATTCCAGGAGATTTCCATACATTCATCAGCAGTCAGCCAATACCCGATCACAGATGTTTTTGATGTTGGTAACACCGCAACCCCGCGTTGTGTTGTAGAGTTGGCACAGGACGAGCTGAAAAACTTTGACTTCAATTGGCACATTGTTGGTGCTGCACGCTTCTGCGCACAAGAACTGTACCTGAGACAGTCGCGCCAAAGCCTGAGCCAATGCCCTCCCTGCTCTGCAGCGCGTGTAATGCCACACATCACACTGGCTTCCGACAGGATTCCGAGAACAGCTCATGTTCCCAATAGTAATTCTTCTCTTCTTCCTTGGGGGGTGGGTGTGTCCATGTGGACCAGGCCTCCAGACCGCGATCTACGATTCTTACGTTCTTCAGCATCAGTTGCTGGTGGGAGCTCTGCCCCATAATTCGCTCATCAGCTCTAAGGGGGAGCACCAGCTTGAGCCACTGATTTCCCCACTCTAGAGCCTTGGACAGTCAAGGACATAAGGAGGGAAGCATCACATTGTTGTCGTCATCGTCAGGTCAGCACGCCGACGAGGTCTTCTTATGGAGCCGGTGACGTCAGCGGAGTCGCGAGCGGAGCCGTGTCTCTGTGACGTCGTCTTCGACCTCATCGGCGTGGACTGCTGCAAAAGTTTCCGAATGTTGCTGGCGCAGGGGATATTCACAAGGTGAGGAATCCACTGGCAGATGTATCCATCAGAAGTCAGGTTACCTAGCCTCTTTAGACCTGCTGCAGCCCTTCAACTCTGAAGACTTTTTGCTCATTCTGAAAGAAGCAATGGAAAGTGTGCCACGTAGAATTTAAGCTTGCAGCATGATCACTTTAACCACAAACGTGGCTCCAACAAGACACATTGACTCTGTTACGTGGCTCCAATGTGATTCCCCGGGGTATAAGTTGAGTCCCACGATTCCAAGACAGCATGTGAAACATGTTATGGGTCTCAGCCTGTGTCTGGGATATTTCAAATACAACAAGCCTGTAGAGGGAATAGTAAAGGACTAAACTCAGATGATGTCTCGAAGGTGGACAAACAGAGACGAAGGAAGAGAGTTGAGCTGACAAATATATAAGGAAAAAGCGGACATACAGTGATAACGCAGGGAAGACAGGGAGCAGGTAAATGTCTAAACAGGAGTTGACCGAAGAGAGACTCAAGAAGATGGGGTCCTGAAGGCATTAGCAGAAGGAGCAAATTAAAATGTGTGACTCACCAGTACAGAAGTAGCACTAAAATCCAAAAGAATGTTTGATCGCTGCAAAAACATTGTGCACATCCCTAAAAGGAGGGGATCCAAATTGTATTTTTGGGGGGAAATGATAGTGAAGATGATGAGTGGGCTTAAAGTGAACATATCAATATACAGAACAGAAATAGACAGAGGAGTTGGTGTCAGTCGATAAAATAAGAGAACAAGAGTCTCTTTGAACGGTGCATGAGCTCAAGTGAGGAGACTCCTGGACAATGTCTAAGCTGGATGAAGATACAAAATAAGTAGTGGGACTTGATGGGAGATGATTTGGGATAGGAGGCAGGGCCCTTAGACTCAAAAGCAAACCAAACACCAGAATTAAAATGCGATAGCCAGCATCAATAAAACTGGAATTGATTAACTTGATTTTCATCTAAATACATCATGTCTCTTACCTTTCAACTTGTGTCCAGTGTCCACATTCTTCAATGTGCCCTCGTGTTAGGTGGGGAACCTTAAAAGACATCAGTGGCAAAGGAAATGAATAAGGCAAATTGATAACTCTAATATATATATATATAAGAACACAGTATTTTTTTAAAGAAATATTAGCTCTGTACAGTGTTTAACAGAAAAGATCGAATAGCCACAGGATCATTAATATCAAAATCATCACCACGAGTATGTAATGATCAATAAACTCCATGAGAAATTTACTTTATGAACTATGGACCACATGCACTAAGAGTCCGGTTACAAATTGTGCACTGAATTCTGGTGAATTGACCTATGTACTAATAAGTGACATCGCAAGTCATCTTTGCAATGTGTCACAGAATGACTGGCCTAATGAATATTAATTAGGCAGGTCGTAATTTGTTATCCTCTCTGTGACTGGCTACAAATACAGGGATGGTGGCCTGGAAGGAACAGCATATTATAATCCCGTGTTCTTTAAAGGCACTGGTGGTGTTTTATTAAAAAAATAACTTTTCCATTTGGGAAAACTTCAGGGGGCAGGCAAAATGCCTTGGATCAGTGCCTACTCCCTCTGAGGAGGCTAACAATTCCCAAGTAGAGAGCACTCCTTTTGGAATCGATTACCACCTCCTTTGAGATGTCTGCAATTGCTCAATGGCTTGCAACATTGATATATTACGTACCATATCGCGGTTTGGAATGAATACCCCTTACAAATGACAGTTTGGTATGGATCGCGAAACCCATTTCACGAATCAGCAAAACTTTTCCAACTGGTAAAATAGGTTTGGTATACTAGAAAAAGGCATTTTCTGGTCACAAACCCAGTGATTTTTTGCACCACAGCGTTTGTGACCACAAAATTATTTCCTACATCCGGCAATATGTTGAATGGAATTAAACCATCAATCAAAACTAAGAAGTAATGCACATGCAAGAGAATGATAATCAGTTAACCATAACATTGTGTAGCCGAAAAGATATTCAGATTCAAAACGTCTGCAATATCATTGATGATGAGGTGTATCTTACTTGTGTTGTCTGTTCAACTCTTGTTCATATTGTATTTAGGTTCACACGTTGCCTTTGTTCTTTCGGTGAAATGATGGCCATGTCAGAGAACTGCAATGCAGTGTCTAACCTTACCATAACAATCACAGCAAGCAGTTCTGTGTACTGCTCTTGAATCAGAGGTTGCACATTTCATATGTTTATCTATCTCTAAAGACTTCTTAGATCACTTCATAAGCCGTCTCATAGATACTGCTGCTGTCTGGTGATTTGCTTCACAGATCTTGCATTTGTACAGCACTCACTACAACCACCCATTGTTTGTGAGGACTGAACCGATTCCCCAACTTTTTTACCCATATTTTCCACATAATGGCTAAGAGTGACTTCCCAGGGCATAGACATGGGTTGGGAGAGAAACTAGGAGGATACAGAAAACTGAGGAGTCTCTGCAGCAGAATTGTTCTTGTGTGAGGTCAAAACTGGCATTGGCCCCAACCCACAGGCCCCTTCTATGGCTCTTTACTTGATCTGAGACCAGTCCTACTGACCAATAACTTTGCCTCAGCAATTTTAGTTTTTTTTATTCCCATGCATTAAAGCTTGTTAATCAACTTTTCTCCATTTCATGCAACCACCATGGCCCTAACGTGGATGGGGCAGCAGTCCTAATAGATTGTTCGGCTAGATACACAGAGCTCTGTGGCCATGGGAAAGTTCTCCTGCCCTACATTCTCTCTTCTTATCTCCTGATGCATGGATAGATCACAAGAGGTTGTCTACAGGTCGCTGCACCCAACCTTAATGTGAAGTGGGCCCCCTCTGAGATAATCAGTGACCCCCCTTCCCTGGTACAGATCCTGTCCCTTGTAATTCCAGTCTCTCAGCAGTCCTGTCTCTGCTCATCCATCCTCAACCTCCAAATCACCACTTTAGTTCTAGGTTACCATTGGTGCTATTGCCCCGGTCACCGATCACTTGCAGGAGCCAGTGGGCTTGTTCTCTTTACTCAGGTCCAATATCGCTATCCTTCCAGTGATACGCGGGAGACTTGACGTTAGGGTGGACTAAAGAAGATACCCTCAGTAACCTGGGGTATAACCCTCCTTCGGTCCTACAGTACTGTGACATGGATCGGCAGGTGCAATGCTTTGATGGGTCCAGTTGCATACTCTCTCTTTGTACCTCTCTCAGTTTGAGTGCTTGTACTACTTTGTCCAGTCTACAGCCCATTGCTGCACCCTCCTCCCATATTGGATGTTTCATTTACCTACAAATTCCCAGATTCTGCAATGGTTATCTTTGTCATGTAATTGTGAATGCGGGGCACCTATTGGCTGATGGAATCATGAGACGGTTTTACCAGTTAAAGTCACAGTTGTGCTATTTCTGGCTGTACATCTAGTAGTTCTCTGGCTACAGACTTGCAGTTGGGGACCGAATCTGCCTGTTGGAAGCAAGGTTCATCTGTATAGTTGCCCCTCATGTGACATGTAACCTTGCAATTTTGCTTTTGCACACACACACGCACGCACGCACACACACACACACACCTGTACAGCCACTGCCTTTCTAGGGAAGCTTTCTCCCCACCAGCAGACATGATAGAAGATGAAACCAGGAATGAGCAGATTGACTTATCAGCGCTCCTAAGTTTGGATAATCATGCACATCTTGACCAGCACCCTGGTGCCAGCACTAGTCTACATTTCTTAACAAAATTGTAGTCCTGAACTTCAATAGGCACTTTCCATTCAATTATATAGGTGTATGAATTGATTACCTTAATCCTAAGGCAGAAGAGCCCCTTGGGAGTGGCGGGATGTAAGGATACCCCCTGTTCACTTCACCATCCAGTAGTCAGTGCTTTGAGCCTATCGGTCCACCGCTATACTGATTAGGGTCACCAAAGCATACACAAGGGACACATCCAGAATAAAGGTGGAGTTCAGGTACACTAACCATATCACATGTAATACTGTGTACATGGTAGGTCTCTTTAACATTGATATAGCTTTGCCTGCCAGAGTAGATTAGGTAATATAAGGTCCTGAAGCAGTGCAGTTGATCCTCTTTGAAAAGAACAGGCATGAAACATGTCGACAAAATAAAGGGATATTGGAATCATAGATGTTCTGATGATTCATTATTTATTATATATATCCCATTAACAAAGGCCCCACTAATAAAATAGATCCAGTAGGGACTTCTAGATCATTTAAAATTTCAGTTTTTAGACCAGTATACAGAGTGTCTATAACTCTCCTTGAATCTCTACCTGAAGGGATTGTTGGGCACACTCTTGTCCAACAGGCGATATAACTAGAATCTCTCGCATAGTGCCCCACTGTGGGGACCGTTGGGCATCGCAGCACCAGCCCAATGAGTAACAACACAGCACGATGATGAAGATTGGTGGGTGCGGGCTTGTGCTCCTGATTTGAGCTGCTCCTTGATGATTCGTTGGTCCCAGACCCCCGCTGTCTCTTTTGGGAGCGCCTTTTTTCATGGCAGAACTTCAGACTTATTGTTAGCTGAATACAAGTCCAGTTAGGCAGGACATGTGTTGGACCAAAACTCTCCCTGCCCCCTGGTTTTTATGTTATTGAACAACACAAAGAGCCTGATTTAGAGTTTGGTGGACAGGTTACTCCGTCTCAAAGGTAACACATATTTTTACCAGTGCGTTATATCCTATATAGGCACTGCCAAACTCTGAATAAGGCTCAAAGAGTTTCTCACACTTTTCCAATTCTATTTACATACTATAGTGCTCATAGCCATCAAGGAAAACCAAACACTGCAAAAGATGCATAAAAGGTCAAAGTCAAACCCAAAGACAGATGTTTTAAACTTTTTCTGAATTGAAATGGTCAGGTGTTTTCTATGTTTCTGGTAGTAAAGTTTACCAAAGCAAAGAAGGCACAGCATTTGCCTCCATACTGTAGTAGAGAGGAAACCTACACTTAAACTAATCTCAGGAGGACAGCTATACATGCCAATGTGTTATAAAATATGTTGTCTAGTACCTATACCTGCTGGATGGTCTCTTCGTACAACTCTCCAATACATACAAAAGTGGCCTATGGTCCACACGATTTTCACATTTATAATAAACTGGACTCCTAATACTTACCTTAAAATACTGCAAGATATTTCAGAGGACTCTATTTGCCAGACTGGTTTTTCTACTGATGCGCATACTTTCAATCTGTAGTCTTACAAAAATGAAAATAAGCTCTCTAGTCAATGGCTCACTCTGTAGAGATCAATTCTAGTCACTCTTAGTAACTGCACAAGAGTTAACATTTCTCGAAAATTTAAAATAGCTCACTGAGCCTGTGAATAGCAACACGATTTTGGAATATGGAAACTGCTTTTTAAGATGGATGATTCACACACAGCACGCTAATGTGCTTTGGATTAGAATACGGCTTTGACTCACCCACTTTTCCATTCCAGTAGTCATCTTTGGAACGAGAACTATGTCCTTGCCTGCTGTGACCATCAGAGCTGGGGCCATGATCTAGGATGGGGTTTAGGAAAACACATCACGAATATTAAATCCATACCTGGAAATTATCCCCATTTTAAAGATCTTCTTTCTTTTACTTCTTGTGTTGTCTTCTTTCAAGATTATGTCAGACAATCTATTTTATGCAGCCTTAAGGTGATTTACAAAATGTCAATGCATGTTTTAGGATTTGCAGACAAACCTGCACATAAATCTCTGTGTGCGACTATTAAACAAATAGGATGAAAACAGTAAAATAATATACAAGTGAAAAACAAATATCTCATGTTAGTGATCACGTTTTTTGGCTCATCAAGATATGCCTCCTGAGGGTTATATGTAAAAACAGTGACATACAAAAAATCTGTTTTCCGAAAAGATGACCTGTGCAGGTAGTGGTATAGTAAAGATTGTGTGTCTTATATGTATTTCATTCATAAATACAAAATTGTACAGATACAAAACATCAAATGTATCTCCTGTTCCCCTTGACCGCAATTTAACCCTTGATTTAAATATTTATTTGGCTATAGCCTTTCCTTTCTGACACCAGCCCCACCTCTTTTCTCTTACACTAACCCTACTGCCTTCTGTAACCCTAATCATTACACCATAACTTACCATAACCCTAGCTCCAGCCCTAAACCCAACTCAATAAATTCTCTAGTCCTCACCATAAACCCTCTTACCCTAACTCTTACCTCTAACACTGCTCCGATCGTATCCCTCATCCTAACCCGAAACTTTGCCCAACCATTACCCTAATCATAACCTCAACGCTTCACCCTAAAATGAAATATGTATCCCTTACTCTAGTGTTAACTATTCATCCGAACCATATTATATTAAACATAATTACCAAATCATTAGAGTTTTAGTTTATTTTAATTCTTCAAAAACAAATAAAAAATAAGCACATTTACATTTGTGAACACATATCACAACTTTATCATCAATCCACGTTTTCGGCAACCCCACCTCAAGTGAATTAATTTCACTAGTGTAGTGGTTTCTAATATCTGGAGTGGTTTGATCTAGATGCAATGCAGGCTGGTGATGCTTGAATCTGTGGTTATAAAACTTCATCCCAAGGAAGCAAGTACTGATGAACTGACTGTCATCATATGCCTGGCATATCTGTACGATGACAGGGATGAGGTTCGACATGTCATGTGACATGAATGGCACCCACAATCATATGCTGGACGATCAACTCAGAGGATAGGCACCATCGAATGCCATGGGTAGCTATGTCAGAGATGTCCTTCATGTACGACGGACAGTAAGAATACACCAAATATGCTCATCAAATGCGACTCTGCTTACCAGAGATGTTTGAGGAGAGTTGAATCCTGCACATTGTATCTGAGCCTTCCAGAGCCAGGGTCACACACACCGTTCGCCCAGTTAAAGACATCTTTCCTTCAGAAATGTTGTTAAGTCTGAAGGTAAAATCGTTTCTCCGGACAAACCACCAACATGTTTGATCACCATATTGGACACTTCTTGTTTTTGTATATCTTTACAAAATGTCTTTATTCCATTTTTGCCTTTTTAACAAACTTCATTAGGACAGGTTGAACAAGTTACTTACCTTAGGTAACTCTTTCTGGTGGATACTCCATCTAACTGCACATACCTCACCCTGAGAATATCCCCAGACACTAGTCTGGATCCAGAAAAATCAAAGCAGTGCTTCTGCGCACCGACTGCAGGCACTGTGTGAGTCTGCGTCAATGCCACTGTGCTCCGGAAGTGACAAAGGGAGCTGCATATAAGCAACACTCAAGAGAGTTGACATCAGTTTCTTTCATTTTTCAGTCCTCAGATGCAGAGCCAGCTGACCAATTGAAAAACCAGTGTACAGATTTCTAAATTTGGATCTGTGTAGATGGAAGACACCATACAAAACAGACCAGGTAGGCAGGAGGGTGGTGAGGAATCTGTGGTTAGACAGAATAGCTGGAAAGAGCATTACAGAATGTAAGTAATGTAATCTTCTGATGAATACTTCTAACCACAGATTCCTCACCTTGTGAGCAGATCCCAAAGCAGTACCACCAAAGGTGATGGGTCTGTGGAATGGTTTAAGCTAAACCTGCAGGACCAAGTGGGCAAAATGCTCATCACGATGGACCGGACTGTTGAGACACTATTGCTTCGTGAACATGTCACCTCCTGACAATTAGCCAGGACAGGCACTCTGCGTGCAAACAGAGTGGTAGTGGCCTTGGACTTGGTGGAGGGAGCCCACATGCCTTCTGGAGACAGCTTCTTAGCCAATGGCTGATCTTGATGCAAAAAATGACCTATCACCAGATGGTGCATTTCTGTACCGCCTTCCCTTCTTTACAACCATCCACCCGATGCTCCTGTGTACAATCAAGGTAAAACCTAAACACTCTTCAGGTCCAAACAATGGAGTCTTTCTTCCTCTTTCGAGGGGTTGGTTGGAGCAAAGAACGTCAGAAGAGCGATGGCTTGGCTGACATGAAAATTTGTATTCACTTTTGGCAGAAACGCCATTCGAGCCCTTAGCACTAGTTTGACTGGGGAAAAAGGTGGTATAAGGAGGCTACACCAAGAGGCTCTGAATGTCAATCACCTGGCTTGCATATGTTGTCACCACCAGGAAGACCATTATCAAGGTGAATAGACACAAAGAACAACTGTGCATCGGTTTAAAAGGGGTATAGATTGAAAAGGTGGGGCCTAGATTTAAGTTCCACTGTGGTATTACAAAGGGTCTTGGTGGAAACATATGCTGCAAACATTTTAGAAAACATGATGCAACCAGTGATTTGATCTGCCAAACATAAAGAGGCTAAAATAGCTGACAGATAACCTTTAACTGTGCCTAAGCAAGGCCTTGTTGGTTCAAAAGCAAAGCAAACAACAAAACATTTGACAGCTATACCTGCAGTGGGTTTACCTGCTGGGCACCACACCACAAACTTGTCCCAACACCCTGCATATATAGATTTCGGGCAATTTAGCCTAGCCGCCAGGAGGAAATCAATGACCTCAGGAGGGAGATCAAAATAACTCAACTGCCGCTGCTCAGCTCCACACATGGAAGAGCAGATTGCTCAGGCTCGGATGCAAGACTCTGTCCTGCTGCTGCGACAGGAGATCCTCTTGCAGCAGCCTAATCGGAGGCCCAGACGCTCTGAATTCTTCTCTCCTGGCCCAACCAGCACCATTACGATTACTGGGGCCTGGTCGTACCAGATGTTCTTCAAAACTCAGGGAAGTAGAAGTAACAGCAACAGGAAGTCATATAGGAGTCCTATGCTCCACCTTATGTGGAATGAGTCTCAGAGACCCAACTTTATGGGGAACTCAAGTGTGCAAAAGCATTGACATTAGACATTCTTGTCAGTGGCGAACAGATCTAGCCAGGGTTCTCCCCACTGTTGGAAGGTTCCCTGTGCCACCTCAAGATACAAGTGCCATTTGTGATCCACTAGAGTAACTAACCAAGTTTGCCATTTAAAGATCCCTTCAAGTGGTGTACCACCAGGGAAATTGCCCGATAGTCCAGCCAGCTCTAGAGGTGCAGAGCCTCCTGGCACAGGACTCTGGATCCCAATCTACCCTGCTAGTTGCACTACCACATGCACTACCACATGGCATTGTTTGTGAGAACTTGCACCCATCCCTCTTTGATGGTAAGCGGGAAAGCCTTCATCACCACACAAATTACCTGCAATTCCAACAGGTTGATGAGAAGGAAGAGAGTCTGCCACTGGTCCAGTTGCGGTTGAGTAGCCACCATGGCAGATCTTTGGCAGTCCTCTTCAACATCTGGATGGAATTCGATAGGTTCCCTTGGTCCTGGTCCCTCTGAGACCTAGGTCCCACTGCATTGCTCGCACAGATCATCTGGCATGATCGTTGAACAAGATGCAGCACTCTTATAGGCACAGAAGCCTCAGCGCCATCCTCACTGAGACCCATGACAGGGGCTGAAACATTAGGATCTTAGACGAGGATGGCTCTGATGAAATCTCGGTTTCCTTCAGCTTATCAGACAACGCTGTCTGTGACAATACACCTTATGCAGATAGACATTTGCATGCTGCGCCCACCCACTCAAGCAACAGAACAACAACTGCATATAGTGTGACGCAAATTTTCATTTTGTAGGAAAGACACTGACTATGTTTTTTCTTATCTTTTAGCCAAACTGATCTTAGTCACCATCTTAATAACTAATATTTTTAAATCTTGCTTTCTCTAGAAAAATGAGGAGAAATGATTTCTATTCTCATGACTGGACACTCAGTGTGAGTACTGTGGAACTAGGTAGGCTACTCACACTTTTAATGCAACTTGTTCATATAAAGATTTAGTTAAGAGCTGGAATATGAGGATTAACCACTGATGGGTTGTCTTCCCACATCCATAATATGAATTGCTTTTGAAATGTACTAAATGTATGTCTCTTGCATTATGTACATTTCTGATTTGAAATCAAATCATACCTGTCCAGGTTCTGATTGGCTACTTATGTTCTTTAAACCATCTCATTGGATCCCTTACCTTGGGATATAACAAATTGGACACTGCTGTTCATATCCTCTTTTGTAATTTTAAACATGTATATTAATATTATTTTTTTAGTTATTTGTGTCATTTTGATTCCCAGCCCTCAAAAAGCAGTTCGATGGTAGTGTGAAACACCCTGGCTGGTGTCCTGTTTTCACTACGAAGAACTTGATCAATAATAATAAAGGATTTTTTTCCCCCAAGACCAGAGTATTTGAAGCATTACTGAAGTACTGGACTTTATACTGGAGGGAATTTACTATACTCTTTTGCTGCCTCTTCTTTCAATGTGTTGACCTTTATGGGTCAGTGGCTGTTGGGACAACTGACCGATGGAGGTGGGCAATAAGGTTTGTGTTTATTGGGTAACTGTTTGGATAAGTGTGGTATGAGAAGACCCCGTTGTCTCTAATGGTCTAACAGTTTTAATATATGCAGTTGATCCTTAGGACATCACATCACAGAGATTATAATCATGTGTCTCTTCATCACAATAAAATGACACAAAAGAGTATCACTAGATTTAAACCCCAAATGAGACAACATTGCCTCAAAAGCCCAGGTACAGCCTCATAGGCCCAAATGAAGCCTGTGTATTGTGATCCCTCACAGATTCTGATGCCCAGTTACAGACAAGCATACTCTACGGCATCTCCCCACTCCTCGGTCACCCTCATACGTCAAACAATATTAGAGAGCAGAGCTGTTCTGTTAACCAGAGAACGTTATATAACAATATAAAAATGAAGCACCAGAGAATGATCTTTATAAAAATACTGATTGCTAACGTGTGAATGGCTGTACAGAACACATAAACACAGTCAATGGCTCACGGATGAATCACAGAACAAAGATCATATAAATTAATGGGGAGTGAGGTGAATGGCAAACAAGAACCCTGAATGGGGATGGAGCATATTCAATACACATTCCAGAGTGCACTGCCCAACTGGCAATGGGGCACGCTCCAGAGTGCATTGTCCAGTTGGCAATGGGGCATAATCCAGAGTGCCCTTTCAAACTGGCAATGAAACCTACTCCAGAGTGCATTTTTCATTATAGATAGAAAATGAAAAGGCAGTCATCATGTTTCAGGTCAAAGAGCAGATCTGGGTTTCCAGCTTTCTTTAAGAAGCTTTGCAGATTAAAGTCCATTAGTACACAAAAGTGGCTTCAATGGGAAATTCAATAAAATGAATCAATAAGGCTACAAAAAAGTGACCAATTCAGATGTCATAACAGGTATTACTACGGAAGAAATTGTCGGTGCAGAGGCATACAAATAATTTAATTTATAGAAAAGGAAACAAATTGGTACATTTAATTTGCCTGTACAATGAGATCAAGTGACGGCCAAAGTAGGTGACTCCATTATGTATGAGGCTGCAAGGGACTTCAAGCCTTGACATATTATGCCTAGTATGAAACGCGCTGTGGCCTTAGAGCACTGATAATATTTTAACCATAGTCCTTTAATGCTTTTATCCGGCTCAAAGGAATCCCTTTTGGCTGTTCTTAGACTGAGTGTTCAGGTAAAGGTTTACACAGCCATGGTTGAGTCAATGCACTGAGAGTAATGTTGATTTGTTCAACACAAGATTTTCAATGCTGGGCGTCCAAAGTGAAAAGGTCTAATCCATTGTCCAGTCCATTGACGAAATTACACGCACAACACCCATGCAGGATGGCCTTGAATCCAGTAGGCTGACATTGGGTGGTTTCCTGGTCAAGTACAGATTCCCTATGATGACTGGAAACTGTTTAAAATCTTGCTGGGAAGAATGATGTAGCTACGTGATGCTGCCAATACTTCCTACTCCTTAAATGAAGACTATCAGGATAAGTATTCTTGCAAGCAAGGACACTGAAGAACATTTGGCCTGTAATTTCTTTTCTATATAGAGCATTAATCATATCTTTGGTAGTAACTATGTGGTACCAATACTAAAGAAATTGAAAGAAGTTGCTTCTCCAGCGCTGGACCCAAAATGCTGGTGCGTAAATTCTTCTCATGAACCTATGAAAGACAGGCTCTGGCTCACAGTGGCACATGGTCTCAATTAGAATTTCCACTACAGACACTTTTTTTTAAGAAACTCCCAGAGGGTCTCATTATGTGGTCTCCAGAAGTGGCCACATTAACTCCTCCCTCCCCATCCCTGATAATGGAGGTACTGGTAACTCCATGGGGCCGACTTGAAAGATATTACAGGTGGAAGCCTGAGGATCCCCAAAGAAACCAGGATTTACTAGGAGAACTGGTAATTCCAGGTCCAATTCCCTGGATAATTTCACATTTTGCCCCAGATTTTCACCTGGAGATTTTGGCTGCTATCAGAGATGTGGCCGCAAATCTCATAATTCTAAAGCGGGCAGGTCATTGAAATTCAAAAGGAACTCATAATTAGCCACTTGGGGTAGAAAGTAACTAAAAGCTGTAGGTAAAGGCTAGAAGCTTGAGTAGTTGCAAACGTATATCACTTGCAACTTCCTGAAGTCTTTTCTTCAACTTTGTAATCCACATGAACTTGAGAGGCTTTAAAAGGTAAAAAAACAAATAGTGGGGAAAAATTGTCACTAGTTCTGCAAGCAATCCACTTTTATTAGGAGAATTCTCATGCCACCAAATTAAACTGGGAAACGTTTCCCACAAATTAAGATAGGACAAATACATAAACCGAAAAACTCAAAAATTAGGAAAAAAGCTAAAATGTGCTAGTTGCACCCATCTTCAAGGGCAAAGTTTAAAACGCTGCTATTGTAAAAAAACAAAAGAAATTATGGTAGGCCACTGCCCACATATATATTGGCATTCACTGGTGTCAGAATTGCTACTGATTAAATAGTTTAATCATTATATGATTTCTGCAGTACCCTCTCACATGTTGGGCTAAACAGAATTCTTCTGGCATCCAGTGCCTCTTCCCATCTGTGTTACCAGCAGAGCAGCATTCCTAGAAAAAGTATGTGCTTAGCCTTAATATATGTTTTACTGATAGGGCTTTATCTGTAAGACATATAATAAGTCTTAAGGGAACTACTTTCTGTGTGGATGTACACTTTGTGCAAGGGAAATGAAATAATGAAATAAAGAGTTTATAAAGCGCGACATGACCCGGAGGTATCTAGGCGCTGGAGACACCAGGAGACAGTTCTTTCCTAAATGATGTTACTGCTATAGCCAGGTCTTTAAGCGCTTCCTAAATTTGAGCAGGTTATGTTCATTTTTCAGGCTGGTGGGCAGGGAGTTCCACTGTTTAGTAGTGGTGTGGGAGAAACCTTTGTTTTCCCATTTTGCTTTTAAAATCTTGGGGATGGCGAGGTTTCCACTGTTGGACAATCTAAGTGACCAGGCTGGGATGTAGGGTCTGAGGAGTTGCGATAATTGTCGAGGGCCCTTACCATGTATGGCCTTGAACGCACTACACAGGGCTTTAAATTGGATGCATCGGCCGATCAGCAGCCAATGTAACTCTGCGAGGGCCTTGGAGGCTGAGTCGAATCGAGAGAGCCCGGGCAGAACTTTGGCAGCGGCGTTTTGAGTAGTTTGCAATTTATTTAGACTGCGTTTGCTTGCACTTGTCAGAAGGGCGTTGCAGTAGTCTAGTCTTGAACTAATCAAGGCTGTGACCACTGTTTTCCTGAGCTCAAGTGGGATGAAAGGAAGTATTTTCTTCAAGATTTTAAGAATGAAGAAGCATGTTGCTGTAGTGTGGTTGATCTTGGGTTCGAAGGAGAGCCTGGTATCAAACAAGACTCCCAGATACTTAACCTTATCAGCTGGTGTAGGGGGAGGGCCCATGTGACTTGGCCACCAGTTGTCTGACCAAACAATAGGTGTATTACCAAAAAGCATAACTTCTGTTTTTGAAGTGTTGAGCTTAAGACAGTTCGTCTGCATCCACTTCTCAACATGACTTATGTAGCTTTTAAATCGGGACGCCGTGTCTACGGATGAGCTGTGCATAGACACTATGATTTGCATGTCGTCTGCGTAAGACACCAGCGTGAATCCAAAGGTTTTTATCAGTTTGGCCAGCGGGGTGACGTAGAGATTAAAAAGAGTGGGGCTCAGCGAAAAAGGCCGTAATTCACAGTGATAATAGCTAATGGCTGAAGTGGTCTAACGCAGTGCTCCATCCTTTATGCTACAATGGCTGGAGCAAAAATGCGAGTGTCACAACAAACTAATGGGTGAAGAGGGTAGGCTGAAAGCCCCAGTAGGTAAGCATATCATACATGCAATTCTAGTAAAATCAAAAGGCCTTGACTCACACCAGACCCAAAAAATAAGAAAGAAATTTGATAGCAGCCCTTGAGAAATATTTTGTCGGATTCCCAAATAAATTTTCGCAATCTGTGTTAGATTGGGAGAAAGGGACAATAGGTGCATTCACAAAGAGAATTTGTGTGTTCACAAAATGAGATGAATGTGCACAAAGGGCCATTCTTCTTCTATGCAAATGTTGCTCTTGGGTGCATGGCAGTGGTGTGGCAGGTGCTAATTCCAGCATGTTCTCTATTCGCAGAGAGAAGCGCTTTGCTCTGCCCCAGGAGTACCTCCCTATTCCCTGCGACACGCCTAGCACAGTATTGCCACGGGGAAGGGGTATTGTGGCACTGGAAAGATATGTCCTATCTAAAATCAATACCCCATATTCCACCGCTCAGTGAATGCATGAGCAGTGGGGTGAATACCCACATTACAACGCCAGTTCATGGGTGGGATATGTGAATGCATGCATTCAGACTGAGGCGTCCTTCAGTTATCATACATGCCAATGCTCTTCCCATTGTTGTTGTAAGTATGGAGGTGAAGCTCGTAGGCTTCAGTCACCATGCGCACATGGCAATAATGGACATCAAAGCAGCGGGTGTGTATCCTCTGCGTTGATAAGGATGGCGGGAAGGATTGAAAAACGGAAGTGCAGAATCTCTGCTCATCATCTGACTCTTCCACTGTCCATGGATCCTGAGGTCACCAAGATACAGAAACTGCAGCGGCACATTTCCAGAGCGCAATATGCACCTTGCACATTTGCAAACCCTATTTTAATAATCTGGAGCACTATATTAAAAGTTCTGTATTTGCATTCATTTCAAGCTATTCCAGTGGTTTGAGTGTAAGTATTTATTTAGCTGGGCCTCGTGGCCCAACTGGATCCTTATTTTTCACCTTGGGTCCTGCATCTGTCTTCTACTGCCACTCTTTTTCTTGGTCTGCTAGTAGCTCTTTATTGGATGTATTGCACTGTCTGTGAACATGCACTTTGTGGTGACTTTTGCACTTTTTTTGTTGTTCAATGCACCTGGGTTGTCCAGCCATTGGTCGGTGGGTCCAAGTGCACTCTTTCTGTTAAATGTAGTGTTCGGTTTTGGTGTGAGCCTTATCTTAGTGATTCTTTTTCAATCTGTAGTGTTTCCTCTGGGCAACTCTCTCCCTCCCCGTCTCCTTTGGTTTGTTTTTTATTTCCTTTGGGCCCTGTAGAAGGTGTGAAGCTTATTGGGTCTCCCACCGAAATGAACCTTGGCACTTACCAAGAAACAGACCCATAGACCGTGGAAATTAATTTTTAAAGCTAACAGGACCATCTGAATATTACACGTGTTGTATGTAAAATTATTCACTGAACATGTAATATTACACTTCTGACTATGTTTATTTGATGTAGGTTATTTATACTGAAGTATTTTTCTTCTATGCACTTTGGACTATTAATGTTATGAATAGTCTATATCAATCAATCAAAAAACTTTATTCGGTGTCATGTGATAAAACCATAAAAGCACAAGGTAGAATATAATGCATACAATCCAGACGGGAACATACCCAGTTTAAACATAGTATATAAAATATAAAAATATATGCAGTTTAAAAATATTTACTTACCAAATCTCCACAAACCCACATAAAATACCTGCTAAACAACGCTCCGGATGGTGCAGTAAGACCTTGCGCTTAATCAAGTTGTTAGTTAAATGGCTAGTGGAGCAAGATAAAGTGCATGGTGTCAGGAATAATGACAAGGGTCAAGCGAGTTAATCACAACTCGCCCTAAGCCTAATTGTGGATTTTAAAAAGTTAAACACATAAAAAACAGTGTCACCCGTCAACATTTGAAGGAATATAAAAGCGGGCCATACTTGTCTAAAATTGGCCTGTTTCAAAATAGGGATTAAAAAGGATTTTCTGGGCGTATCATAAAATGGGCAAAATATCGTGAAATGAACCATGTCCTGCGGAGATGTACCATCGCAGCCGCAGGACGAAAGACTTTGCCCTTTGGTCTGACCCCTGGGATGGGCAAGAAGAAGATGGAAAAGATCAAACCGAAACCTGGTCAAACGAAAATGGAGTGATCCTTAACATGATGAAGCGAGGTATGCTGGGATTTAGGAGCTCCTTCTCCTCCCTTGCCATGGTCTGGCGTGCAAGGAAGGCCATCTTAATGAGGGCTAGATCTTTCTTATTTGTCGAATTTGGGATGGAGAAAAGGTCTCCTTTCCCGAACTCCTAAGGCTTCTTTCTACGTA
This sequence comes from Triturus cristatus, assembly GCF_964204655.1. Classification (NCBI taxonomy): domain Eukaryota; kingdom Metazoa; phylum Chordata; class Amphibia; order Caudata; family Salamandridae; genus Triturus; species Triturus cristatus. The sequence goes on along the minus strand of NC_140589.1, from coordinate 1,786,500,746 downwards.
CATTCTATATCTATACAAAGCTAAATAATTGATATCTCTGGTTTTGTTGATCTTGGGTCCTTGAAGCTGATTTGATTTCAATTGCTGTGTCTGTATGTAACAAGGGTGTGATGTGTAGTATGAATGGGATTTGTGAGTATGATTGAAGGTGTGTTGGTGGTGGGGTGTGAGTAGGAGGTTCCCAATGAGGATGGGAATACTAAGATTCATATTTGTCAAATGACTGGTTTCTGATCTATATGTATATGACCTAAGTTGTTTAGCTACATTCATGTAACATATTGATGAAAACAAATATATATTTTTGAATAAACTGTATGTCTTTTCAGATAAATAATTATCAGAGTGGTATGAGTAGTCTTTGAGTCACAAGGCTCAGTTGCAACTTTATTAGCGCTTCAATATATACCGAAGTTATACCGTATTTTCTATCTAGTAGGCAGGGATTTTGCTTTTGTTGTGTTGAGGAGAGAAGAATAAACCTACCTTCTTGCTAGGCGCAGTGCAGCCCCATTTCCAGTTCTTCTCAATGTGCCGGTACCAGTTTAAAGGACCCCTGCAGAAGATAATATGCGCGTGAAAAGCAGAAAAATGCATAATAAACATAACACAAAGGTGGAATAAGGGAGTTGCACTACATCTACAGTACAGAATTGATATTCATTACAAATTTCATCAAAAGAAAAAAACTAGACCAGGTCTTCATCTACTACTGCAAACCAACATAATAATTGTCCGGCATCATAGATTTCAATTTTACTGTTTTATTATTTTAAGTATTTCCACAGCACTGACCGAGTAGCCACAAGGGCAGCAGACCATTGCACAGCTAACACTGGTAACAAAAATGGTAAATGACAGTACAGAGATACAAGGTAGAACAACACAAAAGAGATATACTGTAGTAGTGAGTTTTTAGATCATTTTGGAAGCTCAGGAGATCAGAATTCAGTCTAGTTTGATCAGCAATAGAGTTTCATAGCTTAGGAGCTACAGAAAACAAAGTTTGTTTATATATTTTGACTGTTGTGTCTTTGGGAATTTCAAAAACTAAGCTGGTTCTGTTTCTGGAAATCCACTGACCACCCATTGGTTCTACTTCATTATTCAGGTGGATGGCAGACCAGTGTTGATCACTGTATGATTTAAATGAAGTATTTTGAAATATATAATTGCTTCCAGAGGGAGTCAGTGGAGAAGTTTTAAGATCAGGGTGATACTATTGACATTTCTGCACCAAGAAACTGAACATACAGCAGAATGGATTTTAGGTGTGTGACCATACATTTGGGAAGTCCAGCTCTACAAGAAGTAACATTACTAGTTTCCCAACAAACCCATCTTTAAAGAAATAAGCCAGAGAAGCAGTCTTTATTCTTCACCCTTCATCTACAGAGGAAGTAACATCACTTAATTCCCAGCATCTATCTTTTAAAGGACCTGAAATTACTTGTTGACAATCTGAACTATCTGTAAAAAAAAACACCAGAGAAGTGGGCTTCATTCCCCGGCATCAATCTCCATAGGAATGGCATCACCAGCTTTCCACTGAATCATCTTTAAAAGAATAAGACAGAAAAAGGAAAGAATAGGACAGCAGACAAAGGAACTTCTTTCCCCAGCATCCACATCAACACGATGTGAAATCACGTTATTTTTCAGCTGGCATCTCTTCAGGAAGTGAAACTACTTGTGTTCATCAAAACCTCTTTGCAATAAGAAGCCAGATAAGGAGACTTCATTCCCCAGCACCAAACGCCATAGAAAGTGACTCACTACCTTCCACAGAATCCACCTACACAGAAAGTGATATCACTGCTTGCTCTTGCCCATCATCAATTCAGTTCCCAGGACATTTTACCACCTTGGGTGTTCCAGTTAATGGAAGACACATAGCAGGATAGCTAATATTTTGGTCTGCTAAGGGTGGACATAAATAAGGGCATATCTTTTTGAGGACTGAGAAGAACAAGACAAGGGAATATCCTATTTGGATTTATGTTGGAAATGTAATAAAGAACTAGGGAGAACTTGACCATATAATCTTTGGCTGTAGACTTCTTAAACCCTTCTGGGATAGTGTGGCAGAACGACTCTCAAAGGTTTTCAATCAAGTCATTTTATTGGACTTTCCAACAGTTCCAACATAAATCTGAGTCAGTTAATTTGAGTTTGGCCAGTCCAGGTAACCGGTATGCTAAATGAAGCGTGAATAACTTGCCTTGTGGCAGTAATGTTAACCCATGTTTCTACATTGGGAGTTTCCCTATTAACCTTTCTAAAATATTTGTGACACTTGACAGGTAGAGGTGAGCATGGTTTGATTATGAGGCAGAATAAAAACTTACAGGCAGTGTGGCCTAAAGAAACCCATTAACAGTCTAACGTCAGCACCCTTCTAAACGACTTCGTCACATTTCTGAAAAACCATGTCAACACCTACACTCCACTTAAAACAGAAATGTGCAAGTTGAATCATTCAACACTCTGGTACTGCAACAGGCCTTGCTGGCAAAAAAAAACTCCATTTGCAGACAGGGTTATTTTTGGGTTGGAGTGACTGGTCCATGACTCTTTGAGAGTTACTTTATACTTCATGAGGATGATACATGGGAACTATTTTCTTGACCTTTTGGCTGCATCTCCTGTTTTTCAAAAGTTTCTGCCACATCCATCTTCTAATCTTGGAGCTTGGAGTTATTAACATATCTGCATATGTATTGTCGAATAGGGTGTTTTGGGCTAAAATTCTTTTTAAATGTGGCGACCAATGGAAATGGTTAAAGTATCAAATAATGGACATTTTCTTGGATGACATTGTCACACCAATTAAATTTACCAGCACGTGGGAATATGAACATGGTCAAGCAGCTGTTGGGAAATCTAGATGCATATGAATGTAACTTCATAACAATGATCCTTATCTCAAAGCTGTTAATTATCTGGAAATGTACTGCTTTCACCGTTAAAGATTTTAATACATCCATCATTTGAGAGGTCAATGTGAACTTTATAGTTTACACAATGAAATCACGGTCATATACTGTATAAGCAAACAGCCCAAAGGAGCTGTGAAAAAAACCCAGTAATTGATCATATAGATGATTCAGATAGTTACTTTTATTCGCAGGATCCAGAGAATTGACCAACAATACTGGTGACAAGTCTTGAACGTGATTATAAATATTGTGATTCTTCCATTCCAGTGCATATTGTTTGGCAAACCAAAGCATGGCAAATTAAGCATTTTGTGACATATTGTTTCCTGCTTGTCTTTAAGGACAGAGAATATATTTTCCACAATGACACTGTACAGCTGGCATGGATTTTATTTCCCTCAAGGACATGTTGTAGTGTCTTATAAAGTACAAGCTGATACCCAGAAGGGTGTGGTACAAAGAGCAAATCTAGGCAGATTTAATCATAAATAAAGGTTTTGAGCAATTTCCTGAATTCAGCATGGTGGTCAGTGGCTTTGAGAGGGCGAAGAAGGTCAATTCAAAGTTTAGCAGCTAACCGGGCAATATTTATGGAACCTAACCTTCAAATCGAAGAGACCTCTGTTGTTCACAGCACGATGGACCAAGCAGAGGGATTTGATAGAGATCCTCCTCTCATCTGGGAGACAGTGGAGAGTAGATGCACAGCCAGATACTGAAGTGATTGTAGTTTAACGATAATGTGTCATGAAGCAGTGAAGCAGCAAGGTCAAGACTATTACAATAATCTAGCCTAGAAATAATGAGAACTTAAGCAACCGCTTTATACGATTATCCAGCGGCAGATAAGGAAAAAAGTTTTGTTTTGCTAATCCATTTAAATTCAATGGGTAGTTACTCATACATCGCAGATTTGAAATGGAGGAGGGAGTGGACATCTGATGAAACCACAAGTTACTGAAAAATTGTAGCAGATTCAGAGTAGACGTGTTATTAGATTCTTACCTGAGACCCCTGGCCCACTATACAATAGCCCAGACCCAAGGAACACACTTGTTATCATTACTAACTACAGAGTGGGTAAATTGTGGCAACTATGGTTGTCCACATTGGACCTTCAAGTGAATTTCACTGAATTCCTCTGGGTCCAGCACCAGTGAGAGCGAAGCAAGGCCTGATCTCTCTTTTGATATATGCTTTGATGTTTATACACACAAGGACTGTCCTTTGATGCAATTGGACCAGGGTCATTATGTTATCCAGAACAAAAACTCAAATGGGACTACATCAGCTGTTTTAACATGTACATGCCTCTATGCTACAAGAGTATGCTCTTTTACATTTTCATACAAAAGTAAACAATCATTACAAAATGCACAAAAGTTTCTTTCTGATATAAATATATTTGTTCCATCAAAAGACACGCATGGAGCTATACAATAAGTGTTATAGTACAGACCTAGCAGATCGAAATGCCAACATTATACCCATGGTTAAATTCCGATTTATTTACAGGAATACCTTGTAGTCATTGCTGTTAGGTTTCTTTTTGTATAGAACACAAACATCAACTGTGGGCACGGAAATTGCTTGTATATGAACCTGTACATCCAATCACACGTTCTTTTTTTTTTTGGTATCAATTATTTTAATCGATAACATTTAGTAATGAGAAATAACAGCAAATGAAGTGACAAGCAAGTCCAGATAATACTCATATAGGGATATAAATGTTGATTATGATACATGCACCAATAGCAAACAATACTTATATATAATATTGAAGAGGTATAGAAAAGGAAAGATGGGGTGAGACAATAAGCTATAGAAGGAAGAAAGTAAAGAGAGGAAGGGAAGAAAGACAGACAGAATGAAGAGAAGAAATGCATACTACAAAGCAGGGAAGAAAGGAGGGGGAGGGAGGAGTAGTGAGTACAGTGATGGTAATTAGGAAGAAGCAAGAGTCTATGAGAAATATGAGGGAAGGAGGGTCAAACTGATCACACGTTCCTGAGCACTGCGCAGTCTGCACTATATCACTTATTGTGTAGAGAAGCGTGTTTATGTCGAAATGGAAAAAATCTTTTCTATCAAAAATAAAATAAAAGGTTGTTGAAACTTTTAGTGCATTTAATAATGACTTTCATTTTGTATGAAACTTTCAAATAGCGTACTAATGTCACACAGAGGGGTGTGCATGATACAACTAAATGAGTCGTATAGGACCTTACGTTCTGAATCTCTTGATGCAGCAAAAGGCAGGGCACCCTGAAAAGGAGCTGTAAACATATTAGAGAGACTGGTAGGGAAACGTTTTATCGTACCTTCTCCCTCATTGATCACAAAGTACAAACATTGTCTAAACAGGGGTCTCCAACCTTTTCTGTGTTGAGAGCTTCTTCTGCTCAAGGAAAGTCCTGCTGAGCTACTAGTATATGTTATCACTGTAAAGTAATGGCAACATGTGTTAACATTACATTATGACCACTCTAAGCAGGATTGTCAGTAGTAATCACCAAAGCATTCAAGATAAGGTTACCAGCAGAAATAGCAGGAAAGCATTTCTCACTATTAAATGCCACCCCCTCACTAATGAAGTTACATTCAAATTATCAAATGCTCTGCGGCACACAGGACAGAACTAGAGCAGTAAGGCCCCCCCAACTCAGCTTGAATCGCATGCGGCTATAAACTTTAAATGTGTTTTAGAAATAAAATATTTTGTCTTCGTCAGTATATTCATTATTGAAAATATGCCTTTTTTTTCTATCAAATACCACTTTCCATTTTGGGCAAACAAACTCAGTTTCCAGAATAAAAATCTTTTCTAAAAAACATATTTGCCATTAAAATATCAGTTTTCAATTTTACAAAACACACAATCCGCAAATATCAGTACTATCATGTAAAAATGCCTCACATAGACAGATTCTGCTTAAAGTGCCCAGGTATTACAATCATAGGTAATGGATTTTCACCATAGCACCAAGTATGCTTTTGTTAGGCAAATAATGCCCACCGTTATACCAGGGTCAACGTACCAAGGCTGGGCACCATAACATCCAGGATGCCCAACGTATATTAGTTATGGCCATTTTTATGCAACTAACAGTCATCATTTTGTCAGGGGTGGCTAAAAGTAGGCCAGTCAATATGTTAATGATGGCAGCCGGTATTGGAAAACTACACTAAAAAATACCCGTAATAGTCATGGATGACCATTATTACAGCATGGGCACTATTATACCATGAACGAAAACAATTGCACCAAAGATAAAACCCTTATGATGCAGGCCAGCATACACATTTGACGGTCCTTGACTCTAGACGTAGCTTCCCGGAAACAGCACTGTTTATTAGGGAGCGACACCATGTCAGACAGACGACACATAAATAAATGCAGATGAGGCTATTATTTTTTTATTTGCTTTGGATCCATACACTGCTCCTCTCAGCTCTTGGGTTGATCATGCTCCTAACAAATTGTCTCTCCGGCTCCTACAGTCCCACACTTTGGTGGGTCAGCACTAAGTACTACTGTCATTCTTTGATAGTGCATTGTTCACATATGTGCTGGGACTGAAAGAGCAGGGCGTGTAACATGGCTAATCTCCTTGTGATTTAGAGTTTGAGTGGATACAGACGGTCATGTGGCAGACCTGTAACCCAACTCAGTTTGCGTTTGAGTGTTATTAAAAGGGTCTGCTATTGGTTTGGTTGGTTTTCACTCTATGAGTTTTGAGATGAGCGGTGTTGCCTTCTTTAATATGCATAGACTCTGAGATTGTCTTGGCTTGTTTTCAACTCTGAGAGCTACTTTCAGGGTACCGGCGAGCTACCACTAGCTCCCGAGCTACTCGTTGGAGACCCTTGGTCTAAATAGTATGTTCTGTTTCTATTGTCGCATCATCAGCTCTTACTATTGTAAAGAGGACGTCATTTCTTCATCAGAGCTAATCTAACCACAACACTCACCCCAGCACCACTGGTCCCTTCATACTCCCAAGTCCTATAGGATGCCCTGGCCGCTCCTCCATGAGGCGGATCGCTTTGCTCCATAGAATTTCACACCATGTCAGACATATATGAACGTAAATGATGCACCTCATAATTAACTGTTTCCCCAACACACAGAAAACGCACCTTTTTCTACTATTGACAATCCTAGAAAATGTGTACATAGGGCTATTAGCCTCACCATCACTAACTTTAATTTTTATGGGTGTTTAATGCTCAGCTCCTGGGGGTGATATGAGCCTTTTCAAAGATGGGACCTTCCTGTCCAGTTTGGGTGTTTGCATCTTCATGCATCAATCTTTTGGACATTTCATTTCACATCAAATTCCTCATGCTGTGAGTGGCTTCCAAGTAATGTCCATCTTCACACTGTATAGATGTCTACAAAATATTGCGGTGTTCCATTCTTATCACAACCCATTAAGGATCCAGACATTCCCTTTTGCATCAGCATCCCTCTCCGGCCTTTGCAACTTGGCAAAGTGAAGAAACTCATAGCAATTCGAACCAAAAAGAGTTTTTAAAACGTCAGCCACTTAATTGTTTAATAATCAAGAGTATGGGGTCAATGTAGCACCTATACGCTCAATATCTAACACACTTTGCTGACCATCTCACAGCTGCGTTTCATTCAACAAACACTAAAGGTGTGGATGCTGCCTCTAAGCTTAGATTTCTGATCTACAACCAGCACATTCTGAGCCAGAGGTAGCACATCTACAAACCGCTCAATACCCAACTGACTTTGTCCACCATCTCAGTGCTTTGTTTAATGCCTCAAACACAACAGGTGCGGATACTACCTTTAAGAATATAGGCACTGTGCTGCTTTCATATGAAACTGTTTTATTGCTATTCTGAGCTTCCTGGAATCTCTCACTTTGCACCGATTCAGTGGGACCTTTCGTATTTTAATTGTTGCAGGGGTAACTGAACTGGTCGCCCCACCTGAAAGATATCTATGTACATCAAATTGTAGGTGGATAGATGGATAAGGCCAGCTGTCTTGTTTTTTTCTTTTTCACATTTCTTAATCTGTAGTCCAATGTTGTCCTCGCAGCGAGTGTGCCGAGATCCACCAGGGATGGTGAGTTTCTCTCCAAGGTAAGTGAGAGTGCTGGGCATGAGGCCTTGGAAATAATGCAGCTGGTTTTGAAGATGGTGTGGGCTGGCAATAGGAAAAAATGTAGGTCCATCAGGATGGGGTGAAGTGATATTTCTTCAGGCCCTTGATGAGACAAGTAGGATGCCTTTAAGGGGTGTCAGTGGGGAGTCTAGAAGGTCATGGAGCCTGGCGTTACCAGCATAAAGATGCAATATTAAGAGCGCTTGAACAGCAGTTTTTAAATTGCTTTCAGAAGAAACAGGTTCACTTTCATTAGCAGCGAGAGCTTGTACCAGGCCATCTTTGGTATTGTTTGTCAATGTGTTCCTTCAGGGTGAGTTTGGTGTCCAGCTTGATCCAAGTGACTTGGCAATCATAGAAAGTTGGGGTTCAAAGCAGTCAAGGTCACCGAGCCAGGTTTATATTGTTTTGTGTTCTTGGCAAATAACCGCAATTCTTTCTTGGTTGGGTGAAGCTTCAGAAAGGTGCTGGACATGCAGGTCTGGATAACATGCAGGCAATGTTTGAGGTGTTGGGTGTGTGAAGCAGAGGAGACTTTCAAGTACAGTTGTATATCATTGAAATACTGGTGAATATTACTGCTGTTGTCTGGGAGTAGAGCATCGTCGACAATGTGTAAGCTAGTTGTCTCTCTGAAGCACCATGATCTGAAGACAGCCTGGAAGTCATGCAGGAGACGGTTATCATTTTATCATTGATGTGATTTTGGAATTGAACATTGACTGCTTTTTCAATGATTTGGCAGATGAATAGTACATGAGTGATGGGCGGGTAATTGGCGAAGTGGTCAGGGTCTACTGTAGGTTTCTTTAGGAGTGGGAGAATCTGACCTGAAAATGAGTTCAACTTACTCTAAGCAAAATTGCTCTGACGCCCTGTTTTTCTACTATGGTTATATTTTCTCGCTGACATGCAGGACCAATGCACAAGACCTTAGCACCAAAGGCTGGTTGTGAGTCACCGGGAGATCATTCGGCCGCTTGTCCTTGAAACAGTCAATTATCCCTGCAGCTGCACGTAGTACTCTATTCCTGATGTGTGCCTCCTGCACAGCATGCTGCACAAACATTTCCATACTCAATGATTTTGCCTTCACGCACCTTGGGTCCAACACCCAACATCCATTCACCTGCACCATGATTGTTGCCCTTCTTGCTCACAGACCCATCATCATTGACCTGGAGTCACAAGTCAGGTGGTTTGTCAACTTGTGAACTACCTGTCCTTCATCCATTACCATCCAGTGATTCATTGGCTTATTTTTCATCTTCACTGCTGACATTCAGGCCTCCCTTCATTCTGTCTAGCACCACAAAATTAGTCAGAGTGCACACAGCTGCTGCTGATTTAACTAGGATGCTCTGCTTTGTATCCAGGTTTTGTATCATGATGTGGCATCTTGCTGTCGAGCCGAAGTAGGCATTTGTTTCGCTTCATCATTTATAATTTGTAGGGTTGATATACGAGGGGTATACAGGCATTCTGTCAACGACTGGACGCAGTGAGGGCCTGTCAATATTCCTTCTTGATTGCCCGAAGAAAGGGTGACCCCTCCCCGTAGCCAGAGTGCCACTCTGCGCACATATGAAAGGTGCCATATGCCTCATTAAGGGAGTGCCAGGGGAGGAATTAAAATCTCAAAGGGCAGAAAACCTCACTATCAAGTGGTTCTTGATTGAAGCTGAAAATCCATGCAGAAGGCACCAAACTCCCCCCTGAAATCAGGGCAGCGAAATCAGCCAAGCAAGGGCATCCAACAGAAGATCTGCAGGAAAATCTGGCAAACATTAGTGGGCAATAAACAGAACAAAATAACACAAACGCATTGTTACATAGCAATCACAGGTTAATGGCTCCTCTATATAAGGTTAAAACAGAACTGACTTCACAGGAAAAGGCTCAGCTTTATCTTGGATTGGGATCCTCAGGCAGAAATCTCTGGACAGTCCACCATCTTGGAAACAACAAGTATTAAGCCTGGGTCAGGCCCCTTTGCAATTCGAAGAACACGAATCTGTGTGACCATGGAAATGGGAGCGCATTCTAAACTGCATTCCGCTTGGACATGCTGCCCCGTATTTTATTTGCCATTGAAAACGCTTATATTAGTAATGTGCACAAGTTTACATTTAGTTGCAGCATATTCTAAATGCAAAGTTTGTAGTAGGTAACCGTACTTGAATGTTATAGTCCTACACATAAATAAGGTGCTAGAGTTACAAATCCTATATAAAAATCTATAACACACAATTTACTGGTAGACATTACCCAAAGCCACTCTTTTTGAACTGCTGGACGTAGTACTGAAGCTCATCTTCTTCCATAATGGTGCTGGCAGGAGGATCCTCTGGAGTTCCAACCAAAGCTCCACCTGCAGTCATCAGAGGAAAGGGGGGGACAATCAGGCAACACTGATGAGTGATGTACAACAGATGCATGTTTCCATGGTTACATGGAATTTACTGTGCCAAATAAAGGAATAACTACCAATTCTAGTAACCATGACAATGTTATATTTTATCACGTGTTTGCATGCATTTACTGGTTGGAGCAATTTTTTGATAACAGAAATGTTTACATATATAATAACGGCTGCTAGCCTGGAAGTTCCTAGATACATAAACCTCTCTCTTGTTTAGACACCTATGTGCATTAAACATAATACCCTATATCTGTAACTTAGAGATGTAGAAAATGACAAACTACAGAGCATGGTTGGTGGACGGTCACAATATCCAAGAGTTACATATACAAAAACATGTTCCTAGCTGCTTTGTCCAACTCTTTCCATGCAAGTAGAATACATTAAAATCACATGATAATTTCAGAGAAGGAATTGTATAATACGAACCTGTCTTACATTAACATCGAATCGTTTTTTCAGATATAGTTCTGTACAAACATATTTTATATTCGCCAGACTATGAACAATACCTCGATCTGTGATAAAAAGCCAAGTGATATTTTTGTCTCGATGGACCTACGAAGTCGTATTGCAATCCATTGTTAGAGATGAGCAACAAACTAACGTTTTTTAACCCCTTCGCTGCTGTGGACATTCCGCTGCAGCGCTGGGGGGGGCAGGGGGGCAGCGCGGTGGGCCTGTGCTCATGACGGAGCCGCGCCGTCATGAGCCACAGTTGAGCTGTGCTCATGACGGAACGGTTCCGTCATGACTCCGCCCATTTGCGTTGTCCCCCCGCACAGGCGGGGAAACAGCGCCGCGTAGGCGGAGCGGCCGCCAACGGGCGTGTCATGACGGAACCGTTCCGTCATGAGCACACTGCAACCGTGGCTCATGACGGAACGGTTCCGTCATGAGCGGGGAAGGGGTTAAAGGTAAGATGATCCCTCCTATAAAAAGGAAAGTCACACACAAACGGTGCATGTCACTAGGTGTTTCTGAAACAACAAAAAAAGCTCCACGTTCCATAGAGAATCATAGATGAGAAAAGGTACAAAGAGACACAGGAATTTGGGCAGAGCAGACACTGAGATGGATTCCCAGAGGGGAAATGCCAAATTGCCATTATCCGGCTACAGGCCCAGCAGCGTTCCGAGGTATGCGGGGATAGTTACGTAAATGTTTAGGGGGGGGGGGGGGGGTGTGTGCGTGTATATATATATATATATATATATATATTCCCAAACTTCTCCCCTCTCGGGCAGACGAAGTCGCACTCGCAACACTGCTGCTTTGATGTTAAGGACAACCAGCAATAAAACAATCCTGACGCGTTTCGTTCAGCCATAAACTTTTTCGAAGGTAACCACTTGACACCAATTTCAATCACTGACCTCGGAAACAATTGCATGTTATATAGTTTCTGGCCCCCTAGTGGACACCCCGTTGGGTGTGTAGTTGTTGCGTGCTGGGACTCATAGTTCGTGATTGGTTAAAACATTTAACTTCTGTGACCCTCCAGTGGGTTGTGTCAAGGTTTGTTGCTGGGTCAAGGGCAGGTCCCATTTTGCTGCCAGTGTTGCTCCCAAAGCAGTCCTATTTTCAAGGCTGCAAGGGAGACCATGCCGCATCCAGTATGCGGCGGCGTCCGCCACCCTAAATCGTTACCACGATGCACACAAAAATGGTTCAGGGTCGTGTGGTTTTGGCGCTCTTGCTGGCGGTGCGTAACTTTGCGGCCGAACCGAGCCGCTACGTATTCCCAAACTTCTCCCCTCTCAGGCAGACGAAGTCGCACTCGCAACACTGCTGCTTTGATGTTAAGGACAACCAGCAATAAAACAATCCTGACGCGTTTCGTTCAGCCATGAACTTTTTCGAAGGTAACCACTTGACACCAATTTCAATCACTGACCTCGGAAACAATTGCATGTTATATAGTTTCTGGCCCCCTAGTGGACACCCCGTTGGGTGTGTAGTTGTTGCGTGCTGGGACTCATAGTTCGTGATTGGTTAAAACATTTAACTTCTGTGACCCTCCAGTGGGTTGTGTCAAGGTTTGTTGCTGGGTCAAGGGCAGGTCCCATTTTGCTGCCAGTGTTGCTCCCAAAGCAGTCCTATTTTCAAGGCTGCATAGGAGACCATGCCGCATCCAGTATGCAGCGGCGTCCGCCACCCTAAATCGTTACCACGATGCACACAAAAATGGTTCAGGGTCGTGTGGTTTTGGCGCTCTTGCTGGCGGTGCGTAACTTTGCGGCCGAACCGAGCCGCTACGTATTCCCAAACTTCTCCCCTCTCGGGCAGACGAAGTCGCACTCGCAACACTGCTGCTTTGATGTTAAGGACAACCAGCAATAAAACAATCCTGACGCGTTTCGTTCAGCCATAAACTTTTTCGAAGGTAACCACTTGACACCAATTTCAATCACTGACCTCGGAAACAATTGCATGTTATATAGTTTCTGGCCCCCTAGTGGACACCCCGTTGGGTGTGTAGTTGTTGCGTGCTGGGACTCATAGTTCGTGATTGGTTAAAACATTTAACTTCTGTGACCCTCCAGTGGGTTGTGTCAAGGTTTGTTGCTGGGTCAAGGGCAGGTCCCATTTTGCTGCCAGTGTTGCTCCCAAAGCAGTCCTATTTTCAAGGCTGCAAGGGAGACCATGCCGCATCCAGTATGCGGCGGCGTCCGCCACCCTAAATCGTTACCACGATGCACACAAAAATGGTTCAGGGTCGTGTGGTTTTGGCGCTCTTGCTGGCGGTGCGTAACTTTGCGGCCGAACCGAGCCGCTACGTATTCCCAAACTTCTCCCCTCTCGGGCAGACGAAGTCGCACTCGCAACACTGCTGCTTTGATGTTAAGGACAACCAGCAATAAAACAATCCTGACGCGTTTCGTTCAGCCATGAACTTTTTCGAAGGTAACCACTTGACACCAATTTCAATCACTGACCTCGGAAACAATTGCATGTTATATAGTTTCTGGCCCCCTAGTGGACACCCCGTTGGGTGTGTAGTTGTTGCGTGCTGGGACTCATAGTTCGTGATTGGTTAAAACATTTAACTTCTGTGACCCTCCAGTGGGTTGTGTCAAGGTTTGTTGCTGGGTCAAGGGCAGGTCCCATTTTGCTGCCAGTGTTGCTCCCAAAGCAGTCCTATTTTCAAGGCTGCAAGGGAGACCATGCCGCATCCAGTATGCAGCGGCGTCCGCCACCCTAAATCGTTACCACGATGCACACAAAAATGGTTCAGGGTCGTGTGGTTTTGGCGCTCTTGCTGGCGGTGCGTAACTTTGCGGCCGAACCGAGCCGCTACGTATTCCCAAACTTCTCCCCTCTCGGGCAGACGAAGTCGCACTCGCAACACTGCTGCTTTGATGTTAAGGACAACCAGCAATAAAACAATCCTGACGCGTTTCGTTCAGCCATGAACTTTTTCGAAGGTAACCACTTGACACCAAGTTCAATCACTGACCTCGGAAACAATTGCATTTTATGTAGTTTCTGGCCCCCTAGTGGACAACCCGTTGGGTGTGTAGTTGTTGCATGCTGGGACTCATAGTTCGTGATTGGTTAAAACATTTAACTTCTGTGACCCTCCAGTGGGTTGTGTCAAGGTTTGTTGCTGGGTCAAGGGCAGGTCCCATTTTGCTGCCAGTGTTGCTCCCAAAGCAGTCCTATTTTCGAGGCTGCAAGGGAGACCTATATATGCACACTAGAAGAAGTGTAGGATCTCCACAGCAACATTAAAAAAAACAGTAAGTCTCCTGGATCATTAAATCCATGACCCGAGGAGAACTTACTATATTATTTTAAAGCACCAATAGCTGGAGCTCTAAACTCTTCAGCTGGCGTGCAAGGCCATCTTATGGTTATTTTTAGGATTGCATTTTGTGGGCTGAAAAATGTTTTTAAAAAAGACTGAGATATGTTGGTTTAATTTAAAAAACAAAACAAAAAGAAATATAAGTCTCGGAGCCTTTCTTTTAACATTTTTCGGCCTACCAAATGCATAGTAAATACTATGTTAAAAGAAAGAATCAGAAATGTTTTTAATTGAACCTTTAACATTTTTATAATCACTATTACAAACATTGCATTGTGTCAATTACTGAAATATACATTAGATTAAAAATATTGGTGATTTTTGAAGAAAGATGGTAGATCTGCTTCACATATATTGATATGCTCATCCCTTGGGAAAACCAATAGGCTCACTTTTATATTTTGGTGTTGTGACTATTTAATAAAGTCAGTAAGTCTGCGGGCATGACGTGTGAGACCAACCGCATGCTGTGCAGAAGGCTGCGCGTGGCATTGGGAAGGCTGCTCACAATGGGTTGGACGCAAGGCATGGCCGCAAGCAGGGAGTTGGCATTACATATGGGAACACAATATCACTTTATGTTAAAAAAAAACTTGAAATTCAATGAATAAACAAAGATTAAAGTAACGTTATAGTAGATTATAACTTATAGTAGGTGAAAATTTCAGTGAGAACAAAGCATTTTAACCTAAAACAAAACACTGAAAGCCATCCTGCATTTCAGGTGCACAGTGGCACATAGGCAACGCCACACAACAAATTGTATAATATAAAACATCTTCAAAGGAAGAAAGAAGCTGATGGCACTCCAAGTGAATATGGTGAAAGAAATCCTGTTAATTAAGGCAAACACATGGGTTACATATTTCATCTATACACCTTGCTCACACTCAAAGTTTTGGATACAAATGTGCTTATTTTGAGCCACAATACTCAACAGAGAGAAAGGACACACTGTAACACTCAAGGAGAGCAATTCACAAGCTTGTAAGGAAGAATTATAGCCGCACCATTGCATCGTAAACTATTAAATGAATGAATTCAACCAGTATATTTGAACTGGGCGGGTGCAGCATAAAATAAACAAGCCTTAAGCCCTAGTGGACATGATAGTGTACACCTTACTAGTCAGAAAAAAAAGACGCTTGAGAGGAGACAAGACTCAATCAAAATTCAGCTAAGTGAGAAAGTGGAATATTAGTTGATGTGGATGGTAGTCCGCCACTAGTAATAATGCTGCTATTCTTGTTAGGTTCAGTAGAAGGTTCAGTAATTTCAATCTGATCTCAAACCTTGGTAGCTATAGCACAGAGCAGACAGGCGTAACTTGAGAAAATGTGTAATGCAATTAGAGATACCATTACAGTTAAAAAGTTGAAACACTAGGACTACGCAATAAAAATCCCACTCCAATTTATAGAAATATAGAATAATCTGATGAAAAAATCATACCAAAATGGGAAACATCTAATAAAGGGAACCAGAGATATGAAGTTTTAAAGCTTTAGATAAAAATAGGGCCAAAAAGCATTAAGCACCAGCCACGGTCATCTGTTGCCCATGACTAAAACCTAGGCATGATTTAAGGCTGGCTGTGATGGAGCCCAGGTCAGATGCAGAAACCAGGTTCAACACAATCATAAGTTTTACCTTCGGACTTCGTCTATCCATCATCATTCTTTAGCTCACTCCACCACCCCAGTTCAGACATGGCCATATGCAAATCAGTCTGACCCTGTGCCTCATGGCAACAGTCCAGCCCGAACTGCCAAGGGCATGTCTTCCCTGGACCGGTAACAAGCATCCTGGGACCGGTTTCGGGTTCATAACCCTCACCAGCCAGGCTATCTTGAATCCAGTGGCAAAGTGAGCAAGGGACCCACGTCTGGGCATACCCTGCCAGTTTAGGGCGAACAAAGCGATACCAAAGGGGATGATGGACGGAGCGTTAGAGCAAATCAAACACTCACCCCCAGTCAACTGATCTGGGTTTAATCCATCATCATTCTTTAGCTCACTCCACCACCCCAGTTCAGACATGGCTATATGCAAATCAGTCTGACCCTGTGCCTCATGGGAACATTCCAGCCCGAACTGCCAAGCCATGTCTTCCCTGGACCGGAAACAAGCATCCTGGGACCGGTTTCTGGCTAATCAGCCATCATCAGCCAGGCTAACTTGAATCTAGTGGCAAAGTGAATAAGGGACCCACATCTGGGCATACCATGCCAACTTAGGGTGAACAAAGCAAAACCAAAGGGGATGATGGACGGAGTCTTGAACATTGCAAGCACTCACCCCCAGTCAACTGATCTGGGTTTAATCCGTCACCGTTCTTTAGCCCACTCTGCCACCCCAGTTCAGACATGGCCATTTGCAAATCAGTCTGACCCTGTGCCTCATGGGAACAGTCCAGCCCGAACTGCCAAGCCATGCCTTCCCTGGACCGGAAACAAGCTTCCTAGGACCGGTTTCTGGCATTTCAGCCGTCTTCAGCCAGGCTTGCTTGAATCCAGTGGTAAAGTGAGCAAGGGACCCACGTCTGGGCATACCCTGCCAACTTAGGGCGAACAAAGCGTTACCAAAGGGGATGATGGACGGAGCGTTAGAGCAAATCAAACACTCACCCCCAGTCAACTGATCTGCTCACTTTGCCACTGGATGGAAACGTCTGGTGGCCATTATGTCTCTCCACACCGGTACATGGGTCTGCACTAAGCTCACAAAGACACATGCAACTGCCAAGATCTACACAAACAAAGTGTTAAAACAGGGTTGCGTGATCGCACCAACACTGTTTAACCTATATACTGCTGACTTGGGAGTTGCACTCTTAAAAACTAACATCTTCCCACCCAAATTGGGTCACCTTAGAATACCTATCATGCAATACGCAGACGACCTCGTCATCCTGGACCAAACCAGAATAGGCATGAAAAGGGCTTTGGAGACTCTTCATCTTTATAACATGGAAAACAAACTTCAAACCAATGCAAATAAAACAAAAGTATTGGTTTTTGGACATAAACCAAAATAATCCCTGCTGGACTGGCACATCGGACCATTAAGAATTGCCACCGGAAACAAGTATACCTACCTGGGAATACAATTCTCGGATACTTCAGGCCAAAACACTGGAGGCAAAAGCGGTCAAGGTCACACACGCCCTATGCAAAATACACCAGAAGCTTGTGAGCCATTCAACGGAGGGTATACGAAAAGTAATACAAGCCAAGCTATATCCAATAATTAGCTATGGCCATCTGGCTTTCCCGGGCTTATTGTTTGATAAATTGGAGCATTTGTATATCATGGCTTTCAGAAAGGTCTTTAGGCTGCCATTCTTGCCAAGGCACACACTGATCCGACTTGAGTTTAATCTAACATCAATGGATATAGAATGAAAAAAGATATAGTGAAGCTGTATCATCATGTGATCACTTCAAATACTCTTCACGGACAAAACTAGTCGATGGGCTAGGTTCCTTGTTTCAGCTAATAACACACTGTGCCTGCCAGCTGATCACACAACGGTATTTCAACTGCCAACGGCTAGCTTAACCCCTTCCATGCTCATGACGGAACGGTTCCGTCATGAGCGTCGGTTGAGCTGTGCTCATGACGGAACCGTTCCGTCATGAGCCCGCCCGTGCAAGAAACGGTCAGCACCGCGGCGGAATTCGCGCCGCATGGAAGGGGTTAAAAACCTGTTCAAAAACAGGGAAAGATCATTTCAAGGAACCAGGACATAGAAAGGATCAGAGCCATCCGTGGCGCAGAGGGCCTTGCCAAATCACATGAAGCCACTCTATGCCAACCACACCTGAAAGCCGGTCTGGGCAGACAAGCTCTTCAAAACGTTTTGAAGACCAGGCTGCTAACTCTAGCAATAAAGGACTACAGGGCACATTGGAAAACCACACCAGCTGGAAACAGAGGATGTTGCTTATGTCAATATCACACAGAATCTGCAGAGCATGTCATCAGTTGTCCAGCCTTGGTAAGCCCGAGGCATAAATACTTAAGGACGATGTTCAACCTAAACAAAGTAAGAGCATGCAAGGAGGCTTTAACGTACATATATACTACGACAGTACCAATGGAGCTTGCACGTGGTGGAAAGTTCTTTGCCGTTGCTGGAAAGACTTTATGTCAAACTTAATGAACAAAAAATAACAGCATAATAACAATCTACATGCCGGCTGTCGATGAGCATTAATATCACTGCACGCCACGGCCATTAGTGACCTTGCATTAAGCCCAACAGTTAAGATGAACCAATATCAGGGTACCGACTGAACAACAGATGTATAAGTCACTAGCTGTTTTTTCTTTTAAAATAACTTCATTTTAGATGTCTTTTTACTAACCTATTGTTTTAATTATGAAAGTAACATGCATTGTATTTGTAAATGATTTTAGGTAATCATACAATAAAGTATTCTTCTTCAAGACTTCTTGTAGCTTGTGTGTCCTAGTAACTTAACAGGTTGTCAGCCAACTAACCTTTGGATTCCACTTCCTTGTCCTGGTTACAAGTGAGAGCAGGTCAAGCATTTCACGTCTCCTCACAGGTCTCAACAGCCGGTGCAGTCCTTATTCTGTCTTCCACCTGCCTCCTCTCTAACAAGTAGCCCTACACTTTTTCGCAGAAGCTCCTGTGTGCCCTAGCACAAACAATCCCACAGTGTCCATCTCTGCCCAAATCCAAGGTGGTGAATCTCTTTTTCCCCTGTGTAGATCCTGTGTGATCACCATAGAACTGTGGCCAGAGAAATTAATAACCCTTCCTCTGATGTCACTTCAAACCAATTCTGGGGGCAGCTCCTCTTCTACAGAGATTGGTGCCTGCTTGGTTGGGGAAGAAAACAGGGCAGTGGGCAGGTGCCAAATAACATTTGCCTGTGACAATGTAGGCGTCTTTGAAGTAATCAAGTTCCTAGATACAGGTCAGATGTTTATCCTGCCAGAGAAAATAAGCTCATCTCCACATCCAAGCCTTTGTCATTCTCTGTGAGCAGTTTTCACACCTCACCAGGAGGGCTTTTCAGCTGCTAGGTGGCATTGGGAGCTCAAGGAAAAGGATAAGGATAAAAAGTGTTAGCAAAGCATTATGTGGTGCTTATTGCCTACGAGAAGTGAATATTAAATAAGCAGATCCAGCCACTCCTTTATTATTATATTTATAATTGGTCTTACCCAGGCCACCCATGTGTTGATACAGTGTTGAGGGTCTCGAAATGAGCCTCAACGACCCCCTGGGTTCCCCAGTCTGCACCCACCCCTTTGCTTTTTTAAAATTATTATTTATAATATAGGAGCCCCAGTCCCATTCTGGGCACCCACAGCTATGACGGCCGTGGGGGGGGGGGCGCGACTTCTCCTACTGCTCCTGTCAGGTGGGAGAAAACCTATGGTCCCTACCAGCAACTGAGTTGGAAGGGAGTTGAATTGCTCCCTGCCCGTTCTCTTGCAGGCAGGAAACAGTTCAATGTCTCGGGGGATGGTGTCCCCAGGACACTGCAGCCATCGGGCCCGGATGTTGGGTTCACTGTGGACACTGGATGGCTCAGGGATTGGGGGCCCATGCCCCTTCCCCCAAAAATTATTAGGCCCGGCGGGTGGGGTCTAGGGCTCTTATTTGGCTCTGGGTGGGAGCATGCAAACTCTTCCAAATACAAAATGCTGCAGACTTGGGGGATGTGTTCCTCAGGCCTTCCAATGGCTCAAGGAGGGGGGCTGCTTGCCCCCTTTCCCATAAAAATAATATTGTCCCCGGTGGATGGGGTCTCCGGGCCGTCAAATGGCTCAGGGAGTGGGGCCCACAACTCATAAACGAGATGTGCCAAACCCCTAGGGCATCTCCCACCCTGTGGGGGCTTTTCTTTAATAAGAAGTGGAGTGCATGCCTTTTCTTCAACTTTACTGAGGAAGCTCCGTGGTAAAATGTATTTAAAAAAATATGTTTTGGGCCCAGAGAAGGAGGGTGTCCCTCGGAAACGTCCCAGCTAGGCCAAGAGGTTCAGGGTATCCCTATCCTGCACCCTATGTGTTTTTTGTATACTTTTTTTTAGCACAGGCAACTGAGTGCGAGTCCTAAAATGTCTGCGGTAGCATCTTTGTTAATGTGGCAACCAATCAGATCTTTTTGCAGATCCTTCGCATCTATATATAATACATTTTGAACCTTCATTCCCCAAAAATGAATCGAACTTGCGCACCTCCGTACACAGTGTTGTCAACTCGCTAGCCACAGTAAATTAACCATAACTCGGGCCTTCCCCATGCACTGCTTTTAACCTTTCATATTACATCACTTATAGCATGCTAAAATAATAGTACTGATAACACTAACGAGATCTGAAATTCATAGTTTACTGCGGCTAGCAAGTTGAAAACACTGTGTACAGAGGCGCACAAGTTAGATTCATTTCTGGGTGGGATGCAAAATATAGCTTAAAGTTCTAACTATAGATTTTGAATTTCTAATTTTTGAGTAATTTAAGTTGGTTTTGTATATAAATAATAAATTAAGTTTTCCTAACAATAACTAAGCTTAAAACTTTGAGTTTTTTTCATTGAATTTGTATGTTTTTTTATTTTTAAGTTGCTTGTATTTACAGTTGAGTAGAGTGTCCTAGAGAGGCTGGCCATAGAGTGGAGTGCCGTGGAGTGTCATAGACTGGAGTGTTGTCAAGTGGCATAGAGTGGAGTAGGGTGTTTGTTAAGGGGAGTGGCATAGAGTGTATTACAGAGGAGGAGAGTGCCGCAGAGTGGAGTGTCAGAGTGGTGTGGCATAGAGTGGAGTAGAGTGTCATAGAGTGGAGTGGCATGCAGTGGCGTGCCGTGGAGTGTTGTAAACTGTTGTGGCGTAGAGTGGAGAGGCATAGAGTACAGAGGCATAGAGTGGTGAGCATAGAGTGGAGAGGCATAGATTGGGGAGGCAAAATGTGAGGTGGCATAGAGTGGGGTGGCATAGACTAGGGTGGCAGATTGGGGTGACAGAGTGTAGTGACGTGTCTTAGAGTAGAGCAGAGTGGAGTGGGGGGTCATAAAGAGGTGTGTCGTAGAGTGGAGTGGCATAGAGTGGGGTACAGTGCTGTACAGTGGAGTGTCAGAGAGTTTTAGAGTAGAGTGGAGTGGGGGGTCATAAAGAGGTGTGTCGTAGAGTGTAGTAGAATGGAGCGGCATAGAATGGAGTAAAGTTCAGTAGTGGAGTAGAGGGGAGTAGAGTAGAGTAGTGTGTCGTGGAGCAAAGTTATGTGGTGTACAAGGAGTTGGCAGAGTGTTGTACAGTGGAGTAGAGTGCCATAGAAAGGAATAGAGTGTCGGGAGTGGCAAAGTGAAGTACTGTGTTGTAGAGCGGAGTGCCATAGAATGCAGTACAGTGTCGTAGTGTGCAGGGGTGTAGAGTGTTTTGAAATGGAGTACTGTGAGTACAGTGGAGTGGCACAGAGTGGAGAGTCAGAGCGTCTTACAGTCGCGTAGAGTGGAGAAGAGTGTTGTAGAGGGGAGTTGCATACTGTGTAGTACAGTGGAGTAGAGTGGAGTGTCCTAAAGTGGACTAGAGTGGTGTAGAGTTGAGTGTCAATGAGTGGAGTACAGTGTTGTAGAATGTGTTACAGTAGAGTGGCATAGAGTGTCGAGGAGTGACAGCGCAGCTTAAGTTGTTGGAGTGGAGTAGAGTGAAGTAGTGTGGCATAGAGTGAAGTGGCGTGGAGTGGCATAGACAGTTGCACAGAGTGGCATACAGTGGATTAGAGTATCATAGAGATACACAGAGTAGTATAGTGGAGTGGCACACAGCAGCATAGATTAGAGTGGCATGGAGTAGTGAAGTAGACTAGAGTTTAGTAGAGTAGAGTGAAGTAGTGTGCCACAGAGTAGAGTGGAGTAAAGTGTCATAGAGGGAGTTGTGTAGAGTGTTGTATAGGGAAGTAGAGTTTCATAGAGTGCCATACAGTGGATCAGATTGTCATAAATTTGAACAAAGTGGTATAGAGTGTAGTAGAGTGGAGTTCCACAGAGTGCAATACAGAGTTGAAGAGTGGAGAGACGTAAAATGTAGAGTGGTGTACAGTGAGGTGGCGGAGAGTGGGGTGGTGTGTCATACAGTAGAGTGGAGTGTTGTAGAGTAGAGTGGACTGGTGCGTTAGCGTGGCATGTTGTAGAGTGTAGTGGTGTGACCTGGAGTGGTTTGTCAAAGTGTAGTGTGTGGAAGTCGTTGAGTGGAGTGGTATATCATACACTGGAGTAACGTGTCAGAGAGGGCTGGCATGTTGTGGAGTGGAGTGGCGTGTTGTAGAGTGATGTCTAGTGGAATGGAGGGGCATGTAGTAGAATACAGTGTTGTAGAATGGAGTGACATTGAGTGCAGTACAGTGTTGTCGAGTGGAGGACTTTAGAATGTTGTAGAGTGGAGTAGAGTGTCAGAGTGGCATGTCGTAGAGTGGAGTGGTGTGTCAGAGTGGATTGGCATGTCCTAAAGTGTCATCTAGTGGAGTACAATGGCATAGATTGGGGTGGCATAGAGTGGAGTGTAAGAGTGGCGTGGCATGTCATAGCGTGGAGTACCATGTCATAGGCTGGAGTGGTGTGTCAGAGCAGAGTGCAGCGCCGATCGTAGTGTGAAGTGGCCTGGTGTAGAGTGTCATCTAGTGGAGAAGAATGCCGTAGAGAAAACTAGAGCGGTGGAGAGAGGGGGCCTGGCCTCTGACCACTTCTCAGTAATCCAGCTGTGTGGGTCTTATTGGAGGTAACAGGAGGGCTAGTTGGCCCCCAAGGACCATCAAGAGCCAAGGAGACTTCATCCCCCAAGTAGCAGTGTGCCAGGAGGTGTGTTTGAGTGGTGGAGAAAGGGGGAGTGTCCACCAAAACATCTAAGCAAACCCACTGTGTGGGACTAGTTGGAGGTAATAGGAGGGGTAGTTGGACCCCAAGAGCCAAGGGGACTTCCCCCCCTACTAGTAGTGCGCAAGGGGGTGCGTTTGCAGAGTGGTGGAGAAAGGGGGCGTGTCCTCCTACCAGGTCTCAGCAATCCTGCTGTGTGAGACTTACTGGAGGTAACAGGAGGTGTAGTTGGCCCCCAAGGACGTCCTAGGTGTGTGTGCATGTGTGTGTGTGTGTGTGTGTTTATATACATGCGCGCATTAGGTAGGGTTCAGACAAATCTATTAGGTGGGACTCTGATGACACTGCTGAGGGGAAATAGACCCCAGTAAATGAACTATAACTCGGTGTGAGAAGCTAGCCTGGTATATGATGTCCACTTATGTAGGTGGGCACCCTGCACCAGTCCAGACCACCCTTATGGTGATTTAAGAGATCTTAGACAACCTTAGAAAGCTTACTAAGTGGTAGCTGTGGAGAGCAGCCTTCGGGCTTAGTCCAGAAGGAGTGTAAAGCAGTTTGTTTTACCAGAATACAATCTTATGGTATAGATTAAGTGAAAAAGGACCAGACAAAGTATTTATAAAAATATGTATTAATTATATAAAACTCTCTAATATGTTTAGATATCTTCTACATGGAGACAAACACAGTGCACACAATACTTTGTATAGAAATACAGTATATAGCACAAAATAAACAGTGGACCCCAGGGGGGACCAAACCAGATACTAAGAAAGTGGTACAAGAACCAGGACTCTGGTCAAGACAATGTCACAGGACGCAGAAGTGCTGGGGACCCAAGGAATTACCCAAGGTGAGTGACTAGGAACCCCACGGAGAGGCTGTGCAGCGTGGGAACACGACTGTGTGCTCCGTACAAGTCTACATGAAGTTGCGGTAAGATTTTTACAGATTTAGGACCCTTCCCAGTGGACCCTGAGGAAACCCTGTGAAATACAGAAGGTTGGAGAGCCACCCTACCCCTGGATACCCTAGTAGCCATGTTACCTACACCTGGGAACCCGGGTGCATAGGTGTGAAGTAGTGTCGGAAACCGCCGTCAATCCCAATGGAGGACTTTAGGAAAGAGCCGCTGCTGAAGGAGAAAGTGTCCGGTGGAATCCGAAAGAGGATTCTAGATGAGAGGTACCTGCACGCAGAGGGGACAGAGTCTATGTCACTCAGGAGTGACCAGGAGACTTGGAAGACGAATGCCATCCGGTGTTAGGTGTTGCAGGAGAGATGATGATGACCTTGACTCTGCAGCTGTGAAGACCAGGTGACGCTGAGGAAGACCAGGAGCCATGCATGAGCTGTCACATGTCGGATGTCGAGTGCTGAGGGGTCAGTGTCTGGCGGAAGCACAAACAAGCCTTGGTAAAAGCAACAAACACAGAAGTTGAAGAAGGTGCAATGTAGGGACCAGCAAGGTCCAGGGGACTCACCACAAGCAGAGGAGTCAGGACGGGCCAGAGCAATCAGGGGAGCCCAAAAGAAACAAAGGTGACCCTCAAATGGACCCACAGGCCAGAGGCCCTGGAGTCACGAGAGGACCTCGAGCAGCTCACCAAAAGATGCAGGCCACGGTGCAAATGATGCGATGTGGACAAAGACTTTGGTCACTGGAAGTGCTTGAGGATGGGGCTACTTGGAGCCCGAAGATCTTCTTGGAAGGAAGCCAACAAGCGTTTGCAAATACAAGTTGATGCGGTGCACAGGGGTTCGGTTACTGCAGCCCTCACAAGGGATACTGGCATAAAACTTGGTAAGAGGGCAGGACAGGCCTCGAGAGCTGTGGAAAACCACCACCTGTGTTGCAGAACCTTTCGGAGTCTGGAGGAGCTCAGGATCAGCAGACCGGTTGACTTAGTTGCAGTGCCTGTAAATGCAGGGAAGTGACTCCTTCACTTCAAGGGAGATTCCTTCAGGTGTCTTTGATGCCCACAGGCCTTTGAAGGTTCCTGTATGGTGCACAGGCACAGATGATGCAGCAAACTGGAAGGGAGACAAAGTTGAGCCCAAACGAAGTCCAGAGTGCCCAGACGGTAGAAGATGAGGTGTCTAATCTAAATCTTGTTCCATGACGAATCTAGGGACCTACACCCAGGTAAGCCCTTAAGTACTCTAAAGAAAAGGTTGGGACAATTCAGGGGACCCTCCCAGGGGAGGATCTGGACAGGGGGGAGGTTACTCCCATGTTCTTTGTCCAGTCTCGCGCCAGAGCGGGAGCCTACAACTCCCAAGACTAGTTTCAACTGGATTATGCACAGGGACCCCAAATGTGCCCTTCATGCAGACTTAGTGGCGCTGGCAAGCGCACCCACCTGGTCCCAATACTCTAAATCCTGTCTGGGAGGTGGTCACACCTCCCTGTGACAGGATGCCTATTGTTCTGCCTTTCCCTGCTCGAGCTTGGCTCAGCAGCAGGAGGGCAGAATCGTGTCTCTGGTTGGCAGCAACCATTTTGTGCTGTTCGGGTCTAGAAGGTTGGCACCGGGAACACTGAGAGCCTAAAGGAGGGCTCTTCCAGTCCTTGGATTCATACCTCCCACACACCGTTTATGGTGTGGGGGTATGATAACAACACGTATGATACCAAACGTGATAGGATTTGTTGCAGCCAGTTTCGAGATGGTCATTGCGTAATTACACGGTGCCACTCTATATGGTACATGGCTGCTTCACTTACAACCCTGGAGAATGGACTCCGTAGGCTGTAGGGGTGTCCTACTCATGCAGGGGTACCCTCACACTTAGAACCAAGTACCCTGCCTTCAACATTGATAAGGCCTGCTATAGAGTGACTTAAATGTTTTAAGTGCAGTGACCCTAGATATAGGAAACCTATATCTTTAGTAAGTGGTGCTAGCACAAGCTTACACAGGCAGCAATGGCAGACTTGTAGTTCCATTTTGAATGGTCTCCCATGGGTGGCATAATGCATGCTCTGGGTACCTTATGCCCAGGGTACCTTAGTACCATATACTAGGGACTGATAAGGATACCCCGGTATCCAATCTGGGATGTACCAAAGTACTGAACATAACAATTTAAGGGAAAAAGCAGATAGACTGGAGTCTTGGTTAGCAGGATCCAAGTCAGACTAGTCAATAACAACTTAGCACCAGGCAAAAAGTGGGGGTAAAAATGCAGAAGGATCCTACCTTCCAACAACGTCCCTCCTTTAATTACAAAATTAAAAATGCTATAATAACATTTAATTGTAGGAGGACGTTTGTTTTCCGATGACCATTTCGATATTTGTAAATTCAAAGTCTTGTTCATGAACCCGAAAGCCTCTGATTGGGTGGTTGCACAGAAAATAAATCTATTGCTGCCACCATTACAGGACTTGGTTCATTGGTCTCAGATTCCTAAAAAATAGAATAAAAAGAGCTAAAAGAGGGCAGAGGGTGGCATTACCTGCCCTCATTGCTCAGCAGGCAGAGACCTAAAAAACTTCCTCAAAGAACAAAACTAAAAAAAAAAAAAAGTACGCTGAGTCACCCACAAAGGCTTGGTTGCAGGGCTTGACTGACATGTGCAGTGGCCAACCTCCGATGTCAAACCCAGTGCGAGTTGGTCCTATATATAAGAGGTTAGAGTAAGGAACAATTGGATGGCGCTCATGAACTTAGGTTCTAAGTCCTTAAGATACATTTAAAGAACCTTAGAAATTCACTGAAAAAAACACAATTAAGTTAAAGTGACACTATTGTTATAAACCAAAACCTAAAAACCATTAACATGTGCCTGTTATGGTTAGGTAAACTAACCATATCTTGTGTCCCCTGTAATATACTGTGTTTGACCTCATGTATTACATCAGTTATGACATATTAAATTAAATCATTGATGACATCACTGATAAGATCATTGATGACGAAATCCAGTGGCACCAATACTCTGCGCATCTCCCTTAAAGAAAATTATTAATAATAATATTAAGTGGATTAATATTCACAAAGTGTCTCGCCTCAAATGCTGTTGCAAGTAATGATTTACGCATTGTAGTGGTTTTAATTCCACCTAAATTACCTAAAATAAATGAAAATACCATGTGACAATACAGTACCCACTACTACAGAAACATATCTCTCCTAAACAAATACCCAATATAATTTTGATAGTAAAACTTTGCTTTAAAACCCCTGGAGCAGTATTGAGACAGGCAGCATCTTCATAAACTTCTATAAAAGTGAATACAAGACAAAGAAACTCACTATCCCACGTTCACCATCACAATATGAAACAAACAATATATAACACAACTGCAGTAAAAGGTAGAACATTCATCCTGAAACACAACTTCCTTGTATTAGAATCACTCCCATAGAATATAAACAATGCATTCAAACAATTAGACCACACAACCATTGATCAATACAAACACAAACGAAAACATACAGTCTGATGACAAGCATGAAGAGATACACCATTATACACTCAATCACCAACTAACATGCAAAACCGTCTACATCACTATACAAACAAAAAAATAGCATCTCAATGCCATACGTTAACCTCAGTATGTAAATACGCAAACTTATTCACATCATTAACATTTTTTTTTAAAAATATAACTATTACCAACAACAAAACCACTGGATGTTGTCATCGGTGATCTAATCAGTCATGTCATCTACAATGTCATTTGAGAGGTCGTCGGTGATGTCATCAATGATGTCATTTAACATGTCATGACTGATGTCATGTGGGAGGTACAAGCAGTGCGTGACACAAGTTGTGGTTATTTCACCTTAAAACAACTGGCACATTTCTGTGTTCTTTTGGTTTTGTAACCATAATTTCACTTTAAGTGTTGCTTTTTTTCAGTGAAAAAATAATAATTATATATATAATTATATATATGCACCAAATAGGTACTCGCAAATTGCGCATGCAATTTCAAGGGTCCTTTTGGCACCCTTGCAATTTAAGTAATCGCAATTTTAGCGATTACTTAAATAGCGATTTTTGAATTTGGGATGATGCATCCCAAATGCAAAAATTGCGGTCGCAAATCTGCCCCTTTGCGACCGCAATTTACAATGATGCATGTGGCCCCTAAAGTGTAATCTGTGGCTGATACGCAAGTGAAGAGCAGTACTAATAACCTCATATTATAACAGGATCTGCACAAAAAATATAGTATATAGATAATGTAGATAGATAAAGGTGTAAGTTTTTAAGAAATTTGTTAAAAAAAAAGAGTCGGGTTATTCAGCATTGCAGCGGGGCCCAGGGATGACAACTAGGCCAATAAGTGGTTTTCCCCCTCAGAGGCGGTTAGTGACAGACCCCTTCCTAGAGCAAGGATTGGAATTTTTTACTAGGTAGAACCTGAGAAGTCCACATTAGATATATTTTGGTCTGAGATGTGATGAATGAGAGAATTTCCAGCAATGGTCACTTGCTTGATTCGAGGTCTACGCATGACATCAGGTAACATGTAGCCTACTACCATATATAGCACTCCAGACCCTCATGTAGGTTTCTAAGCACTTTAATTATCCACACCCGATGATTCCAAATCAGATTCCTTTGCGAAGCCTTCCAATGGCTGGCTCTCTTGCTGCCCTTGACCGTGCACACGGTGTGCTAGAAAGACAGATTTTAGACCTCCACACCATCTAGAAGGTTTTCTGCTTCACATCTTCAAGGTGCCTTTTAGAACCCTTTCACAGCATTTACCGAACAGGCCAAACTGGCTCCATTTCACTAGAAAGAGAATCAATCAATCGCCTCTGACAAGTTGAGGCTTTGCACTTCTCTCGGGATTGATTGGTCAGGGATCTGGGGGTGACCTTGCACAATTTAAACTGTGACTGACAAGGGGTGGATTGGGCGTCAGGCAATGCAAATTCACCATTAACCAATCAGTGCAGAATACTATTAAGGCATCTTTCTGAATACAGATGGTCTGTCAGTGAAGTTCAGCAAACATAACACGTCTGGAGCCTCCTCACTGGGGAGCCCTGGAGTGATGGCTGCAGCGAACCATCCGCTCATACTGCACACGATGGAGGGGCACCCGCAGGGACACCCCTGCATGCAAGCTTAGGGATGCAGGCAGAGGGGGCTGTTTTTCTCTAGTGATAGAATGGATTAAACTCTCTAACAGTTGATCATAAGAGTGAAATAGACGTATTATGATTTCAGAAAAAAACAGATGTGGTGCAAATATGTTCACTCTAAAATCTGCACAGAAAGTGGATTAAGAGCATATTGTTCCTGTCAAACTTGATAAGTATATTTTAAAATTTGTATGATTTTTATCTGGGAGAAACATCAAATCCTTGGAGTTCTATTACCAGGCACAGCAGAATAGTGCAGAGTGAAATGATATTGGAGTCCTTCCTTGGAACTGCTCGCTCCACCTTCAGATTGAGGACAAGTCAAAGAAAGGTGCAAGGAGGGCCATGGGAACAGAAACAGACGTGGAGAGGATGAATCAAGAAATAATGGAGATGAAAGAAATACATTCACACCATTCCAAAGGCGGTAAAACATAAATAGGGAGAGCAGAGGCCCAACCACGGCCACATTTAGGGGGGGGGGGGGGCTGCTAAAAAATTCCGGGGGGGGGGGGGGCTGACACTTCCAGCAAAATGCAAAGTGGAGCTGCAGGGGCTCAAAGAAGGGGTGAAATCACAACAAAGCCTCGTTAGCAAGTAAATGGTCTTTTAATGACCTGTAAAGTACTCGGGTGCGGCTGTGTGTGTGCCCGGGAAGCTGTCTCAGCCCAGGCTGATACACACAACGGCGGGGGGGAAAGGGGGGTGTCAGCTGAAGCCCTTTGAGCCCAATGGGCGTTGCGCTCCTGGGAGGGAGATATATTTCAGAAGAACACTATGGCAATTCCAGAATTGCAGTGCACTGCTTGATTAAACTTCTATTAGATGTTGTCATTTTTTCAACTTTCCATTATTTGCGTGCCGTCTGGATAGCGTGATCTACCCTGGTGTTACGCCCTTTACGAAGGGCTAAATCAAGGCCCGAAATGCATTGGGTAACATCAAATTCGCGATTGAAGATGTTTATGTTTTCTGACGTGCCCAGACAAAGGCTCGGATGTCCATATCTGAGGCATGAGAAGTTGTTGAAGTACATAAGTGTCACATGAGTGAAAAGAACTATGCAAATCAATGAAGTTGAAAAAAAGCCTGGGAGAACATGAATGAGTCATTGTTGGGAAATTCCGCTCCATTTTTAGAAGAACACTATGGGCCAGATGTACGACGGAAAGTTGCATGCGACTCATTTGCGCATGCAAAAATCCTCTGGGCCATGTACTAACACTATTTTGCGACCTGCAAAATAACATGGTCGTACATCTGGCCCCAAATCTACCAACATGCAAACAGTATAGAAGGATAAAAAGCATACAAAAGTAGACACGGAAGACACAGGTAGAAAAGTATGTGTTCAAATGTGCATGAAGGCAAGTAACAACTTCAGCGGTTGTACACCAGTCAAAAAGACCTGAGTGATTAAAAACGCAATAGAGCAAACATTTGGGAATAATCGGATTTATTGGGAGACTACAAAGAATATGTGCATTAAGAGTGGGCAGAAAACGTGCAGAATGGATGGGCCAAGTACACCTCGTGTCACAACATGATAGATTTTTATCACAAAGTACGTAGTATAGGATAGCCTTACAATAATGACGCCATCCTCATTTTTAGTAATCTCCTTTGAGTTTATATACCACCTTTCTCAATCTTGCCAATTTCAAAAGAAGGTACATTGAAGGAATCCCGAAGACCTGGTAGCTCTCATAAGGGAAATCTTAAGAACAGACAATCTCAAAAACTACTTAGAAAATGTGAGGACAGAAATTCGATTCGCAAAATCAAATGGATTGAAAAAATATTATTTGCCAGGACTAAAAACTAAGCATTCTATTATTGATCTGAAAGACTTACCCCAGCATCCAGACTGAGCACTTTGGCAGGATTCCTAATTGTCTCATTACCTAAAGGAACTATAGACATAAATTGTGGCAGAGGCAAGAGAAGAGGGCTCAGATAATCTAGAAGACCACAAGAGGATTGATTCTGTTGCCAGGAGAAGCCAAGGGTTTCATGCTCAAGCAATGGGGCCTTCAGAGAGCAGCTGGGTGCCTGGGCTGGGAATAGCAAGGGTGGAGGGCGAGGAGGAAGGTGGGTGGGAACATCAGGCAGGACCCCGCTGAGGAGTTGGTATGTTGGGCAGGATCATAATTTCTTGAGAAACTGGTGGATACTGGCAAACTCTAGGAATGTGGAGGAGTGTGGCTCAATGGTTAGAGCGGCAGAACCTGAAGCAGAGTTCTGGCCAGGGACCAGGATTCGATTCCCGCCTCGGCGGGGCTCGGGCTCAATTTCCTCGGACCTGTCTATTCTCGCCTCGGTGCCTATTCTAATCACGGGCCCCACGCTGCAACTCTGGGCAATAGCTTGCTTAGCCTCCACACCGGCCCCAACAGCGCTAAGGATGTCTGGCTTCACCCTGGGGGTGCCCAGGAGTGGACACTTCACAGGGAAAGCCAGGAGGGGTTCCACAGCGGTATGAGTATCAGCGCCAGGAAACCTCAAAAGCGACACCACAAGGTGGCCGTCTGGTGACAGTGCGCTCTATAAGTACCTTGACATTCACATTTACAGGTGCAGCCGGCCAGAGTTTCCATCAGAAAGCTGAGATGGAGCATGTTCACTATGCGTAGGTAAGACGCACATTTACAGAATTTCATAAATGGTACAGCAATAGTTATCACATGGTCCAGTCAAACAAGGAAACCATACAGGTGTCCAAAGACTGAGGTCATGAGATAGGAAGGTAGATGACCTTCAGTCTGTATAAAGATGTAAAATATGTTTGCCTGAACAAGATGTTGGGAAGGGAATACTCTTTACATGGTATACAGGTGTCTACCCTGCCGGACTTCTCGACTGTATTGGAAATGGTATCCCGACTTTGTGTTTGCGCAGCAATCATGCTAATCGAGTGCGCAGGCCTGTCCTCTGTAATTCAAAGTCTAGAACCTGTCCTGTGACACCGAGGGGGGCGCTTAGTGTGCTTTCATGATTGACAAGTGACTACTGTCCATATCTTGAAATAGCCACAAAAAGAGGGTGTGGCAGCATACCAAGGTAATGTGAATCATTAGCATGGCCAGTCTTTTATCCTCTCTCAAACAAGAGATCAGTCTACTGAACCCTCTTGAGTAAGGTTTTGCTTTAAGGAGAACCACAGACCCTTGCACTGATATTCTGTGTGCGTGTCGAGTGCATGCATGTACAGTGGAATTGTAGCACATGTGTGGTAACTGGACTCTGTCTATGGTGAGAGTTTGAACACTGGTACCAGTGGGATCCATTTTGGATGCCCCCTGGTTTAGGATGGCACACAATGGAGGGTGAATAGACCTTCCACAGACAATGGAAGAGGTTTGACTGCATTCCTGTGGCTGGATGGTGAAGACCAAGACACCGAAGTGAGGGAGGGTGGAGACAGGGATACTCTTGTAAATTCAGTAAGGTCCTTGTTAGCAGAGTGCTGCTGCTGATTAGTTCTGCTTGAACATTGTCATTTGATACATGGTAGGGGTGAGAGGTGGGCCTCCATCTTCACTTGTTTAAGGTGAGGAATTTAGGGGCTGAACCAGCTAATTTGCCGTTTCCCTATTTCAAGTTCAGTAAGGTCAGTGATAGCCAGGTGCAGACATCTCAGGGGTTCATTGAGTTCTTGATTAACACTACCTGCTGTGAGAGACATAAGCTAGCACAAAGGCCATCTCTAAGAAGCAACCTGAGAATTACCTTTGAAAAAGAACCAACCCAAACTGGATCCAATACCTTAAACAGCGGATCCACATCCCCTACCTGGAAAATGAGTATAAAGTATAAACCATTCTTTGTGAACAAGGAAGGAAGTGCTCTGCAGAGTACTCAATGGATTGCTATGTGACCATGGCCGATGTCTGTGAAGGGAGGGGACATCATTGGAAGTTTATGCTACATGCTGGAGCAGCTGAGGGTTCGCTGAGTGACAAGATGCCTACTTGCTTCCTGATTAAATGAGAATGCCTGGCCACGCAGGAATAGAGACGGTCTAGGAGGAGAAAGCCAACAGGTTTGCACCATTATGAACACTCAGAGGAAGCCAGCTGCCAGAGGGGTATCCCGATCTTTTCTTTGGAAAAGCATCAATGTTTTGTCCTGAACCCTGCTGTGTGCTTGAGAGAATGAAGCTTCTCCTGCCAGACGTCACAAGTAAACACCCCTTGTTGCAACTGAGGCAGTAAGCTGTGATTGCCCTTGAGGTTGCAACTGCTGAAGATGCGTAGCCTTTGAGGATCCAGCCCAGAGACTGCAACTGTGATAACCGATCACCCATCTGCATCTGACCTTGGAGGCTGCACTGGTCAAAGACGAGTCTTTCTCCTCCCCCACTTCCCATCACCAGTGGATAATGTTCTGAGAGGTCGCTGCTCTGGCCCTATATCATCAAAGCTGTCACTGCAGTGGCCGGTATGTAGCACACGACTGCCATTGCCACCAGGGCTGCATCTTCACCAAGCAGGTAAAAGTGGAATTTTGATGTGAATAGAACCAGAAATTGAGAGCACAGAGAAATCTGCTGCATGAACTAAAGACTTTCAAGTCGAGTCAGTATAAGCACTGAAATGATTTAATATGCATCTAGCCAGTGAGGGTAATCCAGAGTGAACTGGACCTGTGCCTAATCAGTGACTATAGTTAAGCTACATACCGGGGACTGTAGACATCAGCAAAATGTTATAGAAGGGAGGTTGGCCCATGGGTGGAATAGCCCCTCACCTAGGATCGTAGATGAGATTACCTATACCGAAGACTTCCATTGTGCTGTGTAGCATTTCATTTTGCAGTTTGATTTAAGAACTTCTTTTCAACTTAAATATAAGCACTGGCTTAGACAATACGTTACAATGCCTGTTGATCGACTGTTGTGTTTGTGGCTCTTGCTCCCCCACTCTACCTCCCAAAGAACCCTTTGACTGCTCTCCCTCACTACCCTGAGAGTCAAGTGCAGAAAGAGAGTACTTGGCCCAGTTTGCAGAGCCGTAGCAGGACGGACCCCAGGTCACCCATTGCAAAAGACCTCAACCACCACGCTTGGAGTCTAGTAGCCCCTGTCTGCATTGTGGCCCCCCGGACGGGGTCTGACAACTGGCAACAAACGGTGTGGGATCTGCACGTTTTAGCTCTAACTGTCTTGAACAGAACAATACGTTCAGGTTGACCACAGCATTACCGGCACAGTACAATGGTAGATACAAGGTTCATGAGAGTAGACCTTGACACGGAGTACTCAAATCAGTGGAAAGATGATGAAGGGCTCCTACTAACAAGCTTAGGGAAATCCTATTCGGTTGTGTTTGACACCAGTTAGGGAAACTGGGCAGTAGAGAAGAAAAGAAGAAACTGCAATGGACTCCAGAGAAGGGAACCATGATAGAAACCCACAGGGAAGTGCTGTAGTGTCCAGTTCTCTTAGCCCCTTAGCACAGGTTTCCCCCATGTACTCCCCGGGTGTGTCAACAAAGACCTTTCTCCCCTAGCTATCCTTCTGATTTTAAAGTTACAACTGTCAATGACTTCAGGAGTCATTCCCTTGGGAGGGTTATGCTTTTCTGAGACCCTGAAATTGCTGTTGGTGCTCTAAAATCTTAAGGCTAAAGAAGAGAAAGCCATGGAGTTGGAGAGGGAGAAGTTGAGATTAGCACACTGGGAATATAAGTAAAAGAGGTAAGAGATACAGGAGGAATCGGCCAGAAAACAAGGAAGAGCGAGGAAATGGATATGGAAAAGGTAAGACAGGAAAAATAGAACTACAATATGAAGAAATAGAAAGGCAGGAAAAAGAAAAAGAACAGAAACTGGAGAGAGAAAGAAAGAGAGAGAGAGAGAGGGGCATGGGGAGAGAGAGAGGACAGCCTTAGAGGAAGAGAAGCTCAGGAAGGAAGTAGAGATAGCTACATCTGGCAAAGGTAATTCCACCTCTAACTTTGCATGACTATCTGCCAATGTTCAAATGTGGAAGGCCTTGATGTTTTGGAACAGTTTGTGAGTGTAGAGATCATTTATAGAGTGCAATCTTTTGAATGATGTGTCTAAGGCATCCACTTTCATTAGTCATTGGCCCATAGAAGGGAAAGCAGTCATAGGTAAAATGCCTGCAACTGATCAGATGAACTATGAGCAAATGAAGGAAGCTCTGATCAGATGGTTTGGGCTGAAGCTAGCTCAATACCTTTAGAGGTTCAAGGAGAGCAAGAGGGTGGATGGTGTTCCATTTGAAAATTTGATGGTGTGTTGCATGATTGGAATGAGTGGGTGAGAGGAATGGAAGCTGTGGGTTTTCTTGCCCATAACCAGCTGATGACAGAATGACTCAAGAAAGAGTGCTTTATCCCACTTGAGCAATACCTATCTAACTTGACAGAGAAGGATGCAGAGAAACTTGCAGTGTTGACTGACAAGTGGTTAGCTAGCACAGTTAACAAAGTGCTACGGCAGCATGGCTATGAGTCAAAGGGAGAGACACAATTTCAACCGGCTGGTTTCAAACTGGGAGGTAAGGGCCAGAGCAATTCTAAAGGATCCAATAAAGAACACAGACAAATAAGGAATTATGTTCCCAATCAGGAGAACATGGACAAGTGAGGGCAAAAAGGTTCTTCCAAACCCAAAGGGTTTGATTGTTAGAGGTGTTACAAGCATGGGCACTACAAAAAGGGACTGTCAGGTAAGCTGCATTTATTAAAGCAAGGGTGTTGACGATGGGTGAGGGGATCCAAGAGAGCAGCTTGACACTCACCTTAGTAGCAATGGATCTTTGGAAAATGGACCCAGATACCTTAAAGCACATCCATCTAAACACACAGTGATCTGTGTTGGAGGAAGACATCAATGGGAGGAAGGTTCCTGACATGAGGGATACAGGTACTCACAGAACTATGTCTGAA
Source organism: Triturus cristatus (assembly GCF_964204655.1). Classification (NCBI taxonomy): domain Eukaryota; kingdom Metazoa; phylum Chordata; class Amphibia; order Caudata; family Salamandridae; genus Triturus; species Triturus cristatus. Next base: position 1,786,464,545 of record NC_140589.1, on the reverse strand, counting down.
AGGATGAATGTTAACCCCACGAGATTCTCCCTGGTGACAAAGGAACAGGTTGGTGGATAGTGAGGACGACCGGGAGTACTTATTGTCCGAGTTTAGGCTGAAATCAATAACAAGGAGGCCATGGTCAATGTAGGGGTTACAGAGAGAAAGAAGGTGCTGGATTTATCTTGGGCATTGCTTTGATTGCCCCATGTTTAGTATCAAGATCAGAAGCCTACCTGGCTTGTACCACGTCAGTTATGTTGACCAGTGCACAGATGTATGTCAGTCTCAAGAATCGACTGGGTCCTTCCCAAATTTGCACAGACTAGAAAAGGGTAGTGAGTGAATCAGGGCAGACTCTGAAAAAGCACATGCCATTGCATCTTTTGCTTTTCCTCTGGACAGAAGGGTGGTGAAGCATACCTAGTGTTGAGACTCTGGGTTACTGCCAGAAATTCAGGGTTAACCGCAGGAGGGCTACCCAGAAGAGTTATGCCAGGCAGCTGAGTGCCCTACAAGCCAGCAGCTAGCAAGAGGATAGTGATTCCCCTAGCAGACATAAACTTCCCATTGTCACTGCCCCACAAAGTTCCTTCCACATGTCACTTGGGCATCAAAATGACCCAGGAATGGTTGGACTCCTTGTTCTATTGGCCAGGGATGCACTGAGACACAGAGAAGTTCTCTAAAACCTGTGCTACTTGTCACTACTTGGTAAGCTGGGAGGGAAGACCAAGGTATTGTTATTGGCACTGCCAGTAGTAGGTGTTCGATTCAAGCAGGTGGGCATTACTATTGTCAGTCCATTTGACACTGCCTTCTCCCTTCATCATGGGCAAAAAGTACTTCTTGGTTGTGGTGGATCATGACACTGGATATCTAGAGGGGGCACCTCTGAGGTGTACGACGGTGAGCATAGTAGACCAGTACTGCTGGGGAGTTTTCAAGGGTTGGATTTTATGAAACTGATTTCTGTCAAGGGAACAAATGTCATCTCCTCCTCTTGGAGAGAGATGTTGGAGAAAGCTGGTATGACCTAACACTTCTCCGGTGCATCCCACCCACAGACCAGTGGGGTGGCAGAAAGGTTTCACAATACCTTAAAGAGCATGAAGGGAACCCTGTTAGAGAACCTTAGGAGGGAATGGGACCATCACCTGCCATGTCACTTGCCCTACTACAGAGAAATGCAGCAGAAAGGTGTTGCAGAAAGTCCCTTAAAACAGCATCTAGTGCGTGGACCACTCATCTTATTTAGAGAATGTTGGTAAGGAACTTCAGAAACACCACAAAAGGATGTGGTGGATTGAGTGACTGGCCACAGGAAGTTGATGATGCAATACAAGAGACAGGCAAAGGAAAATGAAGCATGCAAAGAGTAAGAGAGTTAAGCCAAAACGTAGCCAGCCCTTCCATCATTTTAGGTTCGGGATATTTAGTTTTCTGCACCCTATAGATTAAATTCACTAGTGCATCTTAATGATACTATAAGACTAATGAATGCAAGATCTTACCATGAGCTGACATAAGATCAAATCAATGCTGCAGCTTTCCTTGAAATCTAATGTAGAAGATTCAATTGTTAGCTACGATTTTATTTGGTTATTCAGAGTGGGACTTGAACAGACAACCCAATGTTTTATTTTTCTGACCACAGGAAAGACATCTTTGCCAATAGTCATAAATTCACATTCCAAACTGAGGTTCAGATTTAGAGTTTGGTGGAAGGGGTACTCCATTGCAGCAGCAACAAATTACTCTCTACGCCACACCTTCGGCTCACCCACCTGATTAAAAGGTGGGCGGACCGAAAGTGTTGACCACACAGCATACTATGGTTCCATCGCCGGCTTACACCTCCGACTGCTCGATGTACTACTGGCAGTCAGAGGTTGGCATCCAAATGACCCCCTATTTAGTGTGAGCAGTTGGATTGCTTTTTTTTGCCTTTGAACAATAAAAAAACATAGTGACGTACTGGTGTGGGGCACATTAGTTTTAGATTTTTCCATAACTTCTGGAGTTTGTTTTAAAAAAATATAAAGTGTCTTAAAAGTCTAATGGAGCCGTACATCCAACACTTACAACATTGACAGGCACCTCAGTGATAGTGGTTCCTGTCTATGATAAAAGATGTTAGCGGGATCGGTGGACATCTCTAGCTTTCGTAGACAGCATGTCTGTCAGGGCAGCAGAGTATTTTACATACAACCGTCTACCAAACTGTAAATCAGAACCTCGTTTTACAGAATTTGGTGCTGCTGAGAATTTAGTAAGAGAACACTGAGTACCAAGATTCAGAAGCCGAGAAGGTCTGCTGAGTCCCCTTCTCGAACGCCAAAAGACAGGGGACTTGCTCTACTATCCACGGTGCTACACTGCATTGAAGAATATATGTGCCAAGTTCCCAGTTAGTAGGAAAAAAATAGAAGGAGAATGCCCTCTGCATGGTGCACACCTATGCCACCTGCCTTGAGTGCCGGAATATGACATCCTGGCTTTTGTTTATTTTAAGCCCAACCCCATGCTAAACTACTTTGTGCAGAGGTCTACGCTTATCCATTGACCCGAGTGAGGTTGTGGACCTGTCTTGGACCTGAGGAGCCACACCAGGGGCAGATTTACGAGCCCCTTGCGCCACTTTTGCACCGCCGTTGCGTCACTTCTGTGACGCAGCGGCAGCATAAACCATGAGCCACGTTGCGCCCTATTTACAACGTGACACATCTAGGGAGATGAGTCACGTTGTAAAGCCCTGTGCCACATGAAACCTGCATCAAGTTTCATGTGAGCGTTCTGGCGCAGGCAGGGGCGTTCTGGCGCAGTAAAGCCTCCTAAAGTGCTGTTTATTCCTTGCCACATGATGCGCCGCATAGTAAATGCAGCGCATCTGTGGTGGTGCAAGGATAAACTTGCGTGATACATCATCATAAATCTGCCCCCAGGTGTGCTCGCCTTTGCAACAGTGGATAACTCTTCCTAACAGGAGTTAGCATATAGCGAGGCAGTGGCTGCATACTGTGTTTTTGTGTATCAGTAGTCACGGCCAGACCTTTTATATGTGTCTCATGTAAAGTCCTCTCGCTACAGATTAACCCAAAATCTAGTACTAACATCCCTACACATGTATGCTATGTATGATCTGTACAACATGTTATGTTCATTTGTAAAGCACACTATCACCCCGAGGGTATCCTGGTGCTGAGCAGGTGTGTGCGTGCGCCTAGCCCTGCCTATGGTAGGTTGGTTAAATGAAAAGCCAGGTCTTCAGTTTCTTGAGGAATTCAAGAAGAAAGGAGAAGGCTCTGATGTGAAATGGGAGGTTGTCCTATGCTTTAGGAGTAATGTAAGAGAACCTCCTGATCTGGTTCTGTGTATATTTGAGATGTGGGTCAGTAGGAGTCCTGCGGAGTGGAGGTGTCTGGGTGATTGGTGGAAGGAGATGCGACTTCCCAGGTAGGTGTTGCCTGAGTTTTGTAGTGTCTTGAATGTGTGTGTGTGTGTGCGTGTGTGTGTGTGAGTGAGAGGAGTGTGAAATTAGAGCAGTTGTGTAATCAGGAGCCAGTGTAGTTCCCTGAGGAGTGGTGTGATGTGAGTTCTGTGTGGGAGCTTGAGGATGAGTCTGACTGCCGAGTTCTGAATAGTTTGTAGCCTTCTAGTGAGGTGCTTGGTGCTCCCGGCATAGAGGATGCGCCCATAGTACAATTTTCTGGTGACTAGGGCATGAGTGACAGTTTATCTAGTGTCATTTGGGAGCCATTTGAAGAACTTCATCATCATCTACAGGAGATGTCAAAGCAGGATGCAGTAATGGCGTTGGCTGATGTGGTTATGTCCAGTTTGTTGTCTGTGATTATTCTCAGGTTCCTAGAGTGGCCATTATGGGTGTGGGTTCAAGTTTATCTGCCTAACATTTGGAGCCCCATGGTGAGGTGTTCACTACTTCTGGCCTGTTGGTTTGAGCTTGAGACAGCTTTCAACCAGTTAGCAAATTCGGTCATGCAGGCGTGAACTTGTTTCTTGTGTTGAGGTCTTGTCCGAAAGGGTAAGTATGAGTTGCATTTCATCTGCATAGGAGATGATGTTGATATTGTTTGCACAGATGATGTTGGCCAGAGGAATCATGTGTCAGTTGAAGAGGTTTGGGCTGAGCGATGAACCTGGAGACAGTCCGCAGATGAGTTTGTGGGCTTCTGTGGAGTAAGGTGTCAGGCTTACAGTTTGTGTTCTATCTGTAAAGAAGGAGCAGATCTAGCAGAAAGTGGGTCCTTAGATGCTAATTTCATGCATGTGCCTGATGAGGACAGGGTGTGAGGTCTTGTCAAATGCTTCAGAGCAGTCCAGGAGAATGTGAGCTGTTGTGTATCCTCTGTCAAAGATCATGAGGATGTTGTCTGTGGGCGTGATGAATAGGGTTTCTGTAATTTGGTTGGGCCTGGATCCGGACTGGGTGGTGTTGAGGAGCTGGTGGTTGCTGAGGTGGTCGGTGAGGTGTTCTTGGGTCAGCAGATGGTTTTCGAGCAGGACGTGACGGTGGTATCTTTCTAGGTTTCCGGGAATGTGGACGAGTTGAAGGAGGCATTGAGGATGGGTGTTAGTGCTTCGCTGACTGGCAGGAGTCCTTTGGTGAACACGTGGTGGGGTCAAGGGACAGATGGAGCCAAATGGTCTTATAGCTGATGGGGATCTGATTGGGCATGGGGCGGAGGTGGTGGGCCTGACAGTCCTCCAGCAACGGATCTGCGGCGGCCCATGTGAGACATGTATCAGAAGGAGGCACAGGATGACTGTCGTTTAGCATATATAGGACCACCAGTATGTTTCTTGCCGAATTATCAATACCCGAGGCTCTGTGGTTTTGTGATCTTAATATTGGGCCGCAGGAGGGACCACAAATGTAACCCTAGCGAGTCCACAACTGACTGCTTGGTGGTCTAGCTGCTTGAAGCCAGGTGACTAGGCGTTCACTGCCAATGCGCCCCTATGCTCTATGACTGTGGGGGTATGCAGCTGGGTTGTAGTATCGCACTTGGTCAGGGGTGTGTTGACTATTAGAAGCTTGCTGTTTATTGTACAACTGCTAGATCTGTTCCTTTCTCCGTTTTCAACAAACTGCCCAAAGTTCAGCTGGCTCAATGTTTGTAAGAGGATCACACAGACCGGCGAGGCCTCCACCAACGACTCTCACCTGGTAGTCCCCCCGTGCAATCGAGGGGAGCCGCCCCTATGCCTCTCCCTGATAAGCTGCTCTGCAGTTCGCTAGATGGTTTTTTGCAGGAAACCAGTGATGTCACTTCCTGTGTAGATGGATGATGGAGAATCCGCTGCTGTCACTTACCTGTGAAGATAGATTATGGAAAATCCAATTATGTCACTTCCTGTGCAAATGGATGATGGGAAATCTAGTGATGTAACCTCCTGTGCATATGGGCAATTGGAAATACATGAAAAGTAAGTAAATGAAGTACAGTGAAGGAGGTCTTCCGGTTCCATTCTGGAATCTCCTGGCCTGTTCATGTGCACAAGATGAAAGTGAGGTTTCTTTCCCAGACAGTGGAATTGTATTGCTGACATTCCTGAGACTGAATAAAGCGGACCTAGATATTGAAGTGGGAGAAGAAGAGAGAGTACTTCACTTAGAAAGTCGATTAGGTACCCTTACATGCAGAGGGATGTTGATTCATCTTACTGAGCACTGCCACTTGGCAGATGGTGTGGGGGGAGGGGAGCGGGGGTTTGAATAGTAGAACTGTAGTCTTGGCAGTTTCATAGTGTGAACGATCCATTAGTTGAAGCCAGCCTTTTGTGTCTGTTCTTCATCACTGTCAGTGTGACTGTTAAGAACACACCTCTTCGTGCCTCTTTTATTGGTGCTCCACGCTGGAGAAAACTCTACGGTGAGAGGCATTATTCTACCCAAAGTCTGAGTCTGGAAGACAGCCCCAGAAGGAAATGTAAAAGCTGAATAATCCCAAAGCAGTTCTGAAGTTGCAGACACAGAATTCACATACTTTATCTTCTGTACTTTTATACGGTTTGGAGCTGTTGACCCGCATATATTCCAGTTCCAAGTTCTCGCTGACCAAGGAGGGGATATTCTGCAGAGTGGGCAGAAAACTGCTCTGCAATGAGGGCTGGTGTCTGCCATGTAGCCAGCTCCCAAGAGGTGAGGGAACATGACTTGGAATCTGATTTGAATGAAGAGCTATTCTGCAGACCAGAGAGAACACTGTAGGTACACGGATGGACGCAGCTCCTTGATAAATGAGTTACAACAGGAGACGTCCCCTCTTGACATCTGATCAAGTTGTAGAGTACTCGCGCCCAAGATAGGGGATCAAGTACGGTATGATGTCTTCATTTCACTTGAATGTAGAGGTGCTTTTCTAGTTTAGGAGGGATTTTCATCTGTATATCTTTAATCGCCCTGATGAATGTCCGAGACCATTAATTAAGTTAGTTTATGGGCCGAAACAAGTTGGCAGTAAATTAGATGCGAGGCTCATGCTCCCTTTAACGCATTAATGGATTTGAGGTTCATAGTACCCATAAACATCTCCTGTAGTTCTTTTAACCATACCTAGGGTACCTAATAATAAAGGGATATCCTATAGGGTTACCCTAAGGTATTTTTATGTGGATCCCTGGAATTATCTAGGAGTCATAATGTATTAAGAACTCCCTCATACTCGTGAGGTTGAGTCCATCCTGGTAGTACCATCTTACCAAGAAGTGTTGAGGAAGCCTATAATGAAGCATGCTACATTACATGGGTGAGGCTTCCTTATCCAGAACTACTGGATCTGGTCTTTCACCTAGGTGCATTTAATACAGTTTATATTGTTCTTCTGCATTCCCTTTTCACGCTCTGTACTCATTGTGGTTAGACGCTGAACTGAAGCACTTTGAACTACCCTCTGTGAAAGAAGAGATGAGTAGAGAGAAACCCCTGCAGGAGTTGATTGCCAGTGTTGACAAGAAGAGGTTGACCCTTGTCTGAAGCTCTGTCCACCAGAGACACCTGAGAGTGTAACCTAGATCAGAGCCTGTCTCACTCGCTGAAGGAGAGGATTTACTTCACTTGCTCAAAGTGTGCCAGAGAGGATCATGCTGCCAAACTGGCAATTGGTAAGTCTTTGGCATGTGTCTGAACAGATTTCTGCGAAGCCCCTGAAACTTGCCCGAAGTGTGGCCGAATGGATTCTGAAGTGGTTAGCCTGCAACACTTGCCCACAGTGTGTCTGACTGGATGGCACTTCTGTACTGGACTGCTGCTAGAGCAAAACCTTGCCTGATGGGGAATGTCATTGCAGCCCCTAATGTGGCTTTGTGAGGTGCTGCCCCGAAGTGCATCCGATCAGACTATGACACCACTGCTGGACCTGTAAAGACCGTAGCTCCAGCTCAACTGCTGACATCTGGACTCAAAAGAACAAAGCAGACTGTGTTGCTGCCTCAACTCCAAGACCTGCCAACAGAGCAGCTGACTCACCCGCCAGTACATGTGGAAGAAAGACCCTGCGGTACTACGGGATATGCAACTTCCTACCAACTAATCGTGTTCCCAGAAGAAGGTTAATACTCTGAAGACAGTTTGCGATCCTGAGCGCAACCGCCTCTTGACTTCAACACTCAACGTGTCTTCCCCAAGGGGAAAGAGGATAAGGAGTGATTCATGCAAGGGCCTGCAATGAGGACCTGCACTGATGAGAAAACGGAGACTGAGCACACATTCTGCCTGAGAGGGGGGAGCAATGCACCTGTGACCAACATCTACACCAGACTTGCCTCATCGTATATAAGAAGGGGAGGTAGAGGGTAAACATTGGAGGTACCTTGCCCCAGGTACTGTGGCCCTGTACCAGAGACTCAGAGTGTCTGCAATATTGTTGTGTGGAGTATTGTGTTTTAAAGTGTATGAACATTCTTCTTGGCTTGACAATCAGTGTCTACACTGCTGAGTGTCTATTTCGTGCTCATTTTGTTGTACCCCCACAGTAACCAGACTGTGACGTCTCGCCATCGCTACCACTGTGAGTTAAGTGCTGAAGGGTTTCAGATGGCCTATTTTACAGAGCAAAAGTAGGACAGATCCTCGGACGTCAGAAGTGAAAGACCCCAGCCCCGAAGGTTGTGAGCCAGTATCCCTTGCTTGCCAAGTGGCCCCACAAATGGGTTCTGACAATGGGTAAACAAATCCACTGGGAAACCTTGTACATCTTGATTGAAAAGTTGGCACCAAACCCACTGTTGGATCTGACCCTTTTGCAGGGTGTCCCTCAGATTTTTGCCTTCTGTTGATTAACTCATCTTTTTGTTTGCATTATGACTCTGTGCACTTTTTCCCTGCTAACCAGTGGTAAAGTGATTGTGCTCTCTCCCTAAAACATGGTACAATTGGCACATTTAATGTTCTTGTAAGTCCCTAGTGAATGGTGCTGCATGCACCCAGGGCCTTTAAATAAATTGCTACTGAGGGGCAGCAGCACTCCTTGTTCCTCCCACTAAAGTAGCCTTTTAAAATAGATTTCAGGCCTGCCACTGCAGCCTGTACTGCAGTTTACACTGCCATGTCGACCAGGCCAAAATAAAACTTCTGACAGGCCTAAACATTCCTTGTACTACATATAAGTCACCCCGAAGGTAGTCCATTAAGGATGATAGGCCAGGGTTGAATGTATTTATAAGGTAGGACATGTATTTAAGTTTTACATGTCCTTGCAGTGAAAAAACCCCAATGACAGGTTCCACTGTTGTAAGGTCTATGCCTCCCATTGACTAACACTGTTACCTTATTATATTTATTAAGCGAAAGGACAGGGGATCCTTTCACACAAAGGCTGGCACCAGATATAAATATTGGACCTCCAGAGCCACTTTTCAGAACATTCTTGGGCCTGTAAACATTTTAGAAGGACTGCTTTGCTGCTGAGGACTGCCTTGCTGCTGAGGACTGCCTTGCTGCTGAGGACTGCCTTGCTGTCTGAGAAGGAAGACTGAATCTGCTCCCTTCATCCCAGACTAACCTGAGTGACTCCAAGGGTCAGTTGGCTGACCTCCTGCATGAGCTACAGGGACATAGATTTCAGACGCCTCCCTGCAACTGCCGGGCTGACGTGCTGCATTGAACCTGCAACTGGACCTGCCTGAGCCCTGTGGGCCTCTGCTGGAGCAAGTTTCTGATTATCAAGAGGTGCACCTCAGGTAGATTACCCTAGGCTGCCATTAGTTTGGTCTCCTCCAAAGAAGGAAAGGTGAAATCCTGAAGTTTGGGCTCTTCATGACTGTGAACTGGTCTCTTCGCGCTGAGACCATGATGACCACCAATGTGAATCTCCAGTGACACCTGCCCTTTGTGATACAGCGATTGCCAGCATCGACCGACAATGCTAGATATGCACTCTGCACTGCAGCAGTGGCAGCACATGGTGACCGCCAAAGCGAAACTCCAGCAACAACCATCTGCGACACCGACTGGCTCTTTGCACTACAATGATGACAGCCTGCGACACCTGACCTGCTCTTTGCGCTACACTGATGACCATCCACAAAGCTTTTCCTGCTCCTTGTATTCTCCTCCACGACGAACGGCACTGTTCAGGCCAGACTTTGAGAAAGTAACTTTTTCAGCGTGACTAACCTCATCCCTGTATCTGACCCAAGCTCCATCACGGTCGCCCGATACTTATGACTTTCCCCAGGTCTAGTACAACCAGATGTCTGCTGTGGCACTGTGAGACCTGGCATCTTTTGGCATGTTTCCCCAGTCTTTTTGCTTTCTGACCTCCCAGCTTTGACTCTGTTTTTTGCTGGTTTAGTGTCTCTGCACACTTTCTCATTGCTGTTCAGTGTTAAAGTGCAAGTGCTCATATTGTAAAAACTGTGTTATGGATTGGTGTTTCCATGATTGGCATATTTGATTTACTGGTAAGTCACTAGTACAGTGCACTGAGCGTGCCAGGGCCTCTAAATAAAATGCTACTAGTGAGCCGACAGCACTCATTGTGCCACCCACAGAAGTAGCCCTGTAATGGTAACTCAGACCTGCCGCTGCAGAGTCTGCGTGCAGTGCACCCACTTGCCAAGCCCTAATCTTCCCTTGTCTTACACCGAAGTAACTCCTAAGGTAGGACCAAGGTACCCCTGTGGGCAGGGTGCTGTGTATATTAAAGGTAGGACTTTTACTGGTCGTTTTTTACTATGGAAAGTATCTGTCTCATAGGATTGAATGGGAGTTTTACTTATAACATCTGATAATCTGATAAGCATAACATCACATTGGGACAAGATAGGGAAAGGGAGTTTAATATGCCTGGACTAAGAATGTAAAAATGCATCTTCTAGTAAAGATGATTTTTATGTTCTGTGTTTCAAAATAACACTTTTAGAAAGTAGGTATTTTCGTGCTTAGCCATTCTGTGTGCCTCTGCTGGGTTTGTGGATTAACTGGCTGGTTTTGGAGTGACAGGGGCTGGGGATGTGCATTCTCTTCAGAAAGCCACGGGGGGGGGTCGAGGTGTGTACTGCCTTTCCTGGATGAGACAGGACTGGGCTGAATAGACCTGGCCTGCATTTAGAGTAGTGGGATGAGATTTCCTTGCACTTGAATTGGCCTGGTCTGCTTTAGACAATGCTGTCTCCACCTCCTGCTGGGAAGCTGGGCCAGAGAGGGCCAAACTGGTTTGGACTAAGCACAGACACTCTCTGCCTGAAAGGACAAAGGAATTTTGAGTATAAATATTGGGCCTTGACCCCAGAATTTTAGAACTCGCTGAAATCAAGAAGAAGTGAAGAAGGAGAAGTACTGCCCTTTTGCTGTGTTGTTGCTTCATTGGGTTGGCCTGTAGTTGCTGCTTCTGGCTTGGGCAGTGAAAGGACTGAACTGAACTTTCTTTACTTGCGCTGAATATCTCTAAGGGATGCCCATTGCAGTTAGCCCATTGCAGTCAGCCTTCTTTCCACTGTGTGCCAGAGCAGATTGCGGGAGACAAGGAACGGACCGGGACTGGGAGTGTAGCAGGAGAAGGAACTACACTCCCCAGGGTCCCTTGCTGTGATTTGCCCCATCGCGCACCCGCCAGCGTCATCGGAGCGCCAGGAGGCGCAGTCGAAAGTACCCAGGGGGCTCCCGCCGTGCGGGACGCCCATTGCAGTTAGCCCATTGCAGTCAGCCTTCTTTCCACTGTGTGCCAGAGCGGATTGTGGGAGACAAGGAACGGACCGGGACCGGGAGTGTAGCAGGAGAAGGAACTACACTCCCCAGGGTCCATTGCAGTGATTCGCGCCGTCGCGCACCCGCCAGCATCATCGGAGCGCCAGGAGGCGCAGTCAAAAGTACCGAGGGGGCTCCCGCCGCCCGGAACGCGCGCGGGCATGCCTGGGCCAAGGACGGGCCCGTCTGCGCCCGTCAGCGGCCGAAGGAGGACGGGCAGGGCCACACCATTGATCGAGGTAGTTGGAAATCTATTGCTGGAGCAATAAGGTACTGTTGAAGAGTTGCCCTGACTCACCTGGGGGGGTTACTGTGTTACTGTATTGCATTGCACTGTGGGACTTTAACATAAGTAAAAAGTTAATAACTGGGCAGGGGTTTGTGGGGACCTTGGACGCTTTCCTTTTACTCACGAGATTGAACTAACTGAAAGGAGGCTATCCTTGGAGCCCCAGTGCCCACCTATGCAAAATTCCCTTCCCTCCACTCTGCCATCCTCTAGTGTGACAGAGACTGAGGAGATCTCACTCCTCTTAAATGGATTAGAGGTCATGGGCTCGGGGCCAGTGGCGGTGACGGTACCGGTAATTAGTGAGACTATGCTTAGGTCTCCAGTCACAACCAGGGGCGAGAAGGCTAAGACTGCGCAGGGTCATACCCTTGCGCCTCCATCCAAGAAAAAGAAAGGGCAGGATAGTCATAAACCAGCTCAGCCTACGTCGAACCACACAGGTCGGAAACCCTCCCAACCCCGCGCTGAGCAGACCCAAGACAAAACATCGGCTATGAATGAGGGGACCACCGTGGAATCCTCAAATAATCTAATAAATGAGGATTTTCAACGCAAGCTGGAATTAACGTTATCTCTTCTTCTTGATCCTGTAATTCAAAACCAGGCTAGCTAACCTAGAAACAATTATATCGACTCCCTCGCAATTACCATTGGTGAACTCTGGGAGGAAAGAGGATACCTCACTTAGTATTCAGCCAGGGTGCAGTGGCCCTAATTAGGATCAACCAATCTCCAATCCAGGCGTCTGTCATAGGCCCAATATAGGTCTTGGTAACATGGAGAGTGGAAGTGTAGTCTCCTCTTCATATATCGGTGGTGCATCACAGTGTGCATCACAGGGTCATGTCTTACCCTGACAGGGTCCTCTTGCAATAAAGCAAGCAGGGATAACCGCACCCAACTTGGGAGTGGCCCACCTCTGAACCCGATGAGGAGAAAGTTCCCTGCTCGCAAGGTCACTCAGAACTTAGTTACAAATTTACACCTACCCCCAGAAGTAACGCCGTACACCGTGGTGTTGGCTAATGTTCCCATGCTGCCAGGTAGTAATAATGAGCACTGGTCATCTCTGCGTAACAAATCTCTCCATTTTCTTAGTGCCAGGACTGGGATCAATATCAATCTTTTATACTCAGAATATAAGATGGCACGTAGAATTGGTTGGGTGAGCCAATCTAGGAAGTCACGTAAAGGGGATTGTATTGTCCTATCATTTAGGTCTCCGGACTTTGTCCATCTAATCCTGGATAGGGCGGGCAAAGGGCCAGCCAGATTAGATGAGCCAGCCAAATTACCCCTGGGGTACTTCTATCCGCCATCTTTTTATCCTCCATCCATTTATCCATGGCATGTCTCTAGGGAGGAGTGTACATACGGTAGCCACCCAAGATTTAATGTCCCAATTAGTAACCGTTTTGACATCTTTAATACACTGGACAATATTGATTGACAACCACATGTGAGGAATCACCATAGTTCTCCCGGCGGGCAAGTAAGGCAGCTGGGAGATAGGGTGTTAATGTATACTAACAGACCTTATATCTCAGCAGAGGAGTTAAATCATATACCCTCCGGGGAATGTAAAGTGGTTGAAGCCCAGGATAACACGTTTTCTGCTGGGGTAGAGACCCCATCTATGGATTCTTTAAGTATGCATACTACCGCGGATGATGTCAAACTAAATGGCTCCGCTCCTCGGGTCCAGACATCTCCACAACTATCATCTAATTTACGGTTTAAAGCGGGGCAGCAGAGAAGCTATGAAGCTGGCAATTCTTCTAACATGGGGGTAGCCAGCTCCTCCTCTGCCAATACGAATACTGGGTGTAGCCTCGTATCTTGGAACATATCAGGTCTACATTCCAAGATTAGCAATCCCCTATGGTCTGAAGATATATATTAAAATATGAAATTATCTGTCTACAGGAAACATGGCTGAAGGACCCCATACATCTGAATGGCTATAGAACATTTAATACCCAAGTGATAGGGGGATTTCATAGCAGAGCCAAAGGTGGGCTTTGTAAATATGTATCTAACAAGTTAAATATTGTTAAGACCGAGTCCCAGCTCGTGTCCCCCTATTATCAACTACTAACTCTGTATCTAACTGTCTCTCACTCAGTGACATTGGTTAATTTTTATTATAATATTCCACCTGATAATGTCCCTAAGGTGGTCAACACACTCTTTAAAGAGTTAAGAATTTTGTGTAACGTAAAGGGCTCTGAGAATATGCTTATCGTGTGTGGGGATTTTAATTGTGCCCTGTGTCCCTTTGAGGACGACAGGATATGTGGTTTTAATGTGGAAGAAGGCATACATAACACTCATTTCTGTCACTCAAATACAGGGGAACTTTTTAATGAACTGGTGTTTAATTTAGATCTAGGTTTTGTCAATGACATACATACTAGACCTGTTCTGATACCACAGACTTTTAATGGCAGAGGCCTTTGTTCCACAATAGATTACATTTTTTTTATCAAATATGTTTGCTTTTAGACTACTCACCTTCTCAGTCGATACAATCTCAGTGAGTGATAATTTTCCTTTATGCGTTACGATGACTCTCCCTGTGTGTAGTCAGGGAAGAGACAAACAGGCGGTAGACGAGGCTTTGGCTAATTTAAAACTTGCCAAAGTCAATGGATATACGCTTCGCTGGAACATGATAGATCCTGATGCAGTAAATAAATCACTAATTACAAGGTGTAGATCGGCCTTTGAAACTTGCCTGAATGAACAAGCTTCCCCTGAGAGTATCCTATCCTCATTCCAAGATGTAGCAGTCGCGGTACGGGATGTAATGTTCAAACAAGGTGGCAAAACGTTTTCCCCTCAGCGGTGGTTTGACTCAATTTGCACCCGTGCACATTCTCTTTTAAAACAGGAATTGCACAACATTCCAAGGAATGTTACCAAAATTAGACAGGCTAGAAAGAACTATAAATCAGCTCTTTTGAACAGGAAGAATGCACTTAGCAAAGAAGCCTGGGAGATGCCTACATCGGCCGCACAATCTAAAGACAGTGCCGCCTTTTGGAAAGCGGTTAAAACACCATTCCTGACTCCTGCCGGGGGCCCAACTGTCGAAGTAGCCATTACAGAGGGTCAATGGGACGAACATTTTTCTAAGATATATAATGGTCCATGTACCTCTAATGGCCAGGATAGTGAAAACCAAGGAACTATTAATCAGTCACTAGATCTATACTTTAGTATTGATGAAGTAAGCAGGGCACTCTCCCTAAGCACAGGTGGGAAAGTTTCAGGTCCCGATGGGATCCCTGTGGACTTGTACAAGTCCAATGTAATCTTGTGGGTACCCATAATCACACAAATAATCAACGCAAGCTGTGAGGTTGCTTTCCCACCAACCTGGGTCGAATCCACCATCGTCCCCATATTTAAAAAGGGGGACCGCCAGGACCCCACCTGCTACAGGCCCATTTCTTTATTAGATTCCAAGGCCAAGGTTGTGGGTCGTATCATCTTGGAACACCTACAGCTTTGGGCAGAGGAAAATCAAATCTTATCCGATATCCAATATGGATGTCGAGAAGGATTAGGGACCGTGGAGCAGAGTTTAAACTTAGCGATTCTCATGGGGCCAAAAAGGGAAATTTGTATCTAGTCTTCGTCGATCTCACGGCCGCTTTTGATTGCGTAAGGCACTCAAAGCTCTGGGAAATTTTAGAATCACTGGGGGGTTGATAGTAATATTATTCATTTTATACGCCGCCTCTATAATGGAGCAAAATCACGTGTGCGATTTGGTTTGGGAGGAGAACGCACTGTCTCTTTCGCAATTGGAAGTGGGGTTAGGCAAGGTTGTGTCCTAGCCCCCTTCCTTTTTAACCTTTACATTAATGGGTTAGGACAGGCACTTCTCAAAGAAACCCAAGATTTCCCGCAAATAGGCAATCGTCCCATTCCAGCATTGTTATATGAGAACAATGCCGTGAATATGTTTCGCACCCAGATTGGCTTACAAAAGACCTTAAACAACTTTTTTAATTTTATGAAGGAGCTGGATCTCAGAATTAATATCATGAAAACCTTTACAATGAGATGTGGCCGCGGAATCCAGAAGTGCAGGGACATTTTTGTGGAGGGAAATCCGTTAGTCACAACCAACAGCTTTTAATATCTAGGCATTTCGTTCAGCCATAATGACACCTGGGCCGAAGCTGTTGCAGCCAAAAAGCTGGCACTTATTAGAACGACTGCTTTAGCCAGCTTTGCAAAAACACTGGGACGTAAACCACTTCTGGAACTTCTAAAAATGTACTAAGCAAAATGCGTTACTTATGGGGCTGGGATTTGGGGTTTTGCGGACACTAACTCAATACAATTAGTTTAGAACTTCTTTTTAAAATACATTTTATCTGCATCTTCTGGTACCTCCACTTATGTTACTCATGCCGAACTGGGTCTTCCATACATATCCGACCTCATAAAATTAGAGCCAATTCTTATGTGGCACAGGATTTGGTCAAGTGACGAGACTACATTTGATAGGGACTTACTACAGGATAGTCTCAGGCTGGACGGTGCACAAAGGATCCCATGGGTTAAGTTTATCCGTGAATTTACACAAGATATGGGCAATCCGGAATATTTTACTAACCCTAGCACTATCACCCTGGTAGCCAGGAAAAATCTTAGAAAAGAGGCCCTTTCTTTCCTGGAAAGCCTTAGACTACCGGGGGAAATCATCAAGCCTAGCGTTTTGCAGCACCAGATGGTTCTTACAACTTTTAGCTTGCAGCCATAATTAGTATTTGTACCGGGTGGCTTTGATAGGTTTTTATTATTAAGATTTAGATTGGGAACAATACATAGACTTGTCTCTTTCCCCAACTTGAATGATTGGGCAAGCAAGCTACAACCATGTCCATGTGATAGCTTTTCACCTCAATCATCTTTACACACTGTTTTATTTTGTAAATTCTATATGGAGATAAGAAAGACCTGGATACTTCAGATTTTACGGAAATGGGGACTGAGACAATGCCGCCCTGCTTTTATTAAACTCCGGTTTTTAGAAAATGAACATGTTTCTCGGAGGATATCCATGTTTCTTAAAAAAACTCTCCACCAGAGAAAGAGTATTGTTTTTCAGGACTGAGAAGGTGGCTCTTTTTACATGCATTTTTATTTACTCTTATCAGTTTTTGAATATGAGATATTTTAAAGGAACATTCTTTATCTGGATATTGTATTTAAATTCTCTGATGAAAATGTATTGTATTTTATCTGTGCTTTTTATGATTGTTATATCACAATCGAAATAAAGCTTTGTTCTGATTTTGATTCTCTAAGGGCTTGAAGTAGAGCTTGCCTCCTGTTTTGAAGTCTCAGCGACTGCAAAGACTTCACCAATCTCTGGGTACTGTTTCTGGAACCACTGTTTCAGTTGCCACAGAGAAGCGAAAAGCAACCGACTCCGTCGCTGGCTCTGTGTCCTGAAGGCACCACCGCATCTCGCACCGCAACCCTGCTCACCGACGACGACTGCCGCCATAAAGCCGCTGCTTGCACCATGACCTGTGGGCACCGCACTCCGCACCGGCTCGCCGCCTTGGTCTCACGACGCCATAGCTGCCTGCTGACCTCGACACCCAGGGCCGGATTGAGGCTGGGGGCATCGCTCGTATGTTTCACGACACACCGCCTCAGCCCACACAGCAGTCTGGGATGACGGACGCCAGCTCCCACTAACCGGCTCTGTCGCTTGCACCGCAACCTGCCAGCACCACAGAGAGCACCGCCACGCGCACCGCACCATAAGCCTTGGTCTCACGACATCGTCTGGACGATCGTCACTGAGCCACTGCCTTTGCCGCATCGTGAGGGCACCGCACCCTGCACCACTTCCATTTTGCAATGCAACCGCGACAGTTGCCCCAACCGACTTGCACCAGCATGTCGATTGCACCAAAAAGGTACTGTTCACGAATCTGTCAACGCTTTAGCTGGCCCATACCAATGCGGTCGGCTGGAACTGTTAGACTCTGTTGTTTTAAGCATTGCGGTAGCCCCGGACGGAGCTACCGACTCGGAAGAACTGTGTTTTTGAGATATTTCTGCAATTTAAAGGATATCTTGCAATGTGTATATTTTCAAGAACTGTATGTTGGATTCTTATCGTTTTGGTCTTGTTTTGGATATATAAAAAAATAATGGATATTTTTCTAAACTTGGAGTGTTTTCACTATATTACTGTTGGTTATGTGCAAATGCTTTACACACTGCCTCTGAGATAAGCCTGTCTGCTCGTGCCAAGCTACCAAGGGGGTGAGTAGGGGTTATTTTTGGAGTGTAACTCCCTTACCCTGACTAGAAGGAAGGGTGCCTACTTGGACAAAGGTGCAAACCATTGCCAACTTGAGACCCCCATTTCTAACAGGCACTTTGTGCTTTTAGGTGCTATATACACTAAAAACTTTAAAACTGCATATCTTTGGTTTTACTGGTTGGATTTATCCTCTGGTATCATTTTATTTATTAGAGTTTACTCTGAAATGGTTTGGGATTTTTCTTGTGTTATGATTTCACTTTACTACTGTTTGTTTGCTACATAAATAATTTACACATTGCCTGTAAGTTAAGCCTGACTGCTTGTGTGCCAAGCATCAAAGGGTTGAACCCAGGTTAGTTTAGTGACTTTTGTGGTTCACCCAGACCGGCTGTTTCCTGAGTGGGCGTTCCATCCCTCTTTACCAATAAATAATTTCTCAGACTCATCATGAATCAGGAAGGAGAAAAGAGCCCAGCAAGAATATCCAGAAGTAGAATCCAGAAGAAGCTCCAAGTGTAAAGATCAAAAGCTAGGAACAAAAATAGTAATAAAGGGAAGAAGATCGCAACCAATAATAAGGGTATAAATGTGTTGCAACACATCCTTCACTTTGAAAGGAACTAACATTACAGGAAAAATCTCCATTTTCTCATGGCTTGAGAACTTCAGTTAACATTCAGTGGGCAATCCACCATCTTGGAAAGGGGAGGGTTTAAGGCTGGCTATGGCACCTTTCTGTTTTTATTTTCTAAACAAAGAAGTCCAAGTTTGACAACTTTCACCCAGCATCACCTTCTGAGAATCTAGCGTCACGTCCTCCAGTGCGCACAAGGAACACCCCTTTTGGGTGAATGCGAGTGCAGTGATAACAGAGCAGTTAAAGCTGCACATGCGCTCAGCCACTTGCTAAGTGAAGCATCTCTGAACACACCACCTGCCAAAGTGAGCAGTGATCCTTCCTCTTTGGCCCAAGCCAGGCCACCAGTAAAGTCTTGGATCAGCTCTTGCCGTAGATAAAACACAGGGTTGGGCGACTCTCCAACATGCAAATGACACCTATATTTACATCAAAATCCATCAGTAAGACCTCTCTTCAAGATGTTACGTTGAAGAGGTATATCCATCCGCCTGGGTAGTTATTATCTTCAGCTAAATATCTGAGGTTTGGAAGGATAAACTGTGTGCCACTGGAATAGGTATGGAGACCTCCACCCTCCCCACATTTCCGAGATTCAGTCATGCAGGAGTTGAATTTAAATGTTAAAATCCTTGAAGGGAGGTGCACACCACACTCGCTCCCTCTTAGACAGAACGCGAGGGGGGACTGTACAGAATTGACATTGGTGATCATGCCAACAAGAAACACCTAAGAAAGTGGAAGGAAAAATATTTAGATTTGGCACGGGATGTTTTTCAGAATGTTAAGAGGTGTGCGGCATAGAGTGTGGGTGGGATCATAGCGTTTCACGAAGTGTGAAGAGAAGAAGGTGTTGTACTATGGACCCATCGAGATAGACGGTAAGTAGGTGACGTGCTAAAGTTTCACTAATATCCAAGTATAAATGTCCTGCACTCAGCTCTGTCCTTGCCTGAGAGCCAAAGAGTTTGATATGCGCGTAAAGAGTTTATCACATTGTCAAAGGGGAGACCAGGTATTGTGAAAGCCACACCAGTAAACTACGAAAGTAATCATGGCTATTTATGACCAAAGGGTTGATCAGGGCTTTGTTAATTTGCAAAGGCAGAAAAGGGCATATTTTAAAGATGTTTAAACTTGGAACATCTGGTAGTGGCTTTGATTAATAACTCAAGCTTCATCATCAGGTTAAATTGTACACTGAGGGGCAGATTTACAAGAAAGTGACGCATCTGTACAGATGCGTCACTTTCCCTGCGCCACCCTTAGAAACCCTTGCGCCACCATAGATGCGTCATATTTACAATACGGCGCACTATGGCGCAAGGATTGACAGATGCGTCAGAAATTCTGACGCATCTGATGGCGGAAAGGTCACGCATTGCTGGAGTCGTGTCGCAAGCATGACGCAAATCCAGCAATGCATGTTGAGGCCTATTACCACTACACTCCGTCACTACTTACGCCTGCTTGAAGCAGGCGTAAGATTTTGACGCAGTGGCGTCCTAAAAGTGGTGCAGTGAAATCTTGTAGATTTCACTGAGTCACTTTTACGAGGCCTTCCTGCGTGCGAACGCCCACCCTGCATACATTATACCGGACGCAGGTATAATGTGACGCAGGGCTTTAAAACGTGACGCATCTCCCTAGATCCGTCGCGTTGTAAATAGGCTGCATTGTTTGCGCCGCTGTTGCGTCAAAAAAGTGACGCAATGGCGGTGCAAGGAGGCGCAAGGGGCTTGTAAATCTGCCCCTGAGGCTCCTGGAAGAGGGCGGAGATGGAAGACCGTCACAGGGAGCAGGCATGGGCGCAGGCAGAATCCTGAGGGAAGGCAGCAGAAAAGCAGTTTATCTGCATTGTTAACAAACTGAGTTTTCAGGGGCAGCAAGAAGCATTGTGGTGAAGCAGGCGCGTGTTTTGGATTGCTGGCGGGTTGTAAATAGAAGAAAATCAAATAATATCTGTTCATCTCCAGCATACTGACACCAGAGGCAGCCGTAAGAGGATACTAATTCACCAAGGTGATAGTATCTGGATAAAAAGAGGGTGACCCGGGACTGGTCACCCAACCGACATTGCAAGGTGGATAAGAGCGAGCACCAGGAGACCGATAAGGAGCAGATGGATAGAAAAGAGAGAAGCAGTTGAGGGCTGTGTTTTGACTAACTTGAAAGCAAAGGTTGCTAGTGTGGCTGGTCAACTGAGCTCCGTTTAACCAAAACTAGGAGAGGCAGTGGTGGGGGTCAGGGGTTATGAAGTTGGACATGTACGACAAGGCCTTTGCTTTGGATTGGAGAGGAGGACTCGGCGCCCACACTTTGACTCGAAAAGAACAAGAATAAGCGAAACACACCTTTAAAACACTCTGCTAGCCAAAGAAGGCGTACACAAGAAAGGTGAAGGTTCCATGCACAAGGAAGTCTAGAGCACTTACTAGTTTGCTCCCCACTAGACAAATGGTAACATATTGAGATATTTGAAAAGGGTTTTGTAGAATTTAAGAGGGCCCGGGTCCCAAATACTCTGCACTCAACCTCCAAAGCCATGCAATCCAACACAAAAATCATCTTCATGCCCATCTTCGACTGAGGTGGTGTGGGTTCCGTAGCCAGAGCTTTGGGAGGAGGGTTCCTCATACACGTGGCCGGACTCGAGCTGCCGCATCCCATTGCACATGCTTCTGTATATATCACCATTTCAGTCTATCCCGGGTGTCTTATGTATGTCAAAGAGGGCTGGATCCATGCCAGGCTTTCAAGATAACCAGACAATATAACTTTACATCTAATTAATACAACTTGAACTCAAGAACACCTGGTACATATCTGGACCTTAGTTGGACAACTCTGTTGTAGATTCACCTCTTGCCGTTCCATTTAACCGAGACCTCAGCCTCATGTGTGAATGTTTTCCTATCAGATATTTGCTGATTAGGGCTTCTAACATTATTATTTTTTTTAAATCAGGTTCTTTCTAGTATTTTTTGAGAATGTGCTTTGGCCAAGATCACACTTTGTAATGCGATTTATAATGCCCATTGCAAATCTAATAAAAACAGAGTGGAGGAATTTGGGTATCAAAGCCAGTGAATGAACAAGGAAATCACATCCTGTACAAGTAAAGTATGCGGGTTGAAATCCGAAGCTCACGATAAGATGCAGCGCGTCATTGCCATAAACCCTGCCTCCCGCTCTGGGTGATATCTGCGGCATCAGGGCAGTGACGCGTTCGTATCCGTTCGCGTTAGGTACCGCGGAATGTATATGCGCATCGCTGCTTTAGAAGGAAGTCTGCCTTGCTGTCGAAAGCCTCCAAGTCGCAGTGTCGATAATTGGGATATCATTAGAGGTCATTACATGTCATTCTGTCAATACTAATTATCCATGAGATTAGCGGTGCTGCAGGGGCTCATCCAATCAGCGGGTGACCTCACCTACTCAATAGAGATGCACGGAAAAAGACAGGGTCGCGAGATGAGGAGGTCACCCTATGTATTGTGATAAAATAGGCACCCCTGGCGAGGTACTCGGCTATTTACATGGGCAAACATTGCACAACCGAGAGAAAAACGCCTGCTTAACCTACGCGCAGAGTTACGTCCATGAGGACAGACAGTGGCGTAACAAAAGCCCCCGCAGCCCCACGATGCGAGCGAGCCGCCCCCTCAGAAAAGCTACGGGGTCCCCCTCCGGCCCTGGCAGGTCCCTGGCTTGAAAGCTCCAAACTGGGTCCGGAGCGTGGGAGGGAGGCTGCATGTACTTTGCCGGATGGGGGGGAGGGGCGGCTCTAGTTATGCTACGCCACTGCATCAGGACATGTTCCCCCGGACAGCTGTCTCTTACAGAGGCATACTCTACCCGCCCACCGCCGTAACTGGTCTAATGGCAGGGCGTACTCGCCTTGCCCTCCATTAAGTTTCACTTTCCCACAATGCATCTGTGGTGTTCTTCACAACATTTGAAGAAAGGGCCACAGCCCGAATGCCCCATTGAATATACTCCAGCTAGCTAATGCATGGCATACTTACCGCTTCTGCTTAGGGACATGATGATGGAGGGGGGGGAGGGGGAGGAGGAGAAGGAGAAAGAGAGACAGAGAGACAGAGAGAGAGAGAGAGAGAGAGAGAGAGAGAGAGAGAGAGGCATACTGTGTAGTTTCAGACCAGCAAGCTGACCAGGAAAAGGTGAACAGAGCCAACGGGATGCAGCTCACCATATCTACCACGACAAAGTCCACAAAGTGCTTATTGGCTGCCTGGACTCAACAACGCTCTGATGCTCGAGCGGCAGAAGTAAAGGCTGTGACAAGAAAACTCGAAGCCTGCTTCTGCACAAGAGAGCCAGGCTCATCAATGAACAAAGACGTCCCAAAGAGAGCGCTCTTGTCTTCACTCCACATCATGTTGTCCAGGAAGGCCCTGTCACGGCTTCTCATCAGGCGTGATTACACCTGAAGATCTTGCTAGTGTGAAAGAAAGACTTGTACTGTTGGCTATTAGAGGCTCAATCAACCTATGATAGGCAGACCGGAGGAAAACAAGTGTGTGGTAAAGGTCCGGAGGAAAACAAAGGTAAGCCACCAGCATGCGCTCCTGTGTCTCTGCCGCTTCCTACCCACAGCAGCTGTCCAGATGCTGCCACCAGATGCCTTACAACCCGTGTGTGTATAAGTAATTGACAATTACTTCACTGAATAAGTTACAACTGACAGAAGACTTACAAACCCCAGAAAAGTTACAGTCATTACAATGACCCACATGTGGCTTCACCACCCTGGGTCAATCCCACAAAACAGGTCCTTCAGACATCTTACTAGGACCTGATCTGGATATCCATGTCATAAGAGCGACTGGACTGGTGACAACAGAACCCTACTAGTCCTGCAGAGACGCGCAATGCTCCTACCACATATTGTGAGACTGGAATTCATTCTGACTGGAGTCAGATACACTCTCAGGACCACTCTGCTACGTCCCAAACACATCCTTGTCACTTTGTTCCTCTGAAGCGACAGCCGACCACCGAAGGTGAACCTCGTCACACCACGGGTATCCTGATACGGTCTCCAGCATGCCGTGATCTTGATCCGCGTGCCTGGAGGCATTTTAAGATGGACTTGGCTGGGACTCCTTTGCAGTCTCACAGTGGTACAGCATTGTCATAGGTAATTCCTATGTTATTACGTCAAAGGCGTGTCATTACCCAAGAGAGGAACTCAGGGCAGCTCCACTGAAAGATACCAGATTCGGAGGTGGCGCAAATGAAAACCCCAGAAACTAGTCTCCAGGGCCCTGAAAGCCAGTCATTAGAAATAAAGCATTAGCAACAAGTTCCCACGAGTTCAATAAATCTCTTTTGCTGATACTGTTTTAATTGTTGGACAATGGTTACTTACTGTCACAGGAGTCAGCAAGGTGGACTGACCTCAAACTCTCTGGGTATCAACCTGCTGATTGCCACAGCACATCTGCAGCAGTTGTTTACATCCTGAATATGTCCACAGCCAGCAGACAGGGAATACCTGGAGGTCTAGTGACAATGTCCTTATTGCAGCTTGAATTTTGCACCAAGTGCCTACAACTCTCCTGCGGTTTGATATTTAAGTCAGGGAAAGACCTATTGCATGTCCTACTGTGTGTTTTGGTTTCTACTGTTGGTCCTTGGAGCAATGCTATGTTCATGAGAACATATTCTCAGGATGCCGCATCATTAGACGGTTGTCTTTCACATATGCATGCACTCACCTCCGACATGCACCACTGATTGAAAAAAAGGGAGCTGGGTGCACGTTCCTGCAGGACAAGCAGGATCGTATCCAACTAGATGGGAGGGATGGGAAATTACATTGGAATAGCTTGACACCAAGAATACAGAAAGCAGGACACATTGCGAGTCACCCTTAATCGGTCTATCTCAGTTCTTAAAGGGTGAGAAGACTATAAAGTTAGACATAAGCCTTGAAGTTGGCGGAAACAATATTTGGCTTGAAGAAGAATCTGTGCCTGTCGAGTACTTTGATGGGAGCTCTTCCTCAGTAAGAAGCGCTTGAAGAAAGCAAATGGCTGCCCTGAAGGCCACAGCAGTAGGGTGGTCCCTTTGAAAGCCACAGAGCAGTCTTAACTTTGATGTTGTGGACACCTGATTTCTGGAAGACACATTTAAATAAAGAGCATCTGGAGATGCCGAAGGTTATCCAGCCTGCACTAGAGTTTGAAAGCCTTCCTACCAGGAGCATCCACACCGGAGCTAACGAATACCACAGGAACGATCCTGGCTTTACCGGTGCTACTTCAAGACATTGTAGTGCCCACTCCCCTGTCGGAGTAAAATACATCCATATGTCTTTCAGATTTCTAGAATATAAAAAGAGTTACTTCTCTCATGTGGTTATCGTACCAAAGGAAGGAGCTAGTTACAGAGATTGACATGGGTGTCCATGCAAACCGTGGGGCTGAAGGATCAGATTTTAGGGAAACACTGAAGATATTGATGCACCATTGATTGAGATGAAATGAAAGAAAAATATCTTTTCCGGGTACCAGTTGAATTTTACATTAGCTATTGTTTTTTCAGACTAGGCGTTAGCCAACATAGCTAGAGCACTATTTGGAGGTGAAGACAAGCATCCGCTCATCTCGATGGTGGTTGGCTGCTGCAGTTCTAACCTGCAAGGGAACCCATGTAAACTGTGATCCCTCCAGGGATCACTGCCTTTGCATTGAACAGCTTATTTCAGGCTGGAACTTTGACATACTTCTAACATGTACGCGGGCACACACTGAGCACTATGGGCATGGCTACTGGGATCAGAATGTGGCCAAAGACCGTGCTCTGGGCCCAATGTCAGGCTCCTGGATATGTGGTTGGAGGCCATGCTTTGAGTCCTCTGGTCATGGCAGGAATCCATGACAGTGGGTGCTGTAGGCGTGCCTTGTGTTTAGTGCCCAGTGACTAAAGCAGAAGGCTATGACAACGGGCAATGAAAACAGGAGCAATGCACACCGGGCATAACTGATGAACATGCCATGTTCCTAGTGCGATCAGCAGTAGGTACAAGCAGCACCCAAGTACTGCATTAGGCACATCCATTAGCTGCTGCCCACTGAAAGAAGCCACAGCGATTACCCAATAAGAACTAAGGACAGGGGTACTTGGTAGTAACAACCATGGCTCAAGGCCTGTATACATTGCTGACTCTTCAGGACCAAGGGATGTGCCCTCTAAAAAAGGGAGGCAAGGGGATAGGACATGCCTGTACACCACTCCCTGTGCCCAGAAGGTATTGTGGGCAGGGGACAAAGTATGAATACATTATTACCCATTAGATTGTCGTGGACATCACTTTTCACTATATTACTGTCATTACAGTTGTTATAAGCATTCGAAAGGCTTTGACTCCACTGTCAGGTATCAGATATGCTCATAGGGTTTATATGAAGACACACGGCCGTAGCACCGCTGTCAGGTAATAGATGTGCAGCAAATCTAAAGACAAGCGGCAGAGTGCTCACGGTGATCAAATGCAGCCGGAAAGCTGCAGATACATCAAAGCCAACAGAGGCACCTGCAGACATTCAATGGTGATGACAGGCAATCCCATACCATAGCTGCCTTAGCAGATCTAAACGATGCCATCTTGTTCTTCCAAAGTGCCCTAGTATAGCTAAATGTTTGTGTTTTGTGCTCAAGGTGTACTCGTATCCCTGGCATAATATCCCCCAAAAGTGCAATGAAAAACAAGAATATCGATCATCAATTGGTGACATCACTTATCACGCCATTTATTGGTGAACTACAACTTTTCTAATAACCAGGGTTGAAACCATACAAATCAGCCTGGCACAGAAACAGTAGAAACTTTGTAATTACGGGCAGGGTGGGGATTCAGAGGTAGTCCAGGGGCTCCTCTGGGGGCACCTTGGGTGCCTGTAGTAGTTGTGTAACTCCAGCCACATTGAGATAGGCATGAATCACTCTTGTGGACAGTGAATGGTTGATGCAGCGAATGCTGATGACGTCACGACATCGGTCCAGGTTATCAAGGCACATGCCAACATTGTGCCTGGTTGGGAAGAAGGCAGTCCACCTTAGCTAGGAGGATGATCTGTATACTGGCGGGCCTTGGACCCAGACGTCTGTGAATCTCCTACCTAAGTGTAGATAAAGAGTAGGATCACTTGCAAGGGCCAGACCATACACTATGTGGCAGGTGCATTCCCTGCTTCAAAGAGTGGCTGGTATCTGGAGATGGTGCTCTGCTGGAATTTTTACACTATGAGGAAGTCACCTTCTAAGAACAAGTCTAGTGTTCAGGGTCAATGTTATCCATCCTTGTTTTGTTCACTTTGGAGAGCGTGTTCTCTTGTAGAGAGGAAAACTGTGTGATAAGCAGTAAGGATTCGGAAAACGGGAACAAAAACAGCCATTATAAAAAGCATTGGTAAATGCATTAGGTTTTGCCTATGGGATTAATAATAAGTTAAGAGGTGTGGGAGCAGTGTCTGAATGCAGGGAGAATGGTGTGAGTGTCCTCTGTGCAGGGTGAGTGTTGCATGAATGAAGGTTGATAAGTGTCTGAGTGCAGGGTGAAAGTGCCTCCATGCATGGTGACTGATGTGTGTTCAGTGCAGGATAAGAATTGGGTGCGTGCACAGGGTGAGAGATGTTACCCTGTACAAGGTAAGAGGTGCGCGAGTATAGGATGAGCGTATAAGTGCACGATGAGCGGTTTGAGTTCAGGGTGAGAGGTGTGGCTGGAGGGTGAGGGGGAATGTGAGTGCTGGGTGAGAGGTATGTCAATGGTGCGCAAGTGCAGAGTCAGCACTGTGTGGGTGGTGGATGGGCAGTATGGTACTTCTTGCAGCGCTTCTGTGTCCTAATATGCCGGAGACAGCTCTGACATTGCACCGCTCACCTCACCTGGCTCCCGGCGAAGCACCAGTAGCGGCTCGTGGTGGGAGTGCCGTGGGGCAGTGGGCTGGTGAGGGAGGGACAGGGTGGGAGTTAGTAAACTCCAGCTCACGACCAACCGCAGTAATGTAAATAAATAAAACAAATGCGTTTCAGCATGCGCATTGAAATTTGTTTTATTTATTTACATTACTCCGGTCGGCCGTGAGCCGGAGTTTACTACCCCCTGCCCCTCCCCCGCCCCACGGCACTTCCTCCATAAGTGGCTACTGCGAAGTACAGCTTTTCTGTTTTACCACATTGTAATATCGGGCCCCAGGCCTATAAATGAAACGCTCGTGGACACAGGTGTACTAGTGGTGGTCAGTGTAATGCCTGCCACGCCCAGAGCCCTGGGCTTTTTATTAACATTTGTGCGTGCCGTCCGAGGGGACGTCGGGCTCACCCAACTCCGGCTACGCTGGGGGGGGTGTGACCCTAACACACGCGCGCGGACCCTCGGGCAATGGTTCGGTCCGTCGCGCAACATTACATTCCTGCTTTACCCAGAATTGAAACCCACCGAAACTAGTCGCCTATAGCGACCCAACAGTTTAACAGTCTCTAACAAAAGTCCTATGGAAAACAAAGGAACAGTCTTACTTGGTTGTCTGTTGGAGGGGCAGCCTTCCCTCACTCCCACAGTTGACAGCGAGCCACAAAGTCTCTGTACCTCTGGGATGGTCGCGGGTGCGGGCGTAGGTGATACTGGCTCTGGCTGCGCCCATCTGATTGGGTGAGAAACATGTCCTCTGAGCCGTCCGCCACCACCGGGTCTGGGCGGCTCGGCGCCGCTTGTGGCACCTCCTCCCTTTCAGTTGACGCCGAAGAGTCCTTTCCGGCGTTCTCCGCCCTCCGGGGCTCTTCCGCTCCTGGGGGGTTCCGAGGGCTGTGAGATGGGGTTGGGTAGTAGTCTTCAAACTCCTGGAGGTCTTCCTCCTCTTCGCGCGGGGTTTTCTTGAAGAATGACACGTTTCTAGTTACTTTTTCGCCGCCTCTGACGGCCGTGACCAGGGTCCCTTGTACATTGGTGACAATCCATGGGGCCAGCTCGAAGGGCAGGCGGAATTTTCCCCCGGGGTGCCGGTCTTTCACTAGCACTTGGTCGCCGACCTGGATTGTACTGTCCGCCGCTCTCCGCCGCCGGGAGGCTTCTTGGTTCGTTTTTAGTCGATTTTCTGTGGAGCGATTGGGTGGGTCTGGTGCTGACTCCCACACAGGGTGGTGCGGGATAGTGTCCCGGATCGCTCGGCCCAGACATAGGTGGCTCGGGGGAACCCCGGTGGTGCAGTGGGGTGTCAGCCGGTACTCCCGCAGGAATTGGTAGAGAGCTAGCTCGACGTTGAGGCCGTCTGCCAGGGCAATCTGAACAGTTTTGTTTAGAGTCCTCATCAATCTCTCAACCTCTCCGTTTGCTTGCGGCCACCGTGGGGTTATGCGGCGGTGTTTGATGCCGTGGGATTGCAGGTACTCGGCCAGTTCTGTGCCGTTGAATGGTGGACCGTTGTCCGTGCGCAGCTCACTTAGGAGTCCGTGGGTGGCCATGACCTTCTCCAGCTTGGGGATCACGTCTGCTGCTGCTGTTGAGGGGACAATCTCCAACCTCGGGGTATCGCGAGTAGTCATCTACCACAACTAGCATGTGTCGTCCTCCAGGTAGACTGCCGAAATCGGCGCTGGCTCGCACCCACGGCGAGGTCGGGCCTTCTTCCGTGATCACGGGTGCTGGGGGGTCGGGTAGGCTGGTCGCCAAACACACCGGGCACCGCTGGACCGTGTCTTCAACCAACTTGTCGAGTCCCGGGAACCAGAGCTTGCACCTGAGGCGGTTCTTCGACTTGACAATGCCTTGGTGAGCGCCATGCGCCAGGAGGGCGGCCCGTTGGGTGAGGCTGCCGGGCAGTACCAGGCGGGGGCCTCTCAGGAGACATCCTTCGGGGGACACCGATAACTCGTTCCTGACGATGTAGAGCGCTTTCAGTGACGCCTGGGCCTCGGGCGTGCGAAAGGACGACGGGCTTTGGAGCGGCTTCCAATCTCCAGACGCGACCGCTCTGATGGCCATCTGCAGACAGTCGTCTCCTTCGGTAGCCAGCGCAACCTCTTTGAGGGACATCGGCAGGGGTCGGGACCTTTCCACAATCATCCGGACATATTCCTCGGTAGCGGCCGCCTCCGTGGCTTCCACGTCCGTGGCCGGGCGGGCGTGTCTGGACAGGAAATCTGCCGGATTTCGGGCGCCTGGTCGGTACTCAACAGTGAATTGGAACTCTTGGAGCTGGAGGACCCATTTCTCTATCCGCGGGGGAGGGCGTGATGACGAGCCTTGGAACAGCGGGACTAGGGGCTTGTGATCAGTGATCACCACAAACGGGTGTCCATACAGGTAGATGTGGAAATGGCGGCACCCCCACAGGATCGCAATGGCCTCCTTCTCGATCTGCGAGTACCGCTGCTCCGTTGGCGTGAGTGTTCTGCTGGCGTACGCGACGGGGGCCCACTCTCCGCACCTCTGCTGCTGGGCTAGCACGGCTCCTAGGCCTGTCGGGCTGGCGTCCACTATGAGTTGTGAATCGAGCCGGGGGTCGAAGTACGCTAGGGTGGTGTCAGCCGAGAGCGCCTCTTTGGTTCTCTGGAACGACTCTTGCTGTGCGGGGCCCCACTCCCAGGTGGCGGAGGCTTTGGTGAGGTCGCGGAGGGGCCCCGTGAGGTCAGACAGGTCTCGGATGAACCTCCCGCAATATGTGACCATTCCCAGGAAACTGCGGACAGCCGTCACGGAGGTAGGCGCGGGGGCCGCGTGTATGTCCTTAACCTTATCCGGGTCCGGGCCTATCCCTTGGTCGGAGAATCGGTATCCGAAGAAGCTAATGTCTTTGCGCAGGAAGTCACATTTGTCTCTGTGGAGGGTAAGGCCTCGTTCCTGCAGCCGGGAGAACACGGCTCGGAGGCGTCGGATATGTTCATCTAGAGTAGGGGCATGGACGAGGATGTCGTCGCTGACGTTCAAGACTCCGTCCAGCCCCTGCAGGACATTCTGGATAATGTTCTGGAACACCTCCGCTGCGCTCGAGATCCCAAAATTGAGCCGGGTGTAGCGCCAGAGGCCGGCGTGCGTGGAAAATGTGGTGATTGGGCGGGAATCGGGGTGCAACGGGATCTGGTGGTATCCCGACCTCAGGTCCATCTTGGAGAACCATTTGGAGCCTGATAGCTCTCCCACGATGTCGTCGATGGTCGGCGTCAGGTGGCGCTCGCGTCTGATGGCCAGGTTGGGGACGCGCATGTCCACACAGATCCGCACTGCGTCCGGCTGTTTCGGTTTTTTCGCCACCACGATGGGTGACACCCATGGGGTGGGTCCGCTTACCCGTTCGATAATTCCCGCTTGCTCCAGTGTCCGTAGTTCGGCTTCCACTTTGGGTCGTAGGTGGAACGCGATGCGTCGATGCCGGAGGGCTACTGGGGCGACTGTCCTGTCGATGTGGAGGTGTACGGCGGGTCCTCTGAGGCACCCGATTCCGTTGAATAGGGCTGTGTGCTCCTGCACCAGATGGTCGAGATTACTTGTTTGGACGGTGAGGGCGAAGTGGATCAGGCCCAGGTCTTGGGCTGTCCGGCACCCCACTAGGAATCCTGTCCCTTCCTGTGACACGTATATTTTGGTGGGCAGCCGGGTGGTGTCGTGGGATAGGTCTGTCCTGAAAGCCCCGCACAGGCGTAGGGGGCGATGGGTGCCGTAGGCATACACTTGCACCCTCGTTGGCCGGAGTGGTGGAGCGCTCCTCAGCGTCCGGTATACGCTGGCCGCCATCAGGTTGATGGAGGCACCGGTGTCGATCAGAGCCGGTACGGCCTGGTCCTGTACTGAGACTGTGCACATGGGTCCGGTTGACGGGGTCGCGGCCAGGGTGTTGAGCATCCGCACCACGTGCACCGAGGCGACATCCGCTTCGTCGTCGTCATCCATGTCGCTGTTGGCGGAGGTGCTGGGTAGGGGTGCCAGTTGTCTCACCCTCCTGGGCGGGCCTCCTTGCTTCTTCCTTGATGTGGACAGGCATACACTCGCAAAGTGGTTGGCTTTGCCACATGCGCTGCAGATTTTGCCTTGGGCCGGGCACGCCCCTTTGTGTGGTGTCGCTCCTCCACACCATACACAAGCTCGGCTGGGAGACGGTTGGACAGGCCTCGGGCTCCTCCGCTGGGGATGCTTCGTGCGGGTGTCGGCTACCTCTGCCGTGATGGCGCACACCGGTTCTGTTTTGATGGTGACCGCGGCTCTGGCCTTGGACAGTTCCTTCGAGCGGCCTAGCGTGAGGATGTCGCGCATCGGCATGTTGTCCGCCTCCAGTACCCTTTCACGGAGCTTGGACGACGCGCAGCCTTGGATGAACTGTGCGTGGATCTCGTCGTCCGCATCGGGGAGTGTGCACGTGCTGGCAAGTTTTTTGAGCCTGGCGTAGAAGACGTCCACCGACTCCTCTGGGAGCTGGCGGGCTTGGCGGAGCAGGAAACGTTCATAGTCTGCACTTGCAAACGGTTCAAAGTACGCTGTGATGGCGTCGCGTAGCGTGGCGTAGGTCATGGGCGGCCCAGCTTCCACCATGTCTTTAGAAATGTCATGGATCGCCTCACCTCCCAGGTGCAATAGCATGGCGCGCCTCCGCACCACCGCGACTTCCGCCGCCACAAAGTAGTTCTCCAAACGTTCCACCCATTTCTTCCAGCGTGCGGCTTGGGATGTCGGGGTGCCCGTGACTTCGAAAGGCTCGAGGGGGGGCACGTTGGTCATACTCGCTGAAGGCGGCAGCTGGGGGCGTCACCGACTCACCGCTGGGGCTCACCGCACACCCAGGCGTCGTCTGTAGGCAGGTAGGGCGAGTGGAGGGCCGGGGGCCGTCCAGGGAGGTTGCAGGGCCAGCCAGGGGCTTCCTTCGCAGCCAAAACGGGCCTCACGCGAGATGCGTGGGGAATGGCAGGGCCGGGCCACGTGTTGCACGCGAGATGCGTGAGAGACGGCAGGCAGGTCCCAGCGTTCCGCGCGCGCAGGCCCCGTAGCAGAGGCAGGCAGCCGGAGGAGGAGGAACCAGTCTCCGCAGGCCTGGAAGGCAGTCGGGAGCGTCGGCACACAGGTGAGGGCCAGCAGGGGACCTCGCAGGGCTGCCAGGGGGGGCCAGGGGCAGCGCAGGGGCTAGGCCAAAAGCAGGTGGCAGGAACCGCTCCTTGGGCAAGAGCGAGGGTTCGATAGCACTCGATGGGGTGGCGAGACCACCTCGTCGCCAGTGTAATATCGGGCCCCAGGCCTTTAAATGAAACGCTCGTGGACACAGGTGTACTAGTGGTGGTCAGTGTAATGCCTGCCACGCCCAGAGCCCTGGGCTTTTTATTAACATTTGTGCGTGCCGTCCGAGGGGACGTCGGGCTCACCCAACTCCGGCTACGCTGGGGGGGTGTGACCCTAACACACGCGCGCGGACCCTCGGGCAATGGTTCGGTCCGTCGCGCAACATTACACACATATCGCATCTGCGCAGTGCAGTGTAGGAAAGAGAGACAAAGAAAAGAAAAATGATAAATATAGACGTGTAGAAGTGTGCAGGAAGTGGAGGGGCAGTAGAGTATGTCAGATTGTCCAGGTGGTGATGTATTGCAATGAAAAAGGGTGTAATGGGAGGGGAGGGGGTGATTTTCTGGTTTGGCAGTGGAATGTGTAAAAGATAGGGGAGTAGGAGCAAGCAAATGTAGCAGCGTGGGGCGAAGCGTGCACAAAATGAAGAGCATTTAGTGAGAGAAAAGAAAAGCACTAAGTGTGAAAGTTCAATTACTAGTGTGAGGAGGCTATAGACATGGATACAGCTGATGGGGTGTTTACACAGACTAGCGCGGGGTGGTCCAAGAAAAGAGCCCTATTGGGGGGTGGGATAGCACGGTGAAGAAGGTGCCGGAAAGCAAGGAAGGTGAGGGACAGGGAAGAGTGAAAAACATGCAGGGGAGGGAGAAGAACCCTGAAGAGGGAGGGTAATATTCCATGGTGAGAAGGGTGGACGAGACAGCAGGAGTGGGAGAATAAACCCCCACGGGAAGGAGTGCGCAGGAGTGAATGAAGTGAAGAAGGTGCAGGAGAGGGAGGAGAGCCCTGATGTTGGAGTGAAAAGGACACAGGAGACAGCAGGTGTGGGAGGTGAGATCCCACATGGGAGGAAGGTGTAGGAGAGGGAGACCCTTAGGTGGGACGTGAATATTCAACAGTGTGAATGGCACAGGAGACAGCAGGAGTGAGGGATGAATACTCCCGATGGAAGGACAGCGCAGGAGTGGCCAGCCAAACTGATCTTAGGGAGCAGTCAGCGCTTCACTGGCAGGCAGGGCAGGTACTGGCACAGCCCATAGTACAGTGGGGCAGACCACAGCAGGAAGGTTTCAAGGGCAGTATCCGGGGTGTCAGGTGCAGGGGTGGAGCTAGGCAGACGAGCTCCGGCTAGTCGGGAGGCTATGAACTTAAGACGTCAGCCCCAACCAGGCTTTGCAGTGGTGCCAGCCAGGACTGAGCCACCCGGACTGGGGTCAGGCAGAGCACATCACCCTGTGCCGAGCAGCGGGCTGAAACACACGGATTTACCTGCTAAGCAGAGGATAAAGATCTGTTGACAAGTGCACCTGTTTTTAGTAGCTAGGAGGCCCCTCCCTCTGCAGGTAGAAGTGTCGGGACTCGCTCTCTGCATTAAAGTGGTGCATGGGAGAAGGGAAAAGGGGTGGGAGCAACATGAGGGACGGCAAGAGCCATGCTCTTAGCAGAAAAGAGCACAGGGCAAGCACTGTGCTGCTGCGTTCCGTACTACACATGTGCACATGGAAGATACTATTCACTGAAACACAGCCCTGGACACACAGCAGCCAGTTTACAAAAAGGCTACGAACCCCCTGCACTCAAGCACAGCCAACAATCACTCCCAGAGCACTGTAGTCTCCTGAGTTCTGATTAGTGCGACTGCTGCCTAACTCCAAGATGGCGGCAGTATCACAAGCGCCGAGAAGGGGATGGGTCGAGATGGTTGATGGTTGTCATGAAAGTGGTGCATGAGAGGAGGGAAAAAGGGGGGGGAGCAACAAGAGTGATGGAAAAAGCCATGCACTCAGCATAAAGTAAAAATCAAGCAAAGAGTAAGCACTGTGCATGCCAAAGCTTTTTTTTAAAAAAGTCCCACAAAGCAAATAAATACAGTACTAGGGACACTCATAAGAGAAACACATGAGAGGAACAGGAGGAAATAGAATGCTGCAGCCAATAGAAACAGAGGATAAGTAAGGGACAGGCATAGGAACCAATGAAAAAAAAGGAAGCAAGGGGGCGGGATGTAAGCCCCTTCTAAGATTTTTACTGTATACAAAAGATTTCACAAGCACAACTGTAAAATCCATAAACAGGAAGTAGACAATCCAGGTGAAGATTAAAGATGCTTAATCCACAAGGCACAGTACTGTTCAGCACAAAGGCAGGAACAGAATGAAGTGGATTCCAATTCTAGGTGGAATCACAGTTAACTGCATGGCAGGTGCCAGGGTCAAAAGCACTCAAGGGAATTCAAGGGAAAGGGACATAAATAAGAAAGGAATATACAAGTAATGTAACGACAGCGCTTTGCAGGTGAAACCTAAAAACAGGTCAAGAAAACAAAAAAAGGTCAATTTAAAAGAGCCATCCGCCCCAATGAAAATGTCATCCATGCATTTTGGGTTAATGTTTTCATAACTATGGTACAGTTTCTCACAACATTCTTAAGACAATAGTTTACTAAATTGTAGACACTGTGCTTAAGTAAAGAGCATCGCACGAATGCACACAAACACATTTTCTTTACTCCTTCCGTATAAATAACATCTTGTCCAATTCACATGCACATGCCGTCTACCTCTGCATGTTAGACAGCAGCATGCGCCTGCACTGTAAGTGATTCACTTTTTTTTAGGTACGTTTACGACTTTTCTTTAACAAAAAAATGCTGTTTTACTCAAGGGCAATCAGTAATAGGTTTTTACTGCATACTGAGATAATCGTTAGGATACACTTACCTCTTTTACACACGTTCACAGGATTAAAATATTTAGAAGGCTGAAATAAAAAAATAAAAAGATCTTTACAATATAAAATACAGTTTGAATTACCAAGGCATAAACAGGGCTTGGGTAGTATAAGTGAAATTCCTTATCTATAGGCGATTCTAGAGCAAACGTTTTAGATTGGGGATAGTCATGGACAAGCGCACTCCCGAGGCACCCCAAACACCCACTCTGTCTCCAGTATATTAGTGTCTTGTCTCCCAGCATAAAGGACATATTCACATAGGATCAGGTTCAGAGCAGTACGTCGAGGTTGCTGGGAGTGGAATAGGCTGAAGGAGCAACAGGAGTGGAGTTACTCCGAGGAGAAACCTTAACTCATTCTACTGCATCGGCCTCTCCTGTCTTGTGTGGGATATCGCCCAAGCATATGTGATGTCAGCAGTGATGATATGCAATATATAATTTGTAATTACATCTGTGAAATGATGCTAGACATCCTGACCAATGCACTGGGATAGCTGTCATGTACGTCACATGACTGAAGAATTTCAGTAGTTTTTCAGTTTTCTATTGAAATCTTAAGAAAATATTACTTACCTTCTGGAACAATATTTCTGCTGGATATCTCATCTTCCTGCGGATTTCTCACTTTAAGAATATCCATCCATGCCTCAGACGGGTGCAGAAAACACTTCCTCCTGCCGCTGCTCCCCAGCAGCAGGTGCCCTGCATCTTCAAGTGGTTCCATGCAGCCTCAGCCATGACCCAGCCTGCCAGAGATGAAGTTAACCATCATGACAAAAGGACCCGGCGTGCTGACATCTGTTCCTGTTTCCTCATCCCAATGAGGCATGAGGACAGGAACTGACAGCATCATTGATAGCCACAAAACCAGCACATACCATGGGAGTTTGCCGGTGCAGTAAGGAATCTGTAGGAAAAATCCTCGCCTTAACAGAAAAAACTAAATAAAAAACATGAATTCCAAAAACTATACCACCCAAGCGGTGGGGATGGGAAGCAGCACTCACTGGGCAGTAGGCCCAGGTAAAGTATCTGGTACTGTGTGCTTGGGCTATGAGGCAGTAATGCTCAGCCCACGTATGCAGTGATGATTGTGTGGCCGTCTGGCAGAGGTCAGCCACCAGAATGCCTCTGGTGATAGTCACAGAAGCAGCCATCGCCCTAGCGGAGTCGGGACAAATGCCCTCCACGGGGTCTTTCTTTGCGAAGGCAATGCAGATCTTAATACATTGTTTAATCCAACTTGAAATGGTCCCTTTGGTCACCACCGTGATTTTCTTGGCTCCCACAAAGCTCACAAAGAGCTGATCGTGCACTCTTTCTTGTCGGGTGCTGTCGATGTACCTGGGGTCCAGTGTCCATTCTATGCAGACACTCCTTCTACTTGATGGGATGAGGAGAGGGAGGAAAGATGGAAGGCTGAGAGCTGTATCCAAAAACTGAAAGTACTGTCGGCAAGAAGGCTTGACAGGTGCGGAGGAGCAACTTGTTGATGTAAAAGCCCTCAAAGTTAGACAAACTGAGGGGGCCTGAAGTTCTCTAACCCTAAGAGCTGGAGTTATTACTCCTGACACAGAACTCAAATCCCAGTGACAATCAATAAACATAGTGGAAGGGAACAAATAAAGTAAATAGTTCAGAAGACACGCCACTATTGGTAATCTAAACGATGATGGGTAGAGTCAGGGACACACACAATAGAAAATAGGCTTCCTAAGTAACCATGATCTGTGGCCTCAGCCATCCACCTATGTTTAAGGGACAGTATGAAATACATTATTTCATAAAAGCATGATATGAAGGTATCCAAGCCTTTTGACTCACGCCACTGCGCAAAGCTGTTCCAGGGACTTGAATCAATGGAGTCTGTAGGAGGCTTCTGTCAGCCTATATGAAATCTCCAACATCATACGGGAGACAAAAGGGCTCACACTGGCATTGTTCAGTCTCCAAAATCCTGCATGGGAGAAGACGCAGTGTCCAAATGCGGAGTACCAACAAACTGAATTACCAGGTCTCTTCACGCACAATCTTTCTTGATCAGGATCAACTGTTCCCAAACCTCAGAACTTCTGCAGGAGTTTTGCCCGAGGTGGAATGGGTGGAAACAGGTAAAGAAGATCCTGAGACAAGCTGAACACGAAGGTGTTTATAACTTATCAAATTCTTCACAAAGGTGTCTTTTGAAGTAGTTTTATTCCAGCGGCACAGCAACACATCTGAACCGAAGGTGAGTCCACTGCAACTGAACTTCCCAGGTTCACAGCGTCATGATGGCTCCATGTGGAACTAGAACCTCCACTGAAAGTATACATGGCTCATGGACAGTGTAGGTAAACGCTGAGGGGTGGCGCATGCCACGCTGTGTGCAAGGATATTACAGTGTTCCCCAGGGAACCATTCAGAGTGAGGACTTGCAGGACCAGAAGATGCATTGAAGTCAGACCCTCAGAATAGTCTCCTGAATATCCATGATCCTCTGAGGATGAAAGACCATCATGTAGTCTGTTTCCAGCACTGCACCTATAGGGGTCATGTTTGAGGTAGATGGGACTAGGGAGTGTAAATGTGGACCCAGACTGACAATTCAGAGACAGATAAGACTCCAAGGGAGCTAGATGCAACAACTGAAGTCCTTCCGTTACCTGATTGGACTGGAGACCAGCCTAGAGGGCACACTGCAAATAGATACAGAGCTGCAGCTGACAATGGACATGTTTCCGATAGGGAAGACCAGAGTGGAAAGAATAACCAGAACGTAGGATAGACAAAGATCATGAGTAGAATCCAGACAATTGGAAAGAACAAACAACAGTGACTGAGCACAGGTATGATGCTAACACTAGCTCAGAGAGGTACAGAGAAGTCAGGGAAGAATTCTCAATAAGAAAACAATAACAGGGCTACAGAAATCATGAAAAGGAATACAGAGATCAAGAGTGGGCTTGTCCAACAGCCAGTGGGATAAAACAATGCCTTGATGAAGGGAAACATGAACACAGATTAAGATGTAGCTAAAAGGCACTGGGACAATTATTGCCTTGTTGGTTCAAGGGACCAACACAGGAACTCAGAACATGGTTACAGACAAAAGCAACAGATGTAAAGAAGCAAGGAAATGCTGCCAACTCAGCAAATACATGGTCAGAAGTCCAAAATGAAACAAAAACACAAATTCTGGATATTTAGGTAAGAAGGTAAGGCAGAAAGAAGGAAAGACTGTGATGTAGGGAGCACTGCACAAGGCAGCCTGATTCTTGCAACAAAACTAGTGGCTGGAATCAGGATTCCTAGCAGGATCTAAAAGACGGGATCACCAGTGCAGGCCACTGGACACGAAAGGTGGTGAGCCCCCACCCCTAAAGGCAGCTGACAGCAAAAAGTCTGAATCCAGAAACCAGTCTCCAATCCTTCCTCAAGCTCACGCCCACAAAGGGTGGGACTCATTGCAACAAAAAAAGTGTAAGCCTGCTGATGCACAAGTGACTACAGGTGAAGACGGTTCCCCATCTTTCTGCTTGAAAGAGTGAATAGAGATTCCAGGAAGCAACGGGTGGACAGAAGGGTTTTGGAACATGGCAGAAAGCCATGGAGAGGAGTACATGGGTATGGTTGAGGTAATAACATATGCTTCAGAGTTTAACCGGATCCATGAAGTATTTCCTCTCCAGCTCTCAGCCTCAGGGAAGCCATACAAGTACCACAATGCAACAGCAGTCGGGAAGCAATCCCTGAAACAGAATCTAGACTGGCTCTGGTTTCTAAAAGGATTAGGAAAGCCTGGGAATTAAAATAACTGCCTTTTAGGGAGGGGGGGGGGGAGTTGGAGGGAGGTGTGGGGGGGAGCTGGGGGGGCTGAATATCCTAATCGTCATACTATATTTGGTGTTTTGGGTGTTCCTCTGAAAAGGTCAGTTACTTTCTTGCTTATGTACAATCTGATACTGCAGTTGCCTCTGGGGTACAGGGCCCTGAGACATATGTGCAATTTGACAATAAAATCTGTTTTCAAAAAATAAAATAACTGCCTTGTACAGGTCCCAAACTACTTTTCTGCAGCAATAAATTGATGTTTTACTTTCTATACAATCAGTGATGTTTTTTACAGCTCTCCGAGATGATCGTTAGGATACACTTACCTCTTTTATATGCGTTCATCGTGGAGTCTAGGTCACAGAACACTTTCCCAGAAGCGACACCTAGTGGCATGATGAGAAGATCCTCACAGGAAATGCATGGTCCCCTGACCGTCTAAATTAAGCGACCACAACTGTTACCACTTTAATCAAAACATGAGGTACGATCATCAGCCCTGATGGCAAGACTACGCACTGATAGCGCTTGGATCCCCTGGTGAACCTCTGGTAGCATATGTGAACTGAGGGAACTGGCAGATCAAAGTAGACATCCTGGCGATCCAGGGACACCAGCCTTTCTCCCACATTCAAGGTCAGCAAGACTTCACTCACAGACAGCATCTTGACCTTCTCCTGCCAAATGAACAGCTTGAGTTTGCAAATATCCGGAATTGAAAGAATAGAATTCCATGCTCCTTTCTATCAGAGGCACTACCTCTATGTCCCTTTTGTTCAGCTTGAAAGGGATATCAACCTCCAGAATCAAATCAGGTGCTGGACAGCACTTTTTGTCAGAAGGAGGACAGTCTGGAGAGAGGACAGGAACAGGATGGGCATGGCATAGCCCTTGCGGAGCAACAGAATATCCTAGGAGTCCGTAATTACTGTCATCCAATTGGTGTACAATTGGAGACCCCACTACTGGAAGATATTGGTGTCCCAACGTTCTCTGTATTGCTGATGAAGCGCCCTCACTGGTGAAGCCAAGTCCAGTGCATGCATCATAGCCTTGCTATTCTTAAAATCTTTCAGCGAAGAAGAGGTGGAAAAGATGCTCGCCATCAAAGGGCAGGTCCATCAATGTGGTCTGGACTTCTCTAGGAAAGCCAATTGAACGCACCCGACAGTGTAGTGTGACAGCTGTGCTACAGTGTCTGCAGAATCCATCCCGCAATTCAGGATCTGCTTCGAAGCGATCAAGCCATCAATGCCCAAATCAGAAAAGGGCTTTTTCATCCCGTCATTAGTCTTTCAGCACCAGTTCAGACAATTCCGACAAGCAATGGACATAGTCTTATAGACATGGGTATGCCGTACGATGAGTAAGACTGTCTGAATAGCTAACCTTCTGGCCCCTGGTGCCTAGCTGTAACTGGGTACTACATTTCTAAGCAAATATGTGACTGTGGCTCCCAGGAGGGCTTCTGCAGTCTTACGCATCACTGTGCTAAGGATGACAATTCCTTCTTCGGAGGACCAGTGGAATAAAGAGGCAAGTTCCTTTCTGGTTAAGTATCCAGAAAATTTCAATTTATAACTTGAGATATAGCGAAGCATTAGAGTAGGAAAGAAGAAGCAGGCCATCAGGTCAGCATATTCTATACAACATTTAATGGTGACTTGATCAGATCCAAAAAACTTCTCCATCCTAGCGAAATGCTTAGGTAGAGGTCATTCATCAATGAAGGTTCTGACCTTCTCTTCCAGACTTAAGAACAATTTCAGCTGACTTCAAAGGAAAGGTGGTGCTAATAAGAACTCTGAGCAGGGTAATGTACTAGGCTCCAGGGTGGTGTCATGGAAGGATTAGGATGAACAGGAGATGGTGCCATGGTCCAGACTTTCTTTTTAGGTACCAGAGTGTGTAGAGGTGTGGATTCAGAAGGT
Source organism: Triturus cristatus (assembly GCF_964204655.1). Lineage (NCBI taxonomy): Eukaryota > Metazoa > Chordata > Amphibia > Caudata > Salamandridae > Triturus > Triturus cristatus. The sequence goes on along the minus strand of NC_140589.1, from coordinate 1,786,423,337 downwards.
GGCAGGGTGAGAGTCGTCAGAGAGAATAAACAGGAAAGAGCACATCTCGCCTTGGGGAGTGCCACAGGGTGCACCAGAGTCATTCTCAAAAAAATCCAACATGGTTAAACAGAAGGCCTCAAGCTATGCAAGTTGGTAAGAATAGAAAGAGAAAGCAAGAGAGAGAGAGTCCTACAAGCTGGTTTTGGAAAACTAAGACACGATTCCCGGGTCGCAGTGTTTCAAGGAAGAACTATTAAAGTCAACCTCTCCACCTACTGGTTAGAGAACATGAACTACTACATGTCTTGATACAATACGATAGGAATTACAATTTAAGTAACGGAGTTCGAGACTGATCCAGTACAATCAGAGGGCATACTGTAACTAGCCCCCGGTGTACTGCAAACCCCGCTTAGAAGCCGAAGATGAAATGCCAATGCTGCTCTGGGAAAGAGGAGGCATAGACGAGGAGACAGATTGACAAGTAGGTAACAAATCGGCACCCACAAACAGGTAAGGAACCTAGAGGATCGAAGGGAACTGAACAGGAGAGAATAAAACAAAGATGAAGGGACAGAGAAAGCAGAGTTCTAACTGAAGCAGATAGCAAAGAGTCATAACAACAATTGTTGCCAGACAGTAGAGGCCAGATGTACGACCTTTCAGTTTATCGAGTCTTAAATTGCGCAGAATCGCGACTCGCAATTTGCGACTCGCTAAACTGAATGTACAACAGTGTCTCAAACACTGTTTGCGATTCCCAATGGGGTCGCAAATTGCATGCCTCATGCATATTAATGAGGCTGTCACAATTTGCGACCCCATTGGGAATAGCTAGCACTCACAGGGATGGTGGCCTGCTGGGGTCAGCAGACCACCATGCCTGGGACTGCTTTTTCAATAAAGCAGTTATTGTTTTTTTAAATGTAGCCCGTTTTCCTTAAAGGTAAATGGGATTAATTTAAAAAAGAAAAATGAAACTTTTCAGTTTCATTTCTTAGGGTAGGCCTACTTAAAAAAAATATTTGAGCACCCATTCACAAAGGGGACCCCTTCCCGTTTGCAAATGGTTTACTACCTACTTGAAGTCGGTGATAAACTGCGAGTGTTTTGCGACTGCAACAGTACACTGCAGTCAGACTCGCTATTAGGAAGGGACGCACTTGGCATGCCCCTTCCTAATAGCAAGTTGGAAACCATATTTTGAGAGTCGCAAAATATGGTTTGTACATGGGGCTGACCAATTTTGCGGTCGCAAACGGGCCGAATTCCCTTTTGCGACCGCATAAAACAGTTGTACATCTGCCCCTAAAACTCACAGGGGGGCTTAAAAACTTGCTTTGCACTATTGACCTGGAAATTTCCCTGACTGTACTGATCATGCATGTGAGTTTGGGAAATATCGTTTTATGGGTATGAGTGCATAATTTCTACTGTCCTGGGTGCCATCTCTTACAAGCTCCCAGCCCTCTGCATCCTTATGTATCTTGTGACCTGACAGTACCCTCACACAAAACAAATGATCCCCTTTCTCTGAGTTATAGGTTCGGATGGGAATTTCTTATGAACTCATAGGAACAATGGAGGGGCACGCAGAAATGAAGTTTGTTGCCACGGATTATAAAACTCCTCCTGCACTGTCCAAGCTACCAAATACTGCAGCTGACCTCCGACCCATCAAGTGTCTGAAATCGCCTCTACCTCATATTGAGGTGGGTGGGGGAGCTGCAGGAGTAGCTGCAATCCAAAGTAACTTAAGGATCAGAAAGGGACCAACAAACTTGGGAACAAACTTAGACTGCATCCTAAAAATGGAAAGGTAATCTGTGAATAACCAGATTTCAGCAATAAACTGGAATCAAGATGAAGGCGGAAAGGAGAAATGGAGGTAACGAAGAAACAGAGAGAGACACACTCCTGCAGGTTCAGAAATTCCAGACTGGACTTTGGGGGCACAGCATTTTAATGCAGTACTATGAACATCAGGATCACTACCGATGAGAGGGAGAACACAAGTTACTAAAGTGTTTGATACAATAGGATAGGAATTAGATTTAAATGAAACAGAGTTCGAGACTTATCGGTGATAGGAGAGGGAATGCTGTACCTAGCCCCCAGCGTACTGCTAACCCCGCTCAAGACCTGAAGATGAAATGTCTATACTGGGAGATAGGAGGTTTGGAGACAACGTGGCAAGAGGGTAACATTTCAGGTAACCACAAACAGGCATGGAAACTAGAGGACCCAAAGGAACCAAACTGTGGAAAAAACAACTAAGGTGAAAGAAGAGAACAAGCCAAGTGTGAATCGAATTGAAGAGTCACACTAATCCTGTTTGGGTCCTGGAGCAGCGTGCTACCCGCCGAAAAGCACTGCAACACCTCATCAGGGGTAGCAAGTGGTATATAAATGCAAACCCTTCCCTCTTCTATCCCTCCACTATCTATCCTTTTGCAATACAAATATCAAAATCGTATGTCCACCGCTCAAATTAATTTCATACACCCCTATACTAATTCCCCACTAATCCTGTTTGGTTTTCCAGGGTATTGCACTACAAGCCGAAAAGCACTTTGACACCTCATCAGGGGTAGTAAGTGCTATACAAATGTAATTACAACAACCGCTGTTGCCAGCCAAAGGAACTCTATGGAGGCGGGGTTTAAATACGCGGTTTGCTACTATGGACCCAGACGTGCGCTTGATTGTGCTAGCTGCTGTGCATTTGAGTCTAGGCACTGAGGTTTTACAAATATGCATGTGTATTTTGCAGTGTTTTTACTACGCCTACTTTTATTGGTACATCAAACAGCAAATAGTTGCCCCTGACCTTCTTCCCCAGCCAATGAAGGTGCCAGAAGAAGGTCAAGGGTCACGAACCACTACTGAGGGAGACAAGCATTGGCATAGCCAATAGGTCTTGACTTTGGTACCTTATAAGTGTTTAGCCATGGCAGTAGTGTGAGTGACAGAGTGAGCATCAACACAGTACAGGCCAGCTCAGTCACGACGACTCCAGTCATACTATGCCCTTTACATGCAGCTGATGTCTTTGATAATAGTTTGTAGGCCAGTGAGCAGCACTGATAAAAAAAAAAAACGCGCTCCACGTGTGCAGTTATTAGCTAACAAGAACGAAAGAACCGCACTGAGAAACCGAACTGGCACATTCTCAGCGGCTAGCAAAGTGTACAAACAGCCCCTGTGTGTGTGATGCTGTGTAACTTTGTCGGACGTTTCCGTGCAGATGATTGCTTCTATGATGCTGGCCCGGAGCTTTTGTCACGTGCCCCATTCCACAGGTCACATGTTAGGGGGTTGAAATTCTCATGTTTACGTGGGGTGTGTGGTCGTGAATTTCGCGGCTCCCTCTTTCTTAATCACACTCTGAGTTTTACTCCTACCGGTGACCTACAGAACATGATGAAAGGGCATTGTTGGCCATTAGAAACACGTTTGTTATCGGCCTTTGACCACTGATAATAAACTGCGCTCCGATCCCAGCAGTGCTGCTTGCTGTAGTCAGCACCCTTTAAAATAATAGGTTAAAGCGGGCCCTCAAGGACCTCCCGTGCCGTGCCCTTTACCTCTCACGTACCCGCCTCAGCGAGCTGTTCTCGCCAATGGGTTGCTGAACTGCACATCCTGCCATTGTGTTTTTAGAAAGTCACTCCAAACTCTTTTGCCCCCTTAATATTCATTTCCTGCCTCTGAACACAGTACCCATTGATTTCTGAGACCCAGTGACTCACAGCGAGAGTGGCTTTACAGCCCAGCCTCTCCCCCCACCTGCTCCCCTACCAAGGAGAAGCATGCAATAATAACAGAAACAAGAACGAGCAAAAAAATACAGCTTTGAAAGAAATAATAGAGCGCCCGAGGCCGTGAGTGTGGCGTTAGGAAAACTAAAGTTTATTTGAAGTGGAGGAAGTGTGCTTGCACAAACTGACGAGCAAACAAATACAGCTTTGAAAGAAATAATAGAGCACCCGAGGCCGTGAGTGTGGCAATAGGTAAATTAATGTTTATTTTAAGTGGGGGAAGTGTGCCTGCAGAAACTGACGAGCAAAAAACCCCCCAAAAAACAGACCCCCCCAAAGCGTTTCCCTTGCGGGAGAGAGCAGGGGCACCATCTGTTTGCAAGTTTATTACAAACAGATGTCGCCAAAGCTCGCTCCCGCAAGGGAATCGCCAAACATGCACGCGTTGCCATTGAAAGCAATGCAAAGCGTGCACGTTTTTGAGCAAAAAAGCAAATCAATTCCAAGAGGTCCCCTCCTATGCAGCGCATGTGCGCTGCATAGGCAAGTCCTAAAAAGGGCCAGTCCTCATGGGAGGTTACAAATGAAGACAAGGCGGTACTAAGGAGGGACTAAAAAGCCTATTAACGAATTAGAAGGCAGTATTTACGAAAGACAATGACACAAGCCAATGACAAATATGGGCAGAGAGTGGGTGGGGCTTTAAGTCCATACTACAATACAGCACGCCTGGCAGAGCAGCGCATGCGATGCCCAGGCTCGGCCTAAAAATGTGCCATGGCTCATTCATTACTTTGGACTTTAAGATAGTGGCTTTAGAAACTGCTGTACTGGGTCTAACACATTAAAGTCCATGTTCACAAACCCTGCACCCAGCTTTGATGAGTATGCTGAAGCAAGAGAAATGTCGGAATTCCCTGAGAAAGCTGGAGAGGCACTGACCTCTCTCACAGAGGTCAGAGACAGCTACCATGTGGAGATCCCATTGTAGGCTGGCATTGCTTTTCCTTTGTCAACAATGGTCCATTTTTCAAACAGAGTAAACTCCGTGAGAGTCTCACTTGAAAGAGGCACATTCCACAGACGTGTAAGAATTAGTGACCATAGGTGGTTGTAGGTGTGTAGCGCAGGTTGTTTATGTTTTGCCTAACAATTAATACTGAATAATTCAGGTTAGAAAACCCATTGGTATTTAGGGCATGAGGAGCTTACCTGTGCATGCCTTCCAAGTGGCTGTATACCCTGTGCGGTGCCTTCCACCGTTCTTGTTTTTTTTTTTTAGACAACAGCACTTTGCATTCTGGGACTTACAGTTCTGCTTTGGTTTTCACTGCAATCATGAGTTTATAAACCCAGCATGCAAAGTGCTTAAACATCTAGGGCTCGCTAAGGGTTCGCCCGTGCCATGGGGTCTGTCCCACCTTGACACAGATAATATTTGTGCAATTTTTCTGCCTCATTCACAGATCAAGGCTGATACTGTTTACAAATTGGATTTCTGTCCATTTGTCTTTCCTTGGTATCCCAGAGCAGTATTTTGCTCATAAAACTAGCACCAGGCAGCACGCAGTAGAACATAACCTCTCAAACACAGATGTGAACAAAGTAGTCCCTCTTTTTGTAATGGGCACTGGTGATAGAACGAGCATAGCGTGTTCCCCTGTTAACACTAGTGAACGTCTCTAAATGACTCCACATGCATTACAATTAAGGAGCCCGTGGAACGTGGTTGAGGCAGCCCACTGTATAGTTGTCAACACCCCAATGCGTTGTTGGAATTGTAGTCTTTGTATTATAATGGGACTTCTGAAGGTATAAATTCCAGCGTGCCTAGTGGCGTTGGTTGAACTAGCAAGGCTGGCTGTATGGCAACTACCTGCACCAGTGAAACACCACTAATGTGACATGCGGCTGTTTCACAGCTATGAAATTACCAAGCACAACCATTTAACCCGAACACCATAGAAGAAAGGAAAGAAAGACTCAACAACTCTCTCCTTAAGCACCGCAAAAGACAGAAATCACCAACAGGGAGAAGCTTAGAGGTGCCAAGCGTCCTTGAACTCGAGTTAAAGGAAAACAATAATGAATGTATTAAGAAAGTGTGGAATCCCAGCCGGACTGGTGGACGGCGAGACTTAGAAAAGAATGTGGATGGGCGAGAAAACACAGCTCATGAAATATTAAGGAAGGTGAAAGAGACGAGTAGATGGGTACGAAGTTAAAAAGAAATGTGACAACAAAAAAATGCCCACTTTATCAAATTAAGGTTCAAAGAACTCTGAGAAAAAGAATTAAAAAGAAAAAGCAAAAGTCAACACGACAGCTAGGGCACTCATCGAAGAATCATTCCATCTCAGAGCAGCTCTGGTCCGATCACTTGGCGGTAAATTAATCAAGCTGTGTGGAAAGCGGGCGCATGCGCACCTCGAAGTCCTCGATGTAAATTACAACTGTACAGCTGCATATTTAACGAGGTGTAATAATAAAAATAATGAGTGGAAAATCTGTAAAATCCGATGTAAATAATGAACAACAACTATCTGAGAAACCGCAGTAGTGACTGCTAGCACTTATAGGACACACCATACTTTAACCCCTTCCCCGCTCATGACGGAACCGCTCCGTCATGAGCCACGGTTGCCGTGTGCTCATGACGGAGCGGTTCCGTCATGCCACGACCGTTGGCGGCCGCTCCGCCCACGCGGCGCTGTTTCCCCGCCTGTGCGGGGGGACAACGCAACTGGGCGGAGTCATGACGGAACCACTCCGTCATGAGCACAGCTCAACCGTGGCTCATGACGGAGTGGCTCCGTCATGAGCACAGCGCCACCGCGCTGCCCCCCCCGCTCCCCCCAGCGCTGTGGCGGAATTCCCGCCGCAGCGAAGGGGTTAAGTGTGCACCTGTAGAAAGAAAAACAGTAAAATAAATGAATGACGTTTGTGCAGCCCAGAGGCTGTATCCTGAGACTCCGGAAGTACTTAGCGGGTGCTTCATTGCCAACCTCCAATAATGAACACAGGTCATGCTAAATCATTCTTAACCTGCTGCTACAATGAGTTGCAGGGAGTGAATTTCTGCAGAAACAACTCTAGAGAGGTAGTGGCAAAATAAATGCATGCGGGTTAGTTTTGTATGGCAAATGCATGCACTTTTCTGCACTCTCCAAAACCGAAAGCAGACCACGGCTACTTCTGGGCATGATCTACGGAGCATCAGCATACTGACAAGAACAGTATAGTGTATGTGAAATAAACGAGTCCCCACTGGGTGTTCTATCCTATGCAGGTCAAAAGCAACTGGTGAAGCGATAACATATGAAGAAAGACTTCAAGTTGCGAAACATACTTTAGTGCAATCCCGGTGTTTATCGCGCTTCTGCACAGTAAATAAAACATGTCCAAGATATTCAACATCGTACTTGTGTATGTGGGATTCAAATGAGAATAGGAGATACTCGATCAATGTTTCTTGGAAAGCATTACACACATGGTTAAGGCACCTACGTTGATTTTATATACCAATGTCAATGATTTCAAATTATTTCTATAGACGTGCAGTGTTTTATTAAATAAGCACAAAAAAGAAGCGTTAGAGAAACTATGAAGTGTGATGCACCAATATTGACTACCAGGTCTGGAATCCCTGCCTCACTTTGTAAAACACTAACACTTCAGCATGACAAGCTTCAAATTTGAGTCAGTAACCGAATGTCACGATGGCACCCTAACCAAACAAAACAATTCAAAACAAAGTCCGAAAACAAGACGCTGTACAACTCAAAACAGCCACCTGACGTTTTTAGAAGCGACAACAGTGGATAAAACTATGTAAATATTAGTTAGCTGCAACTGGAACCCCCCACCCCCACCCCGCTTCCCCCTTCCCCTCCCAGTTTGAGGGTGTAATTTAAGTAAAGATGTGTAAAATACGTTGAAAGAATCTCAAGTCGTAATCAAGAATGAAACTGTGACGTCTGTGATTAAGGGAGTCTAAGGGGTAATTGTGGAAGTGAAGGTTCATATGTTTATAGGTGCTCAGGGATCTGCGCTGGTAGTCCAGATGATGCAGCCAGTCTTCCAGGAGGGGAAGCTTCCGAATGCATGCGTGCACGCTGAAATGAGAACTGGCCAGTGATTGTAATATGCATAGTTAGAGAAATCATTCAGGAGCATGACCTGTAATCTTGAATTCAAGCATCACAACAGAAGAGAGGAAAATTGAGACTAGAGTCTTTCCTAATGTTCTATTTTTCTGGAAGTACTGAAAATGCATTCTATTGAAATGGTATGCAAGCTTTCAGTTACCGGGCCACTGAAGACTGGATAGACAATGGCCTTGGTTCAAAAAGACATGGCATTCACGCACTGTTGTCAAATTGCTGCACAGTGAAAGTAAAGTTATAACAAGCGCGTTTCTCGTGCTAAAAGGAGGCAGCAGGGGAAAGGGGCGAGAGGAGGGGGTGAGTGAAAGCGTTTCACTTGCGAGAGCGAGAAGCGCCAGGAGCGATAATTGCTACCATATGGCGCCGCGCGCTCCCGCAAGTGGATCGCCACAAGTGCACGCGTTGCCATTGAAGGCAATGGAACGCGTGAATGTTTTCTTTGATTTTGTGATAACATTTTATTGAAATTTTACAATAATCACACACAGAGTATCTTCTTTGTTAGCATATTTGTCGACCACATTATACATAGGTAAGGGATATTGAATTGCAGTTACTGTTGCAGCACTTCTCTGAGTTCATTTTTCCTCATTTCCAATTCCACCATCGGTGATATACATATATTTCCTCGATATACATTCCATGCCTTACATTTCTTATCCCACCTCTTGGGGCAGCCACAAATTATGAACACTTCCTTTTCTGCTACCATACATCTATCAAGCTCTTGTACCCATACCCGTACAGATGGTGCGTCTGCAGTCCCCCTGTGACGCACTATTTCACGTTTAACTAAGGTAAAACCTACTGTTGCCGTCTGTTGCTCAATCTCCTTGAGGTCTGTGGCTAACCATATATTAAGTAAGCCCATCTGAGGCATAAGAACTAACTTTTTCCCCAGTGCGGTTTGAAATATAGTCGTGGCTCCCTCCCATATCAGTTTCACAGCAGGGCAGTCCTATATCATGTGGTAAAAATTGGCCACCTGTTGGCCCCCGCTAAGACAGAGCGCATCCTTTCTAGCACCTATCTTAGCCAGGACGACCCCGGTCATGTAGGACTGGTGTAGGATCCGGAGTTGAATCAACCGGAAGCGGAGGGTAATAGCCGCCTCTATAGGAGACATCAGGGCCTCCCTCCAGTCCTCTTCCTCAATGGGTCTCTCGGAGTGGCTCGAAAGTGTCGGGTAGGTTATTAGATAGCTTCTTATAGGTTAGGGAAATGGCCTTCGAGTGTATCGGCCCATCTAATAACCGGTCCTCTAGTGGCGACGACTCTGGTATGTCTTTGAAGTCAGTGAAAGCAGTCAGAAGGGCGTGTCTAATCTGCAAGTAGCGAAACAATTCCCCTTGTGCCATGTGGTAGGTCTCTTTGAGTTCCCCAAAGCTAAGAATGGAACCTTTTTTGATCAAATCCCCAACCTTTGAGATTCCAATCAGGTCCCACTTGTAAAACCCCGGTTGGTGACATAGGGTACCTAGTCTCTGGGTCTGCCACAAGGGCGTGACCTTGGTGAGGGTGTTTGCCCAACCAAAATAACCAGGAGTTCGCCCGGCGCCAGATGTCTATCGTGTGAGATGTGGGCCCAATAAATATTTGTTTTTTGACTTTGGAATAGAGTGCGCCCAGGTACCCGGCTCGTCCAGTTTGGTAACTGTCCAGCACATAGGCTGGCTCATTAGGAGGGTGGTATATCCAATGATTCACCGCCACCACCTGCGAAGCCCAGTAGTATAACTTTAGGTCTGGAAGGGCTATGCCACCATCGTACCATCCCTTGGTTAGCTTTTTCTGTGATACACGAGGGGCCCCGCCATCTCACAACAAGGTACGGACCTCACTCTCCACTGCCGCAAAATATGTATCTGGAACATGGTTCGGACAGTTCTGGAGAATTTATAGAAACCGCGGGAGAGCAAGTATCTTAAAGAGGGCAACCTGGCCCACCAGGGATAGCGGCAGAGACCTCCAGTGCTTCACATCGGTTCGCAACCGGGCCAGTGGAGGGGCCAGATTATGGCTATGAAACAGGGCCGGATCTGCTGTGACATATATCCCCAAATATCGAAAACCATCCCTAGCCACCTCTAGCGTGCAATTCGCCGGAAGGGGAGGAACCTGCCCTCGAAGCATAAACAGTACAGATTTGTTCCAGTTAATGGCATAGCCAGAATACTTTCCAAAGTTTGTGAAGATGTTCAGGACAGCACGGATGGACTTATAGGGGGAGGCAAGATAGAGCAATATATCATCTGCGTATAATGATATTCTATCCTCCTGGTCCAGTGTCCATTTCAACCCCCGCACCATTGCCTCCCGCCGTATCCACGCCGTGAGTGGCTCCAGCATAAGGGAAAATATCAGTGGCGACAGTGGGCAACCCTGTCGGGTACCCCTTCTCAGCGTAAAAGCACGGGACGTGTAGTTGTTAACTCGTATTTGACCCTGTATATCTGTATAGAGCAGCTGTACCCAACCCAGAAACCACGGACCAAAACCGAACCTCGTGAGGACCTCAAATAAGTATGGCCGTTCTATAGAGTCAAATGCCATAGAGACATCCAGTGAGAGGACCACTGCCTCTTCCTCAAAATAGACTCTACGTGCCAGTACGTTATGTAGACGACGGACATTAAGTGTCGTGATCCTACCGGGCATAAAGCCCGACTGGTCCGGGTGAACTAAGGAGGAGATAACTGCAACCAAACTAGTGGCAACTACTTTTGCCAATACCTTAGCCTCTACATTAATCAAGGAATGCGTGCACGTTTTTGGCTGAAATGCCAAAGTGATTGCAAAAGGTCTTTGTGCCTATGCAACGCATGCGCGCTGCATAGGGGAGACCTAAAAAAGGAAACCCTGCAGCTGCTTGTGTAAAATGCATTAAATATAACATTATTGCAAAGATTTTGAGGCACTTTAGAAATCTGCTCCCTAGCAGTTAAAAAACCGAAAAGTTCTGCAGGGCTGGATCACGACTGTGAAACACACAATTCTAATTAAAATAAAAATAACAGGCACGTTCTCAGGTATTGTTTGAAATCTGGCAGAGCTTTAGCTATGGAAGTTTCATAATCTCCTGCTGTGACTCAAGATTGACACGAATGACCCAGGAGCTGCTGCCATTCCCGTGCGATCAATTTAAAATAGTAGGAAAAGTTCCCAATAATGGGACAAAACAAGTGAGGCTGGGGCAGAGCCACAGGATAGAACCAAGTGCCTGATGTACATCAGCAAAGGCTGGTCCGAGTGACCCCTGCTCTGGGACAGAGTTTGGCCACACATCATAGGCGAAGAGCACGCTGTTCAAAAGGCCCTCTGTGCTGACCGAAGGTGGTGTAAAGTGGTCTTAGAGGCCTGCAATATGGGTGAAGGCCATATGAGGTGCACTCTGCTCTGTGGCCACGAAGACCTAGCCATGCCCAGAGCGCACGGCGCACTTGCAGCGGGGGGAGGTGAATGCAGCGCTCACTACCCATTGCACATTATGCATTACCAACTCTGCTCTGGGAGCAGGAGAACTGGGTGCAGGGTGTGCCCGGACCCCACACACTTCACTCACTGTTTACTCTGCCACACAGTAGGCTGTACCCTCTTGGTTTGGAGTCACAGGGACTGGCTGCAGGGGAGATCAGCAGAAAGCGACTCCCTGGGTCTCGTGCCTTGCTGTGCATGGCTGAAGGCCATGCTTTGCACCTCTGTCTTGGGCAAGAGTGCCTACCACATTTTGGGGCAGGGGAGTTACATTATTAAAGGTATGCGACTTTCTAGGTAATCCGGCAATACGTTGGCAGCCATCTTGGGTTTTGGAACATCAAGACCCCACCTTGGTACCCCCTGTGCTCCACTCCAGACTCCGGAGATGATGAATGCCCGCAGGTGGACAGGTGCTGCGCACAAGCGTTTCTTACCACTAACCTCAGAGGCAGGGAAGATGTAAATGGAGACAAAAGTGACATTTATAAAAAGTTGTCATCTACATCAACTTGTTTATAAATGTTTTAGTACAGCGTAGCACTCATACCCTTGGGTGACGTGGAGTATCATCACAACAAAGTACTCTTGAAACTGTAAGGTGAAAACAAACAGAAACAGCACCTCCACAAACCCGAAAAATAAACCCACATTGGAACACTATAATTTCAAATTAAATAAAGCAGCAAGAGTTTACGTGGACTCCTGGTGCCCCATTAATTTGATCCACTCATGATTTTCAGATCCCAAAAGCAGCACACATTTAGAGAGCTAATGGAACCGTAATAGAACATGTGGTGACCTTAAAGCAAATACCGAAGCTTATGATTCATAATTTGCAAATGTAATGAGCCTGGTATGCAGACGGATGTTCTTTGTAATTAAACTGCTTGGCTACGGATGGGGCGCGCGGGGCTCCATCACCGGGGGACCTTCTACCGAGCGAGGGACCGCTCGGCGGTAACAGCCCTGACCGCGTGTTATTACTGATGTACCCTGCTGCCGGCCCTCGGGCTGGAATAAGAACATGTCATGATTCGCATTAACAAACACTCCACGGGGCAGCGAGGCGCCTTCTCCGCTGGGACCAGCCTTCTGGAAATGAACACTGAAAATATAATCTCTGGGAGGGGGAAGAGCTCACACCTCTCTTCCCTTCAGAATGTTTAATAATTCTTTGTCTATTTATTTTTTATATTGCACTTATGCTTGATAGTTTTCTACATCTTCCTTCCTCACTTAAAAAATTACTGGGGTACTTTGTCAAATGCTTCCATAATGAATAAAGTCATAAACATAGAATCGGTTCTAGCCTCATATTAATTCCCCCCCCCCCCCCCCCCGCCCATCTTTAACCGTTGCATTTGCTGTGGTCCTTTCTTCAACCACAATCTTCTGTTATTAGGCATGGATGGCCACCATTTCTTTTGGGTTTGTAAAATAGTACTACCTTCCATGAAGCAAATCAGAAACAAGATTCCCGGAAATATTCACATTAAGAAAGACTGCCAAAGAACATAAGGCAAAGTGGATTCGTCATACTTGATATCCAACGTATTGCGCTAACGTATTCTCCTAACCGGGATAGGCGATTATCTGGGGGAACTTAACAAACGTCTGTATTCTATAACCTTCTACCCATGTGTGAAACCGCTGCTGGACCTACCTTTATTTGCAGGGCTTTAAGTGGGATGAAAAACTGGGGGGCTCTCGAAGTGGCGTGGCCGATGCGGTTAAGGGCGCGGTATAGAAACATGTACGCTGAAAATCTGTGCTTAGCATAGTGTGCCGCCAAACTGGAATTCTGATGCTTCTGTGATTGAATCCAGATATATAATACAAGTAGCATTACACCTACAACAAGCCAGGGCTGTTGGCTTTGTCAGTGGTTGTTAGTTGCATAAAATACATAAGAAACAACTGTGGCTTCGTTTTATAAAATATTGAAAATGCATCAGTTCTGAAGTGATGAGACTGTGAAACAACTATAACGAGTCACTTTGGCGGTACCTCAAAGGCAATGAGGTGTGGTACTGCTGCAGAGTTAAGATTTTTTTTTCTCCCCGAGGGTGAGGGCAAAAATGGAGACCCCGATAGGAACCCGTCTCAGCACCTGCTTTTTAAGAACTGCCGGTGCTGAGCACCAGCAGGACCCGGCACACTTCAAGCCCTGTTTATTTGCTTGACTTAATCAAATTCCAATTTGTGCTTGACCCACTGCCCCTTCTTCCTCCATGGCATGAATCTTGCGGGGACTACTTGCACGTTTCCTAATGCTTTCTAAACCTAATTCCATGCTTAGGGGTTCCTCCTTGTTCCAAATGATACTACATCTCTACTGGACAGACCTCCCTACACCTTAGATGCGAAAGTGATTGGGCAAAGCGTGCCGCTGTTCAGTGACTGGGAAGATTCTGTGTTCACAGGAATGAGTTCCAGTGTAAGAAAGGGGAATAGGCTTCCCTTGTCCATAATGAGGTTATAAAAACCCAGCCATCACTGGTGTTCACGGGACCCCCCCCCCCGCCACACCACACCACCGATTGCTGGGCCCCAAGGCAACTGCAGCTCCTGCGATGGTGAGTACATCCTGGACAAGCATGAGGCCCTAGCCTGCTCTCCTGAGCATGAGTAAAGTGCGGTGATCCCGCTGCCCCCCAGAGCCATCTGAAGGAGAGAAGAGGATGGGGGTAGGTCATCTATCAGATCCCACATGACTCAAATTGGAAAGACAACGTCTCCAAAACAGAAGCCGAAGGGGCTCTACTCCTGTGAAGGTACCCACCTCCTCAGTGGCGTAGTAAGGGGAGTGGTCCGCCCCAGGCGGCATGAGTTTTGGGGTTGGCCGCCTCCTCCTCCCCGCTCTTACCTAAGGCTGTCACGGAGCGGGAAACACCAGGACCGCTACGAGCGGTTTCTAGCTATGCCACTGCACCTGCTTGCCATTCTAGAGAAGTTGTGTGGATTGACTAGCAAAGCCAAACAAAGACTACATATGTATGCATGCACATTTGCAAGGAATTTATATAGAAAGAACCTCGCTGCGGAGCGACAGTGGCCTAGAAGCAGGAGTGAGAACCTAGGGAACAATAGTGAACCTTTACAGAGAGATGTGGGTACCAAGCGGTTACGGTGATAGTGTTCTGAAAAGCCATCTATCTTCGGTTTGTTCAGAGTTGCAGAAGGGTTGGACAATTCCGATGTTGTTGCGGCCACTGGGTGCACGGATTGAGAAGACACACCCGTTTGTTTCAAGTCGCGAGATGTCATGATTCCTTGAGTGGTGTTGCCCACCAGAAGAGGCAAGTTTCTTACAAAGGTTTGCTGGGATGTCGTTTCGAAAGGTTGCAAGTGATACAGATGGTCTTGAAGAGGACACGAGCCTTATGCGGGAGCCACAGAACTTCCTTCAGTTTCAGGGAGATGTGGTTGAGAGATGTGGAAGGCAGGAGTTGACTGCACTAGACCCTGCTAGCTTCCTTAAAATGCATTCGCCTCACTACAAAATACGTTGCACTGGCTGTTCTGGTGGCGAAGCATGTTTTACTGAAACAGTGTTGCGCTGCTGACGATGAACCGCCAAATCCCACCACAACATCTGCACCGAGAGCTGCATCCTTTGGTTACAATTCACGAGCTAAGACCAACACAACAATCCAGAATTGTACATCAGTATCCATGGAGAACTTCTCAAACAAGGCCACCATGCACATCCCATCTATTGCAATTACCTGGATCCCCTGTAAAGGCATAGAGTGGATGCACTGCCATGAACATGAGCGCCCTCTGCTGATGATTCCGAGAATCTCTTTCCACACACAAAGTTTCAACCAAAAATCTGATCTAACCTCCAAACCTGGAAAAAAGGGATATTAAAAATTGCTGAGGGTTTTTTCCCGCTCAGGTCACTAAAGTCACAGTTTCCCTGTTTTAGTTCTGATGCTAGAGAAGTTGAAAGGCTCTGCCTTAGTAGCTAATCTCTATACAACGCATCTTCAAATAAGAGAACTGAAAAAACGACGCGCGCAAGAGTGACAGGTCTCCATCTGACGTGCAGCCTATGATCCCGCGCAATGTATTCATTAGAGGTGCTGAGCTTGGCCATCAGCGTGGGTGGCGGCTCCTCCGCGTGGGCGCCTGCACGGCGGCCCCTCAGCGTGGGCGTCTGCACGGCGGCCTGACGGATTGTTATCTGGTGTCAAAAGTGGCAGCCACTAAACAGTCTCATTAGAATGCCAGGTCACAAATTGCAGGGCCTGTGCGGGTCTGCCAGATCTCCCCTGGCAGCTTTTATCTCCCATCACACACAGAGGACAGTCACTGGGGCCTCTCGTCATCTCTCAAAGTCAATTGGACTGGAGTAATTACCAGCGCTGTGTTTACTCGCTTTCCCGCCTCCAGGACAGGCGGGCTTTCAGTGGAGCTACAGATTTCATTCTGTTTCTTCACCTAAGCAACGGCAAGCGGTGAGGGACAAAGCATTCATCAAAGTCAAGGAACAGGAAAAAACAGCTTCTGAAGCTTCTGAATGTCCTCCATGAATTCAGCCATGGCCCCCCCTCTGTGTGCCTCCAATCCACTGCCTTTGTTTCTCACTTTCACACTTGGTTCACTGAGCATATTAAATAGCAATTAGACACAGCACAGAGGGACATGATCGCAATACAAAGGGAAGGGATTTAACACTAAAAGCAAATTATAAAAAACAAAGCCTAGCGAGCTAGTTTGTCAGATAACTGTGGAGGAGAATCAGACGGACACTTGTCCTCTGCCTGGTTTCAATGTCTACCCCAGGGGGTCTGGTTGTGGCTGATACAGATCTCCTTTCACACCCCCTTCAGATTTCTTTCTTATACATAATGACACTCAGTGGCTGTATACAACAGTAGGAACCACATTTTCTTCCAGGAGATTTTATTTGGCCCTCCTCATCTTGTAGATTTCACTGTTTATTGCATTGTAATGGAAGCAGTGGACTTTGCATAGACAGAGCTAAGGGGCCCATAACCCAAACCTCGCGGCCTCAGTTGTTCCTGTGGAGACTGTCTACATTCAATTTGGTGACCGGAAGGGGCTTCAGTAGACTTAAAGTGATTGACAGACCAGAGCAAAAAACAATGAATTTGTGGAGCTACACATTCAAGCACAAAATGTAGGCAAACATTTTTTTAGAGGATGTAACAAGGCCTTCAGCCAGGTGAGCACAAAAGCCGGAGAGAAACTGAGTGATCACCTAATTACGGAGTGTTGTGATCCATCTGGTGAGATGATCTACCCTTATTGCTTTCCAACCCTGGCACATAGGTCAGCAACACTGATAGGAGAAGAGCTCTCCGTTGTGGGTTGGTAATGCGAGACCGTGGATATGCATGGTTCCACATGACACCTTGTATGATCAGTCTGCCTGGTTGTCTAAGTGAGAATGGGCATTAAGAACTTGAATGATCACCACAAACTATTTAGACAACTCGCTACCTGGAGGAATGGAGAAATGTAGTGAATGGCAAAGAGCATACCTGCTTTCCCTATGGAAAAGGAGTATATGAAAGGAGTTGTTTAGACGGATGTTCTGGAGATATTATCTGACAAAAGCCAACAATCAAATTAAAGATGAACCATTGGCAGACCTGAATTC
Source organism: Triturus cristatus (assembly GCF_964204655.1). NCBI lineage: Eukaryota > Metazoa > Chordata > Amphibia > Caudata > Salamandridae > Triturus > Triturus cristatus. The sequence continues at coordinate 1,786,406,319 of NC_140589.1, read as the reverse complement.
TGAATCTCAAAGGATAAGTTACATACCTTCGATAACGCGTTATCTGGCAGAGACAGGTTCTAGGCACAGATTCCTTACCTTTGAATTATCCCCAGGTGCAACACTGGATTCGGAAAACTTTCCACAGCAGTAACTCTAAGTGTCGGTAGGGGACATAGAGTGATTCCGTAATGATGTCACCCGCAGGAAGTGACGTCGACAGAGTGCACAGAAGCCGCCCCCAGCACGCTGACGTCAGTTTCTTCTTTGACATCTTACATGCTAAAACGCGGAGCCACTTATAGAAACTGTGACGAAACAGTGTGCCCAAAAAGAATCTTCTTTTAGTAAAATGGCGGTCGTCTTTTTTTTTTTTCTCTTAATAAAAGGCACAAAGTGCTCAGAAGGGATGTGAGACAGAAAGGGCAAACTAGTTTGCAGAGCGAAGAGGAGGGGGGAGTTCGTAAGGAATCTATGGCTAGATTCTGTCTCTACCAGATAAGGTGTTACCGAAGGTAAGTAACTTATCTATTTGATGGAGACATCTAGCTGGAGATTCCTTAACTTTGAATTAAATACCTATCACCCCCGGAGTTGGGTCTGCGAACTGGTCCAGTAAAAACCACAACCAGGACTAACCTGTCTCATAGGAGAGAGAGAGAGAGAGAGAGAGAGAGAGTGACCGGCTGCCGGAAAGGTTGGGGAGGAAAGAAGACGCCCACCAGAAGTATTGCAGAAAACTTGCGTGGCACTGAAATCCGCAACAATGGGAAAAATATGGGAAAGACACCCACAGCAGAAGAATAAAGAGGGACTTGAAATAACACTTCACAAAATCAGAACACTACAGAGTACCTACAACAAGCCCATTAGTGTACAGGAGGAAATGTGAAGGGCAATAGCCAATACCACTGAGCCAAAGCTGCCTGCCATAGAAGCGAGCGTCGTAGAGAGCACCAACCAATGCCGTAAGAAACCATAGCAAACAATAACAACAAGGACATGCAGAAACTGGTCACACTTCGAAAAAGAAGCGAGCCTTCTCAAACCATGACCATGACATGTGAGGAAATAAAAATTGTGAGACCTATGTGTCCCCATGTGCCCCCCAACGCTTTATGTACACATGCATGTATCCCATGCATTTCCCCTCCATGGCCTGTCTATCATGATGCTTATGCTATAACGTGGCCTGCCATCATCCAGTCTCCCATGAGAGAAACGACAAATCTGCATTGAGGCCTACACGTTTTGCATCATGTTTTCCTGTACTCGTGTCATTTCATGAAAACCCATTATTGTGGCTCAGCCAGAGCCGAAAAGAGGTTTCAGGCCTCAGACGCTCTGAGAGCTGCAGCTGCGTATCCTTGGCCTTGCACACTTGGGCCTCAGCCAAAGGGGCCCTGTCCGAGGTGCTGAGACAGTATTGAGCACGGTTATCTGCTTACTCCTACTGAACCACATTCCTGCCTGGAGAAGGAGGAATAAACACGACCCGTCTGCAAAGGAGAGAGCCTAGCCTTTCTGTCTCTTTTCGTGTGATTGCAAAGCTCACGTCAGTGAAAAGCCCATAGCCCCCATGTAAGGCCTACGCAGTGAATGAAGAAATAGATGCTCTTGGTGATGGGCAACCTATGTCACAGATCAGTCCCTGCTCCGGACTTTAGATATCAGATAATACAAGATGTGCTGGTCGTCCTGACACTGAAGGCCTCACTTCCAGACTCCCCGATTGCACAGCAGCCCTTCCCCACGTCAGTTACACGTCATGCTCGAGTTGAGCACAAGTAAGGCAAAGTTCCAATAAAGTTCCAGCTGATCACGCAACCCCCTCCAGGTATCCACCCACCTATGACATTCACCAATGATCATCACGTGGACGCCCACATGGACGCCCACCTTCACGCCTACTTACACACCCACATGCTCTTATCTCATTCTCTCTTGCTCCGCCTGAAGCACTCCTGCTTACGTATAATATTGAATGTATATATACTGTACTCTGTGAATAAAGTTTGAGAATTCTGACCAGAAGACCCTTCCTGATCCCTTGTGGTGATGGAACTATTCTCCCTATAACTCGAGTTATTGGAATAAAGCCCTTTGAACCTGATACCACAGACTCAGCCTCTTGCTTTATGCATGATCATATTGATACATATAGAAATTCAGAGTGCGTAATACTTTATTTACGACACATGAGTGATACAATATGTGAGGTCATAAGCAGTCCATTGCGGGCGCGAGTCATAGTTATCTCAGTTAACTATAACTGCTGAATTTCTCTGGTTTTGTATGATTAAAATGTCAGCCTAAATATACTGTCCCTGTAACCTTTGGTTTTTTCACTTATATATTCACTTTCAAATGTATGTATGTATATATATATATATATCAAAGCAAATCCCGTAGCTCCAACAAAAGTCAAACACCGGGCACAGAATATAAATAAATATATATATATATATATATATATATATATATATATATATATATATATATATATATATATATATATATTACCTACTGGCGGTCGCCAGTAGGTAGTTATAGTTAGGACCCCTTTTCCATAGGAAAACCTCAACATTCTATTTTGAATAACTTTGGCGCCGGTCGATGAATCCTCGCGAATTTCTCAAAATAGGTGGGGCGCTACGCTCCGCTCCTACCCTGAAAGTCTCGGGGGGATTCGTCAAGCGGGGGCTGAGATAAAAGGGGGGTCCCAAAACGCGTTTTTCCCATGCATTTTTCCATAGGACCTTTAGAACGAGCTACAGCCCGAACGGCTGAACAGAATTAGTAGAAATTTGGCAGAGAGGTAGTCCCTAGGTCAAGGAAGTGCCTTTTGTAGGTTTGGTGTAAATCTGTTCAGTAGATTCTGAGAAAATAGCCTTTAAATCAATATATATATCTGAGCCCGCTTACCGTACGCTTACCGTACGCTTACCGTAATAGGTAAAAAAAACTAAATTTTGGCAACATGAAATTATAAAATCGAAATAAAAAAAACACTATCCACATTGACCCCACCCCCTGTGCTTTTGGTGGCCGAAGGCCACCAAATGTACAGGGCTTATTAAAGTTGATAAAAACCGTGCACGGAACGAACTGCGTTAAGTGGGCGCGCACGCCTCGAATGGCGTAAAGTAACTTAGCATTTAAAAAACCGTACAAATTCACTGAAAAAACCATAGGTTTCACACACGTTATAGTTAGGAATTAGCATTTAAAAAACCTTGCAAATTCACTGAAAAAACCATAGGTTTCACACATGTTATAGTTAGCGGAAATTTTACTGATAAAAAACCAGTGAAATTGCCCCGTTATAGTTAGTGCTGGCAACTATAACTCACGCGACCGCAATCTTCTGCTGATGACATATGTGTCTTTATGAAAAAAAAATATTTGTAATATATGTATAGCTAAAAATGTATGGAAGAAGACATGGGCAAATAAGTGTCTAAATACAGTATTAGCATCAGCAGAGGATTGCGGTCGCGTGAGTTATAGTTGCCAGCACTAACTATAACGGGGCAATTTCACTGGTTTTTTATCAGTAAAATTTCCGCTAACTATAACATGTGTGAAACCTATGGTTTTTTCAGTGAATATATATATATATATATATATATATATATATATATATTCACAGCATTTTCCCGGTTCTGGAGCCCCCGACCCTTCAGGGTGGCCTCAATGCATGGGCCCGGAACAGCCCACAAACTCCATCAAGAATGAAAGAAAATTTGAGGCCCAATACAGGTAACGGAGCTTTTATTCAGCTTCAGGCAACACAGAAAACTTATATATATATATTTCAAGTATGACCTTTATTCATCATCTACGCTGCAGCATTTAAAACCACTCCTTTCCTTAGGCGTCTCTTCTTTAACAGCCTTGATCACAGGTGAGTGGTGTTTGAAACACCCAGTGGTCACATGGTCCGTAGTGCCAAACTACAGGCCCCAGGATGCACCTCCATCCATATTTCATAACATGGCACAGTGCAGTGTTTCATTTTGCTAAATAGCGTTTTTGCCTGCAAATGTCCTGAAACATCATTATGAAATTCAAGGTGCATACTGTTCCAAATAGTGCTTAAAATGCGAGGTTGCCAAAGAGAGGATATCACCTCTCTCATCTCCCTTTCTCATTTATGTAACCATATGGCCGTGGCAATCCTTTGGCTGGCACGTTCGTTGAGGGGGTCATGCCCCCTCCATAAAATGTTTTGGAAATGCTCCATTTTCCGGGAGCCCCCCGACCCTGAAGGGCGGGCTCTGCAATCAGGAATGAGAATCCTGTGTTATGGGTTTTACCAGGAGAAAGCAGAGAGCCCAACTTCGTCTTCGTTTCAAGCATGACCTTTATTCATCATCTACGCTGCAGCATTTAAAACCACTCCTTTCATGACGCGTTTCTGCTTTAACAGCCTCGATCACAGGTGAGCGGTGTTTGAAACTCCCAGTGGTCACATGGTTCGAAGGATTTCAGAGCGCTTTACAAGGAAGGAAGGAAGGGCATAAATCCAATATCGACATCAAATAGAAATACACAACAGGGATACTCGCTTGTTTCCCAAACAAGAGAATCAAGGCGAGTAATACGATAAACATGAATATAACAGGTTACGAAGGGGGACACACAATGCGGTAAAGAAGAGCAGCATCAGATGAGGGTACAATGGTTGTAGGAACAATGATTTTGAGCAAGTGATCCTGGCCGAAGTTAAGGTAAAAATGTGTTCATTAGGAATCTTTTGGCTTCCAGTTTGAAAGCAGTCTTTAAGGAGATTCTGCGTACTTACGGTGGAAGAGAGTTCCATATCCTTGGGGTGGCGCCGGAGAAGACTCGGAGACCGGTTCTATTTTTGCGAAGGATGGGTGGTTTCAGGAGGAGAGTGATAGCGCTTCTTGAGGCCCTCCCACATCAGGATAATTCAAGCATTTGCGCTAGGTAGCTGGGAGTTTTGAAATGCAGGGCTTTGTGCGCCAGAACAGCAATCTTTAACTGAATTCGAGGTTCATAGGGCAACCATTTAAGAGATTTTAGGATTGGGGATATGTGCTCACTACATTTGGTACCAGTGACCAATATGGCCGAAGCGTTCAGTGATGTCCTTAGGGGAGCCAGAGTGTATTTGGGAAGGCCACAGAGCATAGCGCTGCCATAGTCCAGCATCGGCAGGACCAGTGCTTGTACCACCTGCTTGAAGTCCTTTTGTGGATGGACTGGCTTGATGTTTCTGAGTGTCCTCATCAAGAGATTAGCTCCCTTTCACACATTGCTAATATGATTTTTCATATTCAGGTGTTTGTCCAGGGTGATTCCGAGAAATTTGGCTGAGTCTATGATGAGGGGGGTGCAATTGAAGGCAGTGAGGTGATTCAGCCAAGGGTCTAGCTTGGGGATGTGGTTCGGGGGAGAGATGAAAAGGAATTCAGTTTTGGAGGTGTTGAGTAGAAAATGGTTCCCCGTTAACCAATTTTGCGTAGTATTTAGGGTAGTGTTGAGATGATGTTGTCTAAGGATGAGATTTTCAAATAAAGTTGTGTGTCATCAACGTACATATGGAAGAGAATGAATGTTCATGGAATTTAGAGAGTTAGCTAGTGGTTCCAAGAAAAGGTTGAAGAGGATAGGAGATAGGGTGGACCCTTGAGGGACATCCATGAGTACTGGAGAGGGCTGGGAGAGGGAGTGGTTTGCCTTGATTCTTTGTGATCTTTGTGATTAACCGTGTCGAAAGCGGAAGAAAGGTCCAGGAGTATTAGGAGGCAGGAATCATTTTGGTCAAGCATTTTTAAGATGTCATCCATAACGTGCATGAGAGCCAATTCGGTACTGTGCCCCTCCTGAAGCCGGATTGATGCTGGTCTAGGAGTTGGAAAAAAATATATATATATCAATGCTCCAGTGAGCCCTTTAGCTACAGCAGTCACGAGCGGGTGCTGAGTTGTGCGCGGGCACACGCACTTAATGTCACGCTCCACAAAGAATATGACCAGCACTCATTTGTTTGCTCTCCCCTGAGGCGGAAGCCGGGGGCTCTTGCTCTCCCTGTTAGCTGCTATATATCTATTTAAGCTGTTGGATGTTTTTTATCGTATGTATATATTTTAACTGGCACTTTTTTAAAGTGGGTTACCTACCAGATTTGATGATTGCAGTCTGACCAGCGGTCATTTCGGGGTTGCGAGTGGAACGTCCCGGGCTCTCCGCTGCTGGTGTTAGACGGGGGCGCTGTCGGTCGTTACACAGACGCCATCTTGGGTAGGGGAAGGCTGACGGGCTACTTGCTCCTCCCTCCTGCCCTCCCTTGCTACTTCAGTGCACGATCTTACTCGATCGCTGCATTCATTTGTTTGCTCTCCCCTGAGGCGGAAGCCGGGGGCTCTTGCTCTCCCTGTTAGCTGCTATATATCTATTTAAGCTGTTGGATGTTTTTTATCGTATGTATATATTTTAACTGGCACTTTTTTAAAGTGGGTTACCTACCAGATTTGATGATTGCAGTCTGACCAGCGGTAATTTCGGGGTTGCGAGTGGAACGTCCCGGGCTCTCCGCTGCTGGTGTTAGACGGGGGCGCTGTCGGTCGTTACACAGACGCCATCTTGGGTAGGGGAAGGCTGACGGGCTACTTGCTCCTCCCTCCTGCCCTCCCTTGCTACTTCAGTGCACGATCTTACTCGATCGCTGCATTCATTTGTTTGCTCTCCCCTGAGGCGGAAGCCGGGGGCTCTTGCTCTCCCTGTTAGCTGCTATATATCTATTTAAGCTGTTGGATGTTTTTTATCGTATGTATATATTTTAACTGGCACTTTTTTAAAGTGGGTTACCTACCAGATTTGATGATTGCAGTCTGACCAGCGGTCATTTCGGGGTTGCGAGTGGAACGTCCCGGGCTCTCCGCTGCTGGTGTTAGACGGGGGCGCTGTCGGTCGTTACACAGACGCCATCTTGGGTAGGGGAAGGCTGACGGGCTACTTGCTCCTCCCTCCTGCCCTCCCTTGCTACTTCAGTGCACGATCTTACTCGATCGCTGCATTCATTTGTTTGCTCTCCCCTGAGGCGGAAGCCGGGGGCTCTTGCTCTCCCTGTTAGCTGCTATATATCTATTTAAGCTGTTGGATGTTTTTTATCGTATGTATATATTTTAACTGGCACTTTTTTAAAGTGGGTTACCTACCAGATTTGATGATTGCAGTCTGACCAGCGGTCATTTCGGGGTTGCGAGTGGAACGTCCCGGGCTCTCCGCTGCTGGTGTTAGACGGGGGCGCTGTCGGTCGTTACACAGACGCCATCTTGGGTAGGGGAAGGCTGATGGGCTACTTGCTCCTCCCTCCTACCCCTAGTCTCATGGATAAAAACAAGGTATCTTCCCGTCCGCGCAGCGGGCGGGCGCAGCGGGCGCGCCGGCGGCGCGCCAAAGGCGCGCCAAAGGCAAGCCCGTCTGCGCCCGTCCGCGGACGACCGGGGCCTGGGGCCACAGATCTTGGTTCATCCACACCAACTACTATCAGGTATGACAGACATGCTTTGCTTAATCTCCAACCTGACACGCCTGTTGCTTGTAGGCACGCCATGATTGCCCAATCGTTAGGTAAATGTACAGGATGTAGCTTTGAACCCATGATCCACTTTCCGCCTACTAGTGTGGGCCACTCTCTGAAAGCAGCTCTACTCAATTGTAGATCTCTCCGCAAGCACGCCCTCGAAATATTTCATCTACTCGAGGAGCAAAATTTTAACATTCTATTCTTGACGGAGACCTGGCTAGATGAACACTCAGACCCTGACATTATTCAGGCCATGCCCCATGGCTACTCCCTCTCTAGATTGGACAGGAAAGACGGAAGGGGGGGGAGGCATAGCCATAGCCACGAAAGCCCCTCTAGTCTGCTCCTTAGCTCCTATACAGATTGACCACAGCGAAGCTGGTTCCTTTACAATTAACACCGGCCCCAACCACTCTGTATCGGGTATCTTGATTTATCGCCCACCTGGCAGAATGTTTGACTTTACTTCCACTCTAATGGAAGCCATTACTCACTTAGCACTCAGAAAGTCAAGACTTCTGGTGCTAGGTGACCTTAATGCTCACTTTGAAGATCCCCTAGACAATGATGCCGTTGAGATTCAAACGCAGCTTCTCTCAGTTCAACTTGTAATGAAAAACAAGGAACCGTCTCATCGACTAGGTCACCTACTGGATCCTATCTTTGGAAACTGGCAGGGAGTTCACACTTCACAGTCTATACCCATACCCTGGTCGGATCACCACATTATTCCGATCACGTTGCAACTGGATAGAACTGAGCATTTTCAACATCAATCTCTGCGGTATAAACGCAGAAAATGGAGAAGCTTCTCTATAGAATCTTTCATTAAAATCACTCAGGATGAGGGCCCTCCCAAAGGGGAAGACTGTGAAGCAGCTAATACTAATTTAAGTACTATCATAACCAAGGCCCTCGATATTACTGCCCCTAGTCGCACCATGACTAATGCTAGGAGACAAAAAAAGACTGCTCCCTGGTTTAGCCAAGAACTGCAGACTATGAGAACCAATTGCAAAAAACTAGAGAGAGCTTGGCGCCTGAACTTCTGCGCAGAAACTAAAATAAAGTATAAGGACTCTCAAAGAGTGTACTATAAATCTGTACGGTTGGCTAAGGCAGAACACTATCATTCCCGTATTACGGAAGCAGGGAATTCCTCGAAGGAATTATTTCAGATCTATAAAGAGATATCTGTAATAAACACTAACTCCTCCACTCACAATGATTCAGTGGAGTCATGTAATGAAGTTGCACAGTACTTCTCAGGTAAAATCAATAAAATATATACTAGCTTTGCCAATCATATAGAGTCGGCCTTCGACTTCACAGAGAATGATAGTCTCATTAAGACTTTAAAGTGCCTCAAATCTTTTGAAGTTCCCTCATACGAAGCCCTGGCTAGACTATGTAACAAAATCAAATCAGGTTCTCCCCGAGACCCGGCGCCTCCGAAAATTTTAACTGAAGCCTTCCCTGCTCTAGAACCTCACTACAGACATTTACTTCAGGTTTCATTCTCCACAGCTTGCCTGCCGGCGGACTGGAAACAGGCAGTTGTACTCCCTATCAAGAAAAAGCTGAATGTCAGCCTAGACAGTATGGACAACCTTCGGCCAATTTCCCTGCTACCTTACTTAGCCAAGCTAGCTGAGAAAATTGCCAACATCCAACTCATGGAACATCTAGAAGAACATGATGTTTTCCATCACTCCCAGTCGGGTTTCAGATCCAACTTCTCCACGGAGACGGCTCTCCTCAGGGCCACTGAAACCCTACGCAAGGGAGCAGATGAGGGCAAGACCATGGCCCTCATCATGCTCGACCTTAGTGCCGCGTTTGACACTGTAGCACACTCCATCTTGCTACAGTGTCTAAACAAAGCTGGAGTAACCAACAGAGCTCTGGGATGGCTGAAAGCCTTCTTGATCAATAGAAGCTTCCAAGTCCAAAGAGGGACTTTTCTCTCAGACAGTGTGCGGCTTGAACAGGGGGTGCCTCAGGGATCGGCCCCGAGTCCCACCCTGTTTAATCTATACATGGCCCCCCTGGCTGAAGTGGTGCAATCGTTCGGCGTGGAGCTTGTCTCTTACGCCGACGATACGCAACTTCTAATATCCTTGACGCAAGCCCCTTCCATGGAAGCCGCTAACTTTAACAACTGCATGAGCAAGCTGGCATCTTGGATGACAGAGCACTGTCTTAAACTGAACGGAACTAAAACAGAGGTCATCATCATTGGAGGTGATGAGACCAATTGGACTAAAGAATGGTGGCCTATCTGTCTAGGTCCCTTGCCCCCTCCCAGTCGGGAGGCGAAGAACTTGGGAGTTTGGATAGACAACAAGCTATCTTTTGATAGCCACATAAAGAAAACGGTTGGCAAGTGCTTCGGAGTGATGAAGACTCTCAACCGTACCCTTGATTTACTGCCCCTTAATTCCAGACGGACAATGACGCAGGCACTAATTACCTCCCGGATTGACTACGGGAATGTTTTACTCTTAGGTACTTCGGAGAAAAACATAAAGAAATTACAGGTCATACAAAATTCGGCAGCACGCCTGGTATTAAGACTGCCCCGCAGAGCCCCTTCTCGACCCTCATTGGTAACTCTCCATTGGCTGCCTATCAAGCAGAGGATAACTTTTAAAGCTCTGCTATGGTGTCACAAGATCCTCCATAACAAGGCACCTGCCTATATGTCGGATCTGGCCTTGCCATATGAACCTAACAGAACCCTTAGATCCAAAGGTACAGGGCTGCTCAGAAATGCCCGTCCTAAAAAGGCCAGAATGGGAGGCAGATCTTTTCGCGCAGTGGCAGCGAAGTCCTGGAACCTCTTGCCCATGGGCATCAGGTTAGAGGTGAATGAGACCTCTTTTAGGAAGAAACTGAAAACTTTCCTCTTCGATCTGTGATAGGCTCTTTTTCTACTCATTTCACTCTCTCATCAGCGCGGGGACACGCCGGGAGGCGTCACCAGGCGCTTTACAAGCTCCTTTAAACTAAACTAAACTCATGGGGAACAGTAATCCATTTTATTGGATACTTTGTGCACTCTCCAACAAACGAGTTTCGGCTATAAGCCTTAATCGATGATAGATATATATATATATATATATACACACACCCATATACAGTGTATGATAAGATATAAGAAGGGTACACAGAAACATTCACAACAGTGGACATTGACCGAGATGTGGCAGCTGCGGTCTCTCAAAGCCACAGGAGATCGTATAAAGGAATGTAAGAGGTAGAAGATATCACCCAACCCAGAAAAATGGAAAGCAAATGGACAGAAACAACACTACTGACTGAATGGTGACAGTCATGTGGCTTAGAGATGACTGAAAGAGAAAACAGCAGGTGAAAAACAACCTGCTAGACCAGAGAAACAAAGACCACTACAACACAGGGGAGGCCTATGCAGATAACCAGTCTCCAACTTAAAAGAAAGAATATCAGACAGAGGAAAGGGGACCTGGCTTAAGCTGTGGAGTGGTCAAATCGGTGTGGGAAGCACAAAACCACAAGTTGAGGTCCACAACCAAAAGATCAAAATAAGAATTGAAATATCGGATGAAGTGTATAATTGAAACACAGCCAGAAACTAATAGTATAACACAACTATGGAAAAGAAAGAAACGGACAAGGTACATCCACAGGGAACCTTGAGAGAAAGAGGAATGAGAGGAGTCCTTGGTACCCTTAAAGAAGAGGAACTAGCACAAGGAGGCGCAAAGCCGGAAAGAAAAGAAAGAAAGAAAGAAAGAAAGAAAGAAAGAAAGAAAGAAAGAAAGAAAGAAAGAAAGAAAGAAAGAAAGAAAGAAAGAAAGAAAGAAAATTGCCTAGGGCAGAAGCTGACAATGTACCCTAGGTCAAGAAGTTTGCATCGTCGCTCGCATCTGTTAGGAAGGAAGGGCACCATATAAAGTGCATGGAAAAGACCACCATCTAGGGAAGAGATTGCACTTAAAAAAACAGGGGGGAGGGAGCAAGAAGAAACCCCATCCACCATCCTACTGAAGCACACAATGACATGTCCTCTATAAGGGCTACCAAGTGCCAGAAACATTTGGAGGATTGCCCATAGAGCATACTGACAAAGTACCCTGGAGGACAGGGAACAAGGCAACAGTGCATCTGCACAAAACAAGCCAAATACCCCACACAGAACCTGGGAAGAAAAAAAAAAAAAGAACACCATGTATCAATGGGTGTGAAAGCCAAAGGGCCATGAAACAATATGTGCCTGATGACGGGGAACATACCCAGCCACTGGCAGTTCAGGAAGCAATACAAAATATCTGCAGGACGCAGGAGAACCTCACCGGGTGCCACTCATAGAAAAGCATTGGAAAGAAAAAGGCCAATGGCACCGTTCTAAAACAGCTCACATGTAAAGGAAAAACGTGGTGACCTTTCCCCGTACAAGCTTAGTACAGGGGGAAAAAGAGGAGCAGATGAAATAGCAAGCAGGGTTTTAAGATTTCGCTCCACCCTGACTATCCCTCAAACAGTGTAAAGCGGAGTCAGCATGAGTGGCAAACAGATGTTGACCATCAAAAGGCATGTCTACTGAGGCTGATTGAACAGCCTTCGAAAATCGCAAGTAGCGTAGCCAGGCATGCTCGCGAAGAGCTGCTGAAAGAGCCATGGCTCGCCCGACAGAATCTGTGGTATCCATGCCACCGTGAATCAGCAATTTAGCAGCCTCACTGCCATCTTGGATCTGCTGAGTAAGAGTGTTCTGGGTGTCATCCGGGATGGAGGGGAGAAGGCGCGAGACCGAATCCCACAACACATGAGAAAAACTAATCAGAACACAAGTGGTATTAAGGGACCACAAAGCCGAACTGGTGTCAGAAAAGGTAAAACAACCAAGGGCATCTAAACTCTTAGACTCCCTGTCTGGAGGGACGTCAGGCAGGGCATCGATGTCAGGGATTGCTGTAGCAGCCTGAACCACACTTGCACGGAGTAAGCTGTCAGAAGAGGCAGATCGGTTCTCCAGGGGCAGGATGGTGCCAATGAGCTATAGACCAGTCCACAGAGGCCTTTGAAACGGGTTTAGCCCAGGAGTCCAACAGAATACCTAAAAGAGCTTCACTGAAGGGCAGCACAGGCTTAGCCCCCATCTGGCCCTGATGAAGCACCCCAATTAGGGGATCAAAGGCCAATTCCACAGATGGGAGATACTGCTCCAGAACCACAGCAGCCCACCTCAGAAGCTCAGTAAAAGCAGAGCTAGCCTCAGTAGCGAGGCTAGAAGGAGAAAACAAGCCAGAGGAAGGCAACGAGCCAAGGTCACTAGCCTCGCCAAGGTAAGCCACCCAATGAAACTCAGGAGGAGGCTGAGTAGTGTCACTCATGTCATTCAGACTTCACCAAAATACTTGTACCCCGAAGGGAAAATAGTAGCAGGCTCACCCAAAGATGGAGGAAGGTAGCCCGAAAAAAACTGTTCTTTCGATGCTGTCGATGTCGACCGGCGCCAAAGAGGAGAGACATAATAGCGGTGGTATGCGCTGGCGGATCCAACACTGGCATCACAGGTTGGAACTCCAAAGGGTTGTGCACCGGAGCTGATATAGATTCGATCACAGATCCAAAGGGCCTCACAGACACTGAGGGAGGTCCTGCCGGCGTGGAGTCAGTCAAGGATTCGCCGGCCTCCTTGGAACTGAGATGCACACCAGAGGGAGGTGGAGAACTAAATATAGCATGAAGGGAGAGATAGTATTCCCTCATCTGATCCAGAGTCACCACCTCACAGAGGAATACTGGAAGACGCAGGGCGGACTCTTTCTCTGACTCCCGCAACCGGAGGAATTCGAGGCGTGTCAGAGAGACCACATGTAGGGAGTGATTTACCAGTCGACAGTGAAGATGAAGGACTTTGGGACCTGGCCCTCGAGTAGTCCTCGGAGGGAGAAAAAGACTACGACTGATGAGGGAGATTTGACCACTGCGCTGCTAACAGGGTCATGAGGCGCTCCTGCAATGCCGATGACCGAAGCTGAAGACATGAGCCTCACCCTTCAGAGTCACTGAGCATGCCCAGACAACACATGCAAATAGAATGATGACACGGGGTTGACATTGTAGTCCACAGCACCCAGTAAACATCCAGAAAAAGGCACTCTGTGTCGTTGACAAATGTTGCGATAGGCCGAAAATGGCCTGAGGTACCACTCTGGATCCGCGTGGAAGCGCGGAAAGGAAGACACTGATGTCTGTGTGTCAGGGGAGGGCTTATATAGACTCTGTCAACACCACTTCCTACAGACGACGTCATTATGTAGTTGCTCGCACCCCCTACTAACGCGCAGAGGTACTGCTGTGGAAAGTTTTCCGTATTCAATCTGGTGCCTGGGGATAACCCAAAGATAAGGAATCTGCGGTTAGATGTCTTTATCAGATTTTCCCTATATCCCATCTTCAGACTTAGGCGACAGCTCTTCAGGTGAGATTATTGGCCTTAACCCTAAGGCGATGATCTGCACATGCAGACACTCTGCCGGATAGAAGAGGTCCTTGCCTGATTGCGGTTTTGAACAGAAATTCGAAGAGCGGTTAAGACCTGGCTGTTCGATTGAGTCAACTGAACCATCATGACTCAAGCACCTAGATACCCTCTCAGGTGATTAGACATGCTATAAAAATACACTAATTGATTGATTGACTGATTGAAGGCTGTGTTGCTACTCTCTATCACGTACTTTCATAAAGTAGTATAGTGGAAAATATCACCTAGTGCATTGAGAATCAATAGGTCCCAAATAAGGTAAGGTACTATTGCCCGGCCTGCAGACGCAGTCTATAGAGGCACATATACTTTTAAGACCATCAATTGAAACGTATGATAATGTTTTTTTTTCAGTAAGAAACAATTTCTAAAAACAAAATATGAAAATATAACTGGAACAATTCAAATATTCAAGTTTGGAAAAACAGTTAAAAAATACGTTTTCAAAATAATTAATTATGAATTGTTAATATGAAAAATATTTCAACACAACTTTCAAATGTTTTCTCTTATACCTCATCGTTGGATGCTCGAAACATCACTTTAAATGTCCTTGCCAGGTCTTTCTCAAATTCAGCTTCAGCAACACCCTTTAACAATGAAACAATGTTTGATCAGGTAAAATTATCAAAAGGTGAGTTGCACAAAAAAGGCAAGCATTAAACTTACAAAATGTATGTGTGAACTAGGAAGATAAATGTGCACACTACATGTAAAACAAGCACTGGCAAAGCAGCTAACCACACAAAAAACACACACAAGAATGTGCAACACAACACAATAGAAAGGACACCTTACACACATCCAACCCAGCGCAGATAAGCCATAATATGGAACAAAGTGCCCCCGCCATACACTGTAAGGCTGTTGTACGTAACAGAATAGTGCCATGACCATATGGAGGAATGAGGTTAAAGGCTGAGTTTCTTTATAAGGTCATGGGACGCCGCCCTATTTCATTGCCATCTCCTTTCACAAAAATAACAGAGAACATTTAAAACATTCCCTGTCTAAATACTTGAAAGCCATAATCTCTGGATTACTCCATGTCTGGTTTTAGGCCAGGCCACAGCATAGAGATAGAGGTCACATCCACGATGGATGACCTTAGGATGTTATAGGACCAAGGATAATCTGAAGCTTTGATTTTGCTTCATTTATCCACTGACTACAATACAGTGTCCCATTCAATCTTGATTGATTGACAGGATTTAGCTATCCATGGAAAGGCATCACGAGATCTACATATGGCGTACCCCAGGGCTCATCCATCAGTCCAATGTT
This sequence comes from Triturus cristatus, assembly GCF_964204655.1. Classification (NCBI taxonomy): domain Eukaryota; kingdom Metazoa; phylum Chordata; class Amphibia; order Caudata; family Salamandridae; genus Triturus; species Triturus cristatus. The sequence goes on along the minus strand of NC_140589.1, from coordinate 1,786,390,960 downwards.
ATTTAACGTGTACATCTCTCCTTTACTGAAACAATATTAATTATTTTGGACATAACACGTTACCCTATGCTGATGGCACACATATTCTCATTAACATTCCTGAGAAATATGACATTGCTTAACCCCTTCCCTGCGGGGGTAATTCCCCCATGGTGCGGGGGGCGGGTGGGGCCGCGACGCCGCTGTGCTCGTGACGAGCTCAGCTCGTCATGACTCACAGTGGAGCTATGCTCATTGACGAGCTGAGCTCGTCACGACTCCGCCCACTGATTAATTCATCCCGCACAGGCGGGGAATTAATCGCGCGTGGGCGGGCCTCGGCCGTTATGATGAGCTCAGCTCGTCATGAGCACAGCTCCACTGTGACTCATTACGAGCTGAGCTCGTCATGAGCACGCAAGAGGTTAGGTCAATTTTCGGGCATGCGTCACTGCTTTGGCAAACTGGATGAGAACCAACTGCCTCCAGCTCAACAGTGAAAAAACTGAAATTTTGCTGTTCATCCCACAGAAATCTAGCTGGCCACAGGTTTTATCTTTCAGAGGGGCGCTACTCAACCCTTCTTTCTTACATAAGTCATACATAAGTCATAGAATAGAAGATGGGCAAAGCACAATCATGTCTCGCTAGTTCAAGCTTGAATGCAGAAGAATTACTGATACCTGGAAGTTAGAAATCCTGGGCAGCTCATAATAGAACTGTCTGCCTAGGATGGGCCCACACAGTTTGCTTTAGAGTAAAAACTTAGCAGATGTGTTTTTTTAAGCACAAGTTTACAGCACCTGGTCTCTGGTGCTAAATAAATGATTCATTCCATTTAATTGGAAGATACAAACTGGAATTCAAATTTGTGAACATGTTATGAAACACAAACTTGTGACTATGGTGTCAAACCAGCGGCGGCCGCCATAAACGAAAGGTGGTGGGGTGAGTGGTGTTGCGCTGGAGGCATTGAGCCGGGCGGGGGGAGGGGGGCGGAGGGAGGGGGAATACAATATTAATAAAAAAATGAATTTCCCTTTTGCCGCGGGCCGCCTCTGGCATCGCATGGCGCCGCCGCTCCTGTTCTTCCTGGTTCCCAGCAGCCCCTGGGACAGACTCCCTGTCCAATCCCCACCGCCCTGCTCAGACCAGGGGGTCTGTAGGATTTCTCCAGCCCGGCTGCTCAATGCAGCTGGCCTGGAGAAAACCTAAGTGCGTGAATGCGTGTTTTGGTCGGCCTGAGACGGCCGGCCAAACACACATGAGCACTTAGGGAGTGGAGTGCCATAGCACTCTTTCTCCCCCCTCCCATGCCTTGGCCTGCTCCTCCCAACACCACTGGCCAAGAGCTGGCAAATGTAAAATAAAACAATGCAAGAACAGCGTTTTATTTTACATTTACTGGCTCTGAGCCAGGCAGTGGGGCGACGCTACTGTGTCAAACACAGATCTCTGCTGTGACTGGATGAATCCATTATTCCAGGATGACAGATGTTAGAAATGGGATTTCTGGTTGGCTAGGGCATGCGCCTGAGCCAGACAGAAACCACCACCCTAGTCAGGGTAAGGGAGTTACACGCTGAAGATAACCCCTGCTCACCCCCTTGGTAGCTTGGCACGAGCAGTCAGGCTTATCCCAGAGGCAATGTGTAAAGCGTTTGCGCAACACACTCACAGCAGCGACACACTAGTCACACCGCAAGGGAAACTCCACACAAGGTTATATAAAAAATAGCTTTTGTATTATCATAAACACATTAGAATCATTATCACAAATGTACACTGTGCCACCTGGCACTAGGCAATACTTCACAGGGGATTATATACATAACAGGGCCAATCAGGCCACTGTCAGAACCATCAGAATGCAAGTAGTGAATATAAAACAACCAGTAACTACTGGCATTAGCACTTAGGCATAACCATCATATCACAACACTTAGCATATGCAAAAGATATTAGGCATAAACCATATTATGCATCACATTAGGCATAAACACATTATGCATCACATTATGGCCTTGCGCCCTACCAGCACATCAGGTGCTTCACAGGCCACTGGCCTTTCCTCTTGGGCCCATCTGGGACTTCCCCGCAATGCCTTATGTCCACAAAAGTCTGGGCGCTAAGCTGCCACTGCAGCAGGGTGCAGGCCCAACAGGCCAGCACCAGAAATGGGGGCGAGGGTGTACTCCACCCTTGTGTCTCCTGCGACCTAAAGCAATGCCCCCCTCAACGTTGCAGCTGCCCGCGATCTGGCGATGCAGCTGTGAAATAAGTAGGCACCAACAGAGTACCTTGTGAGCCCCTCTCACCGGGGCTCTGCTCGTAAGGGAAATTGCAACATGTTGCCTTCTCAGCCCCCTTACTGGGGCTTCTCTTAGGGGCCAAAAAGGAATGCCCCCACTGTTGCAGCTGCCCGCATTCCGGCGGTGCAGCTGTAAACACTTTAGCACCACCGTGCCTCTGCAATAGAATGCCCCCGAAGCTCTGACGGACTGCGCTGGACCGGGACCTCCATGGAGGCTTCCGTCTGGTCCACACAGTCGTGATCACGCTCCTTTAGGGGAGGGGAGACACTGACTCGATCTCCCCTCCACTGGCAACAACCACCAACTGGCTCTCCCGCAGAGCTGCAGACCTCCTGGAGCGATCTCCTTCGCCCGGCCGGTCCGCTTCCTTAGTCGCGGGATCGAGGCACGGCTTTCCTTGTTGGCTTCCGTCTATCTCCCACTCGTCAGCAGAGTTCCTCTCCAGTCTCCCCTGGAAGGCAGCCACACCTCTGACCACACTTGGCGATCACGTGGGGCTCTCCTCCGCTCATGGGAGCCCCGCACACCCTCAGGCAACTGCTGCCTGACTTCTGCGGGCCTCGAGCATGACTGGCTTCTCCCACCAGCCCCGGCTCGGATCAGGTTCCTTGCCCGGCTTCCTCCTCTTGCGCTCGGCTGAACGCAGCAGGAGCCCTCCTCTCGGGCTCAGCAGCAAAAGTGCGAGCGCTCACCACACGATCTGGGTTGATCGCAGCAGGAGACCTCCTCTTGGGCTCAGGCAGCAAAAGTTCGAGCACTCACCACGAGCTCTGGGTTAATCGCAGGAGGAGCCCTCCTCTTGGGCTCAGGCAGCAAAAGTGTGAGCGCTCACCGCGGCGCTCTGGGTTAATCACCTCTTGGAGTCCAGACAGGGCTCTTCTCGCGCCTAGCGCACTCCATAAAGGCACAAGGCCCCTGGTTCTCCCAATGCAGGGTGAAACTTTAGTGTGTACCCTGCGTTGGATTCCAAACTCACACAGGGCAGAGCTGGGTCCAGGCAGGCCAGCTCACAGGGGTGTAAAAACACAGGAGCAGTCCTCTCCTCCAGCCCCCAAAGTCACACAGACAGAGCTAGGCCCAGACAGGCCAGCTCACAGGGCCCTCCAGCACAGGAGCAGTCCCTTGTGGTGGTTCCAGCAGTCCTCCCCGCCCAGATCCAGGCAGGTAACACCTACATGGGGTCACAGCCCCAATATTTTTACCAGGATGGTCTTTGTTCTGCACTGGCACAGGGTTTGGGGAACCAGTCCCAACTGGTTCTGGGGTTTACTGAAGCACTTTCTATACAGTGCTCACACCCTCCTTTGTCAGGTTAAGCTCTGGCCCCAGACACACAACAGGGGGATGGAGCCAGCATTGAACAAGGCAGGCACAGACCTATTCAGGGACAGGGGCTACTCCTCCCACTACTCCAAATGCAGATCTGCCTATTCAGCCTAGCGCTGACTCACCCTGCCCCTCTGGAGCCACACACCTCACCAGCCCCTGTCACTCCAGAGCCAGACATGCAATACACATCAGGCAGGCACAAAGACACATAGCACACAGAAATGCCAACTTCTAAAAGTGGCATTGCTAAAATAGTGATAATAAATCTGCGCACACCATTCGCAGCATTCATTATTACTATTCCAAACACACCGAACTTGACCACGCTGCTCCTTTCATATCAGAAATTACCACTCACACACATATCAGGGAATCCCCAATGCATTCCTATGAGAGGGCAGTCTCACAGCAGTGAGAAACCAAAATGGCTGTTTGTCACTGCCAGGACATGTCACACATTTAAGGTATATGCCCTACCTTTTACCTACAATGCACCTTGCCCATAGGGCTAGCTAGTACCTACCTTAGGGGTGACTGTCATATAGTAAAAAGGGGGGTTACAGATGTGGCAACCACTTTATGTGCCATGTCACAGCGGCAGTAAACTGCTTGCACAGGACATGCAATGGCAGAGGCCTGAGACAGGTTTGAAAGGCTAATTTGGTGGGTGGCGCAATCAGCGCTGCAAGCCCACTAGTAGCATTTAATTTACTGGCCCTGGGTATCTGAGTTACCACTTTACAAGGAACTGACATGCAAATTAAATACACCAAACAGGTGTAGACCAATATTTCCATGTTTACCACAGAAAGCACACGCACTTTACACTGGACAGCAGTGCTAAAGTGCCCAGAGTCCTAAAACCATCAACACCAGGTCAGAAAAAAGACTAGGGGGGGAAGGCAAAAAGTTCAGGGATGACCCTGCAAAAAGGTCCAAGTCCACCAACAGACCTCACCAAACATATGAAGTCAGAAGTTTAGCTACCTCAAGTTTAAAAAAAGCAACACATAGGACCTGAACAAGCAAGAGATGTTGTTTGGAGGAAAGTAGTGTCTAAGATTTCCTACACTGACCTGGTTAGTGCCACCTGGTGGAAAGCCATTTAAGATGTCTTGTGCATACAGCCAAGGATGCCCACACCCACCATACGTGGAATGTGTTATGGATGTAGCTTCAGTGCAGTGCTTCATTTATGCTGGTAGTTGAAGGCGATTGGTACTGCAACTCATTGTTGGGGACTGAGACTTATTTTCATCATTAGACTTTGGCCCAGACAAAGAGAGAGAAATGAAAAAAAGGAAGGAAGAGAAATATAGGGAACATTGACAAAGAGAAAACACAGGGATGACTTAGAATCTGCTAGACTGACAGAGAGACAGGAAGCACAGACTAGGGGAAGAAAGAGGCATGCAGTAAAATGAAGGCTGAGCAGTCTATGTATTTAGCAACCCTCACATTAGTCAGGGGCGGGGTCTTAAGAAAGACTATAGGACCCTTTACTTATTCTTTTATAACTTAAGCATTGGTGGTGGTATATGCAGCCAGGGACGACTGGGCCCACCCATTGTTTAATGTGTGGTGGCTGTTCTATGAGGCCCCCCACAAAGGGACGGAGAGGACACTGGTGCTGTCATAGGGCACAGTCATATATCCAAGTAACTTCAGCATGCATAGCAGTTTGTAGTGTTTAATGTAGAATAGGGTTCACTCGGCTGGTCAGGAGTCGGCATAGAAGAAACCTCCTATGCCTCGTATGGCCAATGTATAATGCTTAATTTTTTGGCTTGCACAACAGTGCAGTTTAGCTTTCCCATAATCTGGTTTCCTCTCTCACTGACACTACTACAAAAATGTAATAATACCGTCTGCATAAAAACATGTTGGTTTCACTATCATTTGCTTCTACATTTGTTATTTTGGAAGTAATCAGTCTTGTGAAAAGCATTGGAGGTGGAACTATCTTGTACATGGAGACAAAGCACAACGCTCTGATAGTGGAGCAGTCATACGGCTGTGTTGGCCGGCGGAAGTCACCTAAGCAAACACAATACGGATGTTGTTTTCCATTTCACCCCCTCAGTACTTCCAATGAACAACACCGAGTACCAATATATCTACTATAAGTACCCTATATGGGGCATTATAATGACTAATCTAACTGGAATGAAACTGTCAGAAATGGGAACAAGCATTGGCATAGCCAATAGGTCTCGCTTTTGGGACCTTATAAGTATTTAGTTTTGCAGCACAACATCCATGGTGCAACAACATCACCTGTTGCATGGATAAACCTTGTACCTTATAAGTGTTTACCATGCAACAGTTGATGTTGTTGCATCAAGGATATTGTGCTGAAGTTAGCCAGCACAATATCCTTGGTGCAACAACATCAAGTGTTGCATGGCTAAACACTTATAAGGTCCCAAAGGCGAGACCTATTGGCTATGCCAATGCTTGTTTTTTTCAGTTTTGTGTGTCTTTCTGGCTCTAGTTTGTCACTGTTTGAGTTTGTTCCCCCTCCCTATGTGTCTCTCCGCAGTTCTAGTGCTAGGATGCCTGCGGATGACAGTTTCCTCTCTACAAATACATATAAAAATGAATGAACAAATAAATAAAAGTACTGCATTCCTGCTGAGAAGTGCTGTTATTTTACTGTTGAAATAAAAGTAGTGTAGGTGCTAAGTACCGGACAGCCCTTGCCCATTTAAATCACCACTTACACTAATTATCTTATAGTATTCTGAGTTTTCAAAATTAACTTTCTGCTCGATATCGCATGCTTGAAATCGTTGACTGTCAACTTCTTCTTTGAAACTGTTTGTTGAAGTCGGGAATCACAGAGAAACTTCCTGGTTGGGTTCTTTGCACCAAGGAAACCAGAAGGGGCTCGGTGTGACACTCCCCTCCTGGGAGAGAGTGCTCAACTAGACAAGGAAGGCTGTTTCATAATACCATAACTCTGCGTCCTTGGTGCACTTGATAAGGAGTCCGGAAGCTGGTGGGGTGGATTAACAGGAAAACACAAACGCATGAAATAAATACAGCTATACTTTTTGTAGTGGAGGCAGGGACGTGTTAAGGATTTTGGGGGCCCTGGGCCAAATGTATTTTGGGGGCCACTGTTCGGAACAGCTTTGATTTTATGATCCAGTTTCAGCTCTTACATGCCCTCTTTGCTCAAATCCTAAATGACCCTACTCTGATATTCAGGAAAAGTGATGTGTGTTTTCAGTATTGTAACACAGCAGCAGCTCACTAATATTACTGTAAATAATCTCTGTGATACCCTCCCATTTCACATATGTGAGGTCCTGTATTGAACAAAAAGAAACTTTTTATATGGATGTTGCAAGAATTTTGTGTTCCAAACGTCTGTAATAGACTCTAACCGATTAAAAATAAATGATAGAAAAACGCTCTTTACAACAATCTGTTGAAAACTTATTCAAGGCCATCAGGGAATGGAGGATGAGTGATGAAAAAGTGTCACTCCTTTCAGCCTTCCTATATCATTGGGTGAGTAGGTGGGTGAAGCGAAAATGTGCGTGAGGGTGGAAGAATACTAGTGGCATCACAGATGTTTGCAGCTTCCCTCTTCAGGGATTGGAGGGATGTATGCCTCGTGACGAACTCTGACCTTTATCTCTATAACTTTCGATAACGTCGAGCTATTTTTTTTATTGCAAGGAGGGTTCCGAGCGTACGGTACACAACATTGTAATATAGGTTAGATTTTCATGTCATCATTGTTATATTTTAACAGACGCACGGCCTCTTAATATAGCAGTTATACATAAAATTGCTCTCACAGTGAGCACAGAGGACATCAATACCCCTTTGAGGAATTATGGCTCTCATCAAAGATGGAAAGGTAAAAAAGCTCTCTGGCCAAACCGTAAAACGCTTATCTGCTTTAAAAAGCGGAACATATTTTGCTGCTTTTCAATGAATAATAAAACTTTAACTGTGCTGTTCATAACAGAAGCTTGTGGGTGAACGTGTGTCCTACTTCAAATACCTACTTTAAATACCAAACGCTGACTAAAGATTTTGACGAACACTCGAAGTGGATTTCATGTAAAGGGGTTCTTAGGAGCAGACATTTTGGCAGAAAATGACAAAAAAAACTCACAATCGGGGGGACACCGGCGACTATACAAATAATGTTTCATCATCCTTATTCACAAACCCACTTCTTTCTTATGTGCTGTTGTCTTTCGAATTTTGTCCAATTACTCATCAGAGAAAGATACATTTTGATGAATATTTTGGGGAGCCGGCGCATTTCCTTGCAGTCTTCTGAGCACACCACCTGTCGTCTTTCCAACACTGTTGTGAGTTGGCTTTGGAAACGTAGGACCCGGCTTACAACTGAGTTGGGGTGGGTTAGTAAAGGTCGTCAGGACAGCTTGTTAGGACGCAACCTCTGCGTTCTTGGAGTCTGACAGGCACCACCGGCCTGAGTGAAAAGGCAGACAGTGTTAACAGCTGCAGCCCCAGCCCAGACTTGACGGGCAGATCCCAGGGTGCTGTGTCTTATCGCAGCCATCAACTGGCGGCTACTACTGACTCCAACATTGCCAGATCGATAAGGCCTTTGAATAGTGAACCCTGCAGGGTTTTCAGCATTGCATTAATAAGGTGCCGACTAATGGAGTACAGGCCAACACGTGTAGAGCCGCTTCGTGGATTCGTAAACATTAATAACCATACATGAAGCACATGCACTACATGTAATGCGCTCTAGATAGTTGCTGTGCCAGTGCTTGTTCACTTTTTGTAGGATGATTAGCATGGTATAGTACCTTGATGGCGTGTCGCGAAGGAAAGCACACGCTGTTTGTTTGTTTATTTGTACCTAATGCAGATCTGAGAACACGCCGCTCCCGAGCTCTCAGAACGGCAAATATTTCATGCTGACTTTTGAAAACCTCCGGAGAGGGCTGGAGCGCAATGAAGTGTCGAGAGCCCAACTCCCAAAATAAGGGAAAAGGTAAGTGCCACGCCACAAGCTTTGCCAAAGAAGTGGGTATTTTAAGAACAGCAAACACTGCGCTTTTCCCTCAAATCGAGCTCAGCCGTCCAAGCATAACACCGCAAGCAAGGACAACAAGCATTGTTCATGCGCGCGCGCGCGCCTCGCGCTCAGTAAAGAGATGGGGGGTGGGGGGGGAGTGTTGGCCAGCAGAGTGACGCGATCTGTGGCGGGGGAGGGTGAGGGAATTGAAGCACGGAGAGAGGCACCAAGGCTTAATGAGCCTTGACAGAACCCACATGGTGGATGCGCGTGTGCACGCTCACGTGCACGCAAGCTTTAGGCCACCAAAAGCCTGTGGCAGCACTTTAAAAACCCGTACACTAAATGTCTCAGCCAGACCAGCGCATGCGCTGGATCAGGCGAGACCTAAAAAGTAGCATCTTTGCACAATTATACTGCTACCTGTTTCCAAAACATACATAACTCACTGTCCTTCCAACTGGCTGTTGAATTCCTTAAACGCCCCGTTAAAGCTTAGATTTTCTTTTAAGGCCTTGGCTACTAGACAGTGCATATATCTTGTGTTGGGACACATATTGCCAGCTTAAAGTTGACTTAGAGCCCGCCACTGCTTACCATTGGTTGACTGAACTGTCAATCTCTCATTTGCTTGCCTATTATTCATTAGCTTCTGTGGGCTTTACTTCCTCTTCATGTCTGTTACTCCCCTGCAGTATGGACATATTTCTTGTGTTCATTCATTACTCCATATCAGGCACTACTTTTTTCTTTTTGTCTACGCACTGCACAACAGTGCATTTGTTTTCCAGCTGTCTCCCCAGTGCACCACTCCACCTCACCACGCTTGTGTTGCTCTTTACCTGTCTTTGTGCTTCTCCCCATCCTGGAATCATGATACACCTCCATGCTTCTCCTCATTTTGCTTTATCATAGGTGTGCTTCTCCCCTGCCCCAAGCTCCCTTCGCAGCACTTTCCGTGCTGCTTCCCCCACCCGCATGATGCTTTCACCTTCCTCGTGTTGCTTCCCCCTCACTATCTTGTAACTTCACCTCCCCCATGATTAGGCCCCCGCCTCAGTGTTGCTTCTCCCCACCCGTTTTGCTTCTCCCCACCCTGTTGCTTCCCCACCCACCCAAGCTGCATTTTTGGTTTACCAATCCAACTTAGATCGGTAAACCAAAAAAAAAAAAATGCTCACGTCATTTTGTAGGGGTCTGTATGCTTGTTGTGCGCGCTAAGATATTAATGTATAGCATGGCTAAGCCCATTGGTAAAGCCAATAGGTCACAAAGGTGAGACTTACTAGCTTTGCCAATGCTTGTTGTTTTTACATCCTGCAAGACTAAGGGCATGCTGCCACACAGATCTAAACGCATTGTTATTTCACAAGTTGCCAACAAAGGCGTGCTAATGCCGAACACTGGCATTTCTCAATAGCCTGGGGCAGAGCAGAAAAACTGTTGTCTATTCCAATAGAAACAGACATTTTTCATTCTGATCTTTGTCATTTTCAAGCTGCCAAGTACTCGTCCCTGTCTGGTCGTGGGCACAGGGTCAGGATGTTTAATGCATAACCTCCATCCCTTAAATAATTGGTTGGTCGGCCTGACATAAATCATCCCACAGAGAGCCCAGGAATACTTCAAAGAAATTACAATATTTCCAGTTACCCATTTCCATATACAAAAATGTATCGCTTTTTTTAAGCAGAATAATAAGCAGGAATGAAAAACACCAAAGAAGCTGCTGATTTTAAAGGGTTTTTATACTGACCATATAAATAAGGTGTTTTAACCCTCCAAAGAACCGAGCTGTTCTGAATGGGATTTTGGATGGCCAACAGGAAATTAAGGGTGGCAAAGCATCAAAACGGTTCATAAAAGCAGCTTAAATCTGGGTGAGGTGCACCTACTACAGAGAGCCCCTCGATCATTATTTAGGAAGACTGCTCCTTGTTTGGTGATTGTCTTCAACACTTGATGTTTGTGCACATTGGTGAGATGTGGTGGGAGTAAATCACTGCGCATCCATTAGCCCTCACTCCTGCTTTACTTCTCGCCTCACTCGTCCCGCCTTACACTTCATCCCTTAATCTACCCTCATCCCCATCACTCACCGCTCAGCTCCTGCTCATTGACACCCCTCCCTCCCTATTCTTAAGTTCTCATCATGTCTGAACTATCCCCCTTGCTCCTCCTCACTCACTATATAATACTTAGGATGCCACACTCTTAGGGTAATCAACTTCAAATAATGATGTTTGTTCTACAGATTAGTGTTGTAGTGTGTGAGCAGATCACTCCACATGACTGACTTCTCACCACACGCTCCTCATGGGTCATTCGCACTCTTCACTCGTCGTACCTTTCTCCTTTTGCCTCATCCTTCACTCCTCATTCACACTCTTTGCCCCTCACTCCTCGTTCCCTCATTTCTCACCCCTCATTCATCACCACCACTCGCTTGTCATCCCTCATCCTTTCGTCTTACTTTCCGTGTGATGGGTGGGACAGAGGTCTGATGGTGCCCTCAATCGTCACTCCTTATCCCTCACTCCTCTTCCCTGCCCCCCCTCCTCCTGAGAGTAGTGGAAGCACTGATGTTCTGAGGGTGCCCAAAGTAGAGAAGCGCTCAATGCGGAGAATAACTCGGGTGCAAATGATGTACAGCACACATTTTCCAAATGTGGCCCATCATCTTGGGTATTGATGAAAGCCTCCCTTATGATAAGGGTCCCATCTCGACCCATACTTAAGGATTTGCAGGTGAGATTTTAAGGATCATCAAGCAGCGGGGCTCCACTCTACTTACAATGCTTCTAACTCGTGCTCCTGGGTCTTCAAACAGCTGCCTAATCTCCTACACCTTTCCCTAAACACTCCTCTCCATGGCACCCAAGCAGCAGACACATCTTTCCATGAACCATCCGCGCCTGGGTATATAGCTACAGCATGGAGCTCCACCACCGTTGAAGATCATGTGGACATTTTCAACAGTGCTATCCTGTTTTGCTTCTGCATCCAAGACTGGTGTTTGGGAGCTTAGAATTGTACCAGTGGATTCCACTGCTTGACAAAACTGAGGTATATCAACATTGGGAATACTGAGATGGGAGAGGATGATCTTTCCCCAACAGGCCTCTAATCAGGCATAGCAGTATTTTGACATGTATGTTCCTACATCAATTTGAGCTATTGTGTGAATGTTACCAATGGTTTGCACTAAGAAGAAGTTTGCACCTTTCACTTTTCCTCTTCTTGTTGTATAATTCGGTTTTCATAGGTTCTTGCAGCTACAATCTTTCTGTGCTTAAATGGAGTAACACAGAAGCCTGGTCTTGTGAGGGACTGATCTAAACAATTCCTTTGAACGGTCCACATAGCTCGCCACCTAATGCACACCCTAGAAACATCACAGAAAGTGAGAACATGGGCCTCATGTATCACAAAAGGCAAGATCTTGGCCATCATATTGGCTTGTCGATCACACCACAAATTAACACAATAGTCAAAGGCACCCACCTGCCATTAATCTTGCTCAGAAAAACACTTCCACTATTTTAAATCAACCACTGGGTGGAATATTGACTGGGTAATAGCACATTTGCGTTACTGAAATGTAATCTTCACAGGTCCTCCCCCTACAAAACAGTTTCAGAAAAAGAATGCAAGGGCTACAGAATCAGGCAACCAAATTATGAGTAAAATTTCGGAAAACTCGACCACACTAACTATCTCCAAAGGCATTCCACTGGGTGCTGGTGGAGTGAAAGCTAATGAAACATAGGGCCTGGCTACCTGCTAAACCTAGTCTCCACGATGCCCCCAATAGGAAACCATGATCTTCAAATATACACAATAGCTAACAACAGATCTTTAAAGAAATGAAACACGGAAGCAGATCACAAGGTATTCACAGTTCCAGACTGTAACTCCTTTAAATACACCCTGAGAACAGACCCTTATCACTTACAACACGTGAAACCCTTACTATTTAAGACTGTGTTCCGAGAAAGAAGTGGCACCTGTGGGGCCAGTTGATCAAAAGAACACAATGGTTGCAACATCTCACATCCAGTTGACTTCACACTATCCTACATTTCCATCTGCAGAAGAACTCAATTTCTTCTTCAGTGCTCTATAGAGGCCTCGACATGGCATTATCATGCTATATAAAAATCAAAATATGAATAAATGCATTTCAATTCTAAACACATTTCCGCCTGTTTACATTGATTTTATCTCACTGCATTAAACTGTATTTGAGATCTCTACTGTTCTGTAGAGAAGGCTTGTACTCAGCCCACGTCCCAGCTTGAGAACAACTTGATGACTTTTAAAAAGTAAATTTTCTATTTAGTGGAGATCAATCTCAACTTGGTTTTGATTTCTGACGATTCTGAAAGAGGCTATAAAAGGCATCCCAAACACCTTATGTTTTCATACGCATGGGATAAACATTGCTGGATTTGGCCCTCTCTGCAGGGCCATCCCCAAACTTTTTGTCTACACTCCACCTATTTTTTGCTGAATTTGTTTTTGCTGGCCTTAGGAGTCTGTGCACTTTAACACAGCTAACCAGCACTAAAGTTTTTGAGCTCTCTCCTTAAAAACATGGTAGAATTGGCGCACACCCAATTGGCATTTTTAATTTACTTATAAGTCCCTAGTAAAGCGGTACTACAGGTGCCCAGGGCCTGTAAATTAAATGCTACCAGTGAACTGAAGCACTGATTGTGCCACCTACTTATGTAGCCCTTTAAAACATGTCTCAGGCCTGCCATTGCAGCCTGTGTGTGCAGTTTAAACTGCCATTTCAAACTGGCAAATTTTTTGCTATGCTCAACCCTTAAGATACATATCCATCACCCCTAGGGTAGGCCCTGGACAGCCCACAGGGCAGGGTGCAATGTATTTAAACAGCTGGACATGCAGATTTACATTTTACATGTCCTAGCAGTGAAAAAATGTTTCACTAATGCAAGGCCTACCTCTCCCATAGGATAGCATTGGAGTTACCGTATTACATTTTATAGGTGTAATTGCCAAAGGGGAACAGGTGACCAGTTCATGTTTGGGGTCTCCGGAATATGAATTTAACATACTAACTTATGGTGAAGTCGGATATTAAATTACAATTTTGAAAATGCCACTTTTTAGAAAATTGTGAAAAACCATACAGGATTTGGCCCTTAATCAGTATGGTTAGGCCTTTTGTTAATAAACAAGCATCACAATTGCCAATACTGAAACACTTTCACACTCTCATTTCAATTAGCGATCATACACATAAGTTATTATGTGTGTGATTTAATCTGGTACTCTTTGTAATTTTTCAGGAGGAACCTTGGCGGAACAATTGGTTAGGAGAGTTTTGATTAGAACTATGCCCTACGGTGAAAGTAGGGAATGTGAATGAGGCAACGGAAGAGGTAATATGGTGTGAGAAAAGTTGTGTGTCTCATGGAGTTTGGTATGTGCAGAGAAAGGTAAAAAATGATTTTCCTATAATTTTATTTTCACAGTGCTCATATGTTCTGAGTCTTGAGGAGAACCCCTAAAAAGAAAAGGGTTCGAAACACGTTGATACTTGCTTTTCACCAAACAAGTGCATTTCAAATTAAAAAACTACTGGAGCTTGGAGTTTATATAATTTTCAGTGGTCTAGGAGCAGCGAATTCTCCCTGAGCTTTGTAGAAGAACTGTTTGGACATGGCCCAGTTGTTTAGGAGCGACAAATTAACAAAAAATACATTAACATCCTTTATGTAAAAAGTCAGAACTCGAGCAAAGAAAAGGAAATCTTTAAACTTTTTTTTGTGTATCATGGTCTAAAAAATCTTTTTTACATGTGTATTGTTTTGTATTGATGACGCACATTTAAATATTTGTTTGTCATTTGAATGTGTTAGTATATGTTCGTCTAGTATATGTACAAATCAGAGAAGTCAAAGTTTAATCAGAGATTTTGGGGGAATTCAAAATGGTCAAATAAATGGCAATCATAATAACTTATGTGTGTGGTCACAAATTGAAATGAGAGTATGAAAGTGTATCAGTATTGGCAATTGTGATGTTTGTTTATTTACTTTTAGAAAGTTGCCATTTTCCTGCCTTAGCCCTTTTGTGCCTGTAGCCTGTTTCTCGTCACATGACTTAGTGTAGCTGACAGTTGAACTTTGTGTATTCCCCCTAGACAGCCACATACAATAGGGAACTTAAGTGTGCCTGGATGGGCCATCACTGGAAGGATGGGAGGGAGGAGCTGGGCTAGTTCCACTTACACTTGAATGGGCTGCATCCTGCCTCCACACAAAGGGCTGCATACCCCCTGTACTTAGTCTGGAGCCAAAACAGGGAAGGCAGGATGCCTGGGGACTTCAAAGGGAAACCACTGGGTATAAATACTGGGCCTTAGACATCAACTCTTCAGTACACTTTTGGATCTGTGGATAATCTGCCAGGAAGGACTGCTGTGCTGCTGAAAGGACTGCCACTCTGTTGTACTGCTACTCCGAAGGTGCTACTGCCCTGCTGTGATGACCTGCTGCCTGCTGCCCTCTTGCTTGGGTAAGAAGGACTGGACCTGCATCCCTGAACCCAGTGACTCCAAGGACTAGTTGGCTGGCCTTCTTATCAGAAGCCACAAGGACATAACAGGAGTTCAACCACCTTGAACCTATCACCTGGACTCTGCCATCTGTGAGTCCTGCCCTCCCAAGTGGTGCCACCACAGTCCTGGGTCCTTTGAAGTGCGTCTGAACATGCTGTTGCAAAACCCAGCTGTGGTCCTCGTTGGAACCGAACGATGCAAAGCAAAGCAACGCAAAGCCTCTCCTCACAGCTGCCAGCTCATTGGAACTGATGCCAAGCCCCGCAAAGCCTCCCCGCATAAGACGACGCAAAGTCTTACAAGGCAAAGGTGCGCACACGGTGCGCACTCTTCACAGCAGGATTAGGTGTTTAATGAACCTAAGTGGGTCCTTATTCTTTAAAAATGCATAACTACGGTTCTACTGATTGGATTTTTTTCATTTTGGTCTTGTTTTATTTACTGGACTTTAGTCTATTTTTCTAACTTGGCGTGGGATCCATTTTGTGTGGTGTTATCACTGTGTTACTGTTTTAATTGTTGCACAAATACTTTAAACTTTGCTTCTAAGTTAAGCCTGACTGCCCTGTGCCAATCTAGCAAGTGGTTGAGCACAAGTTAATTTGTGGTTTGCCCGTACCTGACCCTCACAGAGCTTGTGGTTGCTGCTCGACCAGGGCCCCTGTGGTCAGCGGTGAGGATTGGACTTGTGTTTGTGAAGTACCATACAGTGATTTGGTGTATACTACCATCCCATGTCAAAGACAAATTCTCCCTGATTGTCTTTTATGCTTATTCTAAATTCTTTCTTCAATTGTTGTGCTTGAGACCACACCTGCAAGAATGGAATTTGAGCTGGCCAACATGGATGCCCTCACTAATGTTCATATGGAAATTGATGCATTCATTGATGAAAATGAAATCTCGTCCTTATTAACAGAATCGCTCGTTGGGACCTCCCCATCAACCTCAACTCACAAATATGTGGTCAGGCAGGCCTTGAGACCAAGGCCTGGGATTGCTGATTGATAGGTCACAGGTAGGAGGGTGAGTCGCCGGCAGGCAAACACTTGGGCAGGAAACTTTTGATCAATCCTACAGATTTGCCAGCGACATTAAATGGGTCAAGGGAGATTGGCCCTAAAAGGCACACATGGCCAGAGGGGTTATGCGCGCTCCTAAAAACACCATAAAAAGCCAGATGCCACATGAGTTAGGAACACAGGAGCTTGCACAAGCAGTGATAACACGCTCCCTATCCTGGACATCTGGACACATTATTCATTGGCCACATTGTGTCCACGAGAGGTCGCGACCCACCCGTGTTAATCATTAAACAATTCATTTATGACTCCAAAGGCAGCAACCAACATTACTCACCATATATGGTATGCCGGAAACTTTTATAACCCATCATGTTTTGTATATAGAAGGACTCATACTGATTACAATTGAGACAGTCTTCAGTCCTTGTGCCTGTAACTGTCCTCCTGGCTGTAATGTCTGATTAAACAAACTGTTCCTGTTTTGCCAAATGACTATTTATCTTCTTTTTGTTTAAAGATTTCGAACTCACGTAACATTTTGGCGAGCCAGACAGGAGCTGAATGGGACCTTGAACCTGACTGCAGCCTAAGATAGGAGACCCCACCCGTATGGATTCTTGATTATGCAACAAGAAAGGTGGGCAGACGCCGCAATTGACTGGAAGTTCTGCTGAATCCCCGAAGGCGGAAGTCCATCTTGAAGCAGCTGTCACAGAGGGTAAGAGGCTACATCAGAACCTCAAATACAGTCTAGAGCATTTGCCGTATGGTAAACTAGGGAGAAGTGTAAAAAGATAACCTAAGAGCTTGCACCACTGACAGAGCCTGGCATATTACCTATTTTATATGTCCTAACTGAATCAGCCATGAAGCGGCCTTGGAGGTGTTCCCGCAAAAGTTATCTTTTTTCAATAGCTGAGTATGCAAGAGAAGGTGAAGATAGCCGTTGATATCTCCCAGGCTGCTGATTTTTGTGATCTAGCTATTCTGATTGGGCGGAGTTGATACCTCAGTCTCTTTTTTTTTTAGTTCAATGATTTGTCAGTGCTAAGAGGTTTCTTAGCACCCTTAGTATCAGGAGGGAGAGTGGGAGGTACATCTGGCTTGGACACTAGGTGTTTAACGGGGTAGAATTCAGACATAGGAAAAAGAATTGGACCCAGGAAACTGGGCATAACTTGTGTGAAGCCAAGAGGGGCCGGTGATTCTCGAGTTATTACGATATGCTTTCTATGATTACCACCTTTGTCTAGGAGAGGATATTGGCAAGTTAACATTAGGGTGGGCGGAATTTGCGTAGTTGCACTATGCATATTATCGCGAAATTGTTCTAAATCTCCGCGAGCACGCAGAACTTTCACGAAGACTGCTTTTTCCGCAGACCTGGACTTGCTGGCCTATTCACGAATGAAAATTGGAAAATGCAGATTGTGTGTCCTGTGGAAATCCTATTTTTCTGCACACCCGATCAGAGTTTTCAGTGGTTCAGTAGCAGGCTTGTTTGTTTTGTAGTCCGCTGTGCAAGGTCGTGCAGAGTATCTGTAATGACGACTTGTGGTTTACATGGTTTAATTCCATGTATGGACTTAAGACTCACTACTTTCTGCAATCACCAGCCGCCACTGTATTAAAGAGTCCTTCTGTTGCCGTAGGAGGGGTCACCAGGTAGAGGCATGCCAGACAAAGGCCCCAAAGGTTAGAGAATATGGGTCAGCCTTCACAAAGCCCCACGCGGCAGGATATGGTTCATATCCCTCCTAAGTACCAAGCACAGGGTAATCAGAATATATCATACACTCAGTCACATGGAGGTCTGCCGTTCACCACACAACCACAGCAGGGATCAAGTAATTGGGCGAGCATGTGGCAGCAGCAACCACAGGAACACA
The DNA here is from genome assembly GCF_964204655.1 of Triturus cristatus. Lineage (NCBI taxonomy): Eukaryota > Metazoa > Chordata > Amphibia > Caudata > Salamandridae > Triturus > Triturus cristatus. The sequence goes on along the minus strand of NC_140589.1, from coordinate 1,786,372,808 downwards.
GCACAACAGGGACTGGGGCCACAACCCCGGCAAGGAGGGGTGACAGTGTGGGGAGATAGCACCTTCACGCAACCACAGAGCCAAAATTCACAGTAAAATAGACACCTCCCCACACCCAGTAAATGAAGACAGGTAATATTAAACCCAGCAACCTCCAGTAGTTCACCTCCGATGATTTAGACAACCAACATCCCCCGACCCCCCTCCCCCTAATTATTGTATCAGATCAGAAAGGACTAACAGAGAGCCATGGGGGGGCCCAAAAATGTTACTTGTATCCAGTAATTCAGGGCTGCCGGGGGCTATGTCAGTCAGGCAGCCACAATAACGTCATGGTCATCCATGCAGGTTGCCTAAGGTACCACAGAAACCAAGGCACTACTCTGCTGTTGATCCCCAGGGAGGGGGTTCCCTGGCCACACCCCAGGAGCAGTGCAGTCTGATGAGGGGGCGGGACAGAAGACGGTTTAGAAAAACAGATACCCAGGTCTCGCAGCCAAAGTCTAATGGGACGCATTCCAATCACCAAACCAAAAGGACCCCAAATTCGGACATCATGTCCACGCTTAACGTTTCCTTCATGGCATGCAGTCCCAATAGCTCCCCCAAACGCTCTAGAAGCCTCCGAATCAATGGAGGCCTCCCTTTCAGTTCTAAACGAAGCCATCCTCCTCGGTGACGGGAACAATGTTCTTCTTGCGCCTGGGATGAAAAGACTCTAAAATTCCATAGCCCTAACACACGAGAGTCAAAAAACTAAGAGGCCTCAGTGTGATGACGAGTTTGAGACTCCAGTTGGAGATTCACTCAACCTTTTACCCTTCCCGAGATGGACAAGATGAGCACCAATTTCTTTAGGCAGTCGACTGTAGAGACCCCAGCCCAAAGGTAGGGACAGCGGGCCTACTAAAACGCTAATGGAAAGTGGGTTGTGGTCCGAGGAGAGGGGTTGTGCTAGTGATGGATGCTTCCGAACCTCTAACCCTGCTCCACATGGAACGCAGGGCACCAGGCGCACTTCTTCCAGGCCCACCTTCATTCCAAGCATAGTCCACTCTCGTTGCTCCAACCTTAAAGGCACAATCCAAAAAACAGTCAGCCCGGACTTTGGACCCCACCTAGCAGTTTAGGGGTAAGGGGGCCACAGAGCAGCCCCTGACCATCTCCCCACTGGGCAAGGGAAGCAATGAATTATGTAACTTAAGGAAAGGTCCAAAACTAAAAGAAAACCACCCAATATTAGCCCAAAAAGAAGATGCCAGATAGAAAGGCAGGGTGGAAATCAGCCAAAGCCAGATATCTGGTGCCACAAAGGAAGGCTACGTAGCACAACACGTGCCGGAAACAGAGAAATGCATCAAACATAGAAACGTGCTCGAGGGGCACGTTGCAAGCACCAGCAACACCAAACAGAAACAAGCCCCCTTTTCCCACATTCCCGCGCACCTGTAGTGAATATACAAGGAATGAAAAACACAAGTCACAGTAAGAGCAACTGGGGGGTAATATCGAAACAGGTAGCCCCCAGCAGGAAAATAGTCTCAGGACGGGGCCGCACAGCAACCGTGATCAAGCAAGGTGTTTTTGGAAAAACTATTGACGCCCATTGAACCCCTGCTAAAGCTACAATCCTATCCCTCCCTGAAGTCATGGGACCACTCACGAAACACCTAACACCGATCTGACCACACAGAGCCAAAACTTCGGAAATGTCCAAGGACACCCCAGTAGGATAAGGGAGGGAGGGCTCAACAGCTTTTAAAAATAAGATTCATCAATTGTGTTTTTAGTAATCACCCTTACTTCCTTAATCACTGAAAGACGTAGCCAACAGGGGTCACCTTCCGATACCTCACCAGATTGCGACTAGTAGGTTGATTGGATCAGACCCCAGTGGTAAAATACAGATTCTCCAAAACCATCGAGATAGGTGCAGACAGGTTTTACTTGTTCCAAGAAGTACCCTTGAGAAGCAAAATGCCTTATGCACTTCTACCTATGTAGACTAAGGGTCAAGATCGAACCCAACAAGATAGAAACACACAGGGTAGTTGTAAACATAACTTGATATGACACCAACCCAACAGCTCTATACATCCTAGCTGAACCCACTGATATCCAACCAAGTTGACAGGATGCGAAGAAAGGGAGGAGGTGGCAAAACCCCCAACTCAGTGCACAAACATGTCTGCTGCAGCATCCATCTGTGGCACAAGAGTGGCTCTTAGTGTAACCAGGGTGTAACAAATGGTCTCCTGACATGGAATTCCTATGTAGGGCTCTCCAGCTCAGGGATAAAAAGGGGAGTTGGTTGCATGGGGGAGGACTGAATGAAAGTATGATGACCCCATGTCAGGAAATCTGGGACACTGTGTTGGGTGGATACACTTGGTTAGAAGGAAAAGGACAACCCCTGTCAGCGGTATGTTTTTTGTTGGTGACACTGAGTATCGAACTTCTAAAATCTCCACTCTAGCAGCTTTTTGTGGTTACAATGATCTGGTTTATGTGCATTAGACAGTGGCACGCGCTACATCCTCTGTAGGTAGGCCCATAAAGCACCTGTGTAGATAATTTTCTTTTATTTCTTCTAGAATGTTGAGGAGACAGATCACATATTTTCCTTGTCATTCTGCCTTGAAAGTGACTTTATTTTGGGAAGAAATACTTGTGGGGACTCACGAATACATTACAGGTCTGAAGAGTGGCAATTCGATAATTGTTTTTTTTTATTGCACGCTGCACCAAATGGTATTGGTTTCCTTTACATGGAACCAACTCCACAAGAGATTTATAAAGAACAGCTAGCAAGGGCAGTTAAACAGGCCCTGATTACAACCCTGATTGATGCGGACTCCGCTTTAGGTGCAAACTCTCAAGCAAGGCGTTATTCACACATGCGCGAAGTGCACATGGGCTAATTGTGCCCGATGCCCTCGGCCCACAGGTTTTCAGCAGGTAAAACCAAGGAAGAAGTTTGTTGGTAAATAGCACAAAATTCCAATTTGTGCTCACAACACCAATGAACTTTGCACAACCCTAAATTTCAGGCTTGCGAAATATTGGTTAAATTAAAATTAACTAAAAAATGTTGTTCCTACCACAAACAGATCAAATGTGACTGAAAAACTTGGAGAAATGTGTTCCCGCACTGTGGAAGGCCAGCCCTTGCAAAGTAGACTGTTCATCTTATAGGTGCTTATTGCTGTATTTGGTTTTAAACTATTAATATCTGTAATATTTGCAAGACAGTGTTACCATGTATAAAAAGTACAAAATAATGAGGTAATACTATTGCTAAATTTGCCGCACTGCTCCACATAATTTGCCTTATCTTGCCGCATAATTTGATCAACCCTGCCACATAATATGGTCCTCCCCTGCCACACAATCCCAGTGGCTTGACTAGAACAATAGTCTAACTTAGCTGGTTCTTGGTAGTTTTGCAGCAGAATAAGACCCTATCGATAAACTGGTGCCACAACAGAAGTTGCCATGAACAGGAATGCACATCTGTTGCAGTGGCAGGGGTATGCATGGCAGAGATGCATACATTCCAGCACTAGAAGACCCCCTCACCCCCCTTAGTAGAGTTGTGATAATTTAAAATGCAAAAAAAACACAAAACAGCAGCAATCGTAGCAAACACAATAAGTCGAAACGTCTAGAACACGGTCTACCATCTTTTTTCACTGACCACAATCTAGTATGAAGGTGGCTACTGCCTCCAAGCTCACACACTAACATTGTGTCTCATAATACTTAAAATTTCTTGTTAAAAGGCCCTCAACTATTGATTTTACCATAACTTCTACACCCTGCCAACCAACACAGGCTTTTCAGCTTCAAGTTGACACCTAACGGATTTCATCTCCTATCCAGGCCTAAAATCGGGATACACGCGAGCTTCCTCCGCACTATATCAAAGCCACCGTCGTTGATGTACATTGTGGACAGCGTTGGACAAAAATCATCTCAGGGCTTGCATATGTCACGTGTTCCTGGAATAAACATCCCGGAAAGGAAACGCAGACAGAATAATCCAAGGGCATCCGTAAAAATGGCGGCTAATGAATTTGCTACGCACAATGGAATCATTAATCAACAAAGGCGGAACTATAAATGCGAAATGTTTAATTTCCTTCCACAGAAGATGGTCTGGCAATCAAATCACAAAAACACCTTGGCAGAGCTTCGAGACGAGAACAAAACACCACGGCAGCTAATTATATGTGAGCATTAACGCTCCTCAAAACAGAGGGAATCTAATTGTTCAGTCGCAGCATTTCAGCCTTCCGTACTGGGCATCTGAATGTTGTTCTGCTTTCAGAGGGGGCCTGCCTACGTGCCAGGAAAAGGCTCTCCGCGCTGGGTGTGACGGGGGAATTAATCAGAGATAAAAAGACAATACAACCTCTGCATGCAAAGGGAAACCGCAGTCGAGAGGGGGGGCGGAGGGGGGGGGGGGTCGAGGGCCGGCCTGTTCATGGTCCACTCGAGATGCGGGGTCCAAAGAGATGGAAGTGATGAGAATTTTTTTAATGTGAATGTTTCACACATATTGATATTAGCACATAACACGTAATGTACCAAATGTATATTTTTCATGTTTAGATTGACTATAGCGAATGTATGCTGCATTGTAAAATGGCGGACTTCTTGTTTTTCCAAGTGTCTTTTTATTCCTTGAAAAGTCGACTCCACATATATATTATCTTGTGTCCTTGGTGTTCTTTTCTCATATGAAATGTTTTCTTTTACGCAATCCTTGTAGAATGCACTGACGAGCCGTTGTGATGAACCTGCAGAGAACAGCTTGGACCGTTGTATCTCATTTTGAAAAATGAGAAAAATAGAGTTTGTTTTATCTGCTTGTGCCTTAACCTGATTAGACCTTAGTCTGGGAATCATGTGTATGCAGTGGCGGCCTGTACTGCTAGCAGGAAGGTGAGCGGTCGGGGCGCAAACGCACACGTAAACACACACTCATGCATTCACATATCCGCACACACACACATCCATTCACAAAACCCACTCCCATATATTCTTGCACGCACCAAACATTGAACTAAAATCACACTTACCTGCGCAGCTCTGCCTTGGATATCCCACAAGGGTTGGGGCTGCTGGCTTCCCTCATTGGATGACCTTAGGTAGGGAAGGCAGTAGTCTCAAGCCTCGAGGTCCCAGGAGGGTTGGGACTGCTGCCTTCCCTCATTGGCTGACCTTAGGTAGGGAAGGCAGTAGTCTCAAGCCTCGAGGTCCCAGGAGGGTTGGGACTGCTGCCTTCCCTCATTGGCTGACCTTAGGTAGGGAAGGCAGTAGTCTCAAGCCTCGAGGTCCCAGGAGGGTTGGTACTGCCACCTTTCCTCAGTGGCTGCCCTTAAGTCAGCCAATAAGGGAAGGCAGCAGTCCCTCACTCGTCACAGAGTGGGATGGAGTCAGTGAGACTGCTGACCCCACCCCACTCTGTGAGGAGGTGTCAGTGACTGACACTCAGCCCTGGGCACTTCAAGGCTTGGAAGTGAAGAGCCAAGGACCGAGGCAATCAGTGACTCTCCCCCTCCATACGAGGGGGAGGGCCTCAAGGCGCTTCGCAGTCTGCAGATGTGAAGCCCCCGGGAGCTGTGACATCTTCATCCCAGCAAGGTTCAGCTCAGGGATATAGGGCATGTCTAGCTCCTGGCTGCCTGACCTGAAACTTAAGAGTGTTTGTCAGGCTGATGGGCCGGATGATTAGGATGGGCCGTGGCTGTGTGTACATGTATCAAGTACTATCATTGTGTGTTTTAAGCTAGTGGAATGTGGAAGATTCTCTGGAAGTTTCTTTTCTTAACACTTAAGCAAATACAATTTTCACTTGCCTTTAGAGCAGATGCTTTTTAGATTTCTTTCATACTGAACCCTCATTTAATTACGTATTAGCAGAACCTCTCCCTGACGTAGAACAATAGGGTGCTCTTGCATAGAGAGAACTGATCTTGCTTGACGTTCCTTTTTTAGACAACTTTATAATAGTTTGTCCTTACTCATATGACTTGAATTGCATTGAACCATATACTTGACTTCTGCGTTTATGTATTGATTATTGATTACAACTAATTTGGTGATTTGAGTTTGTAACATTGCTAATCCTTTAATACACCTTTATCGTTTTGAAAAGTAACCACTCAGTCTTCATTGTGGATCCTAATGTGCTTCTCTTCATCAAAATATGTTGAATTTTTGTTGTGAGCTTCAGTCAGAATTTTCAAACCTAAATTTGCACCAGAATTTGCACAGAGCACTGTGCTGTATCAATTGGCTGCAGAGAACATGGTTGGACTTAAGGCCTGATTTAGAGTTTGGAGGACGAACAATCCGTCCCTTAAATTTAAAGATGTCTGCCGACCCCTCGGACGGCTCTTAACTGTGGCAGGAACCTGTGTAACATTGGTTTCTGTCAGTGCTGTAATCGCTTGACAGACAGCTCCGTCAAACATGAGATCTGGCCGAAAAACTTTTACAAAGTTTCACTTTTTTTCAGAAACAAACTCAAAGTAGGAGTTTGATTTTGAAAACATTTAAACAAGTGACTCCCACACCAAATGAGTTTTCCCCAATGCCATGGCAGTCATTTAAAAAAAATGTTTTACTGTCACCCCTGCCAGTGATGAATAGCAAAAAAAGCCATCTAATCGCCCACTCTAAATTGGGTGGCCGGTCGGATGGCTTGCTTCCAACGGCTCGTACTCCATCAGGGCATTGGAGGAGTATGCAAGCAATAGAGCCAGATTAGGCTGAGTGCTGGACATAATGTTGGTCCGCCAACCTCTAAATTGGGGAGGCTAACCGTGAGTTTGGTGGAGAGGGTACTCCGTCGCCATTGCACCCTCTCAGCCAAGCAGTCAATCCGTCCCTTAGTCGTTGTACTGGTAGCAATTAAAGCTCATTAAAATGATGTATTAGTACAACAGTAACAGTACCTCTTCTCTCATCTCTCTGCTTCTCTTCTGTCTCTGTAGGACTCACTCTAGGAGGAGACAAAGTCCCATCTGTTTGCCTGGCAGGCATGACTAACCACCATGTCTTTGACACTATAGCCACATTGCAAAAACAACAATTGATGGACAGAATGCAGAACAATGTCATACATTCACCCCAGTACAGAGATCTGGGCCTAAATCCATCGTTTTTTTGCTCACCATGCCGTTCCAGTTTGAACCCAGCCATATGCAAATCAGTCTTGACCCTGTGCCTCATGGGAACAGTCCAGCCCGAATTGCCAAGCCAGGTCCTCCCTGGACTGGAAACAAGCATCCTAGGACCGGTTTCTGGCATTTCAGCCGTCTTCAGCCAGGCTTGCTTGATTTCCAGTGGCATGGAGAGCAAGGGACCCACGTCTGGGCATACCCTTTCCACTCGGGGTGACAAATGCAAAAACAACAATTGATGGACAGAATGCAGAACAATGTCATACATTCACCCCAGTACAGAGATCTGGGCCTAAATCCATCGTTTTTTTGCTCACCATGCCGTTCCAGTTTGAACCCAGCCATATGCAAATCAGTCTTGACCCTGTGCCTCATGGGAACAATCCAGCCCGAATTGCCAAGCCAGGTCCTCCCTGGACTGGAAACAAGCATCCTAGGACCGGTTTCTGGCATTTCAGCCGTCTTCAGCCAGGCTTGCTTGATTTCCAGTGGCATGGAGAGCAAGGGACCCACGTCTGGGCATACCCTTTCCACTCGGGGTGACAAATGCAAAAACAACAATTGATGGACAGAATGCAGAACAATGTCATACATTCACCCCAGTACAGAGATCTGGGCCTAAATCCATCGTTTTTTTGCTCACCATGCCGTTCCAGTTTGAACCCAGCCATATGCAAATCAGTCTTGACCCTGTGCCTCATGGGAACAGTCCAGCCCGAATTGCCAAGCCAGGTCCTCCCTGGACTGGAAACAAGCATCCTAGGACCGGTTTCTGGCATTTCAGCCGTCTTCAGCCAGGCTTGCTTGATTTCCAGTGGCATGGAGAGCAAGGGACCCACGTCTGGGCATACCCTTTCCACTCGGGGTGACAAATGCAAAAACAACAATTGATGGACAGAATGCAGAACAATGTCATACATTCCCAGAAACCGGTCCTAGGATGCTTGATTCCGGTCCAGGGAAGACATGGCTTGGCAGTTCGGGCTGGACTGTTCCCATGAGGCACAGGGTCAAGACTGATTTGCATATGGCCATGTCTAAACTGGGGTGGTGTAGTGGGCAAAAGAACGATGGATTTAACCCAGATCTCTTGACTGGGGGAGAATGTTTGCATTGTCAGCATTCAGTCCATCATTTGTTTGTTGTAACGCTTTTCGCCCTAAGTGGGATGGGTATTCCCAGACGTGGGACCCGTGCTCACTACGCCACTGGAGTCAAGCTATCCTGGCTGAGGACGGCTGATAGCCAGAAACCGGTCCTAGGATGCTTGATTCCGGTCCAGGGAAGACATGGCTTGGCAGTTCGGGCTGGACTGTTCCCATGAGGCACAGGGTCAAGACTGATTTGCATATGGCCATGTCTAAACTGGGGTGGTGTAGTGGGCAAAAGAACGATGGATTTAACCCAGATCTCTTGACTGGGGGAGAATGTTTGCATTGTCAGCATTCAGTCCATCATTTGTTTGTTGTAACGCTTTTCGCCCTAAGTGGGATGGGTATTCCCAGACGTGGGACCCGTGCTCACTACGCCACTGGAGTCAAGCTATCCTGGCTGAGGACGGCTGATAGCCAGAAACCGGTCCTAGGATGCTTGATTCCGGTCCAGGGAAGACATGGCTTGGCAGTTCGGGCTGGACTGTTCCCATGAGGCACAGGGTCAAGACTGATTTGCATATGGCCATGTCTAAACTGGGGTGGTGTAGTGGGCAAAAGAACGATGGATTTAACCCAGATCTCTTAACTGGGGGAGAATGTTTGCATTGTCAGCATTCAGTCCATCATTTGTTTGTTGTAACGCTTTTCGCCCTAAGTGGGATGGGTATTCCCAGACGTGGGACCCGTGCTCACTACGCCACTGGAGTCAAGCTATCCTGGCTGAGGACGGCTGATAGCCAGAAACCGGTCCTAGGATGCTTGATTCCGGTCCAGGGAAGACATGGCTTGGCAGTTCGGGCTGGACTGTTCCCATGAGGCACAGGGTCAAGACTGATTTGCATATGGCCATGTCTAAACTGGGGTGGTGTAGTGGGCAAAAGAACGATGGATTTAACCCAGATCTCTTGACTGGGGGAGAATGTTTGCATTGTCAGCATTCAGTCCATCATTTGTTTGTTGTAACACTATAGCCACATTGGGCAAAAGTAGAAAACTAGATGCCCATGCTAAGATGTGTGTTCAGATAGCTTTAGCTTCCTGCCCAATCTCAATTCATCCACACAGAAATTAAATAAAGAGGAGCTTTGGGTAAGCCTACTTAAGCTATTGCTTGTTAAACACATCATTCATGTTGGACGGGCTATTAGAATGGCTTGGAGACGCCCGTAGCCTCATTGCTCATGCTATCAACATAATCTGGCCAGCTTTAGACATGTGTTGTTAGTTATTCTAATAGTCAAAAACAATGTAATGGTTGCTCACATTACCGAGCAGGTAGGCATTGGCAGTGTAACAATATTATCACTAAGTGTGTGCGGTAAACTCCGCTCTGCTCGTGGAGTTTGTGGAGTTTTCCGCACTCCGCGTTAGGCGCTGCTAGCGGAGCTCCGAAAAACTCTGCTTCGTGTAGGGTTCGGCGTTCGTCAACGTCAAGTTGGCGAGCGAGAAAAATCCACCTCCCGGCGAGATTTTTCCTCATTCGCGATTGTCATCAAGTTGGCGAGTGCGGAAAATCAACCTCCTATTTATCTAATGCATTCCACTGCTCGCGGAGCTCCGCGTAGTGCGGCAGAGTTTTCTTTGCACTTCGCGGAGTTCCGCGTAGCAGAACTCCGCGAACTCCAACCAGGCCTAATTATCACTTGAAAATGATCTTTAAATTGTTCAGAAAATTAACAGTAGTATAACAGCCAGCCTACACGTTTCGTCTCCTCGGGAACTTTTTCCAAGACAATGGCATTTGATACAGTACTAACAAAGCAGATACATTTCCCGATTTTACGCGTAAGATGGAAGATTGCATCAGTCACATGTCAACTTGAAGCTTAAATCCCTGCGTTGATTGGCAGGGTGTAGAAATTAAGGTAAAATCAATAGCCCTGCTCCTGTTATCAAGAAATGTTGGGTACTATGAGACACAATGTTTCAGTGAGTGAACATTGAGGCAGTAACCAAACGCATATTAGATTGTGGTCTGTGAAGAAAAGGTAGCAGCCTGTATTCTAGATGATTCAGCTTATTGTGTATGCTACTACTGTAGGCAATAACAGATGCTGCAATTGATTTCCCAGCCTAATGGAAGATTACATAGATCAGTAGGCCTGGTAATGGGCATCAGTGGTCCCACACGTTTAATGTATTTAAGAGACCGAGTAGCAGTAGCTGCCCAGTGAATGCATTTAATGGACCTAGTAACAGTGGCCATGCACAGTAAACAGATCAAGGGGGTTAGTATCAACTGGCCCAATAAAGGAATGTCAATGACCCCACCTAGTGAATGGAAGAACAGGCCTTGTAAAGGAGTGCCAACAGCCCCACACAGTGCATGCAGCAACAAGTCTAGTAAGAGGGTCACATGGAACGTGTGCATCAGCGAGCAGTGAAGGGCATCAGTGTCTCAAAGAGTGCATGGACAAATCAGCCTTGCAAGGGGAGTCAGCAGCCCCACAGGGCACATGCATCCACACGCCTGGTGACACTTGGCGTACGAAGAACGGTTTGATCAGTGGAGAAAAAAAATATTCTTTTATTACATATAATTTATTAATATTGTGTAAAGATATTTGAGGTTAGAATCTGGTGTAATAGAATCTATGGGATTATATATACCTGCCAACTCCCACGGTCCCACCGTGTGGCACATGATATCAGCTCCCATCACACGCTCTCCCGGTGAGGAGCCAATATCACACGGTGGCAGGGTAAAGGAGCTGAAAAGCACTGTAAATAGTAGTTTTCCAGCTCGTTTTCTGAGGTTTTATAACTGTCGACGTACATTAAGGGGTGTGAAATCACCCCAGGACATTGGCAACAGCCTCAGCAAGCTTTAATGAGGGGGACAAGGGGCTTGGGGTTGGGTGGAGTTTAAAAGGGCCTTGTACGTACTTCTCAGCACAAGGCCCCACCTCTTCAAGGCCCCCTCCCCTCCTCACACGGTGAGATTGTTCTTCAAATAGGCAGGTATGGATTATACAGTAAAACCAATTTGCTGAATGCATTTCATAACTTGCTCTGACGTCCTACAAATTTAAGGCTGCCAGTGGGGCCCCTTATGTCAAGTCCTATACTTTCAATTAACAAATCATTGCATTCTGGAAATAATGATTACAATGAAAGTTCTGGCCCGGAAGTGTTGCACTCCACTGGCATCTGGTAACCCTGAATAAAGTACTCTAAATAAAGCAACAACATGAAACTGAGAAGCCGAAATAAAAGGCTGTACCTGGTGGTGGAAGTCACGCTTGGTGACGTCAAGATTGTGCGAGTTTTGAGACTAAGGGTCTGATTTAGAGTTCAGCGGATGAGTTACTGTGTCACAAATGTTACTGATATCTAGTCAACCGTATTACAAGTGCATTATAGCCAATGACACTTGTAATATGCCAGACAGGAAATCCATCACACTTGTGACAGAATAAGCCGACTGTCAAACTCTAAAACGGCCCAATGTTTGTATATATCCTTGTATATACCTCAAACCATCAGTGACATAAATTAGGGTAGCCAGAAGTAACAGCTGCTAGGCACTGCAATTACTACTCCTGGTCTCAGGAGTCATGTCAGCAGCTTAACCAGCCATAGGATGAGAGGACACGCAGTCTTTTCCTTGAAACCTTTCAGCTTTGGGTGACTTCCGATGCTCTAATAAAAGTTTGTTGGTGTCTTATTGAGACTGCTTAGATGTTGGCTTCCCAAGCAGCCATGTGCACAAACTGGAGCTGCTGGTATCGCTTAATGAGAATCTGACTCAGTGCAGGAGATGCTGTGTGATTTGTCTTATGTTTCCAACTTCACACATACATCACAATGTTTCCATTGATTTGTAATTTTTTGAGAAACTGCATAATTTTGTGATGCTTCAAATTTCATTTGCAGGTTGACCATTGTAACTGCTGAACACTTTGAGCAATGCCACCTGAACAAGGGGCTTTGAAAGCTTATGGTCGTCTTAGCATAGATTTTGTGGTTAGCCCTACGCAAATAATCTAAATCTGTATTTTTGTTCAGCACAATAAAGTTTCTACAGAAAATGTTCAGGATGAGCTGTAATGAAGAGCCACAAGCAAACCACTGCGTATAGGTAGTGACCAAATTTTCCAGGCTGATGGACAACACAACAGAGTTCAAAAGAGAGATCCAACAAATGGCCAAGCAACACCTTTAGCAGCTTGTCCTATGCGAGAAAGGACTATATGTAAATGACATAACAGTCCAGCCCAGAGCTCTTATATGTCTCAAAGGCAAGCTACCCTGCCGCTTCTCCCTTCATTACTACACTTACTGTTGTTTTCATACTGCCCTCACTAAGAAAGCGATTTCCCCTCTTTAGCACGCTACCCATACCAAAAAGAGCATTGTAGCTATGTCAAAGTCTCACTTATGGCTCATCATTTTAATCGCATAACATCAAGATTTACATATCAACCCCTTTACTCCGAGGACTTTGGAAATGATCTTACCTAACTTTCCAAGGCATGCTCTTTCCGATTGCAGTCCCTCATACGGACATCACTCTTTGTCTAGCTTCTTTAATCATTTTAAATACACATTCTGGACCTTCCATCTTCTGCCTGGTGTGTGCAAGAGTTTGTACTGCTCAACAGTAAGCACATCCCCACCAGTCTTCAAGTCAACATTCTGTCCTGACACCAAAGGAGTGACAATGCAGATGTCTCGTCTACACTCATGCTATTTATGGCACACACATCCTTCACACTTGCAACCACTTCTACATAATCATTATCAACCTACTCAGACTCCATATTAGCACAGGGCAACCTGGATAAACATTCAGCAGGTTGATTAACCCAACCGGGAGCATGCTTTGTGAGGACAAGAAGGATTGGAATTAGAAGATTTGTATGCAAGGGATGGCCAGATATCAAAAGTTTGAAGGGCTCGCTTCACTCTTTTGCCCAAGTAGCTGATTAGTGTTGACGGTGAGTTTGTGTTTGTGTATCGCAATGATAGATGGGAGAATCCCTCTTCAATGAGAGTCATCATGGGCATTTGGGAATATCCAATGTAAAAACTTACTAAGAAGTTATTTCTGGTGATCAGGAATGGATATGGAAGCGGAACATTTTGTGAGAAATTGTTCCATCTGCATGTCTGTGGATAAGTCATGTAAAACTTGTGTGCCTCTCCTGCAGAATATGTGCCATGGAAGAAAATAGGGTTAGACATTTCTGGTCCGTTTAACAATTAGCCTTACAACATGCAGCATGTCCTTGTGTTAATAGATTACCATTACAAATGGCCAGAAGTGATGGTCACAGAAAAGGTTATCACAGCTATTGAATTAGACTATCTAATAAATCTTTTCAACCGTAAGAGTCTCAGAAATGACAGAATTTCTCACCACACACAAAACTAAACAGCTTCGCACTGCCCTATATGACCCACAATGTAATTGACTGGTAGGAAGATTCAACAGGTTCCTCGAGGACAGTCTGAAACCTGGCTTCAGTCCAAGGGGTTCCATTTAGTGCGGCCGCAAAGAAGAGACTTTGGACATACTGTATCTCCCCCAATTCGGTCACTGTAAATCTCCATATTTGTTATTGACGTGCAGAGGACCCGCTTCATCAATTTGTCCTTGATGGCTCAAATCCAGCTATCTGACATAATAGGGGAACCCTTTTCAAGGTCCAAGCAAGAGTCAAGCAATACCAGAAGAAGTCTAAATCTCATTATGATGATCTCTACAAAGTCAGGGAATCTTCTATAAAGTGTGGAGATTTTGTTAGAGTCCACATTCACAGGATGGTAAAGAGGGGAGACAATAGATATTACAGGCCCACCAAGGTTGTGAAGGTCAGCAAAAGGAGTGTCATCACCCAACATGGAAAATGCTGGGGTTTTAAAAATTGTCCAAATGTCCCCATGACTTGGCTCCTCACTTAGCCGAAACTGTGGGAAGCTAGGCTGCTAGTGAGCATCATAATTTTACTTGCCTTGAAACATGACCTCCCGGGTGTAGAAACTGTCACGTCACAAGCTACAGCTTCCCATCCTGATGTTCCTGAAACCAATCCCTGTGGTGTTCCTCAAGCTTGTACTCCCAATTCCATGGTAACCACAAGAGAACTCCCTGATAACGTTACCTCTGTTGCCGAACGTGTGAAATATGCACCACGTGGGAGACTTCCATCTTGGAAGTGCTTAATAATTCCTGATTTAGTGTCTCTTATGAGGGAGGATGTGTAATATTCCTGTTTCGTTCCTTTTTCAGAGTATTACAAGCACATTCAAGGGTATAATTCATATTGTTCACATATGCATTCTTCCACTGTCATTCCTGTGTTCCCTTCGCCATTTTCTAGCCCTATCTGTCATCCCATTATCTTGGTACGTTCCCATTCTTGTCACTAACACACCTCCACCCCCCTTGACCATTTGGTTCAGCCTAGAAAGTTGGTTGCAGCAAGCTCGTTGTGAGCGACCGTTATTAGAACTGGCGATGCCGACCTCGAGTTAAGAAGAAATAAAATACAGTTCCTTGTTAACCTACTTTTCAGTATTTCCTATCCTAACTGTTATTGCAATTTGCTTTGGTAAAGGTTTCAGGTAAATTCAGAATACAAGTCAAATGATAATAAACATCAATCCCACTCTGTGAGGCTGGTAGATGACAGGACAAAAGCAAACAACAAAAACCTTTAAAAAAAATAGATAAATAAAAATAACATCACCAAAAGAGACTGTGTTTTCGCAAAACAAAATCCTGATTTAGTATATCTAATTATAATTTAAGGCAGAGACAAAGCACAGCTGAAGCATTCACGCAGAAAGCTGGTCTCGCCTAATCAGCTTTACTCAGATAATCGAACTGGAAAACAGGATTATATTGTTTTGGAGCGAGATAGCGCGCGGAGCTTTGTTTCGAACAAGGACGACGCGTCATCCGGTGATTTGATCATCTGTTGGCCGAGCTTGATGTAAATGAACAGCACGCGCAGCCGAAGGGCGCTCCTCGGCGCGCGCCGCTTCTGCGCTGCTGTGGTTCGCTAGTGATGCACCGTTCATTCATTCACATGCACGGCCCTATCAGGGTTCAGTGTGCCGCCCTCAGGCCTCCGTGCCCCCGTGCCACTGCGCCTGCTGCACTAATAAAAGCTACGTTCCAAGGCCCATGGGTTACCTTCTTCAATGTGCTTTCCCTTTCTGGAACGTTCTCAGGCGAAAACCGAATTAGATATAGACTATAGTAGGGCCCAGATCACAAGTAGAGCGGAAGGGAATAAGATATTTACCAGAACTGATAAAACAGCACTGCAGTATGAAGTATTTACCGGTTATGGTAAACACCTCGTATTTGAAACTCAAACATGGAAATGAGGCATCGGTGCCTGACACATTTTTTTTTCATTTTAGGAAAATTACCAGTCATTTACCCCAGACAATATGATTCGGATTCCCCCATTAAGAAAATGCCGAAATGTACAACTGCAGGGGCACGACGTCAATCGCCAAGACTGGATGGCGCGCAAAAAAAGCAGCCCAGGCAATAATGATCAAACCAGAGGGTGCTCAATTCATGTCTCTTCCTTCCTTACCAATATTTCTGTCTTTCTTTCTTTCTTTCTTTCTTTCTCACTGTTTACTGCCATAAACCCTGGGCAGTGACATGTGACCTTCAACAAGCATTGGCAAAGTTAATAGGTCTCAGCAATGCCTGCGCTATTGGCGTTGTCAATGCGGAATGCATACAGTGGTCGAAGTAGGGGGCGGGGGGAAGTAGGGGCACTGTGGGTGGAGAATCAGAGGGTGGGAATAACTCGTGGATTGGGTCAGTGGACAGTGTAAAAGATATGACAGAAAGAGCAAAATAAAAAAAAAATGGTATTTGTTTCCCATTTCACTAACCGGTTACAGCTTATTACGTTATTTAATTTAACCAATGGATACGCATGTTTATTTAATATGAGTTATTGATATTAAAATATATTCACAAAGTGGGATATGTTTCCAATGACAGAATGTCCCAAATAGCCTTAAAAGTGGAATCGCAAGCCATTTGTCTCCCAGCCATGGAGTTTCTGTCATCAGCACTTCTCCTCCCTTTTTCCACAAGAGCAGTTCAAACATGAATGGCAAAATATCCCAGTTTGCAAATGTTTCCCACATAATTATGGCTCTGCCATATTTGCCACATAATACATCATCTGCTGCATAATCTGACCTCCTAGGCATAATCTCACCTCCTAGGTGCTTATATGTTGCCCCCCCCCACTCCCGCCCAACTTTTCAACAACGGTTCAGGCATCCTCAGCCTGCGCCAACCTCCCCCTCTTCAAACATCTTAGTCACACCTCCCTGCTCTATACATTTCAAGTAACTACTCTACTCCCAAACACACACTTGAGTCAGAGACCTTGGAGATTGTTTAAAGTTAGTGTTATGCTACTGATTGGTTTTAGGAGGCAGCATGCAATGGGGCTTTAAGCTAATCAGTTACATAAGAGATCTTAGATGATTCAGCAAGGTCGACATGGAACATTAAATCTCTGGTCATAGCACAAGACTTCAAGGAAGAGTCAAAGTTAAGGTTTAGGGGATCCATCATTTACAGACTCTGGTGAAGGCCATATTGGTAGTTCTACCAGGTGGACTCATCAATAGTTCCACCACTGAACAACCGTTTGCTTAGTCCGTAACCCATGACTAGCCCTCCACTACCAACACCTGCTATCCCAACACCCAAAAAGTGCAAAAGCTTACAATGTGTGAACAAAGACAAATAATCTATTACTTGGACAGAACCACACAGCCAGTGGTGCAAACCTCCCCTCACTGACATTAGTTAGTTTGAATGGGAGAATGAGGTCTGTCCAATATGAACTTCACATATTTTGTTTTCCGCAACCTCGTGTTTGGCCTCTATGGACTACTGTAGTCTATTCATTGCTTATGCATTCGTGTACGACTCTGTAAAGAAGAAAACCTTAAGATCAGTACAGCCCCTGCCCAACCGGTATCAATAGCGTGTCCCTTGACACAAGTGAGGGCTGCTGGCCTTCAGATTTAAATTCACTTGCTAAAAGTGTTCTTTAAGTATGAATTTTATTGCTATAAGGGATTAAGGTTCACATGGACAGACCCCCCTCCAAAATACTTTGCTAGTTTTAAAGTGGGTTCTTAGAAAAGTTTAACCTCTCTTGATGTGCCTCACTCTGCCCTTGGTTCAGTCAGGCTGAGCCTGCAGGTGGGACAAAATAGGACTACAGTCCAGTCTCTTAACCGCAGAATCAGATTACAAATACATTTTAAGACCTTTATGGTGGTGGCACCTCCACACCAACTTTGGACGATACACATTTTTTTATCTGAAACAAACAAAGCAACGTATCGTTTTCTGTACCCTTAGTCCTAAAGTATATTTATCAACAGCTTAAAATAGTACTTTAGTCCTTCAGTCAAGCTGTCCAATATTCCTTTGGCTGAGCCCCTCCTAAACAGCTCCAAGCAAATGGTAAATACTTTGGGAGATGGGAAGAAATATCAAGGTGATAATTATCAGAAATGACAGGGCTATTGTTTTCAGAGGGATCAAGTAAGACCACTGTCTCCAAGCCCAATGGGTGGGTGTATGTACCTGCCCTGACTAGCATATGGCTTATGAATTCATCGAAGCAAGATGGGAGACCTACGCTCGGAACAGGAAGTGAAGATGTGAGCTCTCTTCCATGCAATGCAGGAGTATGGTGTGGCAACTGGGAGGCAGCAAATGAAATCTCATGATCTGAGGTGCAGGTCAGCCTGGAGAAAGGCTGGGAATGAAGCTTGTACCAACATGATTAGGGTTCTCCCTCCTGAAAATGTCAAGCTGGGTCCACAAACTCTCTAATAGTCTTGGAGATGGATATGGAATGAGACAGTATTTACCATTGCCTAACCTCATCTACCTATAAGCTGGTGTCTACTTGTAAGGCGCCAAGTCTGTTAAGAACAGAGCCTTCCTAGCAGAGCCTATGCCATCCTGGTGCAGAAAGGAGAGAGAGAGTTTGACACATATTGGTCAAGTGTTGTTCTGCGATTACTCATAAACAGACATCAGTATCACCACCGTCTACACTAACAAATATTGTAATATTCAAATTTTGCAAAACTCTTTGGAAACACCTCAAAGAGATTATGACCTCTGTTTGTCACTGCTGATCTTTCGCCCCACTAATGCACGTTTAATTCAACAACAGAAGGATCCTTAGCGTTACACCTCTGTGACACTAAAGCTCCAAAGGAGACCTGTTCATCCAGAGCCTGCAAGCAATCCCTGCTGGAGAGAACTCAGTTCTAGAGACGCCACAGGAAGATATGACTGAGGGGAGTCATCCTCAACATTCAACAAACTAACACCCAACAAGGGCATCTTCTCCCAGCCTGGAGCTGTTGCCTGTTCTCGCCCCTGTTCACTGTAACTTCAAGGTCAATATATGAAACCAAGGCCCTCATTATGTGTCGGTCTATAATTCTAGGAGGTAAAGCCAGACCCGAAACAACAACACTGCCCCGTTTTTACCAGGGGATTTATGAGATATCAACATTTATGACCACATGGAATGGGAACAACATCAGGAACTTAGTATTAATGGTCCAATTTCTGCATGTTTTTCCAATATTCCGGTTGGTTAACCAGCCACTTATCTCCCTGCCTTTAGTACGAGGCCAGAATTATCACACAGTTTTTAATTACAGTTTTGGCCAAAAATTGGAAGTTTCGGCCACAACAGGAATTTCATCCAATTTGTGACGAGGGCCTAATTCGTAGCTTCATTAGATTAAGGCATGACATGACTGCCACTTACAGATGCAAGCCTAAAGGAAATGTCTTTATCAAGCCACACCAGGCCATGTACATTCTGAAAGGGGCACTTAGACAATTTTTCATTTCACTGTATTGTGGCTGTAGAGACAGTAGAGTTTGTTGATCCTCAAGGTTTGATTTAGAACAATATCAGTTTTATGCACTTATTTTGGTCTTTTTCCTATCAGAGAATGCTCACATCAACGTAGGGCATATGGCTTCCCTCTTCTCCGGCTCCACTATCAGAAATGGTGAGATTCATTCCCAGGCCCTGGATGCGTCTGCGCTCCTTAGCTCTGTTCCCCCTTCTACGTGTAGTATGGTGCTTTCACACACTGCCCATTCAGCCATTTCCCATTCCATGAGAGGACAAAAAGAATGACCCGCGCCTCCATGGCAAAAGAGATTCGTCACGGATGCATGTATAGGAGAGGTCAGTTCTGATCTTTCTAACACCTGTATCTTGCTTGTGACGCAAGCAAGGACCTGGCTGTTCTTGCTTTGCCAGCTTTTCCGCCATTTAAGTAGAAACATAATCTTTCCTTCAGAAAATTGTCACGTCGCCAGATGGCAGATTTTGTGCCCTCAATCATGCCAAAAGTAACAACTGTAAACTTTGTACAGCTTGATTACTCAGCATTGCGTCACTTGCATTCATGAATTTTGCAACACCTTTCAACAGTAGCAGGGCCAGACTGGGAACCAAAACCGGCCCTGACAAAGTGCTCTGTGCCCCCCCGTTGGGGGTGCGGCCGAGCTCTTTACCAGGGCCTGTTTTCGGACGATTTTGTTACAGGGGCGATTTCGCAGCTATGCTGCAAAAACGGCCCTGTAACAAAAACTGCCCCCAGGGGCCAAAAACTGCCCCCACCCGTGCGGCGCACCGGGGGAGTGCCTCAAGCACCTGCATAAATAACACTGATGTACTGTGTAACACAGGCAGTTCTTCTAATGACCACGCTCACCATTTAGCGATAGAGGGGTAGAAGTCGGAGTTAAAAGAAAGACTTGGCAAGGGCCGTGCATACAGATAAAACGAGACAGCAGGATAAGAAGTTAGTTGAAACAGAAGAAAGACTTAGCAAGACCACACCTAGCACCGAGTGAGAATTAGTGACATCTAGAGAGGCCAGGCCCTACGTTCAGAGAGGTAGAAAAAAGACTTTGGAAGGCAATTGATAGCACTTAGTAAGCAGAGAAGAAAGCTAGAGAGGCCAGGCTCTGCAGTCTCTGACTGAGAATAACTTAGAAAGGGCCAACTTAGCAGCCAGTGAGCTGTGAAAAAACTAGAGTGGTCAAGATCTGCAGTAAGTAAAAAAAGAAGAAAGACTTAGCAAGGCAATGCAGTTTGTGTGACAGAAGCAACACTTTACGAGAGAAGCCCTATTAGTCACGAGGCGTGAAGAAATCTAGAAGGGCCAGGCTCTGCAATCAGTGAGAGGGAATAAAGTCTTGGTGAGGAAATGCAGATCACCCAGTGAGCATTAACTAAAACTAGAGAAGGCAGATTCTGCAGTAACTGAGGAAAACGAAAAGAGCAAGCCCAGCCCTACCAAACGGTGAGATGTAAAGAAAACAAGAAAGTCCGGGCTCTGCAGTCAGTGGCATAGAAAAACAATATACAAGGCCTACATAATCAGCACATCACTGAGACTAAAGACAGCAATGCCAGCACCAGCAACCAGGCAATACTGAAAAAAAGTCAGTGGTCAGCAGCCTTTGGAAGAGGGAAGTAAAGAGGGAAGTAAATTAGCAATGTCAAGGGCTGAAGCAACAGTAACAGCAGAGGATAGCCAAGAAGCGTCATTCCTCAGGTAGAGTGCATGCTATATACCACTTAAAAATATTAGTAAAACATTTATGAACTATTTTAGTAAGAGTTGATACAGGGTCTATTCCGACACCATTAGCTATCATTGGGAAGAATACACGTGTACTCACCGGCTCTTGGAAATAAAGCTGATAATCGAAGACGGGGTTTGCTTTAATTCTGTTAAGTGGATTCGATTCCGGGAGACAAGGCAGGTAGGGTGTATTCAGTGCAGCTACTGCTCTAGAAGAGTGAAATAAAGGAAAAGGAATTGTCATGAGCCATGTTGAATTTGGTTTCCACCGTTCTTGTTAAGTGAGGAGAAGAACAAGTTACTTACCTTCGGTAATGGTCTTTCTGGTGGATAGTCTATTGAAATGCAGTTTTCTCACCTTTAGAACATTCCCAGGTGCCAGGCTGGATCTGGAGGATTTAACACCAATGCACCAACATGCCGAAAGGTGATGTCGTAAGGCTCTGCATTGGCGTCGATCTGCTACACAAATGACGAGCAGAGCTGCATATAAGTGCCACCACTGCGAGCTGATGTCATTTTCTTTCGTGACCCCCTCTGCACCCTTGGACGCACAGCCCAACAATAATCAGGAATGCCAGTGTTTTTTTCTCCGAAGAACAATGACACCATTCCACAAAACCGGAAGGTGAGAGGGCGGTGAGCAACCTGCAGTTAGATTGGGTACTCCCAAGAAAGAGCGTTACTGAAGGAAAATAATTAGTTGTTCTGATGGATACTTCTAACCGCAGATTCCTCACCTTTAGAATAGGTACCAGAGTAGTACCTCCCAAGCTGGTGGATCTGTGGAATGGCTCAAATCAAAAAGGAAAGCAATAACATGTGGGTTAAAAGCCCTTCCCATACGTGAAAGTATGCACTGACGCTCAACTTTGTGGCCTGACAAATGTCCAGGACAAGCACTAACCGCACCAAAATAGTATTAACCACTTTGGCCTTGGTAGAATGAACCATCATTACCTCTGGGGGTGCTTCTTGGCCACTGTGTATCACATCTTAATGCAGAGGACTATCCAAGTGGCAAGGAAATTTATGCACTACCTTAACTTTCCTCTGACACAAAGAGCTGATTTGCATCCAATTGTCTTTAGTGCTATCAAGGTAAAAACTCACTGCTCTCTTGGAGTCCAGTCAATGGAGTCTCTCCTCCTCTTTTGAGTGGTGAGGTGGAGCAAAGAACATTGGGCTAGTGATGGATTACCCAACCTGAAAGGTTTTTTTAATTTGATATTTTCAACGGGAGAAATGCAGGATCCACGGATCCCACTAAATAGATTTTTTAAAAAAAACAAAGCGCGGGCTCTCACGCTTCCGTAATCTTTAGCCACTGGGTGGACCAGGTCCTGTGAGCATGAGTAATTATATTAATGAGGGGGGCTTAAGAAAGTCCCAGGGACCACCACCCTCCAGGGCTCTTTAAAATATCTAAGCTGGGAGGCCCGCTGGGCCCCCCACACCCTAGGGACCGCCCCCTCACTGGGGCAAATCACGTTAAATAAATGCAGACAGGTCCGTGCTGCCCCCCCGATGCCCGGCGACCACCACCTACACGGGGCAAAACATATAAAATTAATGTGGGGTGCCGCACAGTCCCCTCGCAGCTCCAGGGACTGCCACCTCCCCGGGGCAAAGTTTTACAATGGAGGGGGGCCGAGCATTTATGGCCCTGGGGGCTGCCACCCCCCCAGGGCCGGCTCCTTCTACCTGCGCAGGTGCCCATCCTCGGGAGGCAGCTGCTTGCTTTTGCTGGGTTGGAGCTGTTCCCATGAGGCACAGGGCCAAGACACCGAGGAGCTGTTGCAGCAAAGGCCCAGGAAGGGGACTGGGTTCGCTTCCTTGACTTCAAGTGGGATCAAGACTTCCTGGGTCTAGTAGGGCAAATTCTAGATGTGTGACTGCAACTATATGTCACCTTAATCTAAAAAGGGATCACCAGATGATCCGACCAGAGAATAGAAAGCATTGTGTCACAGGACAGATAGTGACAATAAGGTCCAATCTATTTCCAGCCATCTGAGTAACATAGTTGACTAATTGGGTAAACTTGAAGGCTGAAAGCACTTACAGAAAAAGCTGTGCTATCTTATCTGTCCTACTATCAATATGATAATTGAAATCCCCCAGGATCATAAAGTTGGCAGCTTTAATGGCATATGGGGCCATCAACTTCATTAATTCAGAGGGAAAAGTTCAATCATAACCCGGGGCTCTGTAGATTAGCATACCGGAAAAACTAAAATTAGTAGATCGAGCCTGAGTTAGAATGACTTTGAAAGATAATTCGAGGACTAGGCAGTGGCGGCTGGTACAGATCGGGGTGGCAGGGAGCAGGGGAGGTAAGGTGATCTAAAATAAGAAAGAAAAACAAACTTACCTTACCGCCTCGTCTCTCCTCTGTGTCTCCTCCTCGGCGCTCCGCACCGCCTAAACAGGAAGCACATCCAGGCTCCCCAAAGCCAATCACAATGCTGCAATGCAGCATTGTGATTGGTCTGAGCGCCATGGTTCAACGCTCAGCCAGGTAATGGGAGCCGGGGCATGTTCTCCACCCAGGCTGTAATGCAGAACATGCAAAGTGCGCATGAATGTTTGGCCGGCCAGCCAAACATTCATGCACACTTACAAATTGTGCTCACCACTCCCCCTGCTCCTGTCATCAGAGCAGCCCCGCCCGCCCTGCAAAGCTGCAGCAGCAGGACGAAATAAAATGATAATAACCTCGAGTTATTATCGTTTTATTTTTCCTTTCCTTCACTGCTGCAAAGCAGTGGGGCGACACTCTTCCGCCTTAGCGGAGGAGCTGCCACTTACACTGGGGTGTCTCTTTTTTTTCCCTGAAGAAGAACCGAATGGATGGCTAAGAAGCATGTATACTCTTAACAGGTCTATATGTCGATGGAATTTAAGATTGGCTTGCACTATATAAATGTGTTGGGAGAAAAGTGGATGGATTACATTTTTCTGCCCAACTTGAGAGACATTTTGAGACTTTGTAGCCAGGCCTGATGTCAACTGAAAGTGAAAAACTGTTTTTATCATACTCTATTCACACACATCTTTGCACTGCAGGATTACCTTTCACTGTGCACAGAGCGCAGGGGCGTTGTGAGCCCCTTGCTTTAGCACCTGCAGCAGGGGTGGGTTCTTTATGGCTCTCCTCTGTCTGCAACTTGGCAGACAAAAGCTCATCAATAATGCGATAAAGGGCTTCAGCATCAATAGAAGAGTGAGCAGGAGCAACGAAAGACGGGCAAGCAGAAAAGGGAAAGAAGGAATATTGAATGGAAGGGTGGATGAATGAGTGAGTGAATAGGTGTATGGACGGGTGAAAATATGGCAGAATACAGGGATTGATGGATGGATGGGTGCATGGACGGGTGAAAGGATGGCAGAGTAAAGGGATGGATTGATAGGCGGATGGACAGGTGAAAGGATGGCAGAGTAAAGGGATGAATAGGTGGATTGACAGGTGAAAGAATGGCATAGTAAATGTTTGGATGAGTGGGAGAAAGGATGATTGAATGGATGGCAGAGTGGATGGATTAGTGAATCAATGGCAGAGTGAATGGATGATGGATGCACGGCAAAGTGGATGGATGGAATGGGGAAAGTCTGAATGATGGACAATAAAAAAATGAATGTATGACAATTAGTAAAAGGTGAAATAGTGGGTGGAAGGGTTAAAGAATGAATGGATAGATGATTGGATAGAAGAGACAAGGTAGCTCTTCTAGGAAGGGTTGGACACACTCGATTCATCTGCTTGGTGCCATCAGAGATTTAAGGCCAGAAGTACAAAGCTTTTTAACATTTCTTAACGGGCCGAATCGCTATTTAGGCCCATTAGGAAATGCTGAATTGCCTTTTGGCATGTACAGAGGGAATTTGGGAATCACAAAATGCGATTTCTACCCAGTAGAAATCGTCTTTGTCGACACCCAAATAGGAAATCGCAAATAGGGATTTTCTATTTGCGATTTCCAATGCACATGCACAAAGCATTTCCTAAATGCAAATTGGGCATTTAGGAAATTCAATTACCATCAACTCAAAGTCGATTGTAACCATGTGCAATTTAAAAAAAGTACTCCAAAATGCTATTTTTAAACTGCTATGAAGCACACACATGCCCCTAGGGCATTTGTGTGCTTTACATGTGCACCCCTTTTTTCGGGATGCAGAGAACGTCACACTTGCTTTAGCATTTCCTAATTTGCAATTTCCTGTTAGGAAATCGCAAACTAGAAATGCAAAACCATTTGTACTGCCTTGAGGCCCATAGGAACGAATGGTTTGGTATTATCTAAATAGAGATTTCCTAAAAGCGATTCCTACTCAGTAGGAATCACTATTAGGAAATTGTTAGATTTGGGGGTCTCTAGTTGGCAGAGGTAGGTACCTTTGACCAAATAGGGACCCCTGCATACGGGGGTACACTCCTAAAATAACCCTTGCGCACCCCGTTGGTAGCTTGGCACGAGTAGGCAGGCTTATCTCAGAGGCAGTGTGTAAAGCATTTGTGAACACATACAGTAATCCAGTGACAACACTACAGATGGACACTACAAAAGTTGTATTATAAAAAATAAGTATTTTTATATAGGCTTAACACAACACCAAACGACAAAAATCCACAGTACTGTACTCAAAAATAGACTCTAAAATAGTAGAAAATAGCTCAGTTCTCTCAAGTTGTAAATGCAATACTCTACTCTCAAAGTACCTTGGATGCGTAACGCAATGAAAACAAAAGGGTCGCAGGGAAGTTGATGCGTCTGTTCCTTACACTCAGGGGAGTGGATGCGTCGGTTCCTTACTGCTGTGCATGGGAGTTGATGCTCGCTTCCTTACTGTGTGGGGAGGTGATGCGTCGGTTTCTTACTGCTCTCCGGTACGATAAGACAAGATGGTGCCTCGATGCGATACTCTTCTCTGGTGCGATGCGACAAAATGGCGTCTTGCTCACGATGCGACAACGTTGATATGATGTGTGCACCCCTGATGGCTGTGCGGCGACTCGATGATCTTTGGAACCGCAACAGGCCCTGCAACGCGCTTCTCCGGTGATGCGACGGCAACCTCTGCGGCGGCGGAACGCTTCTCCGGTGATGTGCCGCGCTTCGGTGATGCGATGGCGACAGCACGCTTCCTTGGCGATGTGACGGCAACTGCTGCGGCGGCGACACGCTTTTCGTCGTTGAGTCACGCTTCCAGCTCCCAGCGACACGTAGTCTCTCAGAAGGCCCAACACAACAGCAGGCCCTTCAATTCCCAGCAAGGGAATTTTGAGGGAAGCTGGTGGGTGAAGCCTTCTATCCCTAAGACTTCAGGCAGGAGGCAAGCTCAAGTTCAAGCCCTTGGAGATTCTTCTTCAAGTTGATGAAAAGCACACTTAGTCCTCTTCTCCTTTCTTTGGCAATGATGCAACCACTGCAGGCCAACCCCCAAACACACAGCACAGGGGTAGTCTCCTCCTTCAGCTTCCTGGTTCTTCTCCTCAGCAAAGGGTTGTCTTGATTCCCAGAAGTGATCTAAAGTTCTGGGGTCTGGGTTCCCCTTTTTATACACCAACATCCTTTGTCTCTGAAGGCAGAGAGTGTCTGTACCTAGTCCAAACCAGTTCTGTTCAGTCCTGGAGCACTTTGTTTACAAAACTCCTTCTCTTCTTTGTCAGGGTGGGCCACGGTCCACAGAGACACCACAGGAGGTGGAGCCAGCATTGTGGAAGGCAGGCACAGCCCTATTCAGGCCCATGTGTTACTCCTCCCACCACTCTACATGTGGATGGGCCTATTCAGCCCTGTGCTGACTCCCCCTGTCTCCTGGAATCGCCCCAGCCCCTATCACTCACAAGCCAGACATGGAATACACAACCTAGCAGAGGCAGGCTTGGATGGTTAGGCAAGAAAATACCTACTTTCTAAATGTGCTATTTTCAAACACAGAATGTTAAAACCAACTTTACTAAAAGATGTATTTTATCATTCTGAGTTCAGGCATACTAAACTTGAATTTCTACCATGTTCCCTGGGTCAGTTAGGATTATACGGTGTTATAATCAAACTGCCCAATCTGGCCTATAGGTACTGGTAGCCTTGCAATAGTGAAAAACGAAAATGGCTGTAATTCACTATTAGGACATGCCACACAAACTAGGGCATGTCCTACCTTTTACCTACAATGCACCCTGCCCTTGGGCCTACCATAGGTGTGTCCGATATGCAGAAAAGGGAAGGTTTGGGGACTGGCAAGTGGGTGCACTTGCCAAGTCTACAGGCAGTACCAGACTGCACACAGGCTCTGCAATGGCAGGCCCGAGACACACTTTACAAGCTTCTCCGGTGGGTGGCACAATCAGTGCTGCAAGCCCACCAGCAGCATTTGATTTACAAGCCCTGGGCACACGCAGTGCACTGTACTAGGGTCTGACAAGTAAACCAAATAAGCCAATCTTGGTGTCACTAATCCATACATCAATTTAACATAGGGAGCACTTGCACTGTGGCACTGAATAGCAGTGGCACAGTGCCCAATGCATCTAAAACCAGCAAAAACATCAGAGGCAACAGCAAAAAATGGAAGGGAGACCCACGCCAATGGTGCCAGGTCTAACAGAAATCTTTATTTTTGTGCATACCATTTTGCATTTCCTGAACAGCGATTTCTATGGAGTTGCTATTTAGGAAAAGCAAAGTAAGTAGTTCATGCATCTGGCCTTTAATTCAAAATGGGGGGTATTTTAATTTTGTGGCAACTCCCTTGACGGACCACCTTGCTTTAAATGCATTAATGATGAAATTATATCAATCAATCAAGCAGGATTTGTAGAGCGCAGCTGCTTTCTCCTGTCGGATCATGCTGCTTGTTCTCCTATTGGTTGAACATCCAGGTCTTCAGGTCCTTCCTGAATTGCTGGAGCGATGGTGAGGCTCTGAGGTGCAGAGGGAGCTGGTTCCAGGTCTTGGCTGCCAGATGGGAGCAGGAGCGGTCCCCGCTGTAAGTTCAGCGGATGCGACGGGTGGCAGCTAGGGCAAGGGATCCAGATCTGAGTTTCCTGGTGGGCTGCTTATTGTAAAGCAATATATCCTTTGTATATGGAACAATCCAGATTTCTGTGTTTATGTAACCTAACGTGGTGCGAAGAAGATTGTACAAGCACTTGTAAAGTCTGTAGAATGCAACTAACCAATCCTACAGAACCACCTATGCCTTTGTACTTGTAAGAAGCCCAGGTTCCGAGGAGCATTGGCTAACCCCTGGCTAACCCCATTGTTTATTAGGTGGTTGTATATTATTTGAATAAGGTTTAGACCTCATAATGGATTCGTGAAACCCACATCATCAACCTCGCCAGGCTAGAGACCAGGAGATGTAAATAAAAACAAAAACAAGGCACCAATCCTTCTCCTGCTATGCTCCAACAATCTGGAGACCACTTATTCGCAAGGCACCCTCCATCCTGCGTTTCAGAGAAAAAGTTTCAGCTCTTCAAGAACATATCATCTATGTGTAACCTATGTCACCTTCCACCTTCCTTTCCCCCCTATTTACCTGACCAGTTCCAGGGACTGTTCACTTCCTCACTGGGAACTCCTGCCCACCCTCTCCACGCCACAACCTCTGATCTACTCAACTCCACTGATGCGTATGAACCCCTTTATTGTACATTGCCCTGTTAATATATAGCTATGGCCATGCAATGTGAACCCACTACCTACACTCATACATACATGCTCTGGTAGCATGACACTTGTTCCCAATCCCTTCCATGCGTTAGCTTATAGTTAGTTAATAAAAAAACAAAGCTTTTGATTTAGCTTCTGGAATTGTGTGATTCTTACGCAAATATTACATCATTAGAGACTTGCAGAATAATCCATCGTTATAAACACAATGTTCTTACAAATCACAAAAACATTTAGCAATGTTACGAGAATTCCTATCATCAAGTAGTTTTGCCGGATTTGAAATTTTAGCTCAGTCTCTCTTTTTTGGTTTTACAGAGGCCAAAAGGTAAACACTTTTTCACTAGTATAAAGGAATGTTCCCAAATTACTTTAAAAAAAAATCACAAAAGACAGAAAGGAAAAGTAAAGGGGATAATGAAATGGAAGCAAAGGATACAAGACAACAACAAATAAAGTGCCACCTTTTAAGGAAAGTAGGATAAAGGTTGATGTGACAAAAACAGCTAGGAAAAACTGTATGAGAACAATAAATATCTTAACAGCTTTGTAGAAATCTGGCAAACCAGAAAAAGGAGGCTACAGAATATGTACACCCATATCAACGAATTATAAAAGAAACCTAAATAAGTAGAGAAAAACAAACTTTCAGGCACATATCTGCTGCCACTGAGGCAAGGACTGTCACCGTGGCAATATTCCTGGAAGACCAGGCGACAGGATGACAGGACCAATGTCTAGACCTTTCCACTAGGATGGCAAATAACATGCAACAGAGAAATGTCCTTGGACGACAGTCAATCGCATCTCATGCTCAGTTGATGTGAATCTCAAAATTGTCATCTAAAGGATATTTATTTAGAAAGCGCACGCGTTATCTTAGGTGACAGCTCCCTATGGATCCGACACATCACATTACATCGAGGAACTGGATAACTCAGTCCTTTGTAACTTTGTCAAACATCTGTTGACATCAGAGCCAGATGAGGTCGAAATGGTAAGTAGACAACCCAGGAACAGAAGAGTCCTTCAACAGGGATAGTACCAGAACATTACAGGATACTACATTCCTGAAATGTGGAAAACAGATTGCTGGACTCAAGCACTACTTCTAATTAACTTATTTTTGCAAGATGCAGAACTCATTTACACATGCCTCAACTGGTACACTTTTGTACAAATATGACACAGTATAATTCGTTATTCCAGTATAAAAGGCACATCTTTACTATGGGAATCACTTAGCCTAAGTATGCCTTTGTGGAACACCAACACACGAGAGCTTAATTTGAGCTAGTGATTGTGCATGGGGCCAACTGACACTCATTTTGAGACATGGCACTTATTTTTTCCTCATCAGACTTTGACCCAGAGCACTTAGAGAGAGAAACACAACAGGAGGAACGAAGGAGGTAGAAAAAGATAGAACAATAGTAACAAAGAAAGAAAGCAGAGATGGGAAAGAGCCAGAAAGAGTGAGTTAAAGGAGTAAGAGGTGTCTGGTAGTGGATGGAAAAGACATGAGGTGAAATCAAGGCTGCGCAAATTTTGTATTCGGCACCCCAACATTTCATATTGCTCGTTGCTGGCTTCTGATCTAAACTTTGGGCCTCAACACTTCTTCTTTTACAAATTAAGGACTGGCTACTGGTATGGTGAATCCCTCCAGGAGCACTGGAGGCTACATTAGATGGATTGATGCGAGTAGGGACAGATAGATTTCAAGGGATGGGCAAAATGGGCAAATGCCCAGGGCTCCCACCTTCTAAAGGTCCCATGGAAAGGAAACTTTCTCTCCCTCTAGCTCACCTCTGTCTATTTCTCTGTCTCAACTTCATTTCTTCCTTCAACCTACCATAACCTATGACTCTTCCTCTCTTTGCGCAGCGTCAGCTTAAGAATTTCTGGGGCTCCAGTAAAGACCTCTTTTCAGTGTTTTTTAGTCAACTCCATTCCCGAAAGTTGGTTTGACATCATGCAGGCTACAATGAGCAGAAAACGGGTTATAGAAATTAAAAGGTGTAATGAACAGGAGCCCCTAAAAATGTGCTGTGTCCGAGGCCCTGAAAATCCTTAAAACAATACGGTGTAGAGAAAATCGCGACAAAAATTAAAGAGTTGGCAGAATATTGCACACGTAGCTCATACAAACCAGGGCCCTTATGTACTATTACATGTTCCCATAAACACAGAATAGGTAAAACCCTTCTTTACATCAGATCCCAGATTACTGTCTGTTGACAATGACTTGATAGAGTGTTTCACATAGCAAAGAGTCACAAAATGCCCTCATCGTGTGAAAAAGCCAAAACGTCATTGCCTTGTTTTAGAGAGAAAGCATGGAGGAAGGGTCCTATTTCTAGAGAGCGGAAACCATGGAGGAAGGGTCTTATTTCTAGAGAGCGGAAAGCATGGAGGAAGGGTCCCATTTCTAGAGAGCGGAAAGCATGGAGGAAGAGTCCTATTTCCAGAGAGCGGAAAGCATGGAGGAAGGGTCCCATTTCTAGAGAGCGGAAAGCATGGAGGAAGAGTCCCATTTCTAGAGAGCGGAAAGCATGGAGGAAGAGTCCCATTTCTAGAGAGCGGAAAGCATGGAGGAAGAGTCCCATTTCTATAGAGCGGAAAGCATGGAGGAAGGGGTCCCATTTCTAGAGAGCGGAAACCATGGAGGAAGGGTCCTATTTCTAGAGAGCGGAAAGCATGGAGGAAGGGGTCCCATTTCTAGAGAGCGGAAACCATGGAGGAAGGGTCCCATTTCTAGAGAGCGGAAAGCATGGAGTAAGGGGTCCCATTTCTAGAGAGCGGAAACCATGGAGGAAGGGTCCCATTTCTAGAGAGCGGAAAGCATGGAGGGAGGGTCCCATTTCTAGAGAGCGGAAACCATGGAGGAAGGGTCCCATTTCTAGAGAGCGGAAAGCATGGAGTAAGGGGTCCCATTTCTAGAGAGCGGAAACCATGGAGGAAGGGTCCTATTTCTAGAGAGCGGAAAGCATGGAGGAAGGGGTCCCATTTCTAGAGAGCGGAAACCATGGAGGAAGGGTCCCATTTCTAGAGAGCGGAAAGCATGGAGTAAGGGGTCCCATTTCTAGAGAGCGGAAACCATGGAGGAAGGGTCCTATTTCTTGAGAGCGGAAAGCATGGAGGGAGGGTCCCATTTCTAGAGAGCGGAAACCATGGAGGAAGGGTCCCATTTCTAGAGAGCGGAAAGCATGGAGTAAGGGGTCCCATTTCTAGAGAGCGGAAACCATGGAGGAAGGGTCCTATTTCTAGAGAGCGCAAAGCATGGAGGGACGGTCCCATTTCTAGAAAGCGGAAAGCATGGAGAAGGGGTCCAATTTCTAGAGAGCGGAACTTGAACCTCTGACAAGGTAAAATAGAAACGGAGGGTGTAAACACCCAAGGGGCATAGGCGAATGCCAGCCAATCAATATCCTAATGGAAGGTGGAAACAAGAGTTAGGGATTGCCGAAGACTATAAAAGACCTCACCCTGACCACAATCATTCTTCTTGTCAGGTGACTGGAACCGGAAATACCTCAAAACTGGAGAAGTACAGAGGGATAACATGTGACCATCAAGGGACAGGAAACAACCCTTCCATTAATTGGAATTGTCTAGGACTGAAAAGAGATTTGGAAACATCTAAGATTACCTAAAGACATTTGGGATGCACAGAAGGGTATGAGTTTTCTTTTCTCCCAGAGAAGCTGCAGAGGGAACAGCCTCAGGAAGCGGCTTTCGACAGACAACCCGGTCTGTGAACTGAGACACTAGATTTTTGTCTTGGTTATACTCTTTTTAGAGAATTAAAGGTAGTCTTCCACCTTCTGTTTGTGAGCCGTCTTCAGAGCTATCATCATATTGTGATTTGGAGCAGAGGAGTTATTTGCATCAGACATGTGAGCGAGACATTGGACCAGCTTAGGGATGTTGATATCTCGACTTTCACACTTCTACCCAGTTGTGACAATGCATTTTGTCAAAACAGGAAGACAAGTGTCTTTGAGAGCATTTTACACACACACAGATACAGTTTTTGGTAGTTTAGCAAATTCTGTTTAAATACATTAGACATTATATATTAGAAGTCAGATATTATAAAGTGTATGGATGTAGAGAACACATACTTGACTCTTTCTGGGTAAAAAAGTGTCATGTTCCACACGATAGCACCGCCCCAGTCATGACCGATGAGTGTTACCTGAGAAAGTCCCTGAAACACAAAAAAAATAAAAATAATTAAACAGTGAAAGTAGCAGAGTACTAACAACTGGACTGCAGTGTTTCCTATGTCAATCAGTGACTGTTTTGCTTTTTGAAATTGATTGGTTAGGTGAGTTCGGTGAATGAAAGAGGAACTTGTAGCTTCAGAGCCCTCACCGCTTCATATTGTAGTTTACAATTCATTCAGGTGGGTGCTAAGCTTGAGTAGACACTGGTTTAGTACCTGCCAGAGGTCTCACACCCATTATGTAATAGAAGCTTAGGTTTCCAAACTCTTGTGTTGATGTTGGACATCAGCAATCATCTCACTATATCATGAAAGGATTACTATAGGGTAAGATTTTCTAAAACACACATCCAAGAACATAATGTTCCCAGCTAAACAAACAGCTCTCTAAAAGGTCTTCTATTTGGAAAGATGTCAAGAGGTATTTGGATTGGAAAGATTACAGAAATTACCAACAGCACACCAAGCTTTTTTCAGGTTGTTCCCCTGTAAGCTGTGTTTTCCAACGTTTTACCATCAGTATTATAGACTTGGCCACACTTGCTGTAATTTGAAATTCTTTGAAGCTGGTTTAAAATGCACTGTATTTGGTAAGTAGGCAATCTAGTAAATCTAGTACCTTTGTGTTTACTGTGTAGCATTAGGATACATATAGGCCTTGTTTGCATCTCAGTCCTATACTCTAACAAAATCCATATAGATATGTGGGAACAAATGCAACACGGTTAGACCCCGATTCCAAGATCCCGGCTATAGTCCAGATCCCTGAACAAACCTTGTTCGCACAGGTAGTAGACGCTGTGTTTTCTTCATAGATGAACATCAAGGGTGACTTGATCCAAGGCTCACATTCTTACTATATGAGTTTCTCTGAATGGCAACCAACATTCAGACCCTTCACACATCATCTGTATGCAAACGGTAACAGTTGCGTTATCGCTATACAGACACGCTTGTCCTGAACATCAGGAAGGAAAACTGAGAGGGTGAGTGGACCGCTCCAGGTTCTACAATCTTGATATACATTTTAGCACAAACCCATCACATGTCTTGAATATGGAAGAAACTAGCCCCTTTGTAGAGCGAGCCATCAAAGGCACGCGTCCAGTGGCCATGCAGGTTGTTCATGGCAATCAGCCGTTTCAGTAGCACTGAGGCCAAGATATTTGTTTACATTTCTGTCGGGTTGTAACTGAAATGTAGGATAATGAGATTGTCATCCATGCAGAGAAACACCTTCAAAATGAGAATCTGTAGATGTGCATCCCCTGCACAGTGATCTTTGTGAACATACCCTCCAAAATGGCATTATGTCCCGCCTGCTACAAACTTGATGCACCATCTTTAAGCAGACTTTTTAGGCATGTGAGCACATGGTATTTTTATAACAAGTAAAACAGTAAGGACAATAAATCAGAACTGTGATGATAGACTGCTTTTTGTAGTTTTCCTCTTTCCTCCCAAAATGTGATGCAGCATGTGAACACGTATGAGGGGAAGAAGGCTTTAAAGTCTTTCACTTGGTTCATACGGTTTGGAGCTCAACCTAACAAGATTTTGACATGCCAAGAAACAAAGGGGAAAAAGATGTATACATTTGGCACTAAAGACAAAGATCTCTGTGTGTATCTATGTGTATGCCCGTGTGAGCTACTTGTGAATTTGTTTGTATATACATTTCTGGACATGAGTGTGAATCCATGCTTGTTGTATGATATACTACCTGCAATTTAACCACATGAGATTTTATTGGTTACCTAAGGGACCTGTAGCAGTAGAAAGATGTGCCTTACAGGATTAAACTGTGCTATGGCATATGACTCTGTAGCTGGGTGGAGCCCAGGGCCTAATTTGTAAAAAAGCATAAAAGTGCTAGGACCCTTGTCAGGAAGATACTGTAGGTTGCACCACCCATTCCTCCTGCCAGTGCTTCCAATGACAGAACCAACACAACCACTAACCATCATCCTCCTACAACTGTTCCAGGACCCCAAAGCCATAAAAATGGATCGGGCGACTTATATTAGTCATTTTAATCTACAGTGTATTAATAAATAACTGTTGTTGTGCTCATGTCTAGATTAGATAACATCGCCACCATGTGACAGGCTGTCACAAGTGCCAGTGTTGACAATTAAGTTATCCCGAGCACCGGAAACCACCAGTTCAAATTAAGCACTGCTGAAGTCTCATATTAAACAGATACTTCATGATATAGGCAAATCTTACAGCACTATTTAGACCCAGGCTGGCGGCCCACCGGACTTCCAGGTCAACAGAGGCCATGACCTCAATTCCTTTGGCAGATGACTGACTATCTGTCAGATTTAGAGATCACTGCTCCACAGGCTGGCATCTTTAACTTCAGCACAGCCGCCAGTCCAGTAGCTCCACTGAAGGCACGGAACTTTGCTGAGCGAATGCCAGGTTTCTTGTGTTCACTCATCAATGTTTTAGTTTTCAAGAAACAGAACTCCCAAAGAGTGACTTTAATTCTTTAATGCAGTGGGTTTTCAGTCACTGTGCACTTTCACTTCCTGAAACCGCCAAATCCTTCATGGCGGTCACATGGCAGTCTTGGAGTGAGACAGCAAGTTAAGCTCACCGCTCACCATAAACAGGGCAGGGAGATAGTCATTATCAGCTGATCACTGATGTATGTCGGTGGTGGCATTGGAGGCTTCCTAGTGTAACACCAGCATTGACCCAGGCTCAAAATGGAGCAAAGGAGGTGCAAGGCTTGCAAGAGAGGAGCTGCTGTGCCAAATTCTTAACTGACCCTCTTCATGTCCCATGAAGCTCAAAACATACAGACAAAGCAGCTATCCTTAGAAGAACATCAAAAACTCGTGTTTCTCATATCCTAATCCCAATCTGGAAAACAAGCATCATTCTCAGCCTTGGTTTCTTCAACAGTGTATTCGAAGACCCTCATATCCAACACAGGGGCTAGTTTGCTCCTTTGCAGCAATTTATGATAACAGAAGCTTTTACCTCTCTGTGGGAGAGCCCAGAGTGAAACCTACAATTTACAGTAACAGAGAATGGAAGGATTCTAGGATGGAGATAAACAGCAAGAAATCGTTGTCAATTTTAATGCATTATGCTAATATATTCAGATCCCAGCAGGCTAAATGTATTTCCACCCCTGCTGAAAAATATAGTCTTTCCTACTTGGAAGGCAAGATACAATATTTTAAGAGGAATCCTCTGTTTCCCACAGCTGCTAATTCCTGCTGAGCAGAGAGAAGGTCAAGGAAGCCCTTAAAGCAGTAGTGCCTAGAAGGGTCTTTGAGGCTCTGAATAGAATGGAATTCCATTTAAAGGTTTCTGATGGTGGAACCAGTTGACACTCTACCATTGCAAAGTTTATGGTTCCTAAACCTATAAATTAGGTGGAGGTACCGTAGATTAGGCAGAATAAGAGAATCTCCATGTTCACACACATGCGCATAGATGCACAAGACCCCCACACATTCTAACAAAGCGTATGCCACTGGTGGGATCAGTCCAGGTATAACCCACCACTGGGATCCCACATGAAAGAACACCTGGAGATAAGCACTATATCATTCTAGGGGAAATGAAAATCATTTCAATAAACCCCCTACATGGCTAGTCTGTGTATTTGCATAATGCTAGAAACAAATGCAAACATTTACATATATGCACAGAAGTGTGAAGCAAATCATGCTTTAAAACTGTATATTCATAAAGAGGAAACTCGCCATTCTAGCTAGTGGAATTATTTACATAGTTGGAGGTTCAGCTGTTAAACGAAATACTCCCTTTACCAAACCTTCCACCCCTCAAACCAATTAATCTCATGATAGCTTAAATCATTTCCTTGAGGTTA
Organism: Triturus cristatus; assembly: GCF_964204655.1. Classification (NCBI taxonomy): domain Eukaryota; kingdom Metazoa; phylum Chordata; class Amphibia; order Caudata; family Salamandridae; genus Triturus; species Triturus cristatus. The sequence goes on along the minus strand of NC_140589.1, from coordinate 1,786,336,038 downwards.
GGGAGCAAAAATAGTCCTTCCAGCCCACATATTACTCAGATATAGATCTTACATCTCCGCACAGGATACCGTAACTTCAATTACAGTAGCTCCTGCAATCTGTTCCGCTGGAAGCGGCTTAGCCTTTGAAGTGAACCGTTCATGTTGCAGCAACACATTGTTACCATTCAATAGGCCTTATACCCATCTGGTGCATTAATAAAATGTACACTTCTTTAAACAGAAGTCCCAGAGGTGCATAGGTTCAAACATAAGGAAACATATAAATGAAGGGGCACATGTATGAAAGTACAAGTTTGCGTCTCCTTAATAGCGATTTTTTGCGAATCGCTATTAAGGACTCGCAAACTGCTATGTAGGTAGGAATCTGCTAATATTTAGCGATTCCTACGCATTCCTTATTTGCGACTCACAAATTGCGAGTCACAGATAAGGAATGGCTTCCCATTCATTCCAATGGGCCAAGATGCACATAGGAATGAATGGGAATTGCGTGCGCAATTTGCGAGTACCCAATAGGTGCTTGCAAAATGTGCACGCAATTTCAGGGCTGCAAGGGTTCCTAAAGGAAACCTTGTTGCACCCCTGAAATGTGCAGGAGTGCACATGTGGCACATATACATGCCCTAAGGGGCATGTATGTGTGCCACATGGCACTTTGAAAAATGCATAAAATTGCATTTTTTAAGGAAATCGCAATTTACCACCAACCTGAAGTTGTTGGTAATTTGCGATTCCTTACAGCAACATTGTTGGACTTGGCCCTTTTTGGCTAAAGTTCCTTAAACTTTTTGCTTTCCCCCAAGACCTTTTGTTCTGACATGGTGTTGCCAACTTAGATGCTTTGAGCACTCTGCCACTGCTGATCAGTGTCAAAGTGCAAGTGCTCCCTGCGTAAAGTGTAATGATAATTGGTTGTCCATGATTGGTATGCTTGCCTTACTAGTAAAGTCCCTAGTAGAGTGCACTATGTGTGTCAGGGCTGGTAATACAAATGCTACTAGTGGGCCTGTAGCATTGTGCCACCCACACAAGTAGCCTTAAAGAGAGAACTCAGGCCTGCCACTGCAGTGCCTGCACGCAGTTTGTTAAACTGCCATGTTGTCCTGACAAGTGCACCCACTTGCCAGGCCTTACCCTTCCCTATCTATACACATCTATACACATCAGACACCCCTATGGCAGGACTAAGGTACCCCCTGGGCAGGGTGCAGTGTATGTGAAAGGTAGGACAGGTACTGAGGTGCGTACCATGTCCTGACAGTGAAATACTTTCCATTTTGTTTTTCACTGTTGAAAGGCCATCTTGCCCATAGGACAGAATGGAGAGGCTGTGTAATATGTTTCCAGTCTATCTTCCCAAATGCTTAAGATGGAGAGGTGAAGTTTAGTATGTCTGAACTCACAATTCAATAACTCATCTTTTTGTGAAGGTGGTTTTTGCATTGTGTGTTTAGAACCCACTCTACTAAAAGTGGCTGGGTTTTTGTGCTCTGACATTTCTGTGTTGTGGATTCACTGTCTGGATCTGAAAGTGATAAGATCTGGGGAATGTCTTGACCCAGGGGAGGAGGTGAGACAGCAACAGGCTGACCTGCATCTGGAGTGTAGGGGTGAGGAGTAGCCCGTGGAGGTGAAGAGGCCTGGGCTGCCGCCATAAAACAATGGCTCCATCCCTTGCTGAGTGATTGAGGATCCAGACCCCCACTATCAAAGGAAGAAGGTGTCACTGGCAGGGAGACACCCAGAACTGGTTAGACAGGGGTCAGTGCCCCCCTGAACACAAATACTTCAAAGACATTTAGGGGTATAACTATGAGAGCTGAAACCCATGGATTTTGGAATGGAACTGAGCAAGACTGAACAGGAGTGGGCCTGTTCAAGACTGTAAAGGACTGAAATTAATTTGTGGTCAAGAAGAACCTCGGCCAAAGAATAGCTGAATAGAGTGAAGGAAAGGAGTGACCCTTGCTGTGTGTTCTGGGGCTGGCCTGCAGTTTGCTGCTTTAACCAAGGAGAGGCTAAAGGGACTTTGCTGTGTGCTGTGTCCCCCTGCTTGAAAGGACTTTGCTGTGCTGTGTCCTGAAGTAACTTAACTCCAAGGGCCCGAGGTGAGCTGGCTCCCTGTTGTGGAAACTCAGGAACACAAAAGTTTCCAGAAGTGTCTCAGTGATGCTGTGTGCGTGTGCTTTGTGCAGCCTGAGACCTTCGTAAGCCGTGCCCTGTGATCGTGGGCACCTGGAGTCCAAGCGAGTCTCAGTGACGCTGTGTGCGTGTGCTTTTTGCAGCCTGAGCCCTTCGTGAGGCTTGTCCTGTTTTCGTGTGCACCTGGAGTCCAAGTGAGTCTCAGCGACGCTGTGTGTGTGTGCTTTTTGCAGCCTGAGACCCTCGGAAGAACTGCCCTGTGATCGTGGGCGCCAGGAGTCCAAGTGAGTCTCAGCGACGCAGTGTGCGTGTGCTTCATGCAGCTTGATACCTTCATGAGGATTGCCCTGTGATTGTGTGCACCCGGAGTCCAAGTGAGTCTCAGCGACGCTGTGTGCGTGTGCTTCGTGCAGCTTGAGGCCTTCGTGAGGATTGCCCTGTGATCGTGTGCACCTGGAACTTAAGTGAGACTCAGCGACGCTGTGTGCGTATGCTTCGTGCAGCCTGAGACCTTCGTGTGGATTGCCCTGTGACCATGCACGCAAGAGGCTTAAGGGAGTCTCAGCGACGCTGTGTGCATGTGCCCTATTGCAGCCTGAGATCTTCGTTATCGTCATTGGCCCGGAATCAACCAAGTCGCATCGGAGGCCCAAGTCGTGAAAGGCAGAGGGGAGAGCGAGGTCGCACCCCCCCAGGTAACTTGTGTCAGCGCCTGGGGCGGTGTGCGGGCTCGGAGAGAGACGCTCTCGGCCTCTCCCCTTCTTGCAGTGCGACTCTCTGTTCCAGCTCGTATCGCGGCCCCTACATGCCAAGGAGTGGCAGTACCGGGGCCTGAGGGTGGAGCTGCACTGTGGCTTACACCAGACCCGTGTTGGGGGCATATGTTGACAGAAACTGACCGCAAGTCAGTACGAGGGGCGGAGAGACCGTCTGAAGCACCGTGATCGGAGCGGGACAGTATTACGCATTGCATAAATTCTGCATTACAAACAACCTCATTGTTGCATTACGCATTGCATTAGTTTGCAGAACGAAAAACCTGATTGTTGCATTACGCACTGCATTCTTTCTGCATAACGAACTGCCCGATTGTTGTACTATGCATTGTATTAGTGTACAGAATGAACTACCTGATTGTTGCATTACGCATTTCATTATTTCTGCATAACGAACTGCTTGATTCTTTTTTATTTTTACATTGCAAAGTGCCTGATTCTTGCATTACGAACTGCATAGCATTGCATTAGGACAGAATAGGATCACCTAGAATTGCTCATTAATATCGCCAGAGCTTACAAGAGCTGGCTAGCCTAATAACCAACCAGGAGGTATATTACAAATACGCATATGTTGGATTTCTTTTGTGTGGTCTCATCGTATATCTTTTTATATAAACTTATACTTGTTTTTATATGAAACTCGTGTGGAGTCCTTTTGTGGTGTCACCACTGGGTCACTGGAAGCGTGGTTGCAAATACTTTACACATTTGCCTTGAAGATAAGCCTGGATACTTGTGCCAAGCTACCAAGTGGGTGAACAGGGGTTATCTGAGAAAGTATCCTTCCTTTCCCTGACGTAGAGGCGAGGGTCCCCACTTGGCCTAAGGTACCTATCTCAGCCAACTAGGGATCCCGGTTCTAAAAGCGATTCTCTAAATGCAAAATAGGGAATCGCAAATTTTGTGATTCCTTATTTTGCGAGTGGGTTTCTACTTACCTGCATTGCACACAGCTAAATTGTGATCGCAATTGCTGAAATTCTGCGAATTTCAGCGTTTGCGAACTAATTTACCTTGATAAATCTGGCCCTTAATATCTCACACGAGTCCCGGATGATGTGTTCAATGGGGGTGAAATATCATGTACCCTTTATGGCCACAGGGGTGTGCTGTGTGTACTATGAAGGCACATTGCAACCTATATATGTGTAAGGTAGGTGTATAGTGCTGTGCAGCAGGGCACCCAGGGGGTTCTGTGGTGAAGTACAATAGTTGGAACACGGCAATATGATCTTGCCACATGCAACACCTAAATCCAGTTTGGGCTGGACTGTTCCCCTGAGGTGCAGGATCAAGACAGATTTGCATATGGCTGGGGTGGCATGGTGAGCAAAAGAACAATGGATTATCCCAGATCTCTTGACTGGGGGTGAATGTTTGATTTATTCAGTATTTCGGCAATCATTTGTTCACGTGATTTTGGGCAGCAGCATCTCACATTCTGAGATTTTAAAGTCAACCCTTATAATAGGCTATGCACAACTTAAGGACTGAAAAATTCTGCTGGCTAGAACTAGCTGATGGTGTCAAGCATGGCGTCCCGATCCCTTAGCAGCTATGCATGGTGTCAAACATGACCTCATGATCCCTTAGCAGCTGTGAATGATGTCAAACAGGACATCATGATTCCTTAGCAGCTGTGCATGGTGTCAAACAGGACATCCGATCCCTTAGCAGCTATGCATGATGTCAAAAACGACATCCTGATCTCTTAGCAGCTATGCATGGTGTCATACAGGACATCCCAATCCCTTAGCAGCTCTGCATGGTGTCAAACATGACATCTCGATCCCTTAGAAGCTAAGCTTGTTGTCAAACAGGCCATTCTGATCCCTTAGCAGCTATGCATCATGTCAAACAGGAAATCCTGATCCCTTAGCAGCTAAGCATGGTGTCAAACAGGACATCCTGATCCCTTAGCAACTGTGCACGGTGTCAAACATGACATCCCGAGCCCTTAGCAGCTACGCATGGTGTCAAACAGGCATCCTGATCCCTTAGCAGCTAAGCATGGTTTCAAACAGGACATCCTGATCCCTTAGCAACTGTGCACGGTGTCAAACATGACATCCTGAGCCCTTAGCAGCTATGCATGGTGTCAAACAGGACATCCTGATCCCTTAGCAGCGATGCATGGTGTCAAACATGACATCCCGAACCCTTAGCAGTTATGCAAGGTGTCAAACATGACATCCCGATCCCTCAGCAGCTATGCAAGGTGTCAAACATAACATCCCGATCCCTTAGCAGCTATGCAATGTGTCAGACAGAACTTCTCGATCCCTTAGCAGCTATTCATGGTGTCAAGGAGAACATTCCAATCCCTTAGCAGCTATGCATGGTGTCAAACATGACATACCGATCCCTTAGCAGCTATGCATGGTGTCATACAGGACATCCGTTCCCTTAGCAGCTATGCACGGTGTCAAACATGACGTCATGATCCCGTAGCAGCTGTGCATGGTGTCAAACATGACGTCATGATCCCTTAGCAGCTGTGCATGGTGTCAAACATGACGTCATGATCCCTTAGGAGCTTTGCACAGTGTCAAACATGACATCATGAGCCCTTAGAAGCTATGCACTGTGTCAAACATGACAGCCCGATCCCTTAGCAGCTATGCACGGTGTCGGTCAGGAAATTCCGATCCCTTAGCAGCTTTGCACGGTGTCAGACAGGACATCCCGATCCCTTCGCAGCTATGCATGTTGTCAAACAGGACATCCCGATCCCTTAGCAGCTATGCACGGTGTCAAAAAGGACATCCCGATCCCTTAGCAGATATGCACGGTGTCAAACAGGACATCCGACACCGTAACAGCTATACATGGTGTCAAAATGACATCCCAATCTTTTAGCTTCTATGCAATCTATGCATGGTCTCAAACATGATCCCTTAGCAGCTATGCATCATGTCAAACAGGAAATCCTGATCCCTTAGCAGCTAAGCATGGTGTCAAACAGGACATCCTGATCCCTTAGCAACTGTGCACGGTGTCAAACATGACATCCTGAGCCCTTAGCAGCTATGCATGGTGTCAAACAGGACATCCTGATCCCTTAGCAGCGATGCATGGTGTCAAACATGACATCCCGAACCCTTAGCAGTTATGCATGGAGTCAAACAGGACATCCTGATCAATTAGCAGCGATGCCTGATGTCAAACATGACATCCCGAAACCCTTAGCAGTTATGCATGGAGTCAAACATGACATTCCGAACCCTTAGCAGTTATGCATGGAGTCAAACATGACATCCCGATCCCTTAGCAGCGATGCATGGTGTCAAACATGACATCCCGAACCCTTAGCAGCTATGCACGTGGATGCTTGGGTGGAAAACCAGGAAAGAGAAAAACGTTTTTGAGAAATACACAAAATTCTTATTCTATTTAGCATCTTTTAAATGTGAGTCTGCTTTTGTAATGTCCCACAAAAATGTGTCTGTCTGAACAATATCTCATTTTCATTTACTGAACTTTTCTTATAGAATTATATTAGCTGTTTCAAACCCAGATCAGGAAAGATGCATGCAGTGATGGTATCGCAAATATTTTTTGCCTTTTATTTCCTCAGAGTTAAAATGCCCCTAATTCTTCTTTTTGCGGCGGGGAGGGTCATTTAAAATGTAGTGGAATGGCGAACCACCTCAAATCAGCAGTTCTGCTGATCAGCCAAACTTGAGGTTCCCTCACTCCATTTGGAGTGTGTGTGTGTGTGTGGAGGGGTGGTGGGGGGGAGGGGGTTGGTGATGGTGTGTGGAGCCACTGCAGTCAATCAAAGGAAGGGGGGGTTGATTGACGGTGTGTGGAGCCACTGACTGCAGTCAATCAAAGAAAGCTTGGCGGGGGGGGGTGTGTGATTGACGGTGTGTGGAGCCACTGACTGCACATTCAAAGGAAGCGTGGGGAGGTGATTGACGGTGTGTGGAGCCACTGACTGCAGTCAACTAAATGAAGCGGGGAGATGGAGGGGGGGTGACTGACGGTGTGTGGAGCCACTGCAGTCAATCAAAGGAAGCGACCTTCATCCGCTGCCCTATTTGAAGGCAGCCTCCTTTGAACACATATGTTCCAATGTATGTTTGATCTACCCAAGAAAGGCAGGACAAATAAACAATTTCCCTCTCTGCACATCAGAGAGATTGTGTTTTTGCTTTTCAGAAATAAACCTACTTTAGGAGTTTGTTTCTGAATACCAAAATGAATGCTTAGTCACATCACCATGGTGACCTGCAAGGCATCCAGTTGTGGCCTGATAACCTGTTCACTGCTATAACAGATGACTTTTATTGCTTTATTTCTTCACAAACTATATAATAGTGCGCTTTTTGTTCACATCTAGAAAGGAATACACATGTTCATCGTCTATGGTATATTTAGTTTCCCCTGGAGTGTCTTATAAATATATTCATATGTATGGCTGTAAGATTTCCATGCCTGGGTCTTTTCATTGTTCACCTAGAAACCCTCCCTCCCTTCCTCAGCAGAGAGCTGCACATGCTTGCACCCAGATAGCTGCACATGCTTGCATCCAGAGATGTGCACAAGCTTGCATCCAGAGAGCTGCACATGCTTGCACCCAGAGATGTGCACATGCTTGCATCCAGAGATGGGCACATGCTAACATACAGAGAGCTGCACATGCTTGCACCCAGAGACATGCATATGCTTGCATCCAGAGATGTGCACATGCTTGCATCCAGACAGCTGCACATGCTTGCACCCGGAGAGCTGCACATGCTTGCTCCCAGAGAGCTGCACATGCTTGCATCCAGAGATGTGCACATGCTTGCATCCAGAGAGCTGCACATGCTTGCACCCAGAGACCTGCACATGCTTGCATCCAGAGATGTGCACATGCTTGCATCCAGAGATGTGCACATGCTTGCATCCAGAGATGTGCACATGCTTGCATCCAGAGAGCTGCACATGCTTGCACCCAGAGACCTGCACATGCTTGCACCCAGAGACCTGCACATGCTTGCACCCAGAGACCTGCACATGCTTGCACCCAGAGACCTGCACATGCTTGCACCCAGAGAGCTGCACATGCTTGCTCCCAGAGAGCTGCACATGCTTGCTCCCAGAGAGCTGCACATGCTTGCACCCAGAAAGCTGCACATGCTTGCACCCAGACAGCTCATTTGATGTTATGGTATTGATAATAGAACTGCTTTATTGTCATTATGCTGATACCTGCACACGTCAGATGTCATGGCTGTACTGTGGTCAATTTCTTTGCGACATAGACATATCTCATAGCATATTAAGTCTTCTGGTCTATGAACCAGTGACAGCCCATTTTGCTTACTAAATAAATTCCAGTCGTCAGCTATACCCGAGTAAGAACTACTATTCCTCAAATTCGATACATTTTACAACTGTTGACTATGAAATCAAAACAATTTAAAACAACATATAATCTTATTAATTTTGTTGCAGGAGCATTTTCTTAATGATAGGGTTCAGACTGAAGCAGTGTGCTTGACACCACCTTCAACAGGTTAATCTCGCGCGCATCGCGAGCACGTCACAGGTTAATCTCGCGCGCATCGCGAGCACGTCACAGGTTAATCTCGCGCGCATCGCGTGCACGTCACAGAAGAACAATCTCCATTCCTGAGCCTCTCCCCAGCACAATCCCACTCCTGAGCCTGGTGACTGTGAAATCGCTCAAGCAGGTCCCACCTGCCTTCTGACTCGGATCTAATTAGATTTGTAATTGATGGTTAATTTCACCCTCCTTGGAAATGAGGATCGCATTACTGCTGCTGATTGTGTGTCACTTATGATGATAAGGAAGGCGCTCACTGCGCGCGTACGGCGACACGCTGCAGCCAAACTGTTTTAAGCGTTTGCAGGTACCTTCTTTTTTTATTCTGGGCTAGACCATATTTTTATAAACGAGAGGTTAGCCAATTTTTGACAGCTGCTATCTATTTTGAATTTAGAATAATAACTACAAATATTGCAAGCAAATAGGGCAGATTTAGTTAGTCTCTTTAAGTAAGATTGTAATGGATATATGTTCCTAAATTGAAGCCGTGCAATAGGCTTTCCTATTTTAGTGAACATCTCGTGTTTGAAACACATTTTCACTCACTTCTACTAGCTCATACATCATATGATACACAAGCAGAAGGAAATTCATATCACGCAAAAGTTGAAAATTTCAATTTGTGAATTGGGCCCTGTACCTATAGCACTGCCTGGTTCATACTGCCCTGCACCTTGGTGATGTAAAAGCAATCGTATAGCACTAAAACTGTGCTTCTTAGCACTGATCCTAAAGTTCTGACCTGATAGCGAGGATATTGGTTAAATAAGATTGGTCGTAGAGCACTGCCCCTTTAAGGTAAATCCTTTAGTTCTGGCTCCATTCCTATTTAATGCTGACATTGACCCACGCACAGCAGTATAGCATTGACAGAGACGCTATACAAGGGTGCTATAACACTGACCCTATGAGAGTGGCCCTGTTCCACTGGAACTCAATATATGGAATGCTACCCATTGGAGTGATCTCATATCCTGACCCTAGTTGTGTACAATGTGCCTCTAGCACGTAAACTACCAGTCTAGTCTAGGGAGTAGCTGGACAGCTCGAAGTGTGCTTCAGGCCTGGCAGGAGCGCAGGTCAGAGCTTGAATACCTCAGTCGGATATCTGACAAGAGACTCCTGCTGCTGGACTTCTCTTGAGCATCACCCACTACTTCTTAAAAGAGCTCGCAATCTAGATCTTGGGAACGAGGCCATCACTTGGATTCAGTCTTTTCTCTCAGAGTGTCAGAAGACTAGACATCTTGATTCTTTTTGCTCACCTGAAATCACACTAAATGTGGTGAGCCGCAATGATCAATTTTGTCCCCTCTTTAGTTCAACATCGCCATGGACCTTGTCAGAAGCTGGGTGCTTCAAAAGCTAGGTGCACAGTTTCATATTTACACAGACGACACTGAACTTCTTTTTTAACTGAAACCCAGTTGCTGGGATGCTCTATGCCCCTGATCTCTCCTGCCTAAAATTCTCAAATGTTTTCATTCTCGGACGGCCTCAAATTTTCAGAAACTAAACCCATTTAAGACTGAGCCGCGTGTTTCCAGGAATTTGTCCGGTCACTGGAATCAAGAGCTTTGGCTCACATCATTGGGACCCTCCCTGCAGCGGGAAGAATCAGTAAACAAGTAGGTGTAATAATCATCGTTGCAAACCTTTATCTGGAACCTCAAGAGGTCAGGGAAGCGAGTTCTTGAGTTTAGCACCTCAAATACTGGAAGGAGATTCTAATTGACAACTCGGTTCCAATCACCTCTTGCCCCAATCAAAAAACAATAAAACATCTGGTTGTTCCAAGAGGCTTTTATCTCCTAAGTCCCTCCCACATAACATTAGATGTTTTACATCCCGCCCACATACAGTATAAGGTTCTTAATTCTTAAGTGTGGATATGTTTTGATAAGCTATCACCCTAGCGCCTTACAGCTAGTGTATGAAGCACTTAACAAAAAATACTTCACCTAACGCAACACAATTACAGCACCCCCACTTTAAACCAAAGCTCAGATGGCACCAAGCAAGCAAAGGAAGTGAGCCGGCACTCCCTCGAAAAGCTCCTTTGACTCTTCCATCCGAGCATCTATGCGTTCCCATTTCCATCCACCTGCTGATATCCTCTGTATCACCTCTTCATTTTGTCATCTATTCATTCTTTCATCCATCACTCAGTCTTTCACTATTCCATCTCCCTGTTCACATATCCCTCATCTATGCATATATCTAGCATTAATTATGAACTTTGGTCTGCAGATTTGCAGACAGAAGAAGGCCATAAAGAACCCCACCCACCACCTACAGCTGAAAAAGCGAGGGGTTAACGACGCCCCTGAGTATAGTGTTAGTACAACGGCACTAGACCCCAGTAGTACCAATAACCCCCCTGTATAGCTCTGGCCCACTATCCCCAACACTGACCCTACACTGATACTTGACCATCATGTTTTCTTCTGGCCCTATCACACTGTCTCTGTCATGCCTGAACAGTCCCTAAAACTAACGTTAGCGGCCAGCAGGGCGGGTTTTAGGGCAGTGCGACCGGTCCCGTCAGACCAGGAGCCAACCTCAGGGGGCACTATTTGGCTGTGAGCAAAATCAGCCTCCTTTTCCACCTTTTATTTTCACGGCATCAGTTGTTGTGGAAACAAATGATGGGCAACGGGGTTCACATGCTCACAGATGGCGTATGGACGGGCAGTTCCTAAAATAGAGCTTGAGATGAGAGACGGCGACATAGCAAGCCATGACACAGCCCTAAATACCGAGACACTTTCACTGCACCCCTTGCACTGATGGTGGTATGTTCAAAGTCCAAAATGCAGGAGTCAGCTTCATCTGTGAAAGGAAAGTGTTTGTGCTTGTCATATGAGCCTGGTGTGTTTTTGTTTTTTTTGCAGTTTATATAGAGCAAACATGGCCCATGAGCTATAGTACTTAAGGTTACGTACATTTTTCTTTTTGTAGGCAAGAGGAGATTAAGTGATTTGCCCTGAATCACAGGATGTTGAGCGACACTCAGGTTCTGAGTCGGCAGCTCTGGCTGTAACAGAGGGGTCGGGCGCAGGTGCGGGTGACGTGTGTGTGATGGGCATAGGGATGGTGGTTTATAAATGGTGGGGCAGCACCAGTCTCTCTTCGTAGTAAGGGGATTCTTTGCTCTCTTCACCCAGTCATTACTGTGTGGCAGGAGGCTCCAGCCCTATCTCTTCTCACTCCTACTCTGCTCTCCAAGCCCCATGGCAGCAAATCCTGAATACTGTATACAGAGGACAGTATGAATGCAGCGATAGTGGCGGGCACAATGTACCAGGCTGGGGAAGGTGTTGTCTACTGCAGATCCTGGGCTGCATCTACTATGGATAGTGTTCGCGAGTCCTGGCATCCTTTGAAAATCAGACATTTTCTTAGGTGAGGTAACTTTAAATGGGTCAGCACATTTTGGTGGGCATCCAAAATTTTAGCTACCTTCTTCAGGACAAAACATATATTCTCCCACTCAATTGTTTAGTAGAAAACGCATACTGTGTCCACGCGTCTTATACTCAGAAGGAGACAAGCAGCTGCTTTATGAGAAATGGCTGTTAGTACATACTGGCAGAGGCCAAAACACATGGAGGATTATATTCCCTGACGCGAGATTGCAACAGGGATGTAGTGTGGCAGTTTAGTCACCCCCTTCTTGGACCGATCTCTGGCCCTAAAATGTCTCTAACATCACTCAAAAAGTTGGCTGGGGAATTGTAACATCCCTACTTAGACCCCGAGATGAGAGCCTAACAGCGCCCCTTGGTTTTAGTTATTTTCTGACAACTGAGTAGGAAAATATATGTTTTGGCCTGAAGAAGGTGGCTAAAAATTTTTGGATGACCACCAAAACGTGTTGACGTATTTGAAATTACCGACTCTGTTGTAATATCACGATATGATAGATGGTGATCTTTACAATACATCATGTATCGAGCATAGTGTTCTTAGGAGATTGGCATCAACCAAAGAGACAATTGTAGCTGTCTTAAGTCTCTCCTCTTTCTTCTTTTCCTTTCTATATTTAAATAATTTATATCCTTTGGTTATTTTGTGCTGCATTGATGACATTTTATTGTATAATAATGTTTTTAAACTGTTTGATGGTGATTTGATTACTATACCGTTGTGTACATTGACATTGAAACTACCTGTAACTAAATATGGTGTATATCATATACATTAAAAAAAATCTGGAGGTTCTCCATATTCTTGTGGTACTAGTTTAATTGAAGGTTCCTTTAATATAGGATTGATTTAGAAAAGGGCGTAGAGTTTGTGAAGTGAGTGAATCTGTTGAATAAGAGGTTTGCCTGAGGGGAAATTTGATGTTATTGTTTTATAATGGTGCTCTGTTCTCTTGCTTTGTGGGGCCCTCTCTCTTGTTATACTGATTTGTATGAAGTGCAACCACAAAACCTGGATAAATTGCGGCTTCACCGCTTAAACTGTGTGATGTTCGGCAAATATTTTATTTAACCAAAACTCTTTTTTCTTCATTATTGTGTATGAAGGAACATTCAAATATGTGAGTTCAGACTACCTGCTGAACAAAACTAACACTTTTAATAAGTACTTTTCAGTGCACTTCTATAATGTGTCCTAGTAATGTAAAAGCTTCCATAAGTTAAAGAAATACACTTTTCAAATGTTGAATAGACTTTATCATAGTTTACATGATGTTTGTTATATGTTTTACACAGCAAATATTTTCAGGGCTCAGCTTATGCACGGGCTCCAAGAGCCGAGCCAGACTCTTGGCTCGGCTCTGGCTGTTAATTTGTTAGTTTGCCCATCTCTTTCCACCCCCCACACACACACACTCTAAAACACATGCCACATACATCAGCAATGCATGCACACATATCTACATGCGGAAAAAAAAGGTTGTCACACCAGGCGTCACCAACGCTAAAGCTGGCCATGGCTACCAGCTGCCAAAACAGCCATCAGTGACCAGCTGGGCAGCTTTGGGCATGCTGGGCCCAGGTCACTGGACTAAACATGTGACCTGCCTGAGCACAAAATTAGCTCAGACCCAACTCTGCAGTAATAGAACGCATGCACCGGAAGTTATTGCGGGCAATTACGGTCTGCCTACACCGTGACTTGTTTTGTTGCCCCTCATGTGTATTGGGCATAACACAGGGAACCCCCCAACCCTTAAGGGACTCTTTTAATCCTCCATGAAGCCCCCATTGAGCCCAGGGCCATGGAAGCAGGTTTCTTGGAGACAGAGATAAACCACTGTCAGCCCTGAGCATACTATGCATAGCAGGGATTAAATGTCTGCTAGTTACAGACGAGAGACAAATGTCTCTCCAAAGCACAATGAGAAACAGAGTAGAAAATGGAGTCTGTGACACTAGCTATATATTTTGAGGGTATTAAAAGACTAAAGGCCTAGAAATGAGCTGAAGTATTACCAAGATGAGCAGGAGGAGCGGTGCCTGAGTCCCAGACGCTGATGGTGATTTATACAGAACTGGAAGAGAACAGCTTGCAGAGTGACTGCTGTTCCGCTTACACCAGATGAAGGGCTCTACAGGGACGATGGAGCACATTGAGTACAAGGATGAGCTCTCTTTGCTGCAGTGACCATATTGCAGTGGGCTGCGAACTGTCCAAGAGATGAAAAGGGCAAGACTCAAAGCTCTGTGTCCATAAGGCCACAGCGGTGTTCATAAACCCCGAAGCCTTCATTTAGACCGTGTGGTAGCATTGCCTCCACCCATCCAAAACCCACTGCTTGCAACTGTAATTAGCCACAATTACGAAAGTGACTGCGTCGTGGTGGGAGGATGACTGAGCAGGGGTGGGCATCAGTATGGCAGTGCAAGCGGGTCATGCCAAAACATGGCCTAGAGGAGAAGTTCAGTCCATGCACGCAGAGTAATACAAGCTTTTCTCCAGGAAGGAGGGTCCCAAGGCGCTTTGGTAATGAGAATGCTCGCCTTTCGGAGGATTCCCTCAGGGGTACCACATGTGACCAATGGTGCATGCAGGGAAACCTCCTAGGTTGCTTTTTTGTCTGGATGCCTGCAGACCCCAGGCAAGGGGATCCCTGGTATTGCCAGTCCGGCTGTGGCTGGGGCTTCCTAATCTATGGGGAAGGAAATACTGTGGCGCTACAATTTTACTCCCAAGTTTACATTGGGAAACAGAACTTCATATGCCAGTATGTCAGAGCACATGTGGAGTAAAACCAGCTTGAGCCATGTACTGACCAGGGCATCAAACCTCGCGCAGCATGGCTCAGGGCATTCACTCCATTCGTTGTTACACAAGCGGATAACGAGTTTCCATTTTTTTTCACCGGTGCAGTGTGGCTGAATTTTCAAGTGCATGCCTAAAGTTAGTAGTGTTGGTACTAAAAGTGAATCAAAACAGAAAACATACTTTCTGATTTCATTTAGAACCAAAAGCATTTCCTCAAACATGACATCTTAGACTAACCCAGCTCAAGGATGAGTAGCACTTCCAGGCTTATTTTAGGTCTGTCTGGCGATAGCTTCAGCTGTCGTGCAGACAGCTACAGATTATATCCTCAGCAAACCAATAGAGGATCAATAGATCAGCCTCCCCAGTCATTGTTGTATTATTGACATTTTGATCAGCCAGCCTTACAGTCATTGGTTGCTGTAACTTTCAATTATTTTTAGAGTTTTTTCTCTTTGCAAACTTTGATGAATTAGTGTTGATGGTTACAGATGGTGGCCGCTACCACTCCTTTTTTGGGACCAGGACCTATTTTTCCTTATTACACTTTGGCTCACAGCATGAGAGAGAAACACATTCAAGGACGCAAGTGAAGGATCACAAAATAATGACGACGAGAGAAAGCAGAGATGGAAAAGAACCTACAAGAATGAGATATAACAGGATATGTAGGGGGGTGGAAGAAAGTGGCATGAGGTGGAATCAAGACCTCGCTTCCTTAGTGCTCAGTTACATCGTCATTCTGAAGCACCGGAGGTGAACTCCTAACACAATCTTTGGGCCTTTGCACTTATTTATTTATTTTTTACAGACTAAGCATTGCTCACAAGCATAGAGCCATTTCATTGGACAGTACTTGTTCCAGGTCTGTCTAGTGACTGATTTTTTTTTTCTTTACTTTGTGATCACCGATCCAGAAATTCCTTTCCATTAATCGAGTCCAAATTAGATGTCAATTTCTACTACATTGACAGTCATCTGCTATTCTCCGACTACGGCGAGCATGGCCATAGCTTCAGCCGCGCAGGCTCGCAATAGTCATAAAGGAGAAAATATACTACTAATGGTGGGAATGGGTGTGGACTTTGATTCATCTGGGTTATCTGGGAGAGGGGTCTTTCATTGGCAGGTGGGCCTCAGAAACTGTACACGTCTTCGAATCTGCTGGGTGAAAGCTTGCCGGTTGTTCGTTGGCTGGGGTGGTGCCTGAGAGAAAGTACAAACTCAGTACTGAATTTAACTTCAGTACTTCCCACTTTCTTCTGTGGGCTCCCTGACTCTAGCCTGGGTGACTCAGCCGGTCCCTCTGGGGGACGCGTGACAGAGCTTGGCAGGTGTTTGCCTCATTGGCCATGAGAACATGACTGGTGCTGGTATGTAGAGAGGGGCCTCCCTCAATGACGGCTTCAGTGGCGCCACTCGACGCTCAAAGTTCTCCATCCTGTATCTGTGACACAGAAGCTGCCACTTGGGCAAAGACTGAGCTCACTCACCGGACCAGTTTAGAAGACCCAAAGCAGCTATGATCAGCTGAAAAGAGATACAACATTCTCTAAGATTATGAAGGTGCCCTGCAGCTTAAGGTACACCAGGTCCAGTTTCTAGTTTCCTTCACACCCTTGGGTCCCATTTCAGACTTTGCCTCTCTGTCTCTTCACTGACTCAGTGTTTTCTCCCTCAAATTTTACACATTTGCACTCTCAAATGTGCTCTCTAAAGCATACCTGGATATCATACCAACAAAAGTGAGGGTTTTGTTGGTCCTGGTGCAAGGAATTAAAATTACTCCCCCGCTTGATTTACACGGTGGCACGATACATAAAAAGATCCAATTTCTGCTGGCCTCGGCTCCGGGTGTTTCCTACGGTCGAGCCTGTGGTGGCTCGGCCATTGGGAGCACTGGATTTACCTCTGCACTCTAAAAGAGATAGGGAACAGTAGCGAGTGGACAGGACTTCCACCTTTTTGGTGGAGGTTCTGTTACCATCCTTCTCTACATTAGGCCCTAATTCTCAATGTTAGAATAAACAGACTGCAGGTAGAAAAGAAGCTGCACCAAGAAAACCTTAGCCGGCTCCTTTCCTTACTGAACAGAAGCCTATTCCAGACATTCACTGGGATTGTAACTCCAATCCAAGCCTGCCTTCAAGTGTTTGTAACCGAGGAAACAGAATCTTGGAGAATTGATGGTGTAAGGTCTTGCCTGCTTCACTTAGGAGAACTAGAAGCGCCCCTTTAAGCTTAGCTCTAAGAACATCACAAAGTTTTAATTGAAATCATAAACACTAGAATAAGACTACGTTGGAGCACTTGGGGGCAGGGAGGGCACTAGAGCGACACTTGTCTATGCCAAGGGTTCATGGCCTTAAGAGAAAGCATTCCTCACCTGAGCAATCTCTGGAGATGAAAGAGGTCAGCTCCTTAAGGACAGTGGTAGTGTCCTGAACATATCGCTGGGTGTTCTTAAGTAAATATTATGCCAATTCTGAAGTTATAGCAGCTGTGGTCGCAGGCTACGAGCAAGGATTCTTCAGAAAAATGCTTTAGGTGCTTAAATCTTCAAAGGGTTGGCAGATTTCACAGGAAGGACATGCTGCCTCAGTTACTTAAGATAGTAAAAGCCTCCAAAGATGCCCATGACTAAATATCTGGGGATAGTAGAGACGGTACAGAGGCTGTCACCCACTCATGCTGGCTCGAAATTGTCCTCAAGTCTATTACATTTGGCATAAGTGGTGTTGGAGGTGTCACCGCTATCATCAACACAACCATAACCACCACCACCACCTACCCGTCTTGCTGGAAAAATGCAGAAATCAATGCCTTATTGAAGAAACCAAAACCAACAGCGGACCCAAACACCCTCAGCACCTACAGATGCATCTCGCTCCTGGGATTTCTAGCTATAGACATTGAGAAAGTCTTCAATAATCAACTTGCAGACCACCTAGAACTCCATCAGCTCACAGACATTTCTAAGTCAGGCTTTTGCACCAACTGAAGCAGAGACAGCCCTCACTGAGGCCAAAGATTACATCAGAAGCATCCTCTACTGACGAGAAATGGCAGCACTCATCCTCTTCAACGTCTCTGCAGCTTTCGATACGGTCTCCCACAAGTCACTCATCAGAAAGCTTCAGCACTTGGGTATCTGTGGACTGGTCCTCAAATGGATATCATCCTTCCTCACTGACAGAACTCAACGAGTTAAGACCTCCCCCCTACACCTCAAAACCCAAGAAACTCATCTGCACAGTCCCTCAAGGATCGTTGCTCAGCCCAACACTCTTCAACGTCTACACAACGTCCCACGCGGACATTGTCTGAGCCCATGGTATCCTACGCTGAAGACACATTGTTCATCCTCTCCCTTAACGACTCAACCAGCACCGCCAAAACAAACTTTGCCAACTGCATGAGCAATATCGCTGCTTGGATGAAAAACAAACGGTCTTTCTGCTGTCACTCAAGCTTAACAGACAAAACTGAAGTCCTTATCTTCGGCCACAACCATTCCCATGGACGCCTCATGGTGGCCCTCTGAACTTGGCCCCCGCCCCACCCACCCCTGCAGACCATGCAAAGAACTTCGGGATCATCCTGGACACCAACGTCTCTATGAGCAGACAGATCAATGCTGTCGCCTCATCATGCTTACACATCCTGCAAATGTTACGCAAGATTTTCAAGTGGATCCCACTTAACCAGACGAACAGTCACCCAGGCTCGTATCACAAGTAGACTTGATTACGGAAACATCCTCTACATAAGAATCCCACCCCATGTCCTACACCGACTCCAAAACACCTAGAATGCCGCCGCCAGACTCATCCTCAACATCCCACGAAAGAACCTCATCTCTCCACACTTAAAAAAACTCCAATGGCTCCTAGTCCAAAAATAATGTAAATTCAAGCTACTTACCTATGCCAACAAAGCTCTCCACAACACCGGTACAGCTTACCTCAACCACCACCTCAACTTCTACCAATCCACCAGACACCTTTGATCTGCATCCGGACAAGACCCACTGCCCTCACATCAAGAAGACCAGAAGTGGAGGACGCTCCTTTTCATTTCTTACAGCCAAGACCTGGAACGACCTCCCAAACCACCTCAGAACCTCCCGCTCCCTCATGGACTTCCAAAGGAGCCTCAAGACAAAACTGTCATGACATGGGAAGCCTGCAGGTGATTTGAAGACTTCTTTTGAATTTTGAGGTGGCAAGAATAGTCCCTGAAAGGTCGAGCTGAACCCTCTTGTAGAACGTTTCTAAGATATGGCCCTCTGAAAAAGCTACCCATTGGGCAGAGGCTGGTGTAACCTCATGTGCAGTAGAAAGGCTACATAGCACAACTAGAGAAATATTGATCCTGAGCATAGAGGGAACGAAATATGGGCAAAGTGTTTGTTGAGATCCAGAGGGAGAAACATAAGTGCAGCCATCGATAAATCAATCAGGATTTATAAAGCGCAGCAAATCACTTGTGAGGGTCTTAAGGCGCTGGAGTTGCTAGCTGCTTCATGGTGTTCTGTTCATTCACACATACATGTTTTGAGTCCTTTTCATAATTCCCGGAGCAATGTGGCGTTCCTGAGATGAAGGGGAAAGTCGTTCCAGGCTTTGGCTGCTAGGTAAGAGGAGCGTCCTCCGCTGTAGGCGGATCCGGGGGGTGTTTGAGAGAAAAAGGGATGCGGATTGCAGGTGTCTGGTTGGTTGGTGGAAGGTCATTTGTTTGCTGAGGTATGCTGGTCCTTCGTCGTGCAGGGCTTTGTATGTGTGGGTCAGTATCTTGAACTGGAGTCTCTTCTGGATTAGGAGTCAGTGTAGCTTCTTGAGGTGCAGGGTGACATGAGGGGGATCTGAGTCTGTCTTTGGAAGTCAATGATGAGTCTAGCAGCTGCATTTTGTGTTGTCTATAGTCTCTTCAGGAGGCGTGCAGTGATTCCTATGTAAATAGTGTTGCCAAAGTCCAGCCTGCTGTTGGCGAGGGCTTGAAAGACGGTCTTTCTGCTGTCAATTGGGAGCCACCGAAAGATCTTACGAAACATGCGTAGGGTGTGGTCAGTGACTAACTACTTCTTAGACTGGACATCACAAAACGAAATGTTCATGCACTCTTTTATATCAATTGATTGATTTATTTTATTCAGTTCAGGGTTTGTGAATCCATGTATGACACATTTATACCATCTCAGAATGCTCACTTTCAAAAGAGAGCTACATGCAAGATGGTATGATGCACAGCGCAGTTTAGAAGCAGTTTAGAAGCACCTCTGATTCTGGAAAGCGACAGTCTTCAGTGTATCATACAGAATATGTGACTGTCTCTTGTCATTTCAGTTTGAATGACAAGTCATGATGGGGGAGTCTAAGATGCCAGTGCTGGTGGCAGGAGTTTGAACGGAGCAATGTTATGGAAAAGGACTACATCTACTCAAGACAGTGAATCGCAGAACAGAAGAGGTGTGTTTTCAGGCTGCTCTGAACTTTAGGAAATGTTTCTGGAATGTAAAGGTGAGAGACTGTGCATTCAAGTAGTTGAGCAGATGACCAGAAGGGTTATGATGGCCAATCACAGGCACTGTGTTGCCCTGTATGGGCAATCTAGAGGGTCTTAACCCTCTCTTGGAATGTGTCAACACCTGGCTGTGGGCCTTTGCAAATTGCACAATCTGCAGCAGCAGCAGTAGTACATCTAAGATGCCACTACGGCAAGAACCAAGACACTAATCACATGGATATGTAGAAAGGTGGAATGCTCAGTAGCAGTCATTAATGGTGGAATGTTACCTTGATGTCTGCATTTACTTGGGGAATTAAAGAGAGATAATTGTCAAGAGGGCACCAAGGTTCTGTACTTTTGGAAGTGGTATTGAAGTTTAGGAATATGGAGTCCCCGGTAAAATAGTGAAAGGAAAAGGAGAAGGGTCTGCATTGACCAGGCCGCATAAACTCCAATTTTGGCTTTTCAGGGAGAACCAGTTATGTTGCACCAAGAGCTGAATTTGCTTCAGACGGGTACATACCTTAGGACGACTCCAGATCTTCTAGTTAAGCATACTTCTGGATGCATCAACATCCAAGCTGTGTGCATGTATCCACTCAAAGGGGACCTGGCAAGAGAGACGATCCTTGCACTTTTCCACCACTGATGGCTAAGTTACAGGATAGAGAGACGGCCAGTTTGGAATGTTGGATCTTGTTTGCCAGGATGGATGCAATCAAGATGAGGGAATGTCCCCATCCTCCATTTATGAGCCCTGACTGATCAAGCAGAAATCTGTGGTTCACAGTGTTAAATCATACTGTGGGATCTAGTATGCTTAGGGGGCAGGGCTGCTGCGCTTTTGTTACAAGAGGCCGATTTACAGCACTGCTGCGAAACTGGCCCTCAACAAATAAAAACGCCCCCCACATGTGTAAAACCGGCCCCCACCCTTCTGGCCCACCGGGGAAACGCCCGGGGCCCGCTACAGCCAGTCCGGCCCTGTAGTACAATCGTTTTTCATGTTTTCATGAGTTTTAAATCCACGTAAAGCCATATCCCCGCCTTTAGAAAGGTGTGTGGTTCCCTCAGCCTCTGTGAGGATAGAAATCTGCATTTACAAGCCGCACATTGTTCACATGAAAAGCTCGAGGTATAAACACGAGACAGAAGGATCTTGTCAAAACAATTTGTTTATGGATTTTATGCGGCACAACATCGCTGCTGGGCGAAAAGCACTAAAGGATGCAGCATCACATACACCCATGACAGATAAATAAAATATAATCAGAAGAAATACCACCCAACCACTTCGGGCTTTTAAATGTACAAACAAGGCTGTATCGGATTAGGCAGCGGCAGTGTCTACTTGTTCAGGGTGTAATGCGGCATGACAGCCAAACCCATGGGTTTATTTTAGCCGCCATTATTGGAAGAGACAGAAGAATCGCCAGGCTGCTATATAGTTCCTAAAATGCCTGTTTAGCAAAGAGCAGTGGATGTATCTTGACAGCCAGGATTGTCAGCAACTAAGAACATAAAATAAAAGATATCCCAGCCTGCATTAGACCCACATACTCAGAGATCTAACGATATTTATTCCACCCTTCTGGACATAATTGCACTATGAAGTGAATCGAAAATCGAGCTGAATAAATCTCAGTGCTGGACACAATGGCAGGAAACAGTGAAATATGCAGTGGCCCTCCCAGAGCAGGCTGCACAAACCTCTCCAGTAAATCACAAACTCAGAGCCGAGCTCAGGGACTCTGACCTTCATGCCAAAAATCCCATTATGTTAAGCAGTCAGAATTCATTTCAGATGCAGCAAAAGGGCCTCAAAGCATATTCATACACGTGAGGTGGGGGCCAGCATCTGTATTTAAACCAGCCGGTATTTCAAATTCAAATTCCACACGCGGGGTCATGGCCACTAAAGATGCACAGACCTACCCAAGATTCAGAAATAATTATTTGGGTTGCAAATTGCGGCTACGTGAGATATTTTCTTTGAATTTACTAGGATTGATTCCCTGCACTGGACATGGACAGATCTATTAAGATGTGGCCTTGGGATCAACTCTCTTGGAATTTCATATGCTGATAACATTAAAAATGCAGATCTTGCATAAACCCTACGGCGTCTTCAGTTTCGCTGTAAATACGGAGAAGAGCGGAACCGCTATTTATATGCATTTGAGAGTTTTAGCAGAAGACTCGTTTTTGAGCACATGAAGCTAAAGGGATGTAGCTCCTGGAGGAGACAGATAAGCAAGATGCGGGGCTAGAAATAATTGGGTACCTCAGTTGTGGTGCACACGCGGTGAATGCGCATGCCCCCAAGCTTGGGTGTGGAGATCTCGTCAATTCAAGGGACGGAGCTACTTTGGTGATGCTGTCAATAGTTGAACGGCATTGCACAGCATTGCACAGCATTGCACAGCATTGCACCGCACACTTTTACAACTGCTATTTGGCACTTTCAGAGTCTGGGTGTCCAGCTCTATGAATTTCGTCCAGCAGTTTTGAGTGGTCAGCAAAGATTGGCTGTCCTATGCATTGCTTAACCCCTTCCATGCGGGGCGGATTCCCCCGCGGTGCTGACCGTTACCTGCGCGGGCGTGGTCATGACGGAACGGTTCCGTCATGAGCACAGCTCAACCGACGCTCATGACGGAACCGTTCCGTCATGAGCGTCAAAGGGGTTAATATTGAGTCACATTGGCAAATGTGAAACATAAAATGTGTACAATCCCGTCAGGTATATATTTGCAGCGGACTACTTGTAACTAAACTCATAATGCCACTGTCACAATGGTAACAGTTTATTGATACGTTTTTATATAGCGCAGACTTTACCCAAAGGTGTCCGGACACTTTACAATAGAACCAGTTACATTGCATAAGGACTTCAGAGTACATGGATTACATATAGGCTACAAAACAGATACATGAGTCTAAACACAAAAGAAAAACATTACAAAGGTGTTTGCAAAAGATGTGCAATTTAAACTAAGAATGTCAGTATTGGTAGGAAGTGAGCGCAAAGAATATAGACATAACATAATGATATTATATAGCATGACATTGTGGCCTCGGCTGGTTCGTTAGATCGAAGATAAGTCCAAAGGGCGCCAAGCACTAGTCCTGTCCCCACGGTCACGATACATAGAGGGGAGCATGCCAGGCTGTAGTCAATGTGCCCCAGGTGGGACATCCTTCCCGGTTGCCCCCTGGCACTGCACCAGGCATCAGGGAGGCACAGCAGTCCGGCCTCTTCACTGAGGGTCGTTTGAGCGTTGCAGGCTGGAGAAAGCTGAATCGCAGAGGTGTGCAGCGTCAGTCTCCTCCCCTCCAATATGGCCACCATACTATCACTATTCCCCACACAGGCAGCTCGTGGCGTCACACAGACTGCGGAGTCAGCATCAGCCTGCCCTGGCACTTGGTCCCAGCTCCAGTTCATCCCCTTTCTGTGGGACGGGGACACGCCTCTCCCCGGGGGGGGGGAAGGGGAAAGCAGGGGAAGCTGTACTGGTGGCCACCTGAGAGGCACTCAGCAGGCCTCAGAGGAGGGCGTCTGCAGGCTCCCCCACTCTGTCTGGAGGCACCCAGCGGCCCAGGTTCCTTCCTGCCACACAGTTGCTGCATAGTTCTTGCCTTGAACCCCGCCTCGCTTGTTCCGGCCCTGAAGGACCGCAGGACGGCTTCTCTTTTCCCATTTTTCTTTCTTTTCTATCAAAAATATGCTTTATTCCACTAAAGAGTAAGATTTTAACAGAATGCAGATTTTATAACATGCCCATATTATTTTATATCTACGAGACATCCCATGTGCAGGAGAAACTCAGCCCTAGTGATGGCTGGAAGAACCGGCATCTCGCACAAGTAATTCGGAGCAGCTCTCCAGCAGCCAAGGAAAGACCGGTCAGCATAAGACCTGTGACGTTTCCAGCCCTTTGTTCTTCAATCTGTTTTAAAAACGTGGCCATCGTCCACGCGCACGACCCATTGTGATTCATTCTGGAGACCAGAAGCAGACACCGAACATCACGGGAGACCTATATTTACACTGCCACAGCGTTCAATGGGAACAGAAAAGATGCTTTGATTTAATGAATATTAACTAAAGTTGGTGACGTATCACAGAAGAGGTAACAATAGCACAGTTATGTATTTGGTGTATTAAAATAGGGAAAATTAATTCTATCCTAGTCCATTATTATAGAGAAGTCATAAATTAAATTCATTGCGTGGAGTAATTGAAGTTCCAGCGATCACCATTATTTTCACTGAGACACGAGTATTGCTCCAGTGAGCGCAATGATTTGTGGTGATGCCACTTCACAGAATGATCTGTCCGGCAGACACTGAGGGCCTGGTTCACAAAGGTAAACGTACGCTTTTGTGTAAGGTTATTCCTTCTCGTATTCACAAACTACATGTACAGTTTTACAACTCCACACTCCCTATACTTATGTGTGAGGAGTATCTGCCCTTTAGTAGATTTAAAAGCCTCAATAATTCGATGTAACAAAAATAAGCTCAATTATAAATGGGCCCCAAGCTCCTCAACAGTAATAAAACCATTCGCTTGGAGTATTTGAAGAAAAATAACAGTAAAAAAGAAAAATTACAAATTAAGCAGTGCTTAATTTGTAACATAATGAGTGCCAGTGCTGGCAACCACTGGCTCAAATTAAGCACTGACAATAGGATTGCAAGTGTGTTTGTTTTAGAACCCTGTCTCCTCCTCTTACGTTCCTTGGAATCTGATCAAACCCCACCTCCACTCTTGTGACAGTCGCATCCTGTATCCGCGGCACATCGTCACTATTATGGGCCATGGCATGGAGGAAGATGCAGGTCACTGAATGATGGGCACATGGGGGAGGCCATGGACAGGAGCCTATCCTCAAAGCTTCTCACCCAAGTTTCAATCTGCCTCCCACTAGACCCACCCCGAAACCAGCCTATGATCAGTCTCTTCTCACTCCCTAAATGTTGGTACTGGTCTTTGAGTTCTATAGATCATGCCACGGGCACTGTACTCCCCAAGGACCTGCGGCTGCCCCGATCATGCCGCACGGCAGAAAAACCATACACAGGTACCGTGCATAATGAATGTCAGGAAGCATGGGGCACTCCAACCTCCACCTCTTCCCAACGTGAAAGTCATTTCTCAGATACACTGTTTTCAGGAAAGCCAGGAAATGCCATATTCATTAGACCCTTTCATAAATGCCTCCTTTACAATCTTAACTTTTAGGGACTGAAAGAAACCATTTATGCACATTATAATAACAAGTCAAATCCTAAACTTCATGACTGAGGGTTACCCGGGACAATTATGCCTCACGGGTGATGGCCCCATCCCAATGGGCACTTGTACGTAAACAGGCACAATGCCATCATTCTCAACTCAAGAAACACCAGTCACACGATGACTGGCCTGTGGGCTGAGCAAAAATCTGAATGACACTGGCAACAAATCCAAAGGTGGAAAGGGTCTGACTCGCAGGCGCACTTGGTGCATGCTAACTGTGGGCTACAACAGAAAGTGAATGACACCTCAATAAACAAATGTCAAAAATGATTCACACTAAACCAGGGAGGTTCAACATAGGTCTAGGAGTGCACACAAAATACTATGTGGAGGATATTGATTTATTTTCAATATAAGTTAAATTTATCTTATGTGGATATCCTGAAAATGTGGCATGGATCACTCCCTCAGCCTCTATTGGGAACCCCTCGGCTAAATGAAAAGTGTGGTATGGATCCCGCCCTACTCGGCCTATGTTGGACACCCCTCTGCTAAACAAAACAAGCATTTGCAATGCAATCGGTCTCGCCTTTGGGACCTTATATGTATTCTTTAACATGGAGGGAAAGTAAGCATCACACTGCGTGACATGCCAGGTATGGGAATATATGGAGAGAAATATTGCCTTTCAGCGGGAAATGGTATAGTCCAAAGCTCTGTTTTTAATATAAAATCAGGGCCTTTGGTGGTCATATCACTGAAAATACAAGATTTGAAAAAAATATTATTGTCTACGGGTGCTCGTAGAAGACAATTTCTATGGATTGGAATCTAGAGAATGCTAAAGTGATTCTGGTATTTTACTGACCTCTGCTGGTCGTTTTCTATCAGGAAAGTTAAAAAGAGGCAGTTGAGCAAGCAGAAAGCAATTCTAGTATTTTACTGACCTCTACTGGTCGTTTTCTATCAAGACAGTTAAATAGAGTCAGTCGAACAGAAAAATAGTCCCCAAGCGGAAGCAGACAATTCCTAGGGCTGATCTCCAGAGCCCACAAAGTACATACACATATAAGTATATTCTAAAGTATATACAAGACGTCTCGAATACTCGACCTAAAAATGAACACAGAAAGGGCCCTCCACAACTTAAGATGGGCACCCCTCCGCTAAAAGCGGTTAAATTGTGACTTCTTACTCTCAATTTATAAAGTCTAGGCTCCCAACACTTAGAGATATGTTTATGGAAGAACTGTATTAAAATAGTCATTTACATTGGACTTTTTTGTGTAAGCTTTAATATTCCCACTTCTGTTCAGCATAGTATCTGGTGGCGGCACACCTCAGTAAAGTTCTGCAATTTCTGGCTTAATGCTATTGACACGATTCCTCACATAGGGTCTCAGTTTGGGGTAATTATGACTCCAATTTATAAAGCATTGTATATGTGCATAATTTGGAACCACATATATATATAAATATTTTTCAACCGAGTAACTCGTGGAAAACTGATGGCTCTTGAAAGGAAAATGAGAGCGCAGGACACTCAAAGTAAGCACCCAGAAAAAATAGAGTTTGAAAAATATGAGTCAGCGCTATATTAGCTTTAATCTTAGGGTTTTTATTTTAGAAGCAACATGTTTGAGCTAAACTGTCAAGATATAAACAAAAAATGGTTTAAGAATCTGGAACCAACAAACACATTTGTGTTTAATCTGTTTGATGTGGACGGTATTTGCGGATTTATATTTCAAACAAGTGAGTTATAAAGTATGGATTATATAAGAATATGAAGAATAAACATGGTTTTCACAGTTCACCTCTCAGAGAAAGCCTTCTGTTTCCAAACATCCCTGCACACATCCCAAAAGCTGGACAGTGAGCTCTTTCTTCTGCAGGTGAAGGCCTTAAAGTGCTGAGCAAACAGAGCAGTCCGATTGATTTAAGGCATTCGTGGGCTGACTTTCTGAAATATGCTAAAGGTGGCAGGCAAAGCCCTGGCATCAGCAGTTCACACGCGCACTGCCATGTTAATGGCAAACACAGAGCGGATACTGTAGTGTATACGCCATTGTAAAAGGTTAGGAAATGTTCAGAATGTGCGAATAGATTAATCTTGTAACACTTTACAACATGGCCTGACTTTTTACATAAAGGAATGTTAGATCTAAGAATGGCAACTCCTTCAATAAAAATATTTTACACCACAACACATTTGGTAATTTGTACTTGCATGAATATTCTATTTTTGAAAAATTAACATTGTGCAAATATATTTCCAAGCAAAAATCTTTTGACTATGAAATGTGGAAAATTACGCTAACGTAGGGCCTGGGTATCTTGGATGACTTCCTCGTCAGAGCTGGATACTGCTCAGGTCGGGCATGGCCAGGTCATAGTAACAAGACGAGTCCCAGCAGGAAATAGGGTGGTGGCACTGCCCCCCCCCCAACCCCACACACAGCTTGGTGCGTTGGTATTTTGTCTTAAGTGGGACGATCAAGATTGGGGGGGGGGGGGGGGGGGAGAGCCTGGCACATACATTATGGTTTATTGAGAATTGTTTGGGGTTACTACAATTCTATCGCAGACGACTTGACGCACATCTCGTGAGCGGATTGTAATGTTTCGCTGCCCGTCTCTATGATTTGTGAGCTAGGATATCCGTCTCTATTAATGATACTCGATGGGAAATAAAATGTTAATGTAGATTATGTGTTGCTTTCCGTCATCTGAGTTGCTTGTATCTGTTTTTTCCATGCAATACTTTGACAGAACACATTTTTACGATTCCAAAGTGTTCCACCTATCACTCATGCAGGCTGCTTTAAATCCTTACATTATTTTGCTTGTAAACCATGCAGGATGCAAACCATTCCATAAACCAATTGTTACTCAGATGGGGAGGCCCTCAAGAACGTAAATATCATAGCATATGACTATATTTCTGCTGGCTTTGCTAGCTGCAGCTTTAGTGGGAAATGTGAATGGCAGGCTACCTTTTAGAAATGCCACAACTGACATGAGCTGTGCAGGCTATCCGCACGGCCCAAGTAGAAATGACAAGAGTGAACAAGTTACTTACATTCAGTAACTCTTTCTGATGGATACTCAAACCGCAGATTCCTCCCCTTTAATATATTTCCCAGGAGTCACACTGGATTCAGAGGTTTTTACAGCAGTGCTACGCATGCCGCTAGGTAGCGTCATGCAACGCCACGTTTGACTTTGTTCTGCGCAGTAAGTGAGACAGGTGCCACATCCTGCACACGAACGTCAGTTTCTTGATTTACTCTTTCTGCGCCTTCGACTTGCAGATACAACTATGTAGATCTCTAATTTCGGACCTATTTAAATGGTAAAAGGAGACCACTCCACAATATAAGGTGGTGGGAGAGATGTGAGGAATCTGCGGTTAGGAAGAGCGTTATCAAAGATAAGTAACTTGTTCTTCTTATGGATACTGCTAACTGCACACTCATCACCTTTAGAACAGATACCAAAGCAATACCTCCCAAGTTAGAGGGTTTGTGGAGCATGCTCAAACCAAAAAGTCCTGCAGAACCAAACAGACAAAATGTTCTTCCCGTCAGACCTGGCTGTCAAGATATTAGTGCTTCATGAAAGTGTGCACTGGATAGTCTCGGACTGTGCGCCTATGTCATAGCCTCGCAGATGTCAACAGCAGGCACTCAGCATACTAACACAGTGGTAGCAGTCCTAGGGCTGGTGGACTGAGCCCTCGGTCCTTCCAGAAGCTGCTTCTTGGTCAATGTGTAGAAGATCTTGAAGAAGAGGTCTATCCACCTCAACAGGGGGTCTATCCACCTCAGCACCTTTTCTGCACCACCTTACATTTCTTAGCCTTGGAGAAACTCACACAAATCTGGTCATCTTCCCTGTGGTCTTTTGACCAATCATAAAAAAGGTCAAGGCTCTTTTGAAATCCAGTCGATGGAGTCTTTTTTTTCTCTTTCGAAGTGTAAGGAGGGGCAAAGAACTTTGGAAGGATGATGGACTGCCCAACGCAAAAAAAAGGCATCACGACTTTAGGCAAAAAGTTCACCCAGGTACGCAACACTGGTTTTTCTGGAAAAAAAGTGGTGTAGGGCGGCTGCACCGAGACAGCCTGGATTTCACTCACATGACAAGCTGAAGTGAGTGCGATGAGAAGGATTGTCTTGAGAACCACAAGACATAACAAGCAGCTGTACATCAGCTCAACACATGAGGAACAACAGAGCCAAATTATATTTCTACTGTGATCTCACAAGCAGTTTTAAGAAGGGACATACGCGCCAAATGTTTATGAACCACAAGCAACACCTTGCAGGGCCAAAGATAAAACAGGTTCTGCATTGCAGAATCCACACCAGTCCACAAATTAGTCACAGTGCCGATAATAAACAGATTTTGTAAAGGGACACGTGCCTGCGAGGATGACATCCACAACCTCGAGTTAGGTCGAACTGCTGCCATTCAATCTCTCGCAAAGGAGGTGCAGATTGCACGGGCTCGGGTACAGATCCTTGCTCTGGTGCTGCAATAGGAGAGCCACCCGGAGTGAAAGCCTGATTGGAGGATACATTCTCATGCCTAGAAATGCTGGTTACCCCGCTCTCCTGGCCCAATCCAGAGCCAATAGGGTGACTTGGGGCAGGTTGTCCCTGATCTTCTTCAGATCTTGGGGCAGGAGAGGCGGAGCAGAAAGGCATACTGGAGTCCTGTCCTAAATGCATCCGAAGAGAGAGAGGAAACTCCAACAAGCACAAGGGTTGACACTGCACATTAACCAGTGGCAAAAAAGATCTAGCCAGGGTTCTCCCCACTGTTGGAAGACACCCTAATTCAACTAGGGATGCAACCACCATTTGTGATCTTCCAGGTGCCACCGGCTGCACCAGTCTGCCCTTCAGTTTATAATCCCGTCCAGTGGTTCAAGAGTAGGGAATGCGCCAGCCAACTTCAGAAGTACAGCACCTATTAGCACATAACCCCACTCTGCCCTACTTGTTACAGTACTACATGGTGATGGTGTTGTCCATAAGAATCTGCACTGGCCTAACCTCTATGGATGGAAAGAGGACTTCACTACCAAGCGTATGACCCGCAAGTCTATGATTTATGAGGAGCCCGGTTTCTGCTGAAGACGAGTCCTCTGATCTCCACCTCTCACAGATTACTTCCCCATCCTACCAGCACAGTATGGGAAGGGAGAAGGGTCTGCCACTGGTAAGGTTGCAGTCTAGCACCCACCACTGCAGATTTTGTCCAGTCTCATCTGAAAAATGTATAGCATCCAACAGGTTTCCTCAGTGCTGGCTCACATATATCACCTGGCGATGTGGACAAGCAAGATGCATGAGGCCAGTCAGCCAAGAAGCCTCAGAGACGCTCTCACTGAGATCCATGAATGAGGCCAGCACATCAGGCTCAAAGCCCAAATGCCCTTCACTAATTGTAATGGAGGAAAGCCCCTGAACTGCACCATGTCCAGAGCAGCTCCTATAAAGAGAAGGCACTGTGTAGGAGTCTGGGTGACTTGACCTGTTGATCGAGAACCCCAACAATGTCGGAATGTTTGCGGTTTTCTGGAGGTTATCTATGACTGACTGTGGCAAGCCAACCTTTAATAGCTAGTCCTTGAGGTAGCGGAAAACTTGTATTCCCAGCAGAGGCACAGGAGAGGCCATCCAGGACCCTGTGTTCCACACTTTTTGGAGGTAGTCACAAGAGAGAAAGATTCAGGAAGGTGCTAAAAGAGCTATTCCAGTTTTTCTCCCACGTGTCAAATGGGATTCACCTGCTCATTGGAAAATCCTGCTGAGGTTATGCCGAGGTACTCAAATTACTTTGACCCAGCACAGGCTTCCAGTGGACGATGCACAATACCTATGGGATGGAAAGGAGGTGATGCCTGGCTGCCTGTACTGCATGCTGGAAGTGAATAGCTTTGTAGGACATGGGTCTGCTCAGTAAGTGGGTCCTACCCAGATGTTTAGATTCTTCCTAACATCCTTCTGTTCTAGGAACATTCTTAAGTTCAGTAGGCCAAGGAAGGTTTCTTAAAAGACAGAACTGGTTTCTCATCCCCAGATGTTTCTTGGCCAAAAGACAGGAAATTCCCCTAGCCTACCCCCAACACCCTCACCTTTTCTACAGCGTTAGGTCTTTCTGGTTCAGGAAGGGTGTCCGTGGCATGAAAAGCACAAGCCACATGTAGTCAAAAAGCAACATGACAAAGGCACTTCCTCACTTTGAAACAACTCTCCCCTGCCCCTAACCCCACCCCTGGCAAATAGTTAAGCTAAGCCCACTTAAAAGTAATTTGAGTACCTCTGCATAACCTCAGCAGGATTTTCCAATGAGCAGGTGAATCTAAACATCTGGGTAGGACCCACCTACTGAGCAGACCCATGTCCTACAAAGCTATTCACTCCCAGCATGCAGTACAGGCAGCCAGGCATCACCTCCTTTCCATCCCATAGGTATTGCGCAACGTCCACTGGAAGCCTGTGCTGGGTCAAATGGTCATCTCTGGCCACTTACAAGTGCTAATTAGGCTGCCTTCCAAGTAGTTAGAGGTAGCAGTATTACAAGATTCAAGGTGAACAGAGTACTAGATGTCATATTTCTTATAACGTTAATGGTAAAACAGCCAATCAGAATCAGAATTAATTAAGGAAATAGAGGCAGGGAGGTCTGCCTCTTTGGTCTTTTTAGGGTCTTCTGAAGGGTAGGTGGCACACATAGGCATGGTAAAAAACTGCAGTTATGCAGCCAACATCTTAAGTATGGGTTATAAATATATTTTACAACCCCAGTTTGAACATGCTGACCTGCCACATAGTTTCAGGCTTAAACACAGTATTTGTGGTTGCACTCTCTGAGGATGCGCAGACAATTCTAACAAAGCACACAAGACCTGATCAGCAGGCCCCAGTCGAAAGCGTGGGTAGAAAGGTCTTAAAAAACAACTAGGAAAACACCTTAGTTTAGATGGAAGATTCGCCAAGTTATTAGAGAGTTCCACCCTGGCAGAAGAATCTGGACAGTAGATTTGCATTGGCATGGTGTGCACGAGATCTGTGTTTGAGTCTAAAATTTGACCTTAAATCACACTTGTTAACCGCACAGCTGATTTTCCATAGCAGTTTAGGGTAAGAGGTGGGAACATGGGCGTTCACAGGCTAGAGTTAGGGGGTAGCCATTAGGAATGTGGTGAACACCCACAAAGTCAACAGTGTCCCAATGGTTTTTACAAACAATTTTCAGACTTAACTTTAGAGGTAAAAACGTCAGGAAACAAATATGGAAAGTGGGAATGACAAACATCAACACATCCATATTTGCCGGCTGGGTGGGTGGGAGAAGGGATTCCACTACCCAGAAACATGTTTTCATAGATAAACAAACAATAAAGGAAGCACATGAAGTGTGCTCGTGCACCTTTCTGCTACGCTTACTCCTGCGGATTATGTTCTCTGAGCTCAGCAAGCAGGAGTAAGAGTGGAGGGGCTACACTCATGGACATCTATAACTTTCAGTTCCATGGGTACTCCTATGGATGTGTTGGAATTTTTTTAATTTTTTTATTGAGCAGTTGATTAAACACACAAACCTTCCAAAGCATAGCAATTTACCACCACAGTGCCGCTCGCAGGGGGCCTTTCTTTCCGTACATCGCCTCATGAGAGGTGTTGGAATAAAAAAAACACAACTCTTTTATAAACTTTGCAGTCTACTGATTGTGGGTTTCTGTCTCCATTTTAGGCAGGGGTTTGTGAATCAGCCTCTTATTCTTCACTCCAACTTTCAGAAGCTTTTTTGGATCTGTATAATCACTGGGGGGGATAATAGTCCTGCAGATAGGGCATGAACTCAGAAACAGACCATAAAAAGAGCCTGAGAGGGGGTGTGTCTTAGAACTGAGGCCACTACACGGGGGAAACACATGTTAAAACGATGGCTGATGTGTGAGGGCTCACTACAAGAAAGGGTATTTCCGAGGAGATTTTCAGGGCAGACTGCAAAGAGACAAATATGGTTTTCCATAAATGTAGACAAGGGTTCTGGTTAAATACAGGAAAGAGCAGATATAAAAGTGTAGGCAAGGGTTCTGATTAGACACCGAAAAGTGCAGCTGTGCACATGTAGGCAAGAGTTTTGGTTAGACATAAGAAAGTGAAGCAATAAAAATGTAGGAAAGGGTCCTGCTTAGTCACAGGAAAGTGTAGATACACAAATCTAGACAAGGTTTTGGATAGACACTGGAAAGTGCAGCTTTAGAAAGGTAGCCATGGTTTCTGGTTATACACAAGAAAGTGCAGCAGATAGACCAGATAGAAGGAGAATATAAATGACCATTTCTCTGAAACAGGGCTTATTATAAAGTGAACTGGACTTGAAACAGTATGCATTTAGACGTGCAAACTAAACTATGAATAAGTCATACTTTCATGTGTGTAGTCACAGTTTTTAGTAGTCAGGTAAATTTTCTTGCGACTCATGTATTTGAGTATATGAATTATTATTATTATTTATGGGCTTGTAACGCGCCGGCATCACACCCGAAGGTGTATCTCCGCGCGGTGCTGTGAAGGAACAGGTAGAGCAGCGCTCCAACTAGAACAGGGTAGTCTTAAGGTGTTTCCTGAAGGCTAGATGGCTAGGGCAATCTCTGAGGGAAAGAGGAAGACTGTTCCACAGACGTGGGCCCATGATGGAGAGGGAGCGACCTCCTTGTCTGGTCTTGTTATGTCTAGGAACCTGAAGTAATAGCTGATTGCTAGACCTAAGAATGCGGGAGGGGCGGTGGTATACAAATTTCTCGGCCAGGTAATGTGGACCGAGGTTGTGAAGACTCTTGTGCACCACACAGCAAATCTTGAATTCCACCCGTTTCCGGATGGGAAGCCAATGGAGGGCCTTAAGGAGGGGCAAGGATGGGGTTCTAGGGGGGGCATTGGTCACCAGGCGGGCCGCAGTGTTTTGAACCACCTGAAGTTTATTAAGCACTCCTTCGTTGGCTGCTAAGAATAGGCCATTGCAATAGTCCAGGCGGCTCAAAACGAGGGCCTGGACCAAGGTCTTTCTTGTATGGTCAGGTAGAAGGGGGAACACCTTACGAAGGAGGCTAATAATGTGAAAGCAGGAACCCGCCGTGGTGCTGGCATGATGAGCAAGGGTGAGATCATGATCTAGACGGACCCCCAGATTTTTCACCACCTGTTTAGGGGATGGGGCCTGACCCAGACTGGGGGGCCACCAGTCAGGGGTCCACAGGGTTTTTGCCCCTCCGAATAGCATGACCTCAGACTTTCCCACATTACACTGGAGAAAGTTCTGGGCCATCCAGCTGGCGATCGCAGTCATGCCGTTGGAGAAAGCTTGTCTTATCTCCGGGGTAAAGTCTTTAAAAGTGAACAGCAGCTGCGTATCGTCAGCGTAGGAGATAGGCATAAACCCGAAAGACCTCACAATGTTAGCCAAAGAGGAGACATATACGTTAAACAACGTAGGGCTGAGACAGGAGCCATGCGGGACTCCTCTGGTGATGCTGGCCGAGGGGGAGCTGAAGGAACCCATATTCACCTTCTGGGTACGCTCAGAGAGAAAGCTGGTGAACCACGCCAAGGCGGCTCCATCAATACCAATCTCCTTTAATCTGGTAAGGAGAATTGCGTGGGATATGGTGTCGAAAGCTGCGGACAAGTCCAGCAGCACCAACACCACTGACATCCCTCTGTCCAGGGACAAGCGTATAGCATCCGTGACGGAGAGGAGAGCCGTCTCGGTGCTATACCTGGGCCTGAACCCCGACTGAGAGTGGTCCAGACAGCCGGCCTGCTCAATAAAGCTGGAAAGATGGTGATTCACATGCTTCTCCATCAATTTGCTGATGAACGGCAAGAGGGAGATAGGCCTCAGATTAGTCATATCAGACCAGGGGATGGAGGTGTTTTTCCTGATAGGCTTGACCATGGCCTCCTTCCACTCCCTGGGGACCAGTCCCTCAGAGAGGGAGCGATTGATCACCGTCTGAATGGAAGGACTGAGGACACTCCCAATGAGGTGCATGACACGGGCAGGAACAGGGTCCACTGGGCTGCCTGATTTAATAGTCCCGATCAGGGAGTTGACTTGGTCCAAGCTAATCTCGGGAATAGAGGACAGCGTAGCGGAAACAGCACCGACTGTTCCGGGCTGGGGGCTAAAAGAGGGGACCGTCTCCTCAGTAGGTGGGCTTATTTGGGAGATGTTACGATAAATGGAATCGATTTTATTGGCAAAAAACCCAGCGGTATCCTCACACAGTTTTTGGGTCAGCATTTCAGGACTGTCACAGGCGACGGGCTTGGTAAATGTGCAAAGAACCTGGTACAGTAGTTTAGGGTCGTTGCCAGCCTCAGACAGTTGGAAGACAATGTGGGATTTACGGGCAGCTCTGATGTTTTTATGATAGAGTCTCATGGCTGAGCCATAGCGATCTTTATCGGTCATACTGCGTGAGATTCTCCAGGCTTTCTCCAACTTCCTGCAGGCCTTTTTCTCCGCACGCAGTAGGTCAGAGTACCATGGTTCCTGCCTGCGGTCAGAGCGCCGATTACAGCGTCTTAAAGGGGCAATTAGATTGACCGCCGTGATCAAGGCATCATTGTATTTAGACAGAGCCGAACTGGTGGAGTCAGAGGGGAGAAAATCGGGAGGTACGAAAGTAGATTTAAAAGTGTCAGCGGACACCTTATACCACTGCCTGCGCCATAACGGAAGGGGAGCAGGTTGGGAACGTTCTGTAAAGAGGGCGGGGAGGGAGAAATTAATTACAAAGTGATCGGTCCATTCCACCTGCGTAGAAGGATAACACGACAGGAGGTGCGAGTTGGACAGGATTAAGTCGAGGGTGTGACCGGCCCGATGGGTCGGACCCTGGTTGCACTGTTTAAGACCAAGGGTAGATAGATCAGCCAGCAAGTTGCGCGCATCTGCATTGTCAGCCAATTCACTGTGGACATTGAAGTCTCCAAGGAGTACAAAATTAGTCCCTATGCTGATATGAGGAGCTAATGTCTCCAGAAGGAGAGTCGAAGCCTCCCCACAAGGGCCAGGGGGACGGTACACCAGTGCTCCCTTCCAGCAAGCTTGTGACAAGGAACCAATTCTGAAAACAAGGATTTCAATGTCCCTAGTACAGCATTGGTCGAGAAAGGTGACAGTGAGAGAGTCTTTATAGATTACTGCGACCCCGCCGCCGGTTTTGACAGGGCGGTCGAGCCTAAGAATCTTGTACCCCATAGGGATCCCCAGGGTGATGGCAGGGACCAGATGGGGTTTGAGCCAGGTCTCTGTACAAAAGCAGAAATCAGGGCGGGCCGAGTGGATTAAGTCCCAAACCTCCGAGTGATGCTTCGGGAGGGATCTTATATTGCATAATATGCTATTGCCCCTAGGAGACCTGGGACACAAGTCCCCAGGGGTCAATGTGCCTGAAAGGGGAGGGCAAGGGTATGACTGGTAACGGCAATGCCTACATGAGAAAGGGCCCTCTGGACATAAGTCAAGGTCCTGAGCGCAACCTTTCAGCGGCGGGTGCCACAAATTACGTAGGTCATTGGAAGAGTACCTAAGTCTGTCGGAACCGCCAGCGGGAGGAGCCTCGATGACAGGGGTCATGGCCCCTGGCCCCGTGCGGTCACGGACGGGCACAGACGGGCTCCTCTCTGGCTCGTCTCAGGCGCGACTAAGGCGCCCCCTGCGCGCAATCGCTGCGCGCTTGGGCGACGAGAGGGCTTAAATGCCCTGCCTGATGCAGTCAGCTAGAGCGCTAGCAGCGCGATAGTGTGGGTGGGGTCACTGGCTCTTCCTGTCCCGCCCTCCGCTCAATCGGCACTGGTTGCCGTGTCGGACCGGGGCGGGGCAGGGGAAGAATCGAGCACAAGCCCTCAAGGAGTCAGAACGTCAGCACAGCCTCACAGTAATGGCAGTAAGTATGACAAACGTTTTTTTAAAATATCGTAGTGACAAATTAAAAGCTAGACTGTGCAAACACACACAAACAGGTACCGGCTAGTGGGGAGCGCAGAGCGCTGTCACAATCACAGCAGATAGTAAAGCGGGTCGGGGAGACTCTGCCACCGTCCTCCCTTCCGCAAGCTCCCGCTGCTCCTCGCCGCCTTAAATGCCCTGCCTGATGCAGTCAGCTAGAGCGCTAGCAGCGCGATAGTGTGGGTGGGGTCACTGGCTCTTCCTGTCCCGCCCTCCGCTCAATCGGCACTGGTTGCCGTGTCGGACCGGGGCGGGGCAGGGGAAGAATCGAGCACAAGCCCTCAAGGAGTCAGAACGTCAGCACAGCCTCACAGTAATGGCAGTAAGTATGACAAACGTTTTTTAAAACATCGTAGTGACAAATTAAAAGCTAGACTGTGCAAACACACACAAACAGGTACCGGCTAGTGGGGAGCGCAGAGCGCTGTCACAATCACAGCAGATAGTAAAGCGGGTCGGGGAGACTCTGCCACCGTCCTCCCTTCCGCAACTATGCATGGAAACTTAAGAAAATATTTGTAATATAGTTAAGAAAACCATACCTTTGGGGTAGTTACCTGGACACCATGGTGGGTTGACGCGCCGAACTGGCGCTCCGGCAGAGGAAGCTTGGCACCCAGGTCCGGACTGCGATCGCAAACCAGCCCTGGCAATTACGAAAGACTGCTGCTGCAAAACCGGCCCCCACCGGTCCAAAACCGGCCCCCACCTTTCCGGCCCATTGGGGAAACGCCCAGTGCCCACTATGGCCAGTCCCGCCCTGATTGCACTGCCCGACATCTGCGCTCTCCTCACTCTCAGGCAGCAGCTCGCAGCGGCGGAAAGGAAAGTGACCAATGGGGAGTGATTGGAGATACCCCGTGCCAAGTGATGGGTATCACTGAACCGGCATTCCTGTGGCCCCGGTGTGAAGAGGTAGTCTGTTCGTGACATGGAACCAACCGTGCGGTACAAAAGGGGGTGGTGATGGACGGAGCATCAGAACCAATCAAACACTCACACCCAGTCAACAGATCTGGGTTTGATCCATCACCGTTCTTTAGCCCACTCTGCCACCCCAGTTCAGACATGGCCATATGCAAATCAGTCTGACCCTTTGCCTCATGGGAACAGTCCAGCCCGAACTGCCAAGCCATGCCTTCCCTGGACCGGAATCAAGCTTCCTAGGACCGGTTTCTGGCATTTCAGCCGTCTTCAGCCAACCGTGCCTGAGTCGTAGGAGTATTGCCCACCCATGGGGTTTTGTTCCTGCCACAAATTCACCAGTCCTACCACCTCCAGGTATCTCCCTCCATCGCCCACAAACCCCGGATGATTCTGGCCCGGTTGCCCCACATAGCAACGACTCACCAGACCTCACTGGGCTGGAAGATAGACCCATGCGACTTTCCTGACCGGTAAACCAAGGGTATGTAAGGACAGTGACAGATCAATACTTTATGAAAAATGCACAACCGGTGCTATCCAAGTTAGTGTCTGGAAAGCCCACAAGGCAGTAATCAGATGGCACCTCATCTCCCGGGGGGGGGGGGGGGGGGGGGGAGTTGCGGGTCAGAGAAGTCACAACCCTGCAAATGCCAGTGGGAGGCAAACAGCATACACCAATCCAACCCCGCCCTCACATATATAATCAGCTTCGCCAGGGATGAGTTCAGGAGGCTGGTGGAGCGAGAGGCATGGGTGGACTTTAGGGCCAAGCAGCATAGGCTATAAGAGATGGGGAATTAGGCAGGCAAACTGTTGGTCTGGCTGACACACAAAGAGGAGGGCCGGCAATGGATACCCCAGGTGGAGCACAAGGAGCGGGCATGGTCCACACTGCACAGGGCATAGAGGAGACATTTGAAGCACACCTGGGATGTCTGGATGAGTCTAGGGTGGGGACGGTTTGGTGATGGTGCAACTAATTCATTGCAGCTATCCTGACCCTCCGTCCTTGACATCGAGGACACAGAGATGCTAGAGGGAAGTATAGATGGCGGGAGATCAGGGAAGCAATCAGACAACTTGAAGGAGGGAAGGTCCCAGGCCACAATGCGTTTCCATCAGAGTTCTCAAATGCTTGGGAACTAAACTGACAGATCCCCTCAGGGAAATGTTTTATGAGGAGAAGGGGGAGGGATCCTTCCCGTGGGATCTCGGGGCAGCTACAATAGTGCTGATCCACGAGGGTAAGCCACTGGAGCAGTGTGATTCCAACCGACGACCAATAGAACTTGTTCAAGCTAGAGGTGAAAATCTCGGCCAAGGTGTTGGCGAACCACTTGATCCAGGTCATAGATAAATGAATAGCTGCAGGCTGCTCGGGCTTTATGCCCGACAGATCCAGGAGACACAAACAACGGTGGATGTTTGGGTGCCTGGCAAGACGGGGCTTGAGGGAGCCGGCGGTATTGCATTTTTGAATAAAAGATTTGATTAATTAAATGTGGTGATGCCTACAGATCCAGTTCACAGCACTTATGTGACATTTTTTAAAACAATACCTAACAAAACTGTACACACAAGAAAGAAACATATCAATGACAACCTAAGAGAACTCTCTTATGACATTGTTCAAAATTAAGCAGCATTACGTAAACTTATCCGGTTCGCAGTACATAGACACGCCACATTGAGGACATTACTCCACCTACTTCATACTCTTAGTCAAGCAAAGCATCAATTTGAATATCTCTACCATAAATACCCAACAGACATTGAACCAACAAAAAATAAAGGAGGACACTAGCTTGTGATACATATATGTATAAATATTGCAAATCCATGTTCCTTTTGGATGGCATGGGGAATGTGACAAAAAATACAGCACTTGGAGATACATTCATCCATAGAACTCTCTTCTGCCCCTTCCTGTGTGAGATCCATGCGTCTATCCTTCTACAGCGGGGTTCCAGCATTTTGCTTCCATTACAGGTTAATTTGTTAGCTGTGCATTATCCACACTTCCTGTTTTCAATTATTAAAGCTGGAAAAAGGATAAAGACTTAGAAGAGCGGATGCATGTAAGCAAGTGCTTTAATGTAAGTAGCTTACAACATAAACACAGAAACAGGTCAAATGCTCCGAAGCCTGAACTGGTCCGATCAGCCCTTCATACACACACATGACGCATGTGTAGTGATGTACATTGTTTCTGAGCATCCTGTTGTTGGTAGCAGTGTTTGTATCAGGTAAAACATTTTTTTTTAAAAAGGGTTTGGTACATTCAGCTGCATAGACTTTCTATTAGAATCAAAAAAGTGTACGTAAAACTAATGACTGAATTTAGTAAAGCCTGGTTTATGTCTTAGGCCACAGCACTGTATAAATTTCAAGCATCCGCAGGAAGGAATATGGCGAGGCATACCACAGTCAGCATCATGTCCATCTTGTTTCCCTTGTGCTGACTGTCCCAGCGCCTTATTAGATTTAGTATCTATTTCCTTGAGGTCAGGGGTCACCGAGAGGTCAGGTCTATGTTTAATGCACACTTGAGTGAATACTGCTTGAAAGAAGCACGCAGCATATTTCAAATGTACATTTATTGAATTTATTAAGCACGCTCGGTTCATGAAAGGGCACCTGGGTGACTGAGCATCAAATAATAGAGGTACAGAAAAATAAAGCAGAAATACTGAACTGTATAAAGAAGAGGCAGCAGCAGAAACAGAAGAATTGGTTTAGTGCAATTCACACCAGACCAACCTTCCCAAAAGCAAGAACTGGTAGGGCTAAGGTATCAAAGTCTTGCAGCCCCCAGTAGTGGATACAAGGGGAATATAGAGGAATTTCTCCTGTTTGAGATTGATTCATGAAAATCGCAATCATTGGGCAAAAAGAGACTATTTAAGACAACTATCTAAATGCATTTTCGAAATAGAATAAAATCATCTATAAAGGCAATGGGAGAGGAGCTTGATAACTAATTGGAAGAACTTAAAAAGAAGAGGTTCTTGTTCAATTCTGAGCAAAAAATTGTTTCGATTTTAGGTTACAAAAGGGAAAAGGTGTATGCGGTTGCTCCCAAAAGCTTACAGGTGGTGCCTGTAAGGAAACATTATAAAACAACATAGAGATAGATTTTGTGATCTGCTGATAACAGGTTTGTTCATTTTTCACATTAACGGCTTAGAACAAAGTGTTGTATTCTTAGAACTTTTTGGACAGGTTACAGTTGTAAAAAACATGGCCATGGGCAGTGATTCAGCGCAAAATGCCAAAACAAAACACCTGGATTAAAGTGGTAGAGAATATGGCCATCAATAAAATGACCAGGCGTGTTAATCTTGTTAAAGCTTGCCACAGAGCATACTTTCAATTCTGATTTCTGAATCCGAACATGACACTTAACACATTACTGATTAGTTGTTCCATGTCAAATTTGAGCAGAGAGACCAACACCAAACATCCTAGAAAGCCACAATGCAAATGGTTTACAGAAATGACAAATGGGATAAGAAAGACATTTCCAAAGAGTAAGAACAGTTGCCTCGGATATATTAGTGTAAGCACTTCTTCCCATATGAGCATTTGTTTACTACCTGCTGGTTTTCGTACAAGCTTTAAACCTAGCTGAGTATCCTGAGTGACTTGCCTAACCTAAGTCAAATGGATTCAGTGACTACAGGTGAGGCTACTTCCCAGTTTGGGACCCCAGAGTAGGTGAAGTGTCAGGAGGAGGTATATTGTGCGAGACCATAAAAGATGACCATTGTCCCCATTGGCAGGTCATAGACTATGCCACGGTCTCCCTTAGCTGGGAGATAGACTTAGAGGGTGAGTTTGTGATTCCTGAGGGAGAGAGATGGTAGTTCCATCAAGTGAAAGTGAATGGGATCCATGTCACTGCTTTGAGGGACACCGGGGCTAACCAAACCAATCATTTCCCCAGAGCAGTACAACAGCCAAGTGTATAGGATAGCACAGGTCCATGGGCAGGGCGTCTTCCGCCCTATGGCCCTAGTATCTGTGCAGTGGGGTGGGGAGGAGGTCATAGTTATTTTGCAGATGCCCAAAGACTGGGTTCTGGGGAATAAGTTGCCCCCGGTGTCAGAAGAACTGAGAAGGGCAGCCTCCCAGGGCGCCCTGACAGTTCAGTTGTCTGGGGAGTACCACTCCTAAGCGGAGGGTACAAGAGTCTAGATGGAGAGGTCGGGTGAGGGAGGACTCACCCCTGACCCCTGTTCAGCCTCAGGGTACAGACCCTAGGCTGAGTGGCCAGTCCCAGGATACTACCTATGAACTGGCGGGTGGCAGAGTGAACTCGGGTGCCTAACATTCGGTGCATTTGCCCCCCACTCTGAGACACCTTAGAGGTCAGAGAAACCTCAGGGGCCCATAGGGAACTCCTTGCCAGCCCCAAGGCTGGAAGAGAAGCCCCCACTTACACCTTACACCTGGCAGTGGAAGGCTAGTGAGCTGGCTGCTGAAATTAAAGCAGTCAGTGGCCTCTGTTGGTTGCTGTTTTTATGGGCAGAGTATTCCTTGGGTTGGGGAGAGATGTCTGATTCAGGGGTGGAATGGGCCACATCACGTTTTAGGCCATGGTGGTACTGTCTGCCTACTGGGATGCATCTGTGAGCAAGTTACGGTCAGGTGCTGCACAGATGGGGTCCACAGATAAAGAGAAAGGTTACCCATGGGTCAGTTCAGTGGCTGAGGAGATAAACACAGAGGGATCCAACTGAATTCAGAGAGGCATAGAACTGACAAGTGACTCTGCAGTAGAGGGCTATTGTCCAAGCTCTATCGCCTAAGCAGGGAAGTCTATCAAACAACAGCTTAATCTGCCCTGGCTTTAGGCTGGAGGGTGGTCATATTAGACCTGGCCCTCTCTGCAAGGTCATCCCCAAACTCTTTGCCTTTACCCTCATACTTTTCGCTGAATTCGTTTTGCTGGCCTTAGGACTCTGTGCACTTTACCACTGCTAACAAGTGCTGAAGTGCTTGTGCTTCCTCCTTAAAACATGGTAGAATTGGCCTATACCCATTTGGCATAGTTAATGTACTTATAAGTTCATAACACAGATGTAGTACATGTACCTAAGACATGTAAATTAAATGTTACCAGTGGCCATGTAGCACTAACTTTGTCAACCTTTTAAGTAGCCCTTTAAGCATCTCTCATGCCTGCCATTGCAACCTGCGTGTGAAGTTTTAAAGGCCTGTTCCTTTTTCTGAATGGCTGAACACCTTGAATATTCACTTGAGGTTTACCTGCGAGTGCAGTAAGACACAACTTCCATTATTTGACCTTATGTTGTACCCCAAAGAAGGTGGCATTTACACTGAATTATAACAGAAACCAATGGCTCGTAACTCATTACTTAGTTACAATAGCTTCCACCCACGGGTCCTACGGGATTACCTCCCGATATGACAGTTCCTTCGTTTGAGAAGAAATTGTACAGAAATGGACAGGTACAAGGAACATTCCAGGAACCTAAGTGAGAACCTCCTGGCACGACAGTACTAAAGATCTCTTTCGGATTCGGAGAGCTTGCAAACGGGAACGGAACAACAATCGAGCGGCGCTACTTGAAACATATCGTAAACCTAAGATGGAAAGATAGGTCTGTGTCAGCAAGTTTAGCCATCTGACTGATACAGTCAAGAAAGCGGTTAATAAGAACTGGCACATCTTAAATAAAGGTGACAAATTCTGCGATAAACCTCTGTTCGCATTAAAACGCAGTAACAACCTGGGGAATGTTCTGGTTCACACGAGGCCACGTCGCGCTAGGACCAATGACTCCACACAAGTACTATGGACTGGTGAGCCGAACAGGGGTCACTTTCCATGTGGTTCCTGTTCCGTTTGCAACCTACCCAATGCACGAAATAGTTAGACCTTGGCCTGAAAACACCATGGTTGTTCTCTAGCCACACCAACTGTAATTCAGAGGGTGTAATATACTTAATCAGATTGTGACATGCTGTATGTGGGTATGACGACCCGCAAGGTAAAAACTAGAATTATCGAACATAGAAGCTCGGTAAAATGCAGAAAATCAAATACTAAACTCGCAAGACATTTTTTGGCAGCCGGACACATTGAGGACAACTTCAAGTGGGTGGTTTTGGATAAACTCCACTATTGTAGAGAGATGGACCCACTTGAGAAAGTTTTGATTCGCAGGGAGCAGCGTTGGGTGTTCAGACTATGTACTTACCTAAGGGGTCTCAATGATGACATCCCGTGGTGTTCTCTATCGGACAGGATCTATATAAGCGACACCTAGTAACAGCGATGACATTTATATCATACAAAACACCATGGCTTTAGACACATGGATATTGCCACAGTGTGCTAGCTACCCTGTAAAGTATAGGAAATATACTTGGCCATAGGATTCAATAGAGTTTTGACATGCTCTAGCCGTCCTTTTCTCACACTCTTTTTGATTTTATTTTGACATATTATTTATTTTACTTTCACTTGATTTTGG
Source organism: Triturus cristatus (assembly GCF_964204655.1). Classification (NCBI taxonomy): domain Eukaryota; kingdom Metazoa; phylum Chordata; class Amphibia; order Caudata; family Salamandridae; genus Triturus; species Triturus cristatus. The sequence goes on along the minus strand of NC_140589.1, from coordinate 1,786,291,086 downwards.
TTCTTTTTATGCCTAGAAATAGAGGAGTTGATTGCCTGTGCACCCTTGAAGAACAGGCCAGGCTTACTCTGTCCCGACAGTAGATTTTGGAAATCGTAAGCGGATACTACATTTCCCATGAACACCCTGCTGGCATTTCTGGGTTATTGGGCGAAAGGTTAATAATAGAAGACTTTGTGCCTTGCGAGCTTACTCCGGCCAGACATTACCTACGCGATTGCGGTTAGAAGCATGTAAGGTGAGCTACTCTTGTCGGTACCTGTGTGCGCGCGCGCCAGGAACGGTGACGTTACTCAAGGCACCATCAGGCCATACTCTCACGAGAATGCTTCTCGCCCCGTTTGTATTTTGGTAGTTCTTTAATTCTAAGTTTACTTTAGTGTGCATCTTTGCTGACAGGTTAGTATTTCCCTTGGGGGCCGGGCCATTTTTCTCTTGCATACGCATCATGATCATTGTGCAAGATTTGATATGGACTATGTGGCCATTACTCCTGTACCCTTATAGATTTCACCCTTGTCCACGTATCGAATAGTTATTGACACATTGTGTTGTTTTCTTTATATGACCTTACCTACTACTCAGTTATACCAGTACACCCATGGTATGGGTGCTGATATATTGTTTGTGTAAATGTGTCTTCCCTTCCTTTTAATTTTCACTTCTTCTGTGTATACACACATAGAGTTCTACATGCTGGAAAGTCTGTTGATGGTTGAGTTGATCCTTGCCTACATACTGATGGGAAGGTTGTGTTATATGCTCACTGGGAGCACAGACACACTCAACACTCGGTTTGCAGTGTTGGTGGTGGACACTGGTGTTGTACATTGAATATGAGGAACTGTATATGTTATTTTTCTTTACATTTTATTTTTGTGTTTCCTACAGTGTCACTTGGACCGTTTAAGAAAGAGGTCTTCAATCGGTGGGGCGCGACCCCCAGGGGGGCTGTGGAGTCCCAGGAAGGGGGTCCCACATTTTCAGGCCACACTTCTGCCTGAAATCTAAAACATGTGCTCTTCCTTTTCGAAAAGGACAACCATCTGGGAGGCTTAATTCAGATCGTTAACATGATTCAGCCAAAGTTAATTGAGTCTCCTGTGCTGTGAAATGAAGCGGCAGGACATGGAGGTAAAACAATCCTTGGTGCCAGAGTACCTGCTTGTTTGAATAAAAGGCAAATGTGCGAGTTAATCTGCAAATGTAAAGGATGCTTGGGAGTGGTTCTTGCTTTAATTGCTCGAATCACTCCAAGCTTTGTGATGGCAAAGATTTGTGTTTTTTGTTTAGTTGTAGTAGAAAGAGTTAACAACTGGGCTGAGAAGTGCATGCTTTAATCGTAATTGTATTTTCACAGCGCTTAGTACCCCTGAGGAGGGGTTAAAGGGACATTTATTCAAAAAAAAGAAATTTGCATTACTTATGGTCTGGTATTACTAAAATCTTCATTTTGGAAGCTCCATTTTACCCTAAAACTATTTGCACAGTTTGTAGCAGCCTTATAATGTATGTAATGCAAGTAAAAAATAATGACTTACACATTCACAGTGCTTTCTGTCACAGCCTGTGACCTCGTAGCACTAAAAATACACAAGTCACTATTCTCCACTGCACCAACCAAATTACATTCTGTGGCTCTCTGGTTACACACAGACCTCTGCAGTGAATTAACAAATAGAGATTTCCTAATGTACTACCCCAGACCATATCCACAATCAGAATAGCGACCAGAAGTATCAAGTTCTAATGTGTTTGTCTCCCAACTCTCAAAGGTGGGAGGGAGGGAACATGACTGGGACGATTAAGAATATGCAGTGCTTAATTTGTAAAAAAACAGTGCCGGGGCTCTCAACAGGAGGACACTAGAGCTTGCACCAACCGTTGCCCCTGGCAGCACTGCCAATGACAGCATCAACACACTACAAATTATCACACTCTTAAAAGTGTGACCATTCATAATATTACAGACCCCCAAAGCTATAAGAATGGCTTTGGAGGCAAATACTAAAAACTGGAAATTGAAATGGAAATAATAAACGGAAGTTGTTGTGCTTGTACCTAAATCGGCAGACACCACTACCATGTGGCAGACAGTCATAAGCCCCAGTGCTGGCAATTAAGTGCCGGTGCTGAGCACCGGAAAGCACCTGCACAAATTAAGCACTGAGACTATGACTCGGAGTTTTGAACAACTTTTTTTAATGAATTTTTCATTTAAGCTACTCATTATTTTATATGCAACTGCCTGATGGTGAAATAGTTTAAAAAAAAATATATATATATATTTTGGGGCTGATTTATGAGAGGCTTGCGCCCCCGGAGCGCCACTTTTTTTGAACCTCCAGCAGCACAAGTATCTCAATCATATCTAAGAGGTGACGCAAAGTCTCCCAGCATGGCTTTGCATGGCCTCATAGATAAGGAGTAAGATAAAGCAGCTCAAGTCACTGCGTTGTCTTACTCTGTCAGGTAGGCGGCCCATGGATTTTTACTTTGCCCCAGATTTACAAAACCATGTAAACCTGGGGCAGCGCCAAAACCTTAGGCCTCACCACAGCAGGTGTAACGAGGAGAAATGTTTTAATTTCTCCTTGTTTTATCCTCCTTCAATGTGTGCTGCATTCTGCAGCTCACATAGTAAGAGGAAAACCCCTCTCCGGATTGTTTCTGTGCAGGAAGGTGTCCCTTCCTGCACAAAAACAATCCTGCCTACATTGGCGCTAGGCAGCAATATGTGCGCCATCTAAGCGGGAAACGACAGGAATGCGCCAAATTTCATAAATGCGGTGCATTCCTGCCCTTTCACATTGGAGTAGGGCAGTGCAGCAAGGAGACTTGGGGTGCTGCCTACCCCAATTCCTTATAAATTAGGCCCTTTGTTTTTCCACACCTTTGACCACTCCCCCAAGCTCACTGACCTTAAGTTTGGAAAACACTGTTTAATATTATTTCTCCACTGTAAAAATTATTTGCTATGGGAATTGGGGGCGTTGATGATTGTCACTAGTTGTCAATGAAGAGTACCAAGTTCTAGAAATGTTTGTCAGGAGGGGGTCTTTACGCCTACAAATCTTTCACATTGGGGTCTCAGCATCAAAAAGTTTGAAGACCTCTGGTTTAAGATGATGGTACCACAAGAACAGCTTTTGATCGGACTGTATGGCCTAATATTTTTTTGTTCAAAAGTTTTTTATTGGTTGTTTTCATAAAAACAAATACAAATACCGAAAGCAGACTCAGGCAGATTAACGATATGAAAATCAATAAAAAGGAAAGATTACAAAGGTGGGAGATATTAAGGTGGCAACAATACATTCCAAAAATTGTGTCGCAAGATCTGTAATAACACACTTTGTGGAGATAGTTGAGGGGCTGTAGGGGCCACCTTAAGCTAGGCCCATCATTTATGAAATACCACAATACAAAAATACAAAAAAATACAAAAATACATATTATAAATTAACAGTATGCATCTACTAATTTAGCCGGACAGGTAACACCAGGGTGTGGCCAGGCGGAGGACCTACCCCTTCATTGAGTTTTGTGAATCATGGCGGTTTATGTTATTTTAAGTATAAATCAAGGCTAACCCACATATGACTAAGGGGGGGCTTCCATGGTGAGTTTGAGAGCAATTGTGTCAACGCCCCTAAGATGGGAGATCCAATTTAACCAGCAATTAAAAGACGCAATTAAAAAATGCAATTAAAAGACGCTTTTTGTGCATCTTTTCAGTTATTTAGGATAACCTTAACCGCTGCTGTCAGAAGGAGGTCCAGTAGGGCTCTATCCTTATCGTTTAATGTAACCACACGGAGGAAGCCGAATATCAGTGTGGATAGTTACCTTTTAAGGGAGCATGAGAATAGTTTAGATGGCCTAATATTTTTATATAAACCCTTTTGAGGTATACTTTTCACATTACATTTAGCACAGTGACATACATTCTTTGGTCCTGAGGAATGTCTTGAACTTTGCAGTCTTATATGACAGAAATATGTTGACCATAAAATAGGGTAAATATCTATATGCCTATTTCACTTTGCTTTTTTTATCTCTATCCACTGGGGGACCAAAATAAAGTTTTTCGCCAACCAGATCGTTTTATTCACTTTTTCATTGCACTCTGCCCCTCACTACGCCCACATAGGAAGTAGTACTTTAGGTGCTGTAGAACACCCCTGCTCCTCTCACACGGGAGAGTTGTAGCCCACACTGGGTACCTTGTGGCCCCAGTGTGCGGAGGGGACCTATGATGAAGCACGTCACCCTAGGGTGAGTGAGGGTTCTCATTCGAACACTAGTAGTCCCCCCCCCTTTTTTTTGCTCTTTATCTTTCCACCCTATACATAGTGTGTGTTTACTGAAGTTTTAAACTGCCATGTCGACCTGGCAAAAGAAACTTTTTGCCAGGCCCAAACCTTCCATTTTTATACATATACATTACCGCTAGGGTAGGCCCTGGACAGCCTAGAGGGCAGAGTGCAGAGTGCAGAGTAGTTATTAGGTAGGGCATGTACTTTTAAGTTTTATATGTCCTGGTAGTGAAAAAAACCTTAAAATTGTGTTTTTCACTACTGCAATGCCTGCCTCTCTCATAGACTAACATTGGAATTAACATATTACATTTAATAAGCTGTAATTTCTAAATTGGAACAGGTATTCAGTTGATGTTTGGTGTCTTTGAAATTGGAATGAGAAACCATAACTTATGGGGTCATCAGATTTTAAATTACAATTTTGAAAATGCCACTTTTAGAAAGTTGCCATTTTCTTGCCTTATCCATTTAGTGCCTGTAGCCTGTATCTAGGTCACGACTGGGTGTAGCTGACAGTTGAGCTTTGTGTATTCCTCACACGATGAGGAGCTTATGTGTTCTGGGCCATCACTGGCAGGATGGGAGGATGGAGCTGATCACAGCCCTACTTATACTTGAATAGGCTGTGTCCTTCCTCCACCTCAAGGGATGCATACACCCTGTAGTTAGTCTGGAGCCTGGGTAAGAAAGGCAGATGCCAAGGGACTCCTCGGGGAAACCTCTAGAAGCTTCTCCCCCACTTCATAGGCACAACTGGGTATGAATACTGGACCACAGACAACAACTCTTCATTATACTTCTGGACCCGTGGATACTCTGCCTGGAAGAAGGACTGCTGTGCTGCTGAAGGTTGTCCATTCTGCTGGAATGCACTTTGCTGTGCTGACCTGCTGACCTTCAGCCTGGGTGAGACCTGCATCTCTTGAACTCAGAACCCCAGAGTGACTCCAAGGGCTAGTTATCTGGCCTCCTGGCATAAGCCTCAGGTTGACTCCAAGGGCTAGTTAGCTGGCCTCCTGACATAAGCCTCAGGGACAGAAGGCTCCAACAACCTTGTACCTGGACTCTGCCATCTGTGAGTTCACCATACCAAGTGGTGCCACCCCAGTCTTGGACCCTTGGAAGTGGGCCTAAGGTACTCTGCCAGCCACTGTGAATCCAGCTGCACCAACGCAAATCCTCTGCTGCGCGGCATAACTTCAAGCAGAACCGACGCATCGCCGCTGCTGCATGGATCTGACCAGCTGCAAAGACCTGTATCACATTGCAGCCCGTCGTCGCATCCTGAGTGCAGACTCTCACATCCCTCGTCAACTGCAGTCTTGATGATGACCTTCGATCCGCAGATTCGCAGCACCTCCGAACTGCTGCATTGCCCCGACTGTGCGACTCATCCCTGACTCTGGACTTCACATCGCAAACCCTCATGGATGGGATCTTCACCGCTGACACAGCAGGACCTCGCACCGCAGCTTCACTGCATCTCGGAACTTAAGCATCGCTGCAGCACAACGCATCTTCGATGTGGATGCCCGGAATGCTCCACAAACCAAGACTGAAGTTACTTTGTTCAGCAGGCATAACTGGGTCTCCGTAGCCGGCCTGCCCTCCATCGCAGTCAGCCTGAACTTGCGACTTAGTCCCGGTTCAGCATGATCAGATATGCACAGTTGGCATTTACGCCTTTTAGTGCTATTTTAACTAAAATCTTTAGAATTTAATATGTCTGGTTCTACTGATTGGATGTTTGTCATTTTGGTCTTGTTTTATTTATCAAAAACTACTCTATTTTACTCTGTAGTGGGCTCCTTTTGTGGTGTAATTTCACTGTGTTACTGTATGAAGTGTTGCACAAATAATTTACACATTGCCTCTAGGTTAAGCCCGACTGCTCTGTGCCAAGCTAGACGAGGGTTGAGCACAGGTTAATTTAGGCTTTGCTTGTGACTTCACCCGAGAAGAATTGTGGTTGCTGCTTGAGAAGAGTGTTGCCCTCCCACCCCCAACTCCCTCAACCAGTAACCCAATTTCTTACAGCCATTTATTCAAGTGGTTTTTAAAATCTTATTTCAACATCATATTTTCAATGATGTTTAAAGGAAGATCATACTAGCACGATGGTGATGACTCACAAAAACCTATACGAGTATGAGAAGTAGTACCACAGGAGTACACTTTAACATAACACTACATGCTATTGTGAATAGGCCCCGAAAAGTACAACTCCTTGTTAGAAAAGCTACAAAGAGGGCACAGTCATCTATACATTTGTACTAACTGCATATCAATATTCCTTGACAAGATAAATTTCTCTAATTTAATATGTTTTAAAGCAAATACACAAAGGCATGTAATAGCATGTAAAATAGTACTACAAGAGTGCTAGTTTACACTCTGCTAAATGCCTTTGTGAGCAGACCCCCACAGTCTTTACCTGAACTCGATAAAGAACTGAAACGTCAATTGTGCATGAAATTGATGCATGAAAAAGGAACATACAGATAAACAGAGATTGAAATTATGTGGTTCTGAGTATCGATGGCTGTAAGGTGAAAACAAAGTCAACAAGGAGACTGATTACAAGACACAACCACACTTTCCTTTCCCATGCGTTCCTTAAAAACGCGTCTGAACCACACATTCCATTTACAATGCAAGTCGTTACGACTTGCTTTTGGGGGGCGCCGGACTTTGGAATAGTACAATTTACTAGTCTAACTCTAACTCCACTTCCAACAACAGTAGGGAAGGTGCTGGGTTTTAAAGTCCAACGCCGCTTTACCTAAAGCATGATATTGTAACGACTTGCTTTGTAAATGGAATGGGTGGTTCAGACGCATTTGTTGTTCAGCTCGCGTTGCAAACGCAATGCATTGTTCGGCAGTTGTGGTATCTGTTATATCCCAGGGAGACTCGGTAGGCGTACAAGTTATTGAGCGAGGAAGAGGAATGAGCCAGGGCTCACATGGGATAGACCTGCGTTAACTGGTAGTGTGCAAGCCTGTGCTAAAAATCATGTAAAATTAAACTGAAGTGTCTAAGATATCAATATCCCCCCACCCTTCTGTTTGGTTCATTATGTGTTTACTCAGGTGTAATAACTTCTTATTAAACATTTTGTAGCTGCAGTCCCTTGCTGATTTGGTTAAGAAACAAGTCTCACATTTAATATGACTGCTGTGGTTGTGGACACACGTTATCCAATTTAGGGATACAGCAAACACTGTTCCACCAGATAATGAACGACTCAATTCTGAAACACCATATGACAATTTGTTGAAAGTTGATAGCTATTAAAACATTCATTATTTTTTTTTACTATACATCTTTTTGTTGGGGAAGGCAGAGGTACCTTAGATGACTTTATAGAGGCATAATGAGATTGATTCTTTAATTAATTCCATTAATTTTGGACCAAACCAGTGGATCAGTCCTGTTAATTTTCAGATCAACGGGCAGAAACCTTTTCCAGATATTCCTGTTTCTTTACCCCACTACTAGCGCTTAAACTCTTCAGTCAAACCATGACAGGCGTTAATGACATGCACTTCTGGAATATTATTTGATAACATTTTAAGATGAATAGAGGCAGAAGCACCAGATTAACTAGTGCTCAGTCGCTTTTACAACAGCTTCAGGCAGAGTAAAAGAAGAAAAAAAAGTCTACAATCGGCCATATGGTCTTTAATTGTAGCAATAGCCTCTTTCGAAGAATTATAAAAAGAAACCTTCTGCCTAATTACTAACTGCTGATGGCAACAAATGCCTACAGATGCTCAAAAAAATAATACTTAGTTCTTTCACCTTATTTTCGGAGTGCGTTTTCTTTGGCAACACTATTCATCAGACAACACACACGAAGCAAGATGAGAGAGGCGTATAGAGACTGCATATAGGAAGCCCGCCAGAGGAGGCCTCTGAGTTAGGTGGACATCTATGAAGGCCAGCGTCAAGAAACCCTGTCCAGTATTAGGCACTATACGAATGTCTTCAGTCAGCTCAATAAACTGCAATGGTATTGTGATCAGAATGACAATTTATCTATATCTAATCTTAGGCACTGCATATAAAATTAGCACTGCGAAAACAAACTGCTGAGGCCTTCGCAAGCTGGTGCGAAGGTTAGATTTTTGTTATTCTTTTAATGCAAACATATGCCTCAAACATAAAGTGAAGAAAGAGAAAGAAAACATCTCTAACTGTGGGAACCATACACTCCCAATAAAAATGTTAAATAAAAAAAATATATATATAAAAATATGTATATACTGCATATAAGTTTTCAATAGACCAGTACGGGTGGCATCCAGCAGTAAGGTACACTTAGGACATATATCAAAATCCTTTTTAGTTATAATGCATTGCATAAGAAAATATGATTCTTATTTGCACAAAGAAAAGCTACTCTTGGTTTTGAAATGCTGTAACCTGAACACAAACATAAGTCTGCATGTGTAGCTCTCCTTAAGCGTAGGTCTAAAGTGACACCGAAGTGTAAATCTCCTCATGGATGGATTTCACCATTTCCTTGTGTAGATTTTCACCTAGATGTGGGGTTAACAGTCTTTACCTCCTCGAAAGAGGGGATGGCGACTCTTACTACGAAATTTATGACTGAAAAGTTACTACTTATAACTTTTTGGGGTGTTTGTGGAAATATCTGACCAAAGCAGAGAACTCCTTATATAGAAGCAAGAAATTTTAGGAAAATAATTTTCAATTAAAAAAATAAAGATTGATGATTGTTCACTTAAAAATATTTAAACACATCTCTCTAGCTCCTAATGACCCAGCAGTCAAAGTGCATTAAAAGTAGTATGGGAACTGTGATGCTGCATGCAATGGAGGTGGGGTCAGTGAGTGTGGGGGCGGAGTCAAAGGAGTTGCTAAAAAACAAAATGTTCTATACGTTTTGTCTGGCCTGTCACTGTTAGGTAGCTACATATAAAATAATATGCAGCTTAAATGAAAAATAAATAAAAGAGATGTTACTATGTAGTAGAATATGAAACCTCTACTAGTCAATACACTGAAGAGATCTGTGTGTAACCAGGGAGCCTGCAGCATGGATCTTGGTTGGTGCCGTGGAGAATAGTAACTTGTGTACTTTTAGTGCTACAAAGTCATAGCCTGTGACAGAAAGCACTGTGAATATATAAGTCATTATTTTAAACTTGCATTACACAAAGTATAGGTTACACTGCTATAAAATGCACAAAAACGTTTAAGATAAACTGGTGCTTCCAAAATATAGATTTTAGTAATACCCAGACTGTACATAATGCAATTCCGTTTACATACCTGTCCCTTCAATACCTTATCAGGGGTAGTAAGCACTATATAAATACAATTACAATGAAAAGCACGCACTTCACTGCTCAGTTGTTAACTCTTTGCACTATGACTTAAATCAAACAAATCTTTGCCATCACAAAGCTTTGAGTGATTTGATCAATTAAAGCCTGTACTGGCTTCCAAGCATCCTTTACATTTGCAGATTACCCTTTACATTTGCAGATTAACTCATCCAACAGATTTACATTTCTTTCAGGCAAGCGGGCACCCTAGCAGGAAGGCTTGTTTAGCTGTCTGCCCGGCTTTGATTTCACAGTACAGGATACTCAATGAATGTCACTTCAGATGAAGCATTTAAACTGTTGGATTTACCCATCCAGGGACGGTTGTCTTTTTACAAAAAGTAGGGGAACGGTTTCTCATAAACTGAAAAAGTATGGTGACATTGTGCCCCTCTGATCCTGCCCACTTTGACCTATGTATTCACCTGGAACTACAAACCGGCACTAAAACTTAACAAATCACTTTAAAAAAATGACATGTAATATTAATTTGCCCCTGACTCTTATAGCACCCTTTGTGTAGAATGTATCACATGGTATTATTGACAGTATATTATATTAAAATAGTTTATGTGCATTAGAATATTAACATTTAAATTGTTTTATTTCAAAATATGTAATAATAAAGTTTAAAATAATTTAAATTGAGTTTAATTGAAAGTTTAGTTTAATTGAATGTATATGTTTCCCTATGGGTTAGTTATATTTCCTGCCTTCATTGATTTCTGTGGGAGCGTGCTGCAGTACCAGTACTCTTCTTTGTAGGCATATGGGTCATGTGCTCAGACAAAAACTAATTGCTTACAGTGCAACAGTCACTGGGTGAAGTGGGCTGACTCAATACCCCATGCCATATGCTGTGGTGGGTGTAAACAAAATAGGAAGGACAGCTGAACAGACCAAAGAGTGAAGAGCGCTAACCGACATCGCCTCTATGTATGTATCTAAGTATAGATGTTTTTATTTTATGAAGTCAATTGGTTACATGAGGGTGGTAAAACAGCTCAACCGGTCTCTATGCCAGATCTAAAACAGCGAAAAGTAGCCACTGCAATATTATAAGGATGCTCGTACATTAGACAAAACAAATCCTCCCTTATTTGGGGCTGCCAGTGGGGGTGTTTATCTCTCAAGTGGAGTTCTTCCCAGCCTGCCTAACCTCAGGGCACGCCAGACTGAGAAATACCCTTTTTACATTACCTTATAAAAAAGTGTATGCAGTTTCTATTAAACCTAAAGACACAGTAACAGTTAATGCCATCTGAAAATACTGCAATGATTTTATTGCTAAACAGGCCCCTGTGCTGAAAATCTGTGATGTCATCTCAAATGCAACAAAGAGGTGGGGCTTTGAACCAAACAGAAACAATGCAGGCCAAGATGATTCACAAAACATTGCTGCTGAAACATTATGAGCATGGTGAACTGGAACATGGCCTGCAGCTCAACTCCAGTTCTAAAAGGGCAACTAAAGGCAGTGAGGCACACAGTGCATTGAAACTATTATGATTATGATGCATTTTCACAATAACGCATTATGAGACTGAACACCTAAGCAAGCTACTACAGCTGACAGCTCTCAGACATATTTAGAAGACATTACAAGAGGAGCGCGTGAGGTGGAGAGCTCTACAGGAGTAGGTGCTTCAGTAGAAAAGGGGTCACCAGCGGTTACACTTAGTTCAGAAGGCCTCAGATCAACATAGTAAGTTGACTCAGATGATGGCTAAAGCTGGTTCAGGAGGCCTCGGATCTACACAGAGATCTGATCTGGTCGGTTCCTTGCTGAAAGTTGAGTCTCACAGAGGAGCAGTATTCATCAGAGCGTCTACATGCCTGGTCCAACATTCAAGATGACACACAAACCAGGGCTGGAGCAGAAGCACTGTTTGGTATTGGTGCTGGAGTTTGTCAGCAGGCAATGCTCTGGTCTGCTGATACTCAAACACAACTCTCTTCAGCGGTCAATGAGCATCACAGTGGTCCATTTATGGATTAAACAGGAAGATCTATATCCTTGATTGGTGGGATATCTAGCTGGTACGCTAACCTTGTCTAGTTCAATAGAGTTGGAGTCCATCGGTTGAGGTTTCAGAGATTTTCCATTCCCACAAACCAGTCCAGATTGGGATGGGGAACACCTACACTCAGGAATACTTATGACTGGTCACTTTATGACATTGCAAACTCTTTGGTAAGTGCCCATCTAATGTGTCCTCATATCTCCTCAAAAACATCTCTCTGTTGCTATGGTCCACCCTCAAACCATTGCTGAAACAAAGTCATCACTATGGGAAATCTCTACACACACTGCCAGCACACAGCTCCTCCCAAGACCCAGGCGGCCACGGTGAGGCTCCCACTAAGGCAAAGGCTTCCCTGCTTCCTGTAGAGGTCCATTCATTACCCCGGCAGCATGTGGTTTGACCTCTCCTCTATCACTCGAGACCTTGAAATGCAGTCCATCTTTCTGGGGCTTTGCATTGTCCTGCAATGCTCTCTTTGTAAAGGACACAGGCAGGGCAACTGTAGATTAGGGGCAGGTGATAAAACAGGCCGATAAGCACAATGCGGTAAACTAGGCCTAAATAAAATATTTTAAAATTACCTGGAAAAGGTTAACATAAGCCAAGGAACAAATATTAACTAAAAATAAGGCGACGGAAGTGGCCACACAGGGAACAAGTATAAAGAAATAACGGGGTGAACTAAATAGGCATGGCACATGGAAGGGCGTCGCAGGAACTAATATCAAATTGGTATCATACCCTACAATCTGCTCGGGATGGCTATCTTCTACAGTCAAGGACTGACAGAAACATTCTGATATATATGGCAGCTGCTTCTTTTTTTGATTTGCAAATAAATATTGACCCCATGGACGGATTTGCATCAAAACTGGCGATTGCTTGTCAAAGTCAGCTGAGGTACAGCGTGCCAACTTGCAGGGGGCAAAAAGTTAAAGGAGAGGTGGTCATAAACGGTGTGTGCTCCCAACTAAGCTCTGATTCTGCTCACGCCTACAACCAAACAGCTGAACTAAATTGCAATAAAGTTGGGATGAATGTAGAACCTTTTTCAGAAAGTGTCCTTTCTTTGGTGTGGAGTAAATGCATTACGTAGTTTTGAAGATTTATGGGTTTAAACAGGGGCGGCTCTTCCACTAGAGCAGAGGAGCGTCGCCCCACTGCTTTCTCGCAGTGCGAGAAGCAGAAACATAAAATGGTAATGCCACCCACATGTTTGGTTGCGGGCAGGTGGGGCTGCTCTGCGAGCAGGGGAGGAGTGGTGTGCTTGCCCACTCCCGAGTGCACAAAGATTGTTTGGTCGGCCCCCTGGGGCCACCCAAACCAGTTATGCGCACTCTGCCCTTCTCCATGCAGGCCGCGGTGAGATGGTCCTGGGTCAGTCGTAGGTGTGCGGGGAGGGAGTTCCATGTCTTGGCTGCCAGGTAGGAGAAGGATCTTCCTCCGTTGGTGGTTCTGCTAATCCGAGGGACGGTGGCGAGGGCGAGGCTGGTGGAGCGGAGCTGGCGGGTGGGGGTGTAGAACGAGAGGCGGTTGTTGAGGTATTCGGGGCCCATGTTGTGGAGCGCTTTGTGTGCGTGGGTGAGCAGCCTGAACGTGATCCTCTTGTTGACGGGGAGCCAGTGCAGGTTTCTCAGGTGGGCTATGTGGCTGTGGCGAGGGATGTCGAGGATGAGTCGTGTGGAGGCGTTCTGTATGCGCTGAAGACGTTTCTGAAGTTTGGCTGTGGTTCCTGCGTATAGGGCGTTCCCATAGTCCAGTCGGCTGGTGACGAGGGCCTGGGTGACCGTGTTTCTAGTCTCGGTGGGGATCCACCGGAAGATCTTTCGGAGCATGCGCAGGGTGTTGAAACATGAGGATGAGACTGCGTTGACTTGCTTGGTCATCGTGAGGGAGGAGTCCAGGATGAATCCCAGGTTGCGTGCGTGGTCCGTGGGTGTCGGTGCGGTGCCCAGCGTCGTGGGCCACCAGGAGTCGTCCCAGGTGGATGGGGATTGTCTGAGAATGAGGACCTCCGTCTTGTCCGAGTTGAGCTTCAGACGGCTGTGCTTCATCCATTCTGCGACATCTTTCATTACGTTTGGCGGTGGCTGGGTCTTTGGTGAGGGAGAGTATCGGTTGGGTGTCGTCGGCGTAGGAGATGATGTTGATGTTGTGTTTGCGTGCGATGGTGGTGAGGGGGCTCATGTAGATATTGAAGAGGGTTGGGCTGAGTGAGGAGCCTTGGGGTACGGCGCAGATGATCTTGGTGGCCGCGGAGCAGAAGGGAGGGAGGCGGACTCTCTGGGTTCTGTCGGAGAGGAACGATGTGATCCAATCCAGGGCCTTTCCTCGGATCCCAGTGTTGTAGAGGCGGGTTATTAGGGTGCGGTGGCAGACGGTCTCGAAGGCTGCCGAGAGGTCCAGGAGGATGAAAGCAGCTGTCTCTCTGTTGTCCATCAGGGTCCTGATTAAGGGTGGGCGTAGTTCGCGAAGTAGCACTTCGCGAAGCTACGCAAAGTGAAGTTCGCACTACGCGAGCTACGCGTAGCACTTCGCAAACTGCGAAGTAACATGTTCGCACTGTGCAAGATGTTGTTTTCAATGATTGCACAGTGCGGACAAGCAACCGGCACTGTGCAATCATTGAAAATGGCATCTTGCACAGTGCGAGCTGTAGTTTTCTGCTGCTCGAGTAGATTTTTCCTCGAGCTGCAGCTTTCTCAACGCGAACTGGTAGTTTCTCATCGCGAGCGGTCGCGAGCATACGCGACCCCTCGCAATGAGAAACCTGACCTGCTCGCGTTGTGAATCTCGCCGGGAGGTTTATTTTCCATGCTCGCGATCGCGAACAAGGAAAAAGTCTCGCCAGGATGTCATTTTGCTTGCTCGCGGTCGCCAACTTGACGTTGAGGACCGCGAGCAAGCAAAAAATGACCGCAGCACTACGCAACACTACGCTACGCGTGTTCGCACTGTGCTACGTGCAGTTCGCGTAGTGCGAAGTAGCGCGAACTTCGCAAACTACGCGAGCGTAGCGTAGTGCTTCGCCCAGGCCTAGTCCTGATGTCATCGGTGGCTGCGATGAGGGCGGTCTCGGTGCTGTGGTTGGCTCGAAATCAAGACTGGGATGGGTCGAGCGAGTTGTTTGCTTCGAGGAATGCAGTCAGCTGTTTATTGACGGTCTTCTCGATGACTTTAGCCGGGAAGGGGAGAAGAGAGATGGGGCGGAAGTTCTTGAGGTCTTTGGGGTCCTTTGTGGGTTTCTTCAGAAGGGCGTTGATTTCTGCGTGTTTCTAGCTTTCAGGGAAGATGGCTGACGTGAAGGAGCTGTTTATGATGTTCCGGTGGTGGGGTGCGATGATGGTGTCGGCTTTGTTGAAGATATGATGAGGGCATGGGTCGGAGGGGGAGCCGGAGTGGATGATGTTCATGACGTGGGTGGTGCCTTCAGTGCTGATGGGGGTCCATGCGCTGAGGGTGGTGGGGGTCGTTGGTTTGGTTGCTGGAGGCGGAGTTTGGGGTCCGAAACTGTCGTGTACATCTGCGATCTTGCGGTGGAAGAATGTGGCGAGGGAGTTGCAGAGGTCTTGTGACGGTGTGATGTCGTTGTTGCTGGCGCTGGGGTTGGAGAGCACTTTGATGATGCTGAAGAGTTATTTGCTGTTGTGGGTGTTGTTGTCCAGCCGCTCTTTGAACAATGTCCTTTTGGTGGTGCGGATCATCTGGTGGAATTCGCGGGTGGCGCTCGAGGGCTTTCATGGTTTCTGATGTCCGTTTGTGGCCCCAGGCCTATTCAAGGGTTCGGCATGATTTCTTTGCACTTTGAGGGCGTCTGTGAACCATGAGGTTTTTCTGTTGCCCGTGTTGCCTGGGGGTTTTCTCAGTGGGGCGAGGTCGTCGGCGCAGTTTGTGATCCACTGTGCGAGATTGTGTGCTACGTCGTTGATGTCAGGGGTGTTGATAGGTGGGTTCTGGCTTAGCGATGTGGTCAGCTGGTCTGTGGTGACTTTGCTCCAGCATCTGCAGGGGATCTGTGGCATGTGGTAGTGGGATGTAGTCTTCTTGAAGGTGAAGTGGATGCAGCTGTGGTCGGTCCAGTGTAGTCCGGTGGAGTGGCTGAAGGAGACGTGGTTGCTGGCGGAGAAGATGGGGTCGAGCGTGTGGCCCGCGAGGTGGGTGGGCGGGTCCACCAGTTGCTTGAGTCCGAGGTTGGCGAGGTTGTCAAGCAGGGTGGTGGTGTTGTTGTTGTTTTTCTCCAGGTGGAAGTTCAGGTCCCCTAGGAGGATGTACTCTGGTGAGGCTAGGGCGTGCGGGCTGATGAAGTCGGCGATGGTTTCGCTGAATTGTGTCCGTGGGCCCGGGGGTCTGTAGATGAGCATTCCTCTGAGGGTGGTCTGGGGCTTGGTGTGGATCTGGAAGTGTAGGTGTTCGGCGGCGGTGAGAGTGTCTTCAGCGTTGGTCGTGACGCTGATGGTGTTCCTTTAGATGATGGCGATTCCCCCTCCAGTTTTGTTGACGCGGTCTTTCCGGGTGATTTTGTAGCCGTCCGGGATGGCTATGGCGATGTCGGGGGCCGAGGAGGCGTTCATCCAGGTTTCCGTGAGGAAGGCGACGTCTGGTGCTGTTGTATCAAGGAGTTCCCAGAGTTCGATGGCGTGTTTGTGGACGGAGCGAGTGTTGAGGAGGATGCACTTGAGGTGGTTGTTGTTATTGTTGCTGTGTTCGGTGGGCGGGGTGCAGGTTCAGAGGCAGGTGAATTTACAGGCTTGGCAGGTGAAGGGTCCGTGGGTGCGCTTCGGGGTGGCTTGGTGGCAGGCGTCAGGTCGTCCGGTGTTGAGTGCGATGAGGGAAGCGGTGTCGTATCTCAGTCGGGGTTCCTGGCGACCGCAGGAACCAGGGGTACTGGCGCTGGGAGCGGTCCGGGCGTAGACGGGCTTGCCTTAGGCGCGCCTGTGGCGCACCCGCTGCGCGCGGCCGCTGCGCGGCCTCCATATAAAGGGCAGAGGGAGGGAGGAGCAGCTGGGAGGCAGGAGCGGGGCGGCGAATGGGAGGCAGGGGGCGGGGCCGCAGGGACGCAGCGGCGGGAAGCGGAGTCAGGGGGCACGAAGGAAAACGGGCAACGGGGGTTGCAAAAACACAGGGGCAAAGAGCAACGACAGTAACAATGCCAACAGGGAGAGCGCTGCAGCACTGTGATTGGCTTAGAAGAGGGAGCCTGGAGGCCTGCTTCTGCTTCTTGTTCCTGCCAGAGGCAGGAGAGCAGGATCGGGGAAGACACGGGACCCGGCCGGCAGAAAGGTAAGCTTAATTATTTTTTTTATTATTCAATTAACCCCCCCACCAGGCGAATTCCCCGTGAGCCATGCCGGCCACGACTGGGTTTAAAAGAGTTGCTGAGCAGGCTTTAACAGGTTAACACTTTTTAATATCTGTGCCTTATAAAATTGTGATTCAGCAAACTGTAAATAATACATTTTTGAATGTGAATATTTCATTAAACGAAAACAATTAGATTTTCGTGCGGTGGAAAAAAACGACAGCAATGGGGAGGCACCATGGGAGGTGCCCAACACCACATGTAAGCTGGAGGGCACCCAGAAGCTTGGAAAAAAAGTGCCCCAAAAAATAAAAATAAATACAGGTCTGCAGCATTATCATCAGGATTGTAATGAAAATTGTGATCTTGTTACTGTTGTTTTGTGAGTGGCACAAAAGGCATCACTTTGAAATGAAACTGCAAATTTCATAAAAATCACAAATTTTACCTAAGAATAAGAGGAATTGGGAAAATAAATTACCCATTTAAAAAAAGAATATATATATAGGGAACAAAATGCTGCGCATAGCCAATGGACATGCATACCAGGGAATGGGTGTCAACGTTGGCAACAAGCGGGGGTTGTCCAACAACCACTTGGCGCACAGCCAAAGGCCTTGGGCAGCATAGCTGGAAATTAATCAGCAGGGGTAGGCAGGTTGGGTACCGGACCTGACCACCATGCTCAAAATTTGCCATCAGAGAAATTGCAAAAAACTAAACAAAAAGTTATCAAGAGAACAACATGGTGTGCGGCACAAGTTATGGTGTGTGTTGTGTGCTTTGCTGCCCATAACTGGTGAATTTCAATGGTTGTGTATAATTGAGACAAAACCATAACTCATTTTCAACTGTTTTGTTTTAGGTGAATATTATATATTTTAATGTAAATGTGAGAAACTGGATTATTAGATGGGGTGGATGGTAGTCCACCTCTAATAATAATGTAACTATTCTTGTATAGTTGAACGCCTGGTAACTATGGCACAGATCAGTTAGGATTAACTTGAGAAAATGTGTAAAGCCTTTTGAAGTACCAAAACTGTTAAAAAGTCAAAAACACAACACAAAAAATCCCAGTCCAATTTAAAAAAAAAAAAAAAAAAAGTATCATTTAATGAATAAAATGACACCAATTTGACAAAAATCCATGGTGAACCGGAGATATATACATATTTTTTTTAATAGCACTAAAAAAAGCACAGCGCCAACTGTAGACAATTGGTCGCACCAGATCGGTACAAGGATAAGGTTGGAGGGCAAATGCCATGAAGCATGGGTCGGATACGAGCACCAGGTTGGGACCGATCAAAGAGTTACCTTCGAACATAGAAAATGTGAAGGAGAAAAAGTTGCTGATGAGTCATCGGCGTGGCAAGGAAGATCCAGAAGTGGGGCTCAGCGATGATGGGTTCCTTAAGTGCAGGGTCACCGTGCAGTTGTCAACAAAGGGCGGAAACTCAGAGTGGGGAATCTCCATTTCCAAGAAGGCCTCAACATCGATCGGATGTGGCTCAGCGTCGGTCCTGGCGAAGCAATCTACTTCCGGTCTCAGAAACTTCTCTTAAAGTTGCATTTCCCTCAGGGGGTAAACCAGCAACTTCAGGCCAACTGGTGATTAGACATCGACGGCCGCGGTGCCAACTCTGTTGGTTCTCCAGGGAGAAAGTTGGCAAAAAGTTTCAGTTTGGGCAATAGAAGTACACTCTAACACCACCCAAGGGTTCCAGGACCTTAGGAACAGCACTTGGGGGTTAGGACTCACACAAAGAGAAGCCATCAGCAAGGTCCAGGGCAAGTCCAGTTGAAACTGGTCAGCTGGGCTCTTTTAGGAAAGTGGCTTTTTTGCAGCTTTTGTGTCCCTGTGGCTTAACAGGAGGTCAGCCAGATGACCCTTTGATTCCACTTATCTGTCCTGGGTACATGTGGGAGCAAGTCAAGCCTGCCAGGTCACAACAGAAGGTTCAGTCCTTTGGTCTTCCACAGATCCAATAGAGTTCTGACGAGGGTGACCAGGAGCGCCATATTTATGCCAGCCACTAGCCTTTGGGTGGGGGTGACTGCCTGTCCCTCCCACTGGCGTAACGAAGGCCCCCACAGCCCCCGCGGAGCGGGGGGGGGGCGAGCTCCAGGGGGCCCCTTCAGCCCAATACCCTGTCAGCAGAGCTCCTGACGCCACTGATTTCACCTCCTTCTGTTCCTCAAAGCAGTATCACTGACTTGAAGCGAAGTCATTATAATATTACTGATGGGCAGTCTCTCTACCTCACTAAGAGCCAAAACGTGCTTGCCATTTGGTTAGTTTGGAAGTTTGTTGTTTGGGTCACAAAGCGAGCAAATGACGGGGGAGTTTTGCAAGGACTATGGCAGGATCCCAAGACACATAAGCCTTTTTGGACACATTTATTGTACCCACGTGCATGATTCTTTTAAATTATGATATTAATAAATCAATGTAAGATTTTAACAAAGTAGTGAAGTGCATTAATGCCTTTTGGCTGATGTTAGCATCTTTAGTCCTCATTAGGACTCGTTCATTAAAATTCTCGTTATTTCACTGACCTGGAATTACCGTTCCAGCAACCCGGCAATTCACAAGGCGGAGAAATAATACGGATTACTGGCTCTGACGTAATTTACTGGACGCTCGTAATCGAGGCTTGACAGTGTTGGTTGTGTACAGCTGTGTACCTGACTACACACATTTGTTATATACGTCCGCAGGTTCCACAGCCCATTTAACGTGCCGTAAATGTGGCATTGTTTCAGCTTTCAAGACATAGCTTTTTGTTTTAGTGCGAAGTCGACCAGTATTGGAGCGCTTTACATGACCCCTAGTTACATTATACAAGGACATATTAGTTTATTTTTATAGGTTCGGGGATATTGACTGATTTGCCCAGAATCACAGGATGTTGTTGAGCCGAGACTGGAACCTGGTTCCCCAGTTCCAAAGTGGCAGCTCTGGCCCTTAAGCCACATCTTCCCCCGCCACCCCCTTTAGCTATTTACCCTCTGCTCGGACCAAACTGCACTTGAACCGGTATTCATTTTAACCTGATTAAAGCAAAGTGAATTGACTGTCATTTAGTTGTATTTAGAATAACTGTGAATGAATGCAGAGCAACTGCGATGACGCCGAAGAGTGAGCGCTCCGTGAGTGGTGAATGTGCTCCAAACGATTGTCTTTTATTGTAATTGCATTTATATAGCACATACTACCCCTGAGGAGGCGAGATGTGGAGTTGAACAACATTGTGAATTCCACAAATGGAGTTACAAACATATTTGCCGCTACCCATGAAAACCTGTCCCCTGCTTGAGGTACTCAGAAGCGCGAGGCGCTATATCTGCGTTACAGCTGAAGGCAGTGACGCCATCCGCAAACCCGCTGACGTCAAGTTCATCGCTGTGAATAGTGAACTTTGCAACCGCCGTGGCACCGGGCTTGAGATTTATTTTGGGGCTTTTTAAAAATGTTCCCTCAAAAGTATCCTGCCTTGTGTTTGTTTTTGGAGATATATGCATTTCTGCTAAAAGCACGCGCGTCCCCATTGATATACTGGCGGTTTTGCCATAATAAGCGTCAGAGTTCGTCCAAGTAAAAGTTCCCCGTCTCCTAAGAGGAACGTTTAATGAATGAGAAGTTTTAGGCCAAGCATTTCCCATGGCTTATCGGGCCCGTTATATCGCGACGATGAACTTCAGATTAAATCATAGTTCAAGTCATAGTAAAAAATGTCAGACTTCGAGAAACATGTGTCAGGGGCTCTGGAAAGTCACGGACGTGTTTGGCATCATGACTACCATTATTCTCACATGCGGCCGGCCGCTTAGTTCACCCAAGCGCCTCATAAAAGGGGAGCTACGCACTAGTTCCGCTTCCAAACATTTCAATACAATTTGTGATCAGAAACGAGTTCTAGAGGAGAAAGGCACACTCGCTGTGTGCAAAGTGACACAGAAAAACGGAACCAAACGGAACCAACCTCCCTGGTTACATTGACTGCATCCATTCTTCCTATGCTGTTGGATAGTGGGTTATTGGTAGTGGTAAATATGCATCTACCACTGGCAAAATAGCCCCTAACACAGTCTAGGGCTCAGATTAGGTCTCAGAAAATTATTCCCATTCTCAACCCTTGGTAGTTTGGCTGTGAGCAGGCAGGCTTAAATTCAGAGATAGATAGGTAAAGTATTTAAAAACACAAAATTCAGTAAACAATTAAGACACAACACACAATAAAAATCCAAAACCAATTTATAAACATAGTAAAAAATGTTAACTTTAAAATGACACTAAAACGAAAAAAATCCGATGTAGGGAACTGGAGATATGAATTTTTAAAGATTTAGCACTATATAACACATAGAAACCTATAGCGCCTGGGGTCATCTGGTCTCAGTAGACCGGGACAAACTCAAAGTTTCAGGTCGACCACGAAGGAGCCCCGAGCGGCTACCCCTTACAATAGGCCTCGCTCAAAGTTTTTACCGTCTGACATACAAACTTTTCTGGAGTTTTTCTTCCTGAGGTCCCTTGAAGCTCTCAGCTAGTCTGGATTTGGTGAAGGTTCGCCGGCTTGCCTTGCGACGAGCTCCCGGTCAAACTTATGGAAGTCAGACCTCCGGAGCTTTCCAGCAGGACGAACCAGAGATCCAGGCCAACTCGTGGTTGAAGGTGGGCGGCTGGACTCTTGAGGTTGGTCTCGGTCACCTTTTCAACTTTCTAACTTAGAAACATTTACGGAGCTTTTTTTCCTGGAGTCCCTCGATGCTCTTCACCAGGCTGGAGTCGGTGAAGGTTCACCGCCTTGGGTTTCAACCAGCTCCCGGTCAAACTCTAGAAGTCGGACATCCAGAGCTTTTTACCAGGATGAACCTGAAGGGAAGGCTGGCTCGTGATTGAGGGTGGCCGCTTGGCTGGCCAGTTTGAGCTGGTCCACTTATGGAATTTTTTTCCAAAGTTGCTCCAAACTTCTTCAAATTTCTGGAACTTCTTCCTGAAGTGCCTTTGAGGGTTGCAAACGTACTCCAAGGGCCTGGAAGCTCCAAGATGGTCCTTGAAACTTTGGGACTTCAATTTCACCAATCCACTCGGACAAAACCCTTACAAATCCACTGGTAGTACTCCAGGCTGGGGATTCTTGATGGTGATGGCCCAGTTGAGTTTTGTTAACCTGTAGCATGCAGGGAGTCCACTCTTTAGTCTTTTTGAAGCAGGTTTGATCCACAGGGCTGTAGTACATGATTGTGCAGCAGTTGCAGCCAATCGGAGTGCAGGGCCTAGGTGGTGCAAATCAAACTTCCAGCATGCACCCTTCTTCTTCCTTTAGTTTCAAGCAGCAGATCTGAGAGGCTCTGCCCCTCTCACATACGTATTCAGTGTTCTCTGGGTCAAGCAGGAGGGCACTCCCATCCAATGAGGTGCAGAGCAACACCCTAGAGCATGACCATTTCCTCTAGAGTGTGGCATTATGGTCTCCCAGAAAGCACTATTCTTCCAAAATTCACTATGGCTGAATTCTCCGCAGAGAGGTAAGAGCTGACTAAACCAACCTCCAGGATGGCTCATCTCCATAATCTCCTTCTCCCTGGCATTTGCACATTCCTTCATTAAGCCTGCCATATGACTGGGCTCAAAGAGTAAGGGTGGAAATGAAACTGGATTCTTCTGCCCGTCTCCTCCTTCTATTGAAAATTATTGTTTATGACCCCTCACCCTTGCTCTGGCATTCCTATGTAGCAGAACCCTCTCCTCTCCGAATGGCTCTTTAAACCAGGGGCTACTTATCACCTCATCAAAGCAGCCTGGCTAATCCACTTAACTCTGACCAATCAGGGCAGATCACTGGAAGGATCAATTTTGGCTTACAGGCAAGAAACTCATAACTTCTTGTCTGTACCTTTATGGATATGTTCAACAATACCATATTGTTGGATTTATCAATACCATTCTAGTAAGTCGTTGAATGATATTTACTGATTCTCTTGAAGGGAATTATTTATGAATAACTTCTTGCCATGTTAACCTATGTCGCTGGGATCTGCAATGGGGAAAATTAACTGGGCAATTTCTCCAACACCAGGGCTTATAAAACACCTTTTATAAAGGCCATGCCTATATCTACAGGACCCCCCACCCCTGGAACACCTAGGGGAGACCTTAAGGGTTCTCAATATGAAACAATTTGCAGATCCTCAGTCCACAGTGCTCCTAGCACAAACGTAGATTTTGGGAAGCCCGTTACTACAATGTGGGAAATGAAATGTGTAATTACACTAAACCCATGGTATGTAAAACCTATTTTACACAGGACCTCCTTATAACTAACTGACTCCCCACCACTGGGACACCTAGGGGTGCCTAATAGGCCAAAACATTGTAGTGTATTTATTTATAAGTGTCCCAAACACCAAAGTCGCGTTTGGGCACAATTTACATTTTAAAAGCAGTGCTGCAACACAGGGCTGCATATAAACTGACCTCCGGCCCCTGCAGTGCACAGATGCCAGTGCAGAAAGTGCTACTGCCCTCTAAACTGCCATGCCCTATTATATACTAGGGACTTAAAGGTAGTTTTGATCCCGAGCCCTATTATGTACTATGGCCTTATAAGAGATGTCATGCCAATCATAGGGGTACCGTAACCCATAGTGTACCCTAGTGTATGTTGGTGAATTCACTGTATTCTAAGTGTGTTTTCAGCATTGCACTGGCACTGGGCCTGGTTAAGCAAAGCCCAAGGACAGTCAGAGTCACTTACCACCAGTACCAACCAGTAATAAAATGTGGGCGCCCAGGTCCCAAGGATGACTTTGCAACACTTGCTATCCCCTGACATCCCTTCTTATTTTCCACCACTTCTACATCTGCATTGTGATTTGTGAATTCAAAAGCTTTCCCCTCCTCTTTTACCAGTGAAGTCCAATAGGGTTCCAGTTCTTTTTAAAAGAAGTAACGTTCCATTTCTGTCCTGCAATGCAAAAGACAGCATAAGGCCTAGAATCCAGGGGCGTAACAAAGGCCCCCGTAGCCCCCGCAGTGGAGGGGACCCCCAGGCTTAACTGAAGACCTTAGGGTCTCAAACAAATGTTTGCCAAGAATAACAACAATTCAAGCAATATATTAATGTGAAAGAAAAAGCAGCTTGTATTAAATGCGAGAGCCAATAAACATGATACAAACTGTGTTCAGTTCAGTTCACATAGATATTTTCATTTGACATTCAAATTCAAAAGATATGAAAAAATCTAAATTCGATTGTACAGCATCAGTAGAATTGAAACGAAGTCACAATCTAAACAAAATCCCAATGCATTTCGGGTTAAACACAACCGTTCTTCAGGGGTTAATAAACATCAAGAGGAATTGACTTTCTTTTTTGTTTCTTCTCAACACACCACGTCTTGTGTTTGACATTTTTGTTGGCAATATCTATTTGTAACACGATCCGCAACATAGTTGCTGGGAGTGTTGTCGAATTCAAGCGAATAAAGTTTTTTAAGCGTGTAGTCTTTTTTCGTAACCGCTTTTCTCATTCATTTTCCGTCTGTTTTTTTTCAAAACACGTAAATACGCACGTACGCGTTGACGTTCACCTTACCGGCAGCCAAACTGAGCCTCACACCCCTTTTTTTGCACGTTACACGTACGCATACGATATTGCCGATCAGAGCCGGCAGCAACACTGAGCACGCCATACCAACACAATAGAGGTGAGCAGGCTGCTTAATTCGAACAATTTGAAATAAGTTGCTTTATGCAAGACGGACTGCTGATTACGCGTGTTCTTTTCAGCTTCACCGCCCACTGCGACGATTACTTTAACTGTCTAAGTTTGGGTTAACTTCTCTTTTGCCACGTTGGGTGCTTGGGTTCTCCTTTAGATTTGGGACATATTTAGGACCGTATCCGTCCTTTGAAACTCTCTCTTGTCATACTTTTTAGCTGAAAGTTGTTGCTCTGTATGAATGCAGTAGCAGTCGGGTAAGTAACTTAACTTTATTTGATTGATCAAACAGCACACCGACTTAGTTACGGAACGCAGCATCTCGGATTTCCTTACTTTACTTGCACTTGCACCACTTTAGCAACCACACACGTTGCCTTCTTTTGTTTCTGTTGACGTGGGTTTGAACACATATACTTTTGGTGAGGTGGCCTCGCACTTAGATATGGTATTTAAGCTCCTTATTAGTGTAGCACTTGCATGTTACGGGATTGCCCACACTGATTTCGGATGGCGTATGGTACTGAGCATCACAGTTGGGATTCACTTAGTTGCATTTTACTTAGAGAGTGCAAATCCTTACTTTACCTGATGTTTTGTTTGTATCATTTCATGAATGAACAACTCAACACCTGACATGGATTATTCTAACTTTCTGTTGTAGTTCCTTATGGTGGATTCTTACAGAGTCAATTCCTCTTGATTATTACCCCCTGAAGAAGGGTTGTGTTTAACCCGAAATGCATTGGGATTTTGTTTAGATTGTGACTTCGTTTCAATTCTACTGATGCTGTACAATCGAATTTTGATTTTTTCATATCTTTTGAATTTTGAATTTGAATGTCAAATGAAAATATCTATGTGAACTGAACTGAACACAGTTTGTATCATGTTTATTGGCTCTCGTATTTAATACAAGCTGTTTTTTCTTTCACATTAATATATTGCTTGAATTGTTGTTATTCTTGGCAAACGTTTGTTTGAGACCCTAAGGTCTTCAGTTGTGCATCACATAGGCTTGGATTTCTCCAAACCTCGAGTTCATTCGCATCATAGTTAAGGGGTTAGTGCTCACACTCCTTCACGTGATAGCACGCTTTATAATAGACACACAGATCACTAATACATCATTTACCACGGTTTAAATCCTTCAATTAGGTGTGCAGGCCCATCCATTTTTCGATTTATCTGACCCCCAGGCTTACCCATACTGGAGGGGGGCCCCCTCAACCCCTACTGGTGTGAGTTCGAGGGGCCCCTTAAGCATATCTTGCAGGGGGGCCCCCACATGTTTTGTTATGCCACTGGTCCCTCCCTAACCATTAGGGAAAAGGATCCCAGGGGTAGCTCTACCCATTGTTTCAGCAGTTGCTATGTGCTTTACCGCAAACAAACCCACAGTTTCCCTCTCTACCTAAATCTAACATAGCAGAACCATTCCTCCCTTGTGCAGAGCTCCTGTGCCCACACTAGAGGCGTGGCCGGGAAAATTAGCAAACACTTTCTTGTGGTTCCTCGGGCTGGTTCTATGGGCAGCTACTCTCCCACTGGAATTATTTCCTGGCTGGTTAGTTGGAAAAAAGGGAGGCAGGCCCAGGTGTGAGCTACATCTGCCAGTGACAGGTTAGGCATCCTTAGAAGATATGCAATATGCAAGGAGCTCAGCACAGTCCCAGGCCATTCTGGCAGGAGAAAGTCAACTTCTCCCCACACCCAAGGCCTCTTTGAGCCAATTCACACCTAATCAAGGAGCTATCCAGATTCTAAGTGCCAGTTGGAAGCTTCTGCAAATGGGCTTCTGGGGGCTTTAGGGAGGTAAACAGTGACTTTTTAAAATGACCTTGTTGGACTTGGCCCTTCTGGCAGGTTCACCCCTGAACTTTTTGCTTTTTACTGATGACTTGGTGTGGTAATTGTTTGGTCTCTGCGCACTTTCCCTGTGTCCCAGGGTAAAGTGCGTGCATGCTCTGAGTGCATGTGGTGAGATAGGCCTGCCCTCCCATAGGAATGCATGGGGAATGTATGTGTCCCTAGTAGTTCCTGATGCGTGGGGTGTGCAGGCCCGAGTTTGGTATGTGCGGACTCGTGGGAGTGAATGCTGCGCGATGATGTGTGCGGCGTGCATGTACCTAGTGTGGAAGTGCCACTTCTAGAAGTGGGCACTTCTGTGTGCAGTGTGTCTGTCGCGTGATTGGCTGGTCGTGTCATGTGACGGGCTAGGGATTCCCCAGAGTCAGGATGAGTCACCCAGTGGTGAATGGGGAGATCAACAGCTAGATGGGTGGGAGGAGTACACCTGGGTCCTGAATAGGACAGGGATTCCCACACACAATGCTGGCCCCGCCCCCTGCGGTGCGACTGACGACCCTAGCCCTGCCAATGAATAGAGTGAGAGGCTGAGCACATCAAGGGTGCTCCCCAACCAGCTGCGACTGGTTTTCCCCCTCACCCTGAACCCAGAACAAAGGGGTTCGCTGTATAAAAATGGGGCTGTGTCCCCACAGAAATTGTTCTCTTCTTGGATCCTGACAGAGGGGGGCTTGCTGCTGGTGGGGCCCAGGAGGGACCGCCATTGGGGCTACCTCCCTGCTGGAGGGCCCTGTGTGCTGGCCCCTGGGCCCTACCTTGCCCCCTGGATGCCCTTGGGACCGTGGGGGACCTGTTTGCTGGTCCTTTCGCTTTACCAAGGCTTGGTGCAGCCTTCTAGTGCCCTGGGAGCGCTACCTTGCTTTATGTTGCCCGTTGGAGCGCTGGAGCTCCGCAGCGATGCGCTGCTGTCGGGAGGGAGGGAATCCCCATAGGAGGGATTCCCCCGTGCAGCTGCCCAGCGGGTGCCCACCCCGCATTGCGGCCTTCGTTTATGTTGTTGCGGGTGCCCACCCCGCTGAAAATGCCGCCGACTGCTTTTGTGACGGAGCGGGTGCCCACCCCGCTTTATATGTTGAATTTAGAGGGAGCCTACCCCTCTTACGAAGAAAATCACCGCCGCGGCCCGAGCCGCGACTTTGCTGCCGCTGAGATTGTCGTCCTAGGTCCCGCCGCGGCCGCCCCGGAAGTCAGGCAAGTCCGCCTGTGACGGGGGCGGGGCCGCGGCAGGGTCGGAAGTAGGAAGCGGCCGCCTGGAGCTTGCCAGGCTCCACTCTGGAAGCCCTGGCCCGAAATAGAGGACCGGGTGAAGCATGGCGGTGTCACTCAAGGAAGGCGGGAGCCCACCCCGCCTCCGGAGAAACTGGAGGTAAAGTCCCGGGTCCCAGGAGGGGGCCCGGGTGGAGACTGCAGCGCGGGGCTCCCAGGAGTGAGGTAAGCCCCGCGCCGCAAGAGGAGTCCAGTCCAGCCTTCGCCCCAGCCGGTGAGTAACGAGGGCTGGGGGCGAAGGGGAGGACGAGGCACCAGTGCCGGTGCCTCCTACCAGAGCGGGCCACACCACAGTTGTTGCCCGTGTATATCGCTGCAAAGTCCCCGAGCGGGACTCCAATGTGCACCGTGGGGGTGCTGGCCATTGCCCTCACTTCTTTCCGAGCGGCCCCGCCTGGCAGTGGGCCGCTCCAACGATGGGCCATTTGATATTTAGAAGTCCCAGGGGGACTTGGGGGGCCACTTGTTCTAGAGCCTAGAGGCTCCAACATACGGGGGAGTTTTATCTTGCGGAGTCCTAGCAAGGGACTCCAACGTCGGCCCTCCTCATTTGTTCAGAGCCCGGGGAGGCTCCAACGATGGGGCCAGTTTTGCCAGTGGCGCCGCCGTAGCGGGCCACTGTAGTTCTTGGGGACATGTTGTCTTAGAGCCCAGGTGGCTCCACCGTTCTGACAGTATTCCAAGAGCCTAGAGGGCTCCAAGGATTGGCGCAGTTTGTTCTGAAAGGCTGATGAGAGCCCCTGCCGCTATTTGCCTCCCCCAGCTGCGCAGCACTTAGTGCCAGCTGCAGCGTTTAGGCCCCGTTCTTGTCCCCAGCTGCCCAGCAAGTAGTGGGCAGCTGCTACGTTTAGGTTCTGGTGCGTCCTGGACTCTAATGGGATTGAGGTATTATTGCGATTCATGCTAATGTGCTTTTGGGTGCTAGGAAATGTACTGTATATAGCATGTTTTGCGCACCCTGTGTTGTGTACCTCTAGATGTGGTCTTTTCTGCCTAGGAGGTTGTTTTACCTGCGTAGGTTGTTGGTAGGGAGAATGTACTTCCCTGTGTTATGTACGCCCCTAGTGTAGGTATACTTAGGTGGCTAGGTCTAATGAGTTAGACCAATGAGAATTGCATAATGTGATTTATGCCCCTGTGATAGATACAGGATAGGTTTTATACCTGATGCTAGTGTGATGACGCTGAGGTCATTATTGCGCCAGTAGAGACTGGTTGTGCTCTACAGTTACTTTGTGTTATGTCCTATGTTTACTATTGGCGATTTGTGCTATGTTCTAAGTGCTAATTCCTGACAGTGGTCCACGTGGCCCTGTCCCCTGTATATATAATCCCTTGTACATTCTGCCCGTGCCTGTTGGCACATTGTAAAGTGTGTGTTTTTATCTAATGTGTTGTGTATAATACAAAGGTTATTTTTATAGAATACCTTGTGTGGAGTTTCCTTTGTGGTGGGCCTTGGGTGTTGTTGCTGGGTGCGCGCGCAAACGCTTTACACATCGCCTCAGGGATAAGCCTGACTGCTCGTGCCAAGCTACCAAGGGGGTGAGCAGGGGTTATCTTTGGCGTGTAACTCCCCAGCCCTGACTAGAGTGGTGGTTTCTGTCTGGCTTTGGCGCAAGCCCTAGCCAACCAGAAATCCCATTTCTAACATTGGTGATCAGCGGTGGGATTTGGACTTGCGTTTGCGCTGTACCGCAGCAGCAACTGGCCGCACTACAAAACTCTGCATTTAGACAAATCACATGGTATAGGGATTATTGTTTTAAAGTTTGCTTTTAAATGTCATTTCTTTGGAAATGTGTTCTTGTGCACTGTGAGTTAGGTGTCCCTAGCTCGGGAGGGTAGATCATCCCCCTTAGTGCGTTGTGTTTTCTGGATTCACCAGAGGGTGGGATCCAGTGGTGGCAGCAGATGTGTGTCCAGTGCATGTATTCCCATTCCCAGTTCCCAGAGTAATAGTACCTGTGTCACGTGGTGGTCAGGTTGAGAAATCAGGGGCGGTAGAAACTGTCTTACTAGTCTGGGGGGTGTGTGAGTGTGGATGATTGGGTGTGAGTTCTCTGGGATAGGGAACTTGCATTGGGGAGTGATTCCAAAAGTAGTGGCTGAGGTGTCTTCCAGCCCAGCGTGGTGGAAGAGGTTCAGAGTAGCCCAGCTAGGTCTCGGTGTAGGGGCTCACGGCCTGTCTCTGCGGAGAAGGAGTGGGTGGGACTGCGTGTCTCCAGGTGCCCGAAACCCAGTGTCAGGGCCTGGATGGTTTCTTTAGGGAACATCAGGTCGGGGGCCTAGGCTGTACCAATAGGTCACTTGAGGAGGATCTCCCAGTGTCTAGAGGACGTGGAGCGTCTGTAATCAGACCTCCAGTAGTCCTGGTGTCTGGCGGTACCGCTCCAGTTGGGAGGGTGCGGAAGTCCAGAGGGAGGGGTGAGAGGGGGAGGGATTCCCCAGTGGGAACCAGTAGGTCAGGGACCAGCCGGGAGGGCTGTGTCGCCACTGAGTGACCGTGGTGTCGCCACTTCTGTCCTGGGGGGTCTGCACGCACTGTCAGATGGACAGGAGGTAGTGAGATCAGCGCCAGGCAGACTGTCACATGACCCATTAGTTATGGGTCACCCTCGTTAAGTCCTGGTTCGCCAGGCATCTGACCAAAGGGTACGTCCCTCGGTTGGGGAGCCAGTAGTCGGTGTTTCCGGATCTGGACGTAAGGGCAGCTGTAGTCCTGAGGGCAGGTGGGGCTCATCTTAGGTGAAGAGACCCTGCTCTACAGTGGAAGGGGGTGCAGAGGGAGGGAGTCCTCGCCTCTGACCCCTTGGATCCCAGGTGGTAGACCAGTTGGTGGAGAGAGGTCCTAAACTGGTGGGAGAGTTGTGTTCTGGTGGGTGCTTCCCTGGGAGGGTGCGGAACCACAGAAGTAGAGGTAGGGTGGGGCATTCTTGCCCGTGACCTCTGGTCAGCCTGAGGGTGCGGACCCTAGGTTGAAGGATCAGTGGTAGTTGGGAACTACACTGAGAGGGAGAGTGGAGAATGGCTTGTATGCCAGGGGTTACTACCCCCCACTCTGGGTTTGGCAAGGACCAGTGGTATCTGGGTGGCCTAGGGCCTGGTCCTGGCCGTGGACAACTAGGTAGTACCAGTGGGGTAGCCTAGTTGGGCCTGAGTTCTTTTCGGTTGTTTTTTTTTCAGATTGAACCATGTTGATTGAGAATGGCGTAGAACCGGAGAGTGTCCCTGCAGTGCGGGCCTGCGTCCGTGTTCTATCGCCCCAAGCAGGGAAGTCCATCACGGTGGTGATTGGTCTGCCCTGCGTTTTGGCTGGAAGGGGGTTGTGTTGGACTTGGCCCTTCTGGCAGGTTCACCCCTGAACTTTTTGCTTTTTACTGATGACTTGGTGTGGTAATTGTTTGGTCTCTGCGCACTTTCCCTGTGTCCCAGGGTAAAGTGCGTGCATGCTCTGAGTGCATGTGGTGAGATAGGCCTGCCCTCCCATAGGAATGCATGGGGAATGTATGTGTCCCTAGTAGTTCCTGATGCGTGGGGTGTGCAGGCCCGAGTTTGGTATGTGCGGACTCGTGGGAGTGAATGCTGCGCGATGATGTGTGCGGCGTGCATGTACCTAGTGTGGAAGTGCCACTTCTAGAAGTGGGCACTTCTGTGTGCAGTGTGTCTGTCGCGTGATTGGCTGGTCGTGTCATGTGACGGGCTAGGGATTCCCCAGAGTCAGGATGAGTCACCCAGTGGTGAATGGGGAGATCAACAGCTAGATGGGTGGGAGGAGTACACCTGGGTCCTGAATAGGACAGGGATTCCCACACACAATGCTGGCCCCGCCCCCTGCGGTGCGACTGACGACCCTAGCCCTGCCAATGAATAGAGTGAGAGGCTGAGCACATCAAGGGTGCTCCCCAACCAGCTGCGACTGGTTTTCCCCCTCACCCTGAACCCAGAACAAAGGGGTTCGCTGTATAAAAATGGGGCTGTGTCCCCACAGAAATTGTTCTCTTCTTGGATCCTGACAGAGGGGGGCTTGCTGCTGGTGGGGCCCAGGAGGGACCGCCATTGGGGCTACCTCCCTGCTGGAGGGCCCTGTGTGCTGGCCCCTGGGCCCTACCTTGCCCCCTGGATGCCCTTGGGACCGTGGGGGACCTGTTTGCTGGTCCTTTCGCTTTACCAAGGCTTGGTGCAGCCTTCTAGTGCCCTGGGAGCGCTACCTTGCTTTATGTTGCCCGTTGGAGCGCTGGAGCTCCGCAGCGATGCGCTGCTGTCGGGAGGGAGGGAATCCCCATAGGAGGGATTCCCCCGTGCAGCTGCCCAGCGGGTGCCCACCCCGCATTGCGGCCTTCGTTTATGTTGTTGCGGGTGCCCACCCCGCTGAAAATGCCGCCGACTGCTTTTGTGACGGAGCGGGTGCCCACCCCGCTTTATATGTTGAATTTAGAGGGAGCCTACCCCTCTTACGAAGAAAATCACCGCCGCGGCCCGAGCCGCGACTTTGCTGCCGCTGAGATTGTCGTCCTAGGTCCCGCCGCGGCCGCCCCGGAAGTCAGGCAAGTCCGCCTGTGACGGGGGCGGGGCCGCGGCAGGGTCGGAAGTAGGAAGCGGCCGCCTGGAGCTTGCCAGGCTCCACTCTGGAAGCCCTGGCCCGAAATAGAGGACCGGGTGAAGCATGGCGGTGTCACTCAAGGAAGGCGGGAGCCCACCCCGCCTCCGGAGAAACTGGAGGTAAAGTCCCGGGTCCCAGGAGGGGGCCCGGGTGGAGACTGCAGCGCGGGGCTCCCAGGAGTGAGGTAAGCCCCGCGCCGCAAGAGGAGTCCAGTCCAGCCTTCGCCCCAGCCGGTGAGTAACGAGGGCTGGGGGCGAAGGGGGGGACGAGGCACCAGTGCCGGTGCCTCCTACCAGAGCGGGCCACACCACAGTTGTTGCCCGTGTATATCGCTGCAAAGTCCCCGAGCGGGACTCCAATGTGCACCGTGGGGGTGCTGGCCATTGCCCTCACTTCTTTCCGAGCGGCCCCGCCTGGCAGTGGGCCGCTCCAACGATGGGCCATTTGATATTTAGAAGTCCCAGGGGGACTTGGGGGGCCACTTGTTCTAGAGCCTAGAGGCTCCAACATACGGGGGAGTTTTATCTTGCGGAGTCCTAGCAAGGGACTCCAACGTCGGCCCTCCTCATTTGTTCAGAGCCCGGGGAGGCTCCAACGATGGGGCCAGTTTTGCCAGTGGCGCCGCCGTAGCGGGCCACTGTAGTTCTTGGGGACATGTTGTCTTAGAGCCCAGGTGGCTCCACCGTTCTGACAGTATTCCAAGAGCCTAGAGGGCTCCAAGGATTGGCGCAGTTTGTTCTGAAAGGCTGATGAGAGCCCCTGCCGCTATTTGCCTCCCCCAGCTGCGCAGCACTTAGTGCCAGCTGCAGCGTTTAGGCCCTGTTCTTGTCCCCAGCTGCCCAGCAAGTAGTGGGCAGCTGCTACGTTTAGGTTCTGGTGCGTCCTGGACTCTAATGGGATTGAGGTATTATTGCGATTCATGCTAATGTGCTTTTGGGTGCTAGGAAATGTACTGTATATAGCATGTTTTGCGCACCCTGTGTTGTGTACCTCTAGATGTGGTCTTTTCTGCCTAGGAGGTTGTTTTACCTGCGTAGGTTGTTGGTAGGGAGAATGTACTTCCCTGTGTTATGTACGCCCCTAGTGTAGGTATACTTAGGTGGCTAGGTCTAATGAGTTAGACCAATGAGAATTGCATAATGTGATTTATGCCCCTGTGATAGATACAGGATAGGTTTTATACCTGATGCTAGTGTGATGACGCTGAGGTCATTATTGCGCCAGTAGAGACTGGTTGTGCTCTACAGTTACTTTGTGTTATGTCCTATGTTTACTATTGGCGATTTGTGCTATGTTCTAAGTGCTAATTCCTGACAGTGGTCCACGTGGCCCTGTCCCCTGTATATATAATCCCTTGTACATTCTGCCCGTGCCTGTTGGCACATTGTAAAGTGTGTGTTTTTATCTAATGTGTTGTGTATAATACAAAGGTTATTTTTATAGAATACCTTGTGTGGAGTTTCCTTTGTGGTGGGCCTTGGGTGTTGTTGCTGGGTGCGCGCGCAAACGCTTTACACATCGCCTCAGGGATAAGCCTGACTGCTCGTGCCAAGCTACCAAGGGGGTGAGCAGGGGTTATCTTTGGCGTGTAACTCCCCAGCCCTGACTAGAGTGGTGGTTTCTGTCTGGCTTTGGCGCAAGCCCTAGCCAACCAGAAATCCCATTTCTAACAGACCTATTGTAAAATATTTGATACATATACCAATGAATTTGATTTATAACAAATATTTTTTTTTAAACCAAGAATGAACTTTTAATCTGGTTTCTGGGGGAAGATAACTTTATTAACTTTAGTAATGTATCCCAATTATTTCCTATGGAATAGCTGAATCTGCTACAGTGAAAATGACGTTTAGGGCATTGTCACTGTAAGGACATGTTAAATCTTTTCCTTTTGCATGTCCTACTTTTAAATATCATTCACCCTGCCTTGTGGACACTGAAGGGTTATTTAGGGTGACTTACTAATATTTTAAAAGGAGGGTTTAGGCCTGTCAAAAGGGGATATTTCGACATGTTGAATTTGTAATGTAAACATGAACAACGAGACTACTGGTGGCATGAATGTAAAATAAATGTATGTATGTATTAATATGTAATTCTTGTCTCCGAACTTGTTTGTCTGCGAAATGAAGGAGGCAATAGTTGGCCTAAATTTAAATAATTATTCTTAACTATAATCATTTGATTGTCTGCACAGTATGAAATGCTGAACAAATGTTCATACCTGCTGTGCAATTAAACATAATTAAGAACTAGAAGATTTCACTCTTAAGCAGTTATTTATATTACAAAATCATCACGGTGAAATCAAGATGACATGGCAATGAGAAACAATATTTGTGAGACAAATAAATGTGATATGTTAGTGAGCATCATTTTTTTATTAGCGCTTGAAGCGACCTCTTAACTGCATGAGCACTATACAGAAATAACAAACACAATTACAAACGGAAAGGTGAAAAGAACATTTCAGATTGCATGTTTAATTTTTGTTCATCCCTTTCATGTTTTCCACATATTGAGCAGAGAATGACGTTAGAAATGACTGAAAGTGAAAATGGTGGGGGCATTTAAAAACTGCCGTTTACTGAGATAATAGCTTGGTGGTAATGTGTTTGTTTACTGCTTGTGTTTTTTAACCCGAGTCAAAGCGCAAAAGCACTTCCTTCCTTCATGCGTTGGAGGTATTGTATCCATTAAGCCCCGAATGTAGCAGAGAAAGGGTCAAAGGTGAGGCCCGCTCGGAAGTGAACTCGTTCGGCACGCGCCTCTTTACAGGCCTTGCTCGCCAAGTGATGTCGTCAGAGGCTTACAGAGCACACCACAAGGCCACAAAGCATGTTCATGCGACAGGATGCAACTGCACGCAAACTTGGTGGTTCACAAGCAGAGACCACAACTTAGTTCACACAAAAATTGTCCATTTTCCGCTTCTCCTTCCGTCTCTGGCGAAGGGGGACGGCGTCCCCACTCTAAAAGTGGTTGTGGGATGCCGTCCACTTGTGACCACCTTCGACTTGTACCATCTAGGTCCACAAACTAAAATACAAGCTGCAGCTTCTAAACTCTGAAATGGACAAGATGTTTGAAAGTCCAACTCCTATGTTATCACTGAGGCTTGAAACAACTAAACCACCAAGACATTTTCTGTCACTTTCCTCTATTTCGTACTGCATCCCAGAAAGGGGACTGCTGTCAAAAACAGCTCCATCGAACGCCGCCACCTCTGCCAGATTAACACATAGCTGCCAAGGTTTCAGATTGCCATGTGTGACATTTTCATAATTTCTGCGAAATTATGAGTGACATTTCAGCGACTATGAGTGACACTTTCTCGCGAGCAAAAATCATGCAATGAAGACGAGGGAAACATCTAAATATCAGAAATTACAGCCATTTGAGCAACAAGAAACTCCAAGAAGTTCTTGAAACTGCTGCAGAGCACCAGAAATGGAAGGGTGCTAACCCTAGTGCTCCCTCCTGTAACCTCATATTAAATGGCAAAATTACAGGAAGCTAAAAATAATGACATTCACAGCTGAAACGCTTAGCACTTAGAACTTGCTATACTGCATGAGATACATAAATGTACTACATGGAATTCAGTTGTGCACGTTTATTTTAAGGTTAGACTACTGGAGTGCTAAATTGTAGGCAGCTTTCAGAGATCCCCCGGCCTTTTGACCAGTTTTTAATTAAAAGTCTCACCTTGCTCTGGCGAGTAACTGCAAAGGGAGCAGGAGCAGTGGCAGCAGGAAAGTGATGACGACGGACATTAATCTGCCACAGCCGCTTGCAGACAGCCAGGGCCATGTGGGCTGGTAGACGGCTATCAGCGGCGCGGCGGACAGGCCGGTCGGGGTCGACATGATCGCTGTGAGGCACACTGCAGGCAGCACAAGTGAAGTCGCCCCATGTCTCCACCCGCCGCTTCTGACTCGAGCCTCACTTCCTGCTTCTTGTGTGCAACAGGACTTGACATGGGCGCCAGGCCGCGCCGCTGCACAAACCAGTTAAGGAAAAGGCACGACCACTTGAGGGCAGGCCCACCACCCCGCCGGGTCTTATTGGGCAGGTGATGAGTCAGTCGACATGTGGGATCATGTCGTCAGACCTCCGCGGGAAATCATTCAGCCAGCAGCCTGCTGCCTGCCTGGCGCCCGCGGCCCATTTATTTTGCAACATTGTAGCAGCACAGTCAGAGATAATGGCTGAGAGCAGCAACAGTGTCAATTACGAAGCCGAGCACTCAGAGCAGCTGAGCCGCACTGCCACAGTGGTCAGAGGCACCACCAGACAGCACACGCCGCGCGCTAGCTACACCCTGGCGTTATGGTTTTTTAGCGTTTCAGCGCTGTCAGCAGAGTGGGCAAAAATGCGTGACAATACATTTCAGTGCGGTGATGCGGAACACCACACTGAAATGCGTTAAGAGTCACGCCTGATGCGTGATACTTGGCAGGACTGTTAACAGTAGGGCTCCGGCTAGAGCGCAAATAAGACAGATTTCATTTACACGTCACTTAGATTAGAGGTGACCAAAGTAGGCCCAGTAGTGCAGGACTCTTTTTCCAGAAGTTCAACATACGCATATAAAATACATTTATCTACAAAGAATCTGAATATAACTCATTTAAATACATGGTAACTATCAAACGATTTTCAAAAGCCCAAGATCACACAATTTGTTCAACTACGATACTCTGATAATAACTCGTTTGCTGGATCCTCGGCACGAGTAGGCCACATACACTGCACTCAAACGTCTATACCATACTTATTGAAATGCCCTTTTAATGAAGTGAACGTGAAGCCTGGTCCGTGACATTGTTCCCTGTACTTCTCCAGACGCTTTGATGAAATGCTGCATCATTCTTCAAAAACGAGAAATTCCAAGGTGTTACTCAGAATAAAAGGAGAAAGAGGCAACATGGTGGGGAAAAACTGCTCTCCCAGGTCTGAGCACAGTGATAGCACAGCTACAGTAAAATGGCTCAAAAAGACTTCAGTAGCCAAAGGAACTTCCACAAAAATATGCTATGTGCCGGTTTAAAAAATA
The DNA here is from genome assembly GCF_964204655.1 of Triturus cristatus. NCBI lineage: Eukaryota > Metazoa > Chordata > Amphibia > Caudata > Salamandridae > Triturus > Triturus cristatus. Next base: position 1,786,253,548 of record NC_140589.1, on the reverse strand, counting down.
ATACATTGTGCTTAAGGCGGGCATTCAGCCAGTTTATATGCTAGAAGCTTATGTCAACAACACAGGCAAGAGCACAGAGAATGGGCTTTGGGCCACCCCTTGAGTCACTGCTTGTTTAACCTGCCAATCACATTTAGTATCAGCCCCATGGAGCGCTGTGCAGTTACACCTTTTGTAATATTGATTTTGCATTGATGAATAACAAAAAAGTTTATAGTTTCTGACTCCCCCCTCCGGGACGTAGCTTGGGGGATGGGGGGGAGAGAGTTTGGGGTGACGACCTTCCAAATAAATGCATTCTTGGCCAGGTCGTTGGGTCCGGGCACCCTGAGTTGGGTCTGCTATCGGTGTTTCGGTTTTTCTGGTGGTGAGCCAAACATGACCTTTGATGTAAACGGGAGAGACAGAGCGAGACAATCTGGCGGCGACATTCAAATGCATTTTTGATTTGGTACTTGGGGGGGCCCTGAATCAGGTCTGCTACGCCTTTGTTGGTTTTTCTTATCGGTGTCTGTCGGTTTTTCTCAGTGTCGTTTTTCTTGTTCTCATTTCACCAAGATGTTTTAATTTGCTCAGGTTTCCAGACACACTACTGGCAGTTAAACACTCAAAAGGTGAAGGGACGAATGCTTGCAAATAGCCCTAACCAGTGGTAAACAGGGCCAGACAGGGATCGCAAACCAGCCCTGGCAATTATGTCCGACGGGCCGGGGGAGGGGGGGAGGAAATGGGGGATCTGCAGGAACACTGCTGCTGTGCTTTTGTTACAAGGGGCAGATTTTGCAGCACTGCTGCAACACTGGCCCCCAGTAACAAAAATGGCCCCCACTGGTGCAAAACCGGCCCCCACCCTTTAGGCCCACCGGGGAAACGCCTGGTGCCCAGTACGGCCAGTCCAGCCCTGGCAGCACTCGTCCAGAGTAGTATTCCAACCCATCGTTTTTTTGTCCACGATGCTACTCCAACAGAGACCCACCCAATGCAAATCAGCACTGACCCCGTTCCTGAGCCTTGCTAATCTCACTCCTCCACCCTGCAGCCCACTGCTTTTTAGTGGGGAAATGTGAGATTCCCCCACCCCCCCCTAAACTCACTGACTAACCTACGCCCCTGCTCACCCTCGTCTAAACCAGATAAGGAGAGTCAACTAGTTGGGGCATTGAAGACTTCAGCCAGGGGTCACCCCTAATTTTAGATGTCTGTTTCCAGGGTTACTGGCATGGTGGTGACTACATGTTTGTGAAGAGTTAGCAGTGCTGATCTCACTACACGTTCAACAACTAGCAGCACAGCTCCTGCAAAATAAAGGTTAGAATAAGTAACCATAGTCTTGTTCTAGAGCAAAACAGTACTTATTTGTTGTAGTAATTATTTTCCGGAAATGCAAATCCTGGAAAACTGTCCTATAATAGAAAGCTATGGAGTTCAATGGAACTTTTTGTTATCCTATTCATATAGCCACGGATGTACAGCATCTCTGTATCAGCGTGCTGTGGCGATTTGCATATTAATTAAAACATAGAAAGACCAAACCACTGACCACAGTGCGAGAAAGATCCCATTCCACATGCTGACATTTTTGAAAATGTTATTTAAAAGTGATTTTAAATGTCAGGATTTGGTCGATCAAGGTGTAAGTAATTGATCTATTTGAAATCATACATTCTGCTGACTTTAGAGCGACCTCATGTACACCCGGAGGTACTGCAGCATTCCTGCTGATGGCAGAGTGACCCCTAGTAACAAGCTGTGGTACAGCACCCTTCCGGCTCACTTCAGGAGGACCCAAGAAACAACCAGAGGCACCGCATCTGCCGATTCTAGAGGCACCTCTAGTGACGACCTGAGGTACTGCACACTCTCTTGGCGCTCGAGGGACCCGCAGTATAGCACCATTGCGCAGCTGGCAGCATGACACGCATGCCAAGCGTCCTGATATAGGTGGGAGAGTCCCAATTTTTTAAGCTAAGAAATAACTTTATTTTAGCAGTCTGCCGCCTGAAATTGCCTCGGCTTCATGATAAGTCTATGGGGAAAATACATTCCCTCGATTTCTTTTCTTTTCATAGTCTTGCTCTTTCTAATTTCAAAATGTTCGCGAGGAAGGAGCAACTCAATAAGTCACTGCAGGGGGACGATGAAAAGGTGGGTGGTGTCATCAGCATTAACACCATGCCATTTCCAGATGCAAATAGCTTTTTAAAATATCAGCAATTGTGGCATTTTTGTTGAAATGGGTGCAAATGGAAAATGCCAGGATTACTGAGTGATGGTGTGAATACGGTTATGTACTGATGAATGTGTTCTAAGTAATTGTGCAAATCTGGCCACAGACCATAACTTTCTAAGTGCGACTCTGAACAAACCTGTAAGATGAATGAGTGACGGTGCAAATCTGTGCAAATCTGAACATGTGTTGAGAATTACTGAGCAAAGAAGCAAATTCAAACATACACTCAGTAATGGTGAAACCTGAAGAAGCACTTAGCATTGATGAGGGATGGTGTAAGTCTGGTGTGAATGTGAACATGCATAATTGTGGTACCTGTAATTCTTGTCAAGTAATGGGCATTCTTTTCAAAATGCTTTTCACTTTCACGCAATGCCTGCATTGGTATAATGCGGCATTATTTTCTCAAAAATATTTTTATTAAGCTGTAATAAAAACTATACTCAACTACATGCCACCTCCAATGGTGTAGCCAATGCTACACATATCAGTCCTATACTTCAGGCAGTGAATCCATTAGGTCAGGAAAAGAAGCATTTACATTTTCTTTAGAATCCCTTAAACTCCCTTGTTTCCCTCCTTTCATTGGGCTTGCGCTTAGTTCACCATTATATAATTTTAGAACTTACATCTCTCTCAAAGTCTTATCCATTCCATCTATTTCTTACCCAATATCCTCAGTTGAAAACACAGTTCCTATGGTGGTTCACACGTCATATTTACACTTTAGGGCCCCTATATTTCTAGAAGAGTTTTAAAGCGCTTAACCGGGGAGGGCACACCAGTGACAGTGTCCCCTCTGCCAGGAATCACACCTGGGGTCCTAAACTGCTTCAGTCTTTGGTATCATTGAATACGCCGCAAGCTAACGTTTCCATCGCCATGATGCTCCACAGCCACGAGTACCGATGGGTGACCTTTCTTTTTCCCCGAGTCTGCCGCTGCAGTCCTTGCTACTCTGCGATTCTTCCATATCAATGTGTTGTCCCCTTTGGTTTGGTACCTCAGGTCTCGAGAACCCTCTCCAATTAAAACACATGAAGGGTTCTCCGGGATGTGATAAGGTCTACGGATGTTGTAACTCCACATGGAACGTAGGGTGTATACGACCTCTTAGCAAAAAGGCCTAATTTTAGAGTGGCGCCACTAGATATGAACCAGGACTCCATCTCCCCAACATCTCAGACTCCCTGTTGTATAGTATTTGTGTAGGTTGGTAGATACCAATCAAATATCTTACAGTGCGTACCTTTACCTAGTGTCCTGTGTGTTGTCATATTCAGTGATCATCACACATGGGACCACAGGGTGTCTGAGTCCCCTCTTTCGAGAAGAACATCCCATTTGACTTCACTTAGGATGTGTGTTGTGTCTCGTAGAAGTTCATATGGAGAGCAAATAACTTCCGTTTCCGGTGGTGTGGCGGATAATAGATCTATGGGAGTGAGATCTCGCATAACAGAATCTTTTATGGATGGATGGGAAACCCAATGTCTCAACTGGGTATAATGTGACCCTCTTTTCTAGCTTGAAAATGGAATTCCGTTTTACAATCCATACACGATTTAATTGTCCCTCCATGGTACAAATCTCGGACCGTGCGGCAGCCCCCCTCTCGCCAGGCATTTAAAGGGCCAGAAGGTAATGTGGGAGTGAACTCAAGGTTGAAGTGAACGGGCGTATATGGAGAAGGGTTTAAGCGATTAATAACCTTATCCCAGACAATCAATATAGTGTTGCTCGGAGTGCTCAGGTGGGCATTGGGTAGGTGGGCCCCAGGTTTGCCTTGTATAGGTCTTAAACTTTGTTTTTCTGTTTTTTACCCCTACATAGGTGATCATTTTTGACAGCACTTTGAAATTGGACGTGCATTTTCCCATCGTTAGATTGGTCTGTGACAAGGATGGATTCAAAATTTCTGATTTGGTCGAATTCACCTTAAACACAGACACTCTCTCAAATATATCTAGGAATAATTGGGGTCTGGGAATAATGCCTTTAATGTATTACTTGTTGGTGTAAGGCTTGTACTGTCATATAATGTGTCATTCTGTGTGTTTGTGCATGTATACTGTAGGCATTCCTAGCCATATGTCACACTAGCATTTTATAACACATTCATCCTGCAGGATTGGTGTATCTTTTCTGCATCGATCCACTCACAGTCCATTCATGCACGTATAAATTAATCCAACTATCTATCAATGCACTGACAAATTCAACTATACATCTATCTGTGAACTCATCTACTATATATGAATCCATGCACTCAGTTACTTATTCACTCATTCACACATACACTCATTGATTCATTCATCCATCCAACTGTCAACGTGTAATCACATTCACTGACTCACTCATCAACACATATAAACTCGCCAATTAAGAATCACTTTCACTTGTACAATAATCAGGCATACTGGATTTGCTGAAGGTTGTTCTAAGCAGCTGTTGCCTAATTTGAATAGAAAAAATAATGGAATATTTTTTCTGTTCATTCCACCAGAACACAGATGCAGATATAAAAAAGATATTACAGGATGCCTGTAATTCAACTGTGCTTTGAAATGAAAATACACATTTTTGTGCCTTTATTTTTAAGTCTATATTTCAATAGTAATGCAACTGTATCCTAATTTTTAGTTATGATCTACAGACTACTTTAGCTCTCTTTCTGAGACCTCATGTTACCAATTTAGTACCACAAATATACAGAGATTGTTCTTTTGGTCATCACCATCTGTGACTCTTTGACTAGTGACTTTGCACATTCGCACTACGCATGCGCTTCACTTGCTCATAACTGCTGCTACCTTTCACCTTGTGACCCTGCACATCCCTCAATCCAACTTCCTCTGCGTCTTTGTGCATTCTGACCAATGAGCTTACGCTGCCAGGAGGTAAGCAAGTACTGTGGATTAGATTTATCTATGATAAGGTACCCCCTGTACTGTGGACTAGATACACATATGTGCTTTACCTGTTTATGGTCCTCTTTACCCCCTACCTGAAAGTCCTTGTGACTGCCCACTCCGGTCGAAGATACTACGCCAGGGGGCAAACGGTGTCAAGATCCGATATGATCCCTGGAGGAGGGTAGAACTATCCACCAGAGCTTAACCAAACATTGTGGGCTTCAGCTCTTGTCATGCCTCAGACTTCTCTGCGCGATTCAGCTTGCCACCACAGTTCATCCACTGGCTGTTGGCTTACTGGAGTGAGTTGGCATTGGCTGAGTAGGCTGCAATTAAAGCCGCGGCATATCATGGAAGGGTTACTTGGTGATTTAAAAAGCCCACTGTGCAGTCTCTGTACTGTTATGCTCCTGCCTCCCATCATTGTCTCTCTTTTACAAGTCCCTCCCCAACTCTAACCAGCGCAGGACATGGACCTTGCCTCGAACCCCTGATGCTGCCGGTACTGTGCACCATGCCGCTCATGGAATTACCTTTGCCAATGCTAGTTCAACTGCATCACAAACACTAGAAAATCCCCCAAAATGGCCACTTTGCATGCATGGATGCCATATTGTTAAGAAGTTTGTTATTTTGCTTAATTGCTTGCAACTTAGATGGTAGACATGCGTCATTGGCTGTCACTATGGGTTTTTGGTGCTATAATATTGTATGTGTATGTATGTGTACAGACCATAGGTGGCGAAGCCATGACTGTAGGTTGTGTCCAAATACTTAGTCATGTTGCATATCCTAAAGTCATTTATTGGAATCTTTTTTAAGGATGTGGTGCAGGCGCTTAACTGTGCGTGCTGGCTCTGCATGACTCGCTACTCTGATTCTCCTGAACATGCATATCTTCAGGACTAGGGGATGGAGAGGTGCACAGAGCAGACAGAAAGCTTGCGTTTCAAAGTGGGCTGCAATGCTACACACCCGATTAAAAGCAAGAAGGTATTCAAGTCCCCTGGAGCCGCGGAACTCTTTTGAGACTGGGAAATGTTGGTGGCCATCTTACATGCCTAGAGTATATAGGCCATAGCATTGGCCATAGCGTCCTTGCTAGGCAATCGTTATACATGGTTGATACAGCCAGCACGTGCTGTATAGAATATGGTTATTCTGAGAAGTTGACAAAAGACATCTTTGGAATCGGAGATGTTTTCTCCCAACACGCTCATGTAAGGTGATAGACTTGCATTTATTTTCCAAACAGTTATGCATTAGAATTACAAACTCATATTTTGTACTTTCTAATTTCCACAAGGAGTCCTCCCTTATGAATATGAATTCTATTTTCACACTTTGTTTATTGTTTATTTCCACAAAGAGTTATCCATGTGGATTAAGAATACAGTATTTAATTGCAGTGCTTCTACAGGAGTCAGTGGACTCACGTCTGGCACAGACATTATAGTTTTCAAGAGAAAGTATAGCATTAGGATATTAGAGCAAAGACATGACTGCTGTATGTGCAAGTGAACTAAGTGATATTAATGAACCTCTTTCATGTTACTTTTATCAAATTGTTACACAGAATGTAATCAGAGACTTGAAATGGTAGCAAATCACAGTTTATAGTTATTCGCGGTGTTGTTCACAGTTATCATATCAACTTTAATTATATTTCAGCTCAGACAAAATACTGACTCATTCCAAAACAGAGATTGGGAAATACAGATTACGTCGCCAAATGTAGCATATACAATATCAGAGGTTAGATGCCAGGATGAATACCATAGCCATAATGAAAGTCTTCTCTTGCCTAAGATCTCGATGCTCCTGCACTGATAGTCAAGCCCAGCCCTGCAACCAGACAGTGTGATGACGTCCACTGTCTCAGCTTCTCTCTCCTCTCCTGTCCCATTCCCCTTTCTACTTCTAACCTACATATTATAAGTGTGAGGTTGGCACGGGGTTCAAGGAAGCGTGGGAGTTCACATGGCACCCACTGGGTAAGGATGGCAAGCTTAGAGCAGCTTCACACCTCAACAGGCTATTTCCGAGGTTGGGTAAGAAATGTGTCCCCGGTAATAAAGTACTCGAGCCAAATGCCACCACTTCATTTGTGGGTGCATCTGTGGTGGGCACTGAGTCAATATAGGCATACAGCAGGAAGGCAGTACTTAATTTGTTAAAAAATAAATACATACAAATACATAAGTGCAGCTAAGCAGTTTTTAGGTCTCGCCTGAGACTGCGCTTTAGCGCTGCTCTGGCGAGACTTATAGTAAGCGACTTTTGGAAGTGCAAACGAGTGCTTTCAGGCCGCCAACTACAGTGCATGTGCGCCGGGCGCGCGCACCATTTGGCAGCCTGAAAGCACTCGTTTGCTTTCACTTTCGCGGCCGCTTTGATGTGATCGCGATCGCGACTTTTCTTATCCTGCCGTCAGTGTCTTTGATGTTGTCCGTGGGATCAAGGGTTCCTGTTGTGTGTGTGTTAGAATTTCTTTTGTTTGTTTATTTGTTACTGTGTTATATTTTCAGCTGGGCAGTGACCATTACAATACGAATTGTCATGCCAAAAAAAAGGACGGAGTTAAGATTTAAAGCTGGCTTTGTGGCTCATCAGAAAACTGCATGATTAACTATACCTGGTTAGGAAACATAACTTGTGAGACTTCGACCGATGTGCAAACATCTGAAAAAAATGTACGCCAGCAACTTTGCAACGAGAGACCAACTTATCTATAAGTATAAGAATAGCACAGACCCCACAACATCTGCTGTGAAATGCGAAAGCTTGAACTGATAACGCAGCACGTCCAGACAAAATATTCAATTAAGAGCGTGAAGGAAACCGCAGCCATGTAACAAATGGTGTCGACAGGAAAACCTACAACAGAAACTAAATTCCAGACAGTACAAAAAAAAAAGAACTTAAAGCAGGTCACGGATCATAAACCGCAAAGAAACCACTCAGGACTTCACAACAACTACTATTTTCAGTACTTCGAAAGAAGCTAATCGTTTTCCTTTCGGTGAAAATAAAAAGCACATTAGCTGTAACAATATAGACGTAAAATATATAAATCTACGATTTAAGTCTAGACTTGCGGGAACTGAACCCCGTCAGCACTGACGGGCACTGCCTGACCGCACAAGCTGCTCGCACAGCCGGGAGCAGTTCCTAACACACAGCGCCTCTAAAAGCCTGCACAGACTGGCGCCCAACGCCAGAAGACGAGTGTGCTTACCCTGTCAACGCGCTTCAGCACTGCCCTGTCTAATCAGGATGGTCTGCTCACAGGAAGAAGACATGCCAAGCACTGATAAGAGAAGGGAAAACAAACAACCGAGAGACCCTCTAGCACAGCGTGACCAGGTCACAGCAATAAAAGCCGGCACACCTTGCATTATAAAAAAAAAAGGGGCGCTGCATTCCTACACTGCCACAGCTTTTCACTGCCTCTCCTTGTCCGTGTCTTTACGCCCGGCACATAAACAACCAGCCCGCTGGAGTGTCCCCAGACAGCTTGCAGGACACAAATCTCCTATTTCTTTGTTCGTGTGCTTGATTGTCATGTGGCACATTACGTAAACTTTGCACCAGTGCAAAAGAATTGCACATTGATTTTACACGATATTTGTTCCTTGCTTCACTCGGAATTAAACAAAGAGGTTTTCCTGCAATCATGTTTTTGGAAAGATGTTTGCATTGGGCCAAAAATGGAGTAAAGTGTTTGGCTCTATTTTTGTTACTTGTAAGATGGAAATGTGCAAACAGGAGGCTAGCCATCACTGGTGCAGACATAATTTTGACCCAGTCATTTCCAGATAACATAGACTGCAGGGGTGAAATGTAGCCATTTACACTTGCACCTGGACACACGCTAACTGTATAATCTGTAAATATCGGTGAAAAATTGAACCAGAACCATTAAACCAACATCACTGTAATTCGACCTAGGTTTTACGCCATATATTTTGCTTGCTATTATATGCATATTTCCACCAGGACAAAAAGCAAATGAAATAAATAGAATGTTCTCATTTTTTTGATTTTAAATAAAGAAGAAGATAAATGCATTTTGCTCCCATTTTGAACTGTAAAAGATGAGACGATGTTTGAGGGAAAAACAGTTTGCATTATCTCAGATTGCATAAACTCCTTTTTGTCTTAAGCAAAAAGATTTAATGAAATAACATTTGGAGTCAAATCTGCTTTTCTCCAGTCCCTGCTATACAAGAAGGAAAACGGTGTAAGTTGCTTGCCACACACTGCTGCACGCCGCACAATGCTACACGAAACACTGCTGCACGCCACACACTGCTGCACGCCACACACTGCTGCACGCCTCACACTGCTGCACGCCTCACACTGCTGCACGCCTCACACTGCTGCACGCCTCACACTGCTGCACGCCTCACACTGCTGCACGCCGCACACTGCTGCACGCCGCACACTGCTGCACGTCACACACTGCTGCACGCCACACACTGCTGCACGCCACACACTGCTGCACACTGCTGCATTACTCACTGCTGCACGACACTGCTGCACGCAGCACACTGCTGCACGCCGCTGCACGCCACACACTGCTGCATGCCTCACACTGCTACACGAAACACTGCTGCACGCCACACACTGCTGCACGCCGCACACTGCTGCACGCCGCACACTGCTGCACGCCGCACACTGCTGCACGTCGCACACTGCTGCACGCCGCACACTGCTGCACGTCGCACACTGCTGCACGCCGCACACTGCTGCACGCCACACACTGCTGCACGCCACACACTGCTGCACACTGCTGCATTACTCACTGCTGCATGCTGCACGACACTGCTGCACGCAGCACACTGCTGCACGCCGCTGCACGCCACACACTGCTGCATGCCTCACACTGCTACACGAAACACTGCTGCACGCCACACACTGCTGCACGCCGCACACTGCTGCACGCCGCACACTGCTGCACGCCGCACACTGCTGCACGCCGCACACTGCTGCATGCCGCACACTGCTGCATGCCGCACACTGCTGCATGCCGCACACTGCTGCACGCCGCACACTGCTGCACTCCACACACTGCTTTTATGCGAGTTTATGCTACTGACATTGTAAATGACAATGCCTTTTATTTGTTTTAAAACCAAAACATAAATAAAAGGCATTGTAATTTTACAATGCCAATAGCTCAAACTCTTATAAATGCGAGACCTATTGCATTGCAAATGCTTGTTCTAATAGCCACCACCGACTGACGGTGTGCCTATAACCAATGCAGCCTAGTCTTGATTCCATCACATGCCTCTCTTCTCCCTCGTACACTCTTTCCTCTCTATCACACTCTTGAAGGTTCTGTTCAATCTCTTCTTTCTCCCGTGGCCACTCTTGTCCTATATATTTTTTTTTCTTATTATTTCGTCCTACGCTGCTTTTCTCTCTTGCTCTGGTTCAAAATCTTATGATTAAAATTAGGTTCCGGTCCCAAAAACCGAGCTCCGAGGCCCATTCCTACAACCACCGGCTCAAATTAAGCACTCCAAGAATGTTACAACTCTTATACCTTTGCCCAAACATACGCAAGTACATCTGAATGTTTTGTTAATTGGGCCGGAAGTCATAAATCTTAGATTTTTCCTGGAATGAGTGCACTACGGCTGCGACAGATATATCTGCATATATTTTAATTTCTGCATGCTTCTGTGTTATTGTTAAGTGATATTAAGTGGCTGTCTCTGTTATAACAATGATGAGACTCACGCAGTGGCAAGAGAAAACGATAGATCATGATTAATGCAGGGCTGCTCAGAGGTCACATTGCTCACAAATCAACAAGGCCGAAAGCAGCAGAGATCTGTCAAAATTAGTCTCATTACTTTTGCAAACCTACAGCAGTTCACCAATTAGTAGAGGTGACCTCCTGAACACTGCATGCTGCCTCAATGCTATGTAGGATGTCCTAATGATGTAAAGTGCAATCTTGCTGATCAAAGGAAGGCACAGTGGAGAAGGAAACAAACACTGGCAAAATGGCTTCCACCACAGCTCATGTTTGGCAGAAGTGGGGATTGGGGGACCAGCTGACCAGAAGAAAGTCTGCCCCCCCAACCAGGCTGAGAGGGTGGTGCAGTCCAACAACTGCCATTTTGTGTTGGCCTACATACTAGCCCAAAAATAGGCTAACGCTTATTTAGGGGTTCAGTTTGGGCTGCCAATCCACTATTTTAGGTTCAGGTGACCTGGTGACTGGTTGTCCTTGTCAGTAGTGTTCTTTGTCCCTGGTCTAGATTCTATTGTGCTTTATAGGTGATTCTTGATAGCGTCCTTTTTGCACTTACCATGTCCGATAGTGAAATGCTGGTGGTAGAGGCGATGCGCCTTCTGAAGCACGCTGGTAGGATGGATCTGGTGGTGGGGGAGGCATCTCCCTGCCCGACTCGCCCACCTCGCCAGGAGTCTGCGGGGGTGGAAATGGTGGTGTTGGGAGTGTACCCCGTCGCATTCAGGGCGGGCATCGGGGGCAGTGCCCCAGGAGGTGAGCTCTTGCAACCGCTCTGGTCACAGGGGAGCGACCGCATTGTTGGCGGGGGCTGGTCCTATTGCGGTGCGGCCCTCCATGATGTCCGGTGTCACGTCAGGGAGGGCGGCGAGGGTTGCGGGTGAGGAGTGTCATGCCGAGAGGTCGGCTGGCACACACACAATGCAGGCGGGAGGCGTGGCTGAGCTAAGGACGGCGGAGCTGAGGGAGGCAGCCTTGTCATGTGTTAGGTGCATCTACGGTCCGCAGGCTGGAATAAAGGAAAAAAGCGGGCGGCATCAGAGGACCACCGCCTTTGATGCACATGAGGTCAGGAGGGGCTCACGGAGGTGCGCGGCCTCGGTGGAACCCCTCGAGAAGAGTGTTGCTGCCGGAGAGAAGGGGGAGGGCAGGGCCAGAGGAGGTACAAGCGGTAGGCAGCTGGCAAAAGTCGGCAGGGTGGAGGGAGGTAGGGACTCCTCGAGCCGCAGGAGAGAGAGGAGGCAAATGGAACTCAATTGGGAGGAGGGAGGGGTGGGGGTAGGAGATGACATCAAAGATTGGGCTGGTTTGGATATTTATGGCCATTGGGAGGAGGCACCGGCAGGGAGGGGGGGACCTGGTGTCCGGCTTGGATGATTACACAGGCACAGCATATGCAAAACCAAGGAGTAAATGGCTGACCCCTGTTTGCCGGCAACTTGGCACCAGAGATTTTAGAGAGGCCATGCGCATATTGAAATCTGATGTAACACCACTTTTCGTGTGCTCAACTGCGAACTTCTTAGGCCACTCATGGGCAATCAAAAGGATGGCACAGACAGCCCCCCGCCCTACTATTGGGAAATGGAGTCGTGATGCCCTGCTTCTTTAAGCACCTTTCTGGCCATCTAACTCCAAGATGTAAATAGCCATTTTACACTTTCTGCTTAATGCGCATCCTTGATTGCCGTCTAATTGTTTCCATTGTGATGTTTAGTTTTGCAATTCATTTTTACACAATTGTGCGCTGCTTATGATTGTATCTTTCTATTAATGCACATGCACTTTAGACAAGGGACCCAGCCAAATTTGCACATCAACTTCTCATTGGTTGAAAATATTTCGTGATGTAAGCTTGAATTGCAAGATATCTGTTGTTTTAAATTTTTATTGTCTGCTTTTTTAACTTTTTATCGATTGTTATTTTTAACTGCATTGTCAAGACTTACCATATGTTTTGCCTTGTCTCTTTATCGACATGGGCCATGTTTATCTTGAATCTTTGTTTCTTTTATGGTATTTTACCGAAATAAAGAGTTTGACTGACTGATTACATAGGTAAGTGTGGGTCCCTGCATTGGGGGGGCTGAGACTTGTTTCAGAGGGGGGAGGAGGTCCCCCAGGGAGGGGACGGGGGGTCGCGAGGGGCCCAGCTTCCACCATAGTGACAGTCATGCTGGAATGGAACAACGGGGAGGAGGACCTGGGGGAGGAGTAGTTGGTGGATGAAGATTTTGGAGTCGTTAGGGGAACCCCCATCGGGGGTTAGCTACTTGGGGAGGGAGTGAATTGAGGGTGTCCCCTGGTTGTTTTTAGCTGACAGTGCAGGGGGGTGGGGGAATGCGTCAAGGGGCTCAGAGGCGGCAGAGATTGGGATCCGGGGTGCCAGCACACCAGTCCTGTCTTCTTTATTTCAGGGAAGGAGAGGGGCATTGAAGCAGACTCGGTAGAGCTGGGAGCAGCTCGATCACACTGAGGTGAAGAGAGGGCTGGGCCCAGCGCAGTTTGGCTGAAATCGGCGAGGTTTCTCCCACGCGGCCAACGCACGAAGGTCCGGAACGACCTCATTGGCCCCAGCAGCTGGTAGGTCACGAACGGCCTCTGGTACGCGAGAGATGGCAAGAGTGCATGAGGCAGCAGTGAACCGGCAGGGCAAGATCACTTCGGCCCAGCCAAGCGCTGGGTGTCGCGGCGCAAAAGTGAAGTTTGGAGAGTGCAAGGTACCAAAGGTGCGGGGCGATGAATGGGAGTGTTTGGATGACCCACTGGGAGGGGTTACATTAGAGTATGTCGAGGACAGTTTGGAAGAGGGTGTGGTACGGGAGGAGGAGCTGGAAGTCAGTGGGGGCCGAGGCCTTCTAACAAGGTGTCTAGTGTATTAGAGGTGCACAAGGCCTATGCAGGAGGAAAAGAAGGGGTAGGACTGGCGAGGCGGATGGCATCAGCACAGGCACCAACCTTGGCGCCAGGTAAGGCCATAATAAGGTTTCTGCTCATAAAATGGTTTCCACGTGTATGAATGGGTGGTTGGTTGAGGAAAAAGAGAGGCTGCACAAGTGCAAATAAGTGACTGATGTTGGAGTGGGCATAGACGAGCAGGTGGGTATTGTGGGCACGGAAGGGGCTCTAGCAAAACGTAGTTGCTGGGGATTAGGTGGGAGGAAAGAAAGACAGACTGGACAGCAAAGAATTGAAGTTAAAAAAATGATCTTGTATGGGTGTGACAAAACCGTTGGATGCACATTTGATGTTGGCCACGAAGGAGTGCATTTGGAAACGGGAGTAAGTTGAAATGTTAAAACTCCTGCATAGAGAGGTGCGGTCGAAAGAAGGTTCTAAGGAGGAGAAATATGAGCTGGCCAAGCGGCTGATAGTTCCTCTTACGATAGAAAACTGGACTGCGGTGTTTTTAATATCTGGTGGTGTATACTGCAAGAAACCTCCAGATTGCTGCATGGTCATGTTTAAGTACATGGAAGGGATCCAGAGAGTCCCAACTCACCGGGGATGAGAGTGGGTTTAGGGGGCGTTGGGGGTGGGTAAGCATGGGCTTAGTACGACGAGGAGTTTTGGGCATGTTTGGTGTGAGACCCGAAATGCCAAATGGGGTGAATTGGATTCATATTTCTGGCAGCACATTATGAGTGCTGCAAAGGGGCGGGAGGGACTATATTTACAACGAGTGGTCTGCCTACTGTGTACCGTATCTTTCAAGGGTGTCTCACCTGGGGAGGAGTGGGTGGACTCTCAAAATCTCTGCCTGGGGCAGGAGGGACATGTTGGGATTTTAACAAGGCATTGTGCAGGTAGGAGTATTGCAAATTCCGCAACGAATGTTAGAAATGTTCAGGTAGACACCCCCTGGTCAACTGCTATGGGTCAGTTCTGGGGTCAGTGGCAGCAGTATGGGGGAGGACAGGGCGGACACCCGCAGCAATTCACAGGCCCATGAGGGTGTAGAGGGGGCCAGGACCCGGTGCAAAGGAGTCATATTCCTGTTAACCTCGAGAGGTTGGAGAAGTGGTTGGGATTTTATGGGCGAACTGAAGATGCGGAGTTGCTGAGGGATGGGAGTCGCCGGAGTTTTCGTTTGGGTTACGAAGGTTCAAGGATCCGTCAGTGGGCGGACAATTTGTGTTAGACAGTGGAGCACAAACAGGTGGTGAGAGACAAGCTGGAAAAGGAGGTTCAAGACGGTAGAATGGCAGGGCCTTTCCGTGATTGGCCTATGGAGAACATTACTGTGCCTCCAATTGGGGTTGTTCCCAAGAATAATCACCGCTTTCCCCTGTAACTCTTCCTGAACGACCCTGGTCCAAACTAACCATCGACATTGTTGGTCCTTTTGAGGTGTTGGCCCCCACAGGAAGGTTTGTGGTTGTCCTGGTTGACTACACTTCTAAATGGATATCTGCATGCTGTATGAGCTGTGCTGTTAGCAAAAATTATTGAATTTTTGAAGGATGTTTTCGTCTCTGAAGGGATACCTGACATTTTGGTTTCCGACAATGGTGTGCAATTTACTTCTCAAGAGATGAGTGATTTACTAAAAGATCTTTCCATCACCCACCCTCATACGGCTCTCTACTCGCCACAGGCTAATGGCTTAGTCAAGAGCATGAACTTGCGTCATGAGAGCGTGTGCCCAGACTGCTGTCAACACTGGTTCCCCCCTCAGGGGAGTCCCTAGGGAAAAAATATGGGCACACAGGAACACTCCTAACAGTATCACGGGTTACAGTCCCTTCAGGAAACTTAGGGGCAGCGTTGCTGGTTCCAAACTTAATCCTGTGTGGCTGAGTGTCTAAGACAGGAATAACACTGTAAATGATTGGAGAGTCAGGAAGTAACAAGATGATTACAAACACAGGTTTGATGCCAAAATGGGTGTGCGCAAGAGTGACTGGAAGGTGGGTGATCTAGTTTTTGTAAAAAAGGCTGTGTGGTCTCTCAAAGGTGAATCCAAGTTTTTTGGTCTCAAACACATCATCAAAGTTATGAAAAACGTTGTTATGCTCACTGGGGGTGATATTTGGAGTATGTCACGCCTTTCGAAATGTGGGAGTGGGGATGATGGCATGGGTTTTGAAACTCAGGTCAGACAACCCCACAGTCGTCCTAGACATTCCCAGGGTGTTCGTTCTGATCTTTCTGGACACTCTGTTAGACCCAGAAAGCCGTCTACACACCTTCAAGATTATGTTCTTCAATAGAAATGTTGTCTCACACTCTATTGTTCTTTTGTTCTCCTTTTGCTTTGTTCTTTTTATATGCTGTTCCCTCTGCTTCCAACTTTCTCTCACGTCTTCTTTTCTTCTGTCCTTTTTTCTTCTTTTCCTTTGCCTTATAAAGGGAAGGTGTTGTAACTTGCCCTTTAACAGAAATGTTCTCTTGTAAGAATGCTAACCATGTCAGCATCGGAACACATTGACCTCAGTAGTTGAGTCAGCTGTAGCGTACGGCTGCTGGCATGGATTAACCAGTGGGTGTACATCAAACCTATCTTGAAGTTTCATGAAGTTTCCTCATTTCATTAGTTTCACACACCACTGTACTCATGATTTGGGTACTCCTGCCTAGACTCAGCATCATCACTGGTTGTTTTGACAAGCCATCACCTTTTATGAAGACTGTGTCTGTGCTGCAGAAAATGGGAAATATGAAAAGGAACCACCCATAGCAGTTCCTGGGTATTTGCAGTGGGACCAACATTGTCTATTTCTATAGCGTATAAAAGTGGGATGCAACCTACCCCACTTGGGTATGATTGCAAGTTTTTCAAGACGAAAGAAGGGAGTGATCTGCAGAGTACAAGAAGAACTGCTAAGATCCAAGACTTGTGTCTGTTGGACAGTCAGTTTCACAGAGGTGTGGGGACATCTCCTGAGGTTTGTGCATCTTGCTGGAAGAGCCGTGGTTCTGCCTGTGACCTAACAACCTGCCTGACCTGCTGAGAAGGGGCAGATATGTGTGCGACAAGGTCACTGATTTTACATTTTTTAGAATCAAATTTGTTTGAAAAATGTAAGTAAATGCTGGCTTGTAAATCATGCAGCCATCAGATTGTGGGCTTGCCAGGATCCAGCAATTTTACTAGAAGTGCACCCGCAATGTTGGCGGAAACACTTATCACAATATGGCTTAAAAGTTGTACCAAATATGTCTGGTAAAGTCTGAGCACTGCTTTATTGGTATTACCACCTGCTAATATCTAGATTATGCCATATAATATATCTGTGCTTAATGTGTCTTCACAGCAGTGACATTTCTATTACAAGTACTGCATGAGCCAATGCTTTATTTCAATAAAAAGAATATGAAAAATAAACGGCATAAGTTAAAGAGCCCGTGGGCGAGGGCATCAGAGCACACCTGACGAGTATCGTTCACAGCTTGAAATGTCATACAAAGGACAGTTCTCTCAACGAAAGCAGTGCTAAATGTCAAGTCATTTTAGGGGGCTTATAGGTCAGGTCACAAATTCTTGTAGTATTAATGGACTTGAAAGTTTAAGAGAGATCTCCTTCCCATCCCATATAAATCCAGTAAAACAGTCTTTTCAATTTGCATATTAAAGGTTATTAAAGGACCACTCAATATAAATGTGAAGGAGTGGTATCAATGCAAAATGTGTAGGTCCTACTGATGAGTATGTAGGTGTTGACTAGTATGAACAATTAAGAAACTATATACAACATTGAGAATGCCATGACCACGAACACCACCCCCCCCTCAAACATGTTACTAAGGGGAGGCCAATGTCTCAAAACCATACATGGAAATGAATTCTAGTAAGAGAATTGGCATTCCATTATACATGACTAGAAGAACAGGATACACATAAAATGAAGCAAAAAACTAGGAAGGCCTTCTACTTAGGGTTCATAAATTAGAGGTCTACACTACATGAAGTCATTCCAAGGGCAAGTACAAAGAGCACCTCAGGTCAATCTGCCTCAAAGTGATTTATCCTGGGTGTAGGAAAGTGGAATATGACTGTATGGTTGCCCCCAACTTTTTGCCTGGTATTTGGATGGTTTTTGACTAGTCTGGCTGGGATCCTGCTATCCAGGACGCCAGCCTATCTGCTTCCTCCCTAAAACTGATGTGAGTACCCTAGGTACAACCCAATTGGATACTGAGGATACCCTGTCAGCCCTTGTAGATGGTACCCTAGATACCCAGGGCATGGGTCCCTCAGAGGCCTACCAGGGCTGCAGCACTTGTTGTGCCACCCTGGGACAGCCATACCAAATGACACCACCAGACCACTACTGTAGTCTGGGTAAGGTGGTGCTTGCGCCCCCTTACAGGGATACAGGTACCCTGTACAACACATGTATTCTCATTGGTCACCCCTCAAGCAGGCCTTGCTAATCCTACAAGGCAGGGTGCTGGGATATGTGTGAGGGGGGACCCCTACCTGAGTAGGGCCCCTCTGCAACCCTCGTAAAAACCATTGCTGGGTTGTTTGTAGTGTAGCCTTACCATATACTCTTAACCGCATTATAAGTATATCGCGATAGCGTGATAACTTGAGAATGGCTACACAGAACCATATTGTGTTTGGTATCAAACATGTAGGAATCATACCCCCAGTCCAGTCATGGGCATGAGGGCATGATTCCCCCCTGCTAGAGGGGCGATATGGGAAAAGCGGCAGAATTTAGACACCAATTTAAAAGTGCACACATCACAAAATGGATGCTACTCGCCACCCACACGACTCTGGCTGCCTGTTGCTGGGCAAAACCCCAGCCTCGGCAGCCGGACAATAGGGATCCTGTTGCAGGGAGGTGCCAGCACCTTCCCAGACAGGCTATGTGGATTGAAACTGGGTGGGTGCACCATTGGATGCCTTTCAGAGTTGCACGTAGGCTGTTACAGCGCCTACATTCTGCATACACCACCTGGAACCGGTTCAGGGGCATCCTGCCCCTTGCCCAGACGGGAAACACACAAAGGGGAGAGGGTGTAGCCGCCCTTTCCCGCCTAACCTCTCATTGGTGGACACTGATCTGGACACTCCCCTAATCTTGTGGATAAAGGTGAATAACGTGTCCCCAGAGATTCAGATTAATCTTGGACTTCACAGACCTGACCTTCGACGAGCTGCTGCCCAGCTGACTGAAGAAATCTCCCTTGGGGTAAAGAAATTACCCCCCTGCTTGGCAGGCACCTGAAACACTGCAAGTGATCCGGTTGGAACTTCGCTGCTCCTTCGGACATCGACGACTCCTCTCAAACTTGAGGTGGGTTTCCTAGCATCCCAGAGGCCAGTGAGTGTGCCCAGCAAGTCTGAGCACAGTGGACCGCGTGGGTGCTGAGATCCCCAATACCCCAGGACACCAGCCACCTCTTGCGTAGCACACGACCCTGACCAGTGGGGAAGTTGTGCTTTGGCCCAATATTGAGCCAACATCTCAGCAGCAACTGTGCAAAAGATCAATGCCCTAGCTCACTCCGGTGGCCCGTGGACACCCTTTTACGCACTCCAATTTGCTGCCTCCCGCGGTCCCTTGTCTCTCGACTTGTGGGCCCTAGCGGAGGTCAAACTTTACTTTTAAGAGTTCCCCTGGTTGCTCCAGGCCTGCTCTACAGTCTCCTCGAAGGAGACCTCGCTCAGACCTTGTGGGTCTGAACCAGTAGCTGATTTGTTCATCTTGCGTGGGTTGCGGTTGCCAAGGCTTAGTGGATCCAATCTGGACACTAACACCGCAGCAACCCTCATCCTTCGTGGGACAGTCGCCCTCCAGAAGTTGGCCTTCCTTGAAGCCTCCCGGAGCCCGTGGCTGCAGATCCAAGCTACACCTTTTCCACTTGAAGCACCCGACATTGAAGGGCTCTTTTCCTTGAGCTCCCTGGTCACTGTGCCGTGACCCACTCTGTCCCCTCTGCTTTCAGGATCTCCTCTACAAGATCTACAACTTCATTCTTCACGACATCGACGCTTTTGGCTAGCAGTAGTATTGTACATTTTCCCATTGAAAATCAGCCCGCGACCCGACATCGAAAACGACCTATGCACCCGGCTTCCCTGGGGCAGGTAACAGTGGTACCTCGGTACTCTCGTGGTAGTGGGCTCCTCAAAAGCTTAACTCTAAGTTTTTAACTTTGAACTCCTGCTAGAAGTGTCTTTAATCTTTTAAAATCAAACCGCGACATTCTCCATAGGCTTTAATGGAGATCCCGATAGCAGCTATTACCACTGCACGCGCCTCCCGTGGTTCCCCTTCCTCATCACTTGGGGTGGATTCTTAAGGGGCCGGCCAGCGAGCCTAAATGCCCTAGGCATTGTCTGTAGAATTGTCGTGGTTCTTATACCACTTTTTTAATATATGGTTTGGTCCCCCCCTGGGGCCCTGTGATTCCAGTGCTATTTATTGTATCTATAAATGCTTGTTTGAATTGTAACTTTACCTCTAGCCTCATAAAGAGACTCGTGGGATTCTGTTTAGAATAAATACATATATTTTATATATATACCTGTGTGGACTACTCTTTCATTTGGTCATTCAAGAGGTTATCTAAGGTAAAACAATAAGCTTAACACTCCTTCAAGACTTAGCCTGAAGGCTGCTCTCCACAGCTACCACTAGGATAGCTTTCTTTAAAGGTTGTCTTTAACCTATCACCTTAAACGTCGAATTGGACTGGTACAAGGTGGCCACTATAACTAGTGACCAGCATATGCCAGGCCAACTTCTCACACTGGGATATCAGGCATTTGTTGCAGAGCAAGTAGCTCTCAGGTCCTTTTGGGAAAGAACAAATTTCAAGGAATATGTCACAACGTTATTGTGAGGATACATTCTGTGTTCATGTTAAATGCTACTTGAAGAGTGTCATTCAATAGAGATGTGTATAAATATAATATAGACTTATGCTTATGACTTGCGTCAATTTTAATATTTTCTGGGACTCACAGAATACCTTCAGACACCCACGCAAGTTGCGGATTTCTATTCCTATTCCTACTTCCTTACACTTGCTGCTGAGGACTGGCTGTGCTGCAGACATTCCTTAGGAGTAAGAATGGCAGGAATATCTCTCTGTATCTTCCAATGCCCATCACTTATGCCACATAGGCAACATTTTTCCACGTGGAAATCATTTTTTCACATCAAGCAAACTCGTGCGGCCACTCCTATGAAAGCATAAATTCGTCTGTGGCATCTTCCCACCATATTTGCTCTCTTCTACATCTATTTTCACTATTAATGCAGAGTAGAAACCAGTTGGGTAACTCGGGTTGTGAACCAATAATTAGTTATAACTGTGTAGGTTTTACCAGCAGCCAGACCCCATTAAGGGGACAGAGGGTCTAATGGGCCACAATCTTTGTGGCTGGGGGGGGGGGGGGGCAGAGGGGGGGGGGTGAGGATTGGCTTTTGTGTCTTAGCATCTGCCCTACTATGGCCCTGAAAACTGACTGAGTCATTTCACCCTTGACTATTAGGCCAGCAGGGGGAGCAGTCAAAGCATTCTTAGAGAGAGGGCTTTGGTTTTAGTGAAAAGAGGGGAACAAGACAATACTACAAACAAGCAATGTTAATCACCACAAGTTAGTGCACTTCACATGCTACACACACAGAACTAATTCAACCAAATTACAGCTCAAGTACAAGCGCCCAATGGGTGCAGATAAGCAGCTTCTATGGTGTGAACTGTAGGTCACTCTATTTTCCCTACTAGACAGTTCTTTGAAAGCAGGGTTTATGTTAAAGCATGGGTCACACATACATCTGGAGTAAAGTTCAGGTGAAGATCATAGCTGAGATCCTGGGTGATTTTAGGCTTAAGTGAGAGCTTGTGGCCACATGCGCCTAATAGTTTGGGATACTTGGGGGCCTAGTATGGAGGTGAGAGGATCTACAAAATGTTTTCCTGTGTGTGAGACAAAACGACACACATGTGTGCAGGGGTCGAGGTGCACTATTTCTACCCATAGTCATGTGAAACTCACTTCTGTTCGCGTGGGAATACCCTGCAATTTTCTGTTTTTTAAACGCAGACCTTTAAAATACATACAGCATGAATGGATGTATACCATTTGTTTTTCGGGTGACCATGCATCTTTTTTTTTTAATTATTATTTTTTTTTATTTAAATATTTTTATTAGTTTCAATTGTAGTTATGCATACATTAGAATCAATATTTCAGCAATCGATGAGAAAGTATGTACAGTGGCAGGAAAAATCACATTAACCGGTTCTCTGCTGCTCGATCCCCCCACGTCTCATTTCCAGCTCCAACGTCGGGGAAATACAGAGATTACCACGGTAAACATTCCACTTGCCCCATTTCCTATCCCACTTCTTTGGGCATCCCCGGATTATAAAAACTTCCTTTTCTGCGATCATACATTTATCAACCTCCTGTAGCCATGCTCTTGTCGTTGAAGAGTTCGACGCCCCCCCCATCTCTTGGCTATTTCTCGTTTGACCAGAGTATATCCGAGTGTGGCTAGCTGTTGTTCCACCTCTGTAAGATCTGTTGCCGCCCATATATTAAGCAGACCCAGCCCTGGTGTAAGAGTCAGTTCTTTCCCTAGGGCCGTTTGGATACGAGTCGTGGCCCCCTCCCATATCTGTAGAAGCTGCGGGCATTCCCATATCATATGATAAGACCATGCATCTTTAAAAATGTTTTTTTCTCCACCTCCTCCCTTGTGGCCTACTGGTAGGCACTTACCCGGTGGCTATAGTGTAATTATCCTCCTCTTTCATTTGAAGTACAGGATCTGCGTGACTATATACAGAATTTGACTAATATGTTTGTTTTGTTGTCTATCCTCTTTATCTCTTTTAATATACAGGCCCGCTGCACACATGGGTGAAACATGGTCCTCAGGCCCTGGTGAAAATGCCAGTAAGTAAGGGGTGGCAATGAAACATGTCAGCTGTTCTTCTTAAAATGGTCTAAATGTGGCATTTTGTTTTTAATCATGTGTGGGCATAAAAATTATAGCCGGTTGCTACATGCCACACAACTTATTTTTAAGATCTCTTCTTGTGAGGAAGTATTCTCCCTTCCCCATATGAGAACCCAGGGAGGTCTTTGAGATGTGTGCCATACACAGTAGGATTATATAGATACACACACACACACAACATTCTTCTGATCTTGTTTGGCTGTTGGTTCCTCGGTATACATAGGAAAAGTTGCTGATGATGTCAAAGTGAGAAAATTGGTGACAACCTGCCAATCAGTTTCACGTTGGTTGCTTCTGTGAAGCATTTCCTATATTTTTCTCTATAGTTTCTTCCCATATATTTATGGGTTATCCCTGGGCACGGGACCTGCCTTTTTAAAAGTAGAGCACACACTGGGGGTGTTTCTAGATAGATACTAGAACCCTTTCCTTCCTAAATGGTTGAAAAAAAGGAGGATCCCTTGTATTAAGAATTAAGTGTGTCATATATACCAAGGGCTCTGTTATGATTAACTAGAAGAACTTGCAACCAGACCCAACTGAGGTAGGTTGTGTCCTACATTTATATACTTTGGACAGACAATGTCTATGGTGAGAGATGTGGCATAACAGCAAGAGCTGCCAACCTTGGAGCTGGGGAACTAGGTTCGAGTTGTGGCGTCGGCTCAACATCCTGTGATTCGGGACAAATCACTTAATCTCTCCGTGCTTAAAAGAAAATGAATGTGTCCGTGTGTAATGAACCTGGTGCTCATGTAAAGCGCTCTGATACCTTTGGGTTGAGTTTGCGCTATATAAAACTGCAAAGATCCCACTGCAAATGCCCAGGATCTGCTTTGGGTGGTTCCTTTTCACATTTCACATTTTCTGCAGCACAGGGACAGTCTTTGTAAAAGGGGATGGCTCACCACAAGCAGTGATGATGCGTATTCCAGGCAGGAGTACCCAAATCATGAGCACAGTGCAAGCCCTCTCTTGACACTTCCCACATCAGACTACAGAATCTGTTAACTCACCCCATTCCCCACCATTTACTGAAATGGCAGTACTCAGGCTGGATTGATCATCAATCCTAAAAGCATCTGCATTCTCCCTCTGAAGGTCCACAATCCAGGACACTGATAGTAGTACCGTCTCAGCTAGAGGGACTGCATGATGCGCCCCTACAGGTCTGAGAATCGACTTCTGGAACTCAGAGCAAGGGACAGGCCCAGTCGCGGCCCGTGCATGTAATAGCAGTGGTGCCGGGTTGGAGGGGGGGGGGGGGGAATATTGATAGACGACAATGAGGGGAAATTAATTATTTAATTTTCCCTCGTGATCGTCTGTCGAATTCCCCCGCCAACCCGGCTCCACCGCTTAACCACTCTTACCTGCGTGGGCTGTGGCTGGACAGGCCAAGACCTTGGCATGAATGCTCAATTAGCGCGTGAGCTGGGCCACCCGTCAAATACCAGCTTTCACACAGAGGTGTTTCAGTCCAGACTGAGGTGGATTCCCAAGGACAACCCGCCTTCCCAAACTAACAACTGCATAAAATTCGGCGCTGTGGTGGACTTCTAACACTGGTGAGTGGAATTAGTGGTCGGTCAGAAAATCCAGCACAGCCCGATTCTGTGAGTTAGAATTTGGGAATAAGAAGGATAAATTCTCTTTTTTGCCATCGTCAGCCACAGTGATGATGTCACAAGTTGTTTCAGAATCAAGACCCCTGGGGTACATAAATGAGGTCTCATCAAGGAAAAGGATTGATAATGCGAATCATTTGAACAGAAGAATAGAAAAACATTCAAATTATTTAATCCAAAATTCAAATTGAAAAAATGCCCTATGACTAGAAGAATGACTCGAAAAGCACACCCTCACGAGTTCAAGACACTAGCAAAGAAAATGAAACTTCTGGCATGCTATCTCTCTCTCTACCCTAATTCCTATCCTTGCTCCTTCCAATCTCTCTCTTTCCCATACGATGACAGTGGATGGGGGCAGTCGAGCTACCGGAAATGTACTACAGCTAGCTCAGCCAGTTTGGGCTGCCGTGCAACAACAAAACGTTGATGAGTACATGTTAAATGTGATATGTTAAATGTCATATTTTGTAAAAAAAACAATAAAAAGTATATTGAAATTAAAAACAAACAAAAAAAAAATGCCCTAAAACATTACCTGAAAAACACTGGTTATTGGAAAAGTGGCAAGTAAACTAGGGTGGCATTACAAATGCCTTCCATAATAATACAATCATGCAGAAAAGGATTTGACAGCAGGTAATAATTTCTCTTTGAGAAAATAAAATCCTATTGTTAGGAGATTGTTCCATGTACAGCTCAGCCGGAGTCTGTAATGGAAACTGCAAGTTCAGCTCCCGCCAAAGCCTAGATTGTTTCAGAGTGATGTTTAATTTCCCTTTAATCAGTTACACAAAAGCTGCTGATTGTAACATTTTCCTTTTTTGTATTTCAATCCAGTTTTCTTGATTTGGGGCTAATGGGTTAATTATATTTTATCAAAGGAATGGAAACGGTTATCCAAAGTTCTAATTATACGGTCGGGCCAGATAAATGGTCGCAGAAGTAGAAGCGGGCAATGTTATTTAATGAGAGTGGTGGCAAAATGCTGACTTTGTAGCGCCTGTCACTTTCTTGGAACAGCTGATTTATCAAAGTACAAAGTTAACCTCATGCTCAAGGCCAGTGCCAGAGGAAATCTCTACATTACTTTTTCATATTTATTTATTACATTTTGCTATTTGTTGAGAGCTTCAAACACACAAAAGGTTATGGGAGGATGTTTGTAATAAGTCTGACCACTAGCAATCGCTCGGGGTAGCGTTCCAACCCATTGCATTTTATCCCACCATGCCCCCTCAGTTTGGACCTAAACATATGCAAATCAGTCTCGACTCTGCTCCAATAGGAGCAGTACAGCCCGAACTCCTCCCCGAAATGAAACACAAAGAACTCAAGAGACCGGCTTCACCCTGATTGGTGGTCTTCAGTGGAGTGTGCTTTGGATTTGCTGAGTGCTAACCAGGGGGGAATGGTCATGAGATATCATACAGGACACTGACATCAAACTTTAGGCATAGCAGAGGTGGATCAGGCATTGCAAGAAGTGCTGTTGTTGCTATAACAACAAGGACTGTGTATTTTGCACATCACACCGCCATACATCTGCAGAAGGAGCACTATCTTGAAATGTTACACAATATCTTATGGGCTCAGAAGGCCAAGTCCAACACGAGAAGGCGGGCCTGGCAGAGGTTCAGACAGTGGAACAGAAGTTGCAGGTAGGTTGACAGGGATACAACGGTGTCCATTGTGTCAAATCCAGATGGTGAGAGATGGGGCGGGTGAACAGTTACATCTAGGCTAGGTTCTCAACCACAGCAACAGCATGAAGATGAGGTGGCCTGAGATGGTGTTCTTGGCACATTTTAGGAGTACTGGTGAACAGTTGATACCACAGCCCAACTACAAAAACAACAGCAATCCAGGCACATATGCTACCGACTACACTTTCACAGTAAAATTGCAGACGTCAACATTGAGCAGAACAGTAAAATAAAGCAAAGGATTAAGTGCAGTCTAAGCTAAAGTGACAGTGTTGTATGAGTTCATGAGGAGAATGGACGAGGCTTTCCAATGTTTCACCAGGGGCAGGACCTGGGCAAAACGCAACATTTATCAGGGGGCCATCGATGGCCATAATTTGCAGGAATTGTCGCCATTAAGCCATTGGCAGCATTTTACAGAGGAGGATCATCATGCTATGGATTGCCATCAGTTGGTAATGATTACCATTATGCCAGGGCCAGAATTTTATGAAGGTTAGGCATCATGCACCCGATGCCCACGATTTGGCAAAAAAATACCAGGGCCAGCATTTTACAGGGGTGGTCATCATGCGATGGATTCCCACAAATTGCTAATAATTATCAATGTTATGCCAGAACTGGCATTTTATAAGAAATGGGCATTATGCCACAGATACCCGCATGCTGCCAAGAAATATCACCATTACACCAGGGGCAGCATTCCAGTAAGAGATGGCTTTTTGTGATAAATGTCTGAAAGTGTCCAGCAAATGCCAACATTAAACCACGGACAATAATTTGATAGGTGTGATCAGGGGCAAAACACTCAAACCGACTCAAGAAAATTCACAGTGAGGGTAGATTGAGATCAACATCACGTGATCAAGGGTGGTGGAAAGGGCGGTGTTCTCAGCAGGATCCTCCGTAGGCTTCAGGTGCAAACTCCCATTGTCAATAATGGGCCAGGTGGCTTTGGCCAAAATGGTACTACCCTTAAAGTTCATTTATGTCTCAGCGTACATGCCGCTTCAGCTGACCGGGCATTTCTTTTGAGAGCTGGCTACTCAACTAACAGAATTGATATGGGGTATGCATAAGAGACAGGTAGCCTGGAATACCTTATATCTGCCAACAGGTGGGTGGGGGGCTAGGTGTTCCCGTTTAGAGTCCTATAATTGAGCTTCTCAACTCCAGAGTGTACCTAGTTGGTTGAGGCCAGGTGCCTCTCCCAAGCGTGTATATCTGAACAGAGGATTGCCTTCCAAGACTGTTGGGGAATACATATTGATAAATGCTGTGATACCCACCCAGACTCATTCTTTTTAAGAACGGCACGCCATAATTGGCACAGGTACTGCCACAATCAGCAGGCGGGGCCCATGTGCCTCAGAAATTCCATTGTGGACACCTCAGCATTTTTACGGAAGGCGAGTGAACAAGACCTCTTGGACTGGAGCAGGAATCACCACAGGTGGTGAGTTTTATGACACTGGTTTTCCTCTAGCCTTTTGACGTAATACTCCACGCAAATGACCTTCCCTCAGGTCAGTTCTCGACTCATGCTGCTTTGACTAAACATCTACATAGGGCGAGACTGGGACGGAACCAGAGACGGATGCCCTCACACGTACACTGTGACACAGGGCAATGGCAGACACTTCATCACGATTGGCTATAGATCCAAAAGGGATGCCAAGCTCAAAACACTGACCTCATTGAGATCTAAGTGGGAAGCAGAGCTTGGAGAACCACTGACTGATGCAGAATGGTCACCGGCCCTTCAGTATATATGTCATACCTCAATAAATGCATGCCTCAAACTCTTTCAAATGTAACTTCCTATATCAATCAATCAAGTGGCTTGTAAAGCGAGACTACTCAGCAGTAAGGGTCTCAAGGCGCTGGGCGTGGGAGGGGAGGGACTGCAGATCTGTCGCAAGGCAATGTGGTTCAGCCGAAGAGTCAGGTCCCCCACTGAATTGGGGCAGTGACGGCGATTGCCTTAGGGGGAGAGGCCGTGTGTTCCAGGTCTTTGCTGCGAGGTAGGAGAAGGATCTTCCCCCGGCCGTGGTCTAGCAGACGGGAGGCTGACAATGTGCTGCACAGCACAAGTTTAGGAACAAGTCTACCTTGAGAGATGCTAATAGGGAGGAATGTGCAAACATACATTGAAGCGGTGATAAATCAGCAGGGACAAGCCCCAAACAAACTAGCAGGGGAAGATGTCTCAACGCCTTGGATGCTGCCAGCCAATCCAGCATTATCAGGTTAATGACCAGCCTGCCCCTATTGAAATGCAAACAATAAAACACTAATGTTGTGCTTGGGAATCTGGAGTGAAAGTCTATAGTGTAAAATATAACAGAAACCCAACAAGCCCAAATGAAAGAAGCACAAGGTTTGTTTTTAATATGCCATACAAAACGCAAGCCGGAAAAGCTACAGAGTAAAATACCATACAGGGCCATCGGTAAACCACAAAACTTTAGCAAGAAATATAACAGAAAGCTGCTCCCTCATCAGTAACTTCCAAATGACCTAAAAGTGAGGGAGCAGGACTGAAGAGGCCCCAGACCCAGGGATGCACACAGAGCCCCAGATACACTCCTCTGGAGCAGCTATGACAAACAGAAAGAAATAAGCCCTGACAAACTCAATAAGTCTTTTTTTTATGTACATATTCTTGAATGATATGGTGTTAATGGGGAAGCAAACAATGTACATAGAGAGATGTATGCTGACCTTTTCACATCAGCACAACATATGTTCTTAAAGGTTTTACTGTTATTTGTAATGCAGAAAAAGAAGCAGATGTGCACATAAATGGATTAAAAAGTGTGTGTTTTGTGTGCCTTCCGTTGTTACAGGTGGTTAGTACACATTGAAACACACGGAAGAGGAAGATAAGAAGTTGCCGGTGCTTATCTGGCTTGCTGCTGCACTTGCATCCTGCCCCCTGTCCTGTCGCTGCTCAGCGGGTCCTGGGGGCACGCGCGGCTGCCTGCCTGCCTGCCCACGCACACCTCTGCTGGTTCCAAGCCAGGCTTGGAGGACAGCTTTGCACCATGATGAAGCCAAAGTGCTTCGCACTGTAAGGGGGAGTGGCGAGTGTGCAGGGGTGCATGCATGGGAGTCTGCATGTATTCACTCGGAAGCCCTAACATGTCTTGCTCTAGCTACATTGAGTGTGTTCCTCTGACCTATCGCGTTGCTCTATTCCTGGCAAGCCGGTGAGATAGCACAGTGGGTTCAGAAGACACTGCTGAAATGCGTGTGTTTGTGATCTGCAGGTTGCGGGATACAAATCCTGAGATGATGGACTTTGCATTCAATCACTCCATGGTTCACAAAACGAGTGTTAATTGCAACTGGAAACTAATGCTGGCCTATAAAAATGTGTTACAAAAAAGGTTTTGGCAAAAATCTCTACATAAATAACAACATTACTAATCATTATTATTAAATCATGGCAGAAGCGAGGCCCTGCCCATCAAGGCATTTTCTCTCAGCCCTTTGGCTTTTCCAGAGGTGCCCAATGCATCTTACAATCATTTGAGTGAACCTTCTTTCAGCCTTGATGGTCTGTCGGAGGTGAGCCAGGCATGTGACTGGCTGCCGCCCACCCTTCTCTGCAGGCGTCAATCTGTCCTTTCTCCTGTCCTACTTGGTTTTCAAAGGAGCATCTCTTTAGCTCTCCCTTTAGCCCTACTGATCTCTGCAGGTTCACATTTTTGGAGCAGCCTAGCCAGTTTTGTTTTCCAGAGGTGCGTCTGTCATGCAACTGGCTCTGACCCAGCCCTACAGCCTGTACGGCGGGGCTCAGCAGGTCTGAGACTGTGTGGCTAACATGTGACCGACTCTTAGCTCTGGCAGTCACAGGTTCACCTGTAATGGCCCTCCCGGCCTTTCAATATTGTGTCAGACACGTGGCTGCCTCTGCTCAAACTCTACTGGCCTTTTCAGAGGTGGGCCTCATACGTGACCAATGATGGCCAAAAGAGGTGTGCCTGACGTCATCAAAGCCCTACTGGTCTGCAAGATATGCACCCGGCAAGATACTGACTCTGCCCCAGTGAGAAAGGCATTTTAGGGTCATGACAGACGTGAATCTGCTTTTGAATGACAATGGCCTCTTAGGAATACTTTCACTTCCCCGGGAAGCCACTCATGTGTCCGCCAGGATTTCCTTCCCTAGCTCTCTAGTGAGCCTTGGATCTGGAGATCTGTGCATTAAGCACATAAAGTATCACGAAATTCATGGCCTGTAGATAGTAGAGCTAGAAAGATATAGCCAGTGGACCCTGAAGGGGGGATGCTCAGGTCAATACAGTTGGAAGAATCCTCAGAAAAATATTGAACGGATCCGCAAGGTTCTGCAGTGTGACCATTTTAAATGTTTGATTAGAGGTTGAGTGGGGTAGGTTGTTCACAAAAAATTTTAAAAGTGCATATACATTTGTTAGGGAGACAATGACAACAAACAATTTGTGTTGGCTTGAACTGTACACCAGTTAAAATGAAAACGTTGCCTCTGATTGATTCGGGTGTGAATTGAAAGAATAAGATATAAGTAAAGGCACATATATGGATGCTTCTAACATATTAACAAAGCATATGTATCAAACGTTACCTTGTGTTACATGAGCCAACTATTCTTACAGAGAAAATGTTTTTCTGAAATGTATGGCTCGATTCTGCTCACAGATTCCCTCTCAAAGTTATGGGTTCAGAACTCAGAAGGCAGCCAAGAACCTCAGATTATGTCAATGGAAATGTCATTTTTATTCCACCTTGCACAATAGATATATTTAAAATCTCCCATTTTGTTAAATGTAAAATAAGATACCTTGGTACTAGGTTTTAATTAGAAGCAACAACTGTATTTTTACAGAACATTTCGCCAAGGTGTCTGGTCAGAGAAAAATTTAATTTGGTTCAGAAAATATTTTTCTAATTCAGCAAGTAAAAAACGTAGGTGGTGCGGCGAGCCTATTAATGATCTATCTGAAATATATTTGTCTTTAAAAATATGAAATGTCCAGGTCAGTTGTTAAGCACATAACATGAATATGAGTAAAACCTGTCACCCGGCATCTCCCAGTGTGCAGTGCAGTTGCCACCAAAGAAAGACTACAGAGTCAACCGAGGAATAACAAGAAATATTCCTCATGAAGCCATTCCTCTACATGTGGCCGAAGAGCTCACATGGGTGCGCCGAAACAACAGGCCTAAGTCATCATGAACTCATCCTGTAGAAGCGTGAGTACGAAGGTGCTACAAGGATCTTCAATCGTGTGCAAGATATGGCAACGCGAGGCACACAAATAAGCCATAGGAAGAAAAGAAATATTTCTCAAGCAACCTTTGGCACCAACCTAACAAATGTAAAGATAGATGTCTCTGCAGAAATTTCCATCACCCAAGTGTGTTCACTTAACAAACCATGAAAGATTAGGTATAAAGGGCTTACCAACTTATTGAGGAAAACCACCAGATCCTGAAATGAATCAGAGACAACCCTTGTTAGAAATACACGAACAAGCTTGAAGAAAAGCTACTTACTAAAGCCAGAAAAATCCAGATTATTTTTTATACCTTGCAAATTTCTTCTTGTGAATATTCACCAACGTCTAAAACAAAAGAAAAACACATGAATGTTACTCATTTACATATCTTTAACAATTATCAGTGTGAAGCTGCATATACACCAGTTCTCACGCTTGCAGCAATTGGCGCACTTTATAATACAAATATTACAGGCATTTTCATTTATTGATTTAGGAAGGATTTACCACTCACTTGACATGGATCCAACAAGTCATCCTGAGCTTCCAAGACACTACAACTGGGGCTTTAACTACTTGAGCCCTGAATTCATACAGCGGTGCTTATTCATTGAAAGTTTGTTAGGATTTATGGATGCTGTGAGTGTTCTCCTTGGTGGTGAGGAAGTGGCCTCAAATGGTCCATCGCATACTAGAACATTGGAATGTTGGGAGCTTCATTGAAAAAAATGGAGTGCTCCGGGCTTCCAATGGCGGTATAAGCCCGGAGCACCAACATTCCAATGCTCGGGCCTTTAACGCTGGAGCAGGCCTTTAATGGCCACTAGAGCCCGCTATGGCGGGCTCTCAGGCTATAGTAGTATATCATTGCCTCATCTGGGCAGGGTACTACATAATCCTTGTAGTTCTTGAATAAAGTTGATTCTAGCAGAAGGTACATACAATATTGGAAAACTAATAGGAGTTAGAACGGGCATGTAGTTCATCTCAAGATGTTGGTCTGACTCACATCTTGGAATGAATGGTGTAAAATCAGGATATGGATACAAGTGTTTCGGAAGTTAGAATGTTATATACGATGAACTACAAATATTGGCACAAATGGCAGGTCAACTTTGTCAATTTAGCAATGCAGATATGACATTATATCATCTTAAACCACAAAAGGAAATGATGTCATTAAAGTTGATAAAAGCACCACTTTCAGTGGGGGGGGGGGGGGACAAGAAAAACTGCAAAAATCGCTCTGAGGAAGGTACAAAGACCAACACTTTACTAACCTCAAGTCCCATTGAAATTGTTTCCACACATACAACCGGCTACTACAGGTTCACTTTCACTTCAACTTCCTTATTTTCTCACCTCCATCTATCCTGCTTCTTTGGAAGCCCGTCTTTCCCTCCGCTACGCCTTTCGTTCTGTCATCTCATTTTAGTCCTTTCCCTATTCCTCCTTTATGCCTTTTATTATCTCTACCTATTTCTCTCTAGCCCCATCTTTCCCAGTACTCTCTTTATGCTTCTCATTCTCTCCAAATCTCCCCGTTTACATGTGGTACCCATTGTTTCACTGTTCCTGCTTTATCGCTTTTATTCCCACACCACCTCCTTTTCCAAGTTCCACGTCTCATTTTGGGTTTCCAATTTCCCCAAACATTTTGGCTCTCTTTCTCACTTTCATATTATTCAGTTTCCCTAACTCAACCACCACAGCCTCTTTCAATTTTCCTCTCACATACATCATTCTAAATGTTCTCGCCTCCCTCCATAGAAACCTCGACCCCGCCTCCCTATCTCGCACATCTTTCCTGTCACCTCCACCTCTCACAGTCTCTCACCTACAGCGCTTTTAGAATTTGTTTACTCCATGTTTGAGTTTCTGTCTCACTAGATTTCTGTCTCTGTATCACCTTGCCTCCCCACTGCTCTTCTCTTTACACCACCACTCATTATTTCACCTTTACCCAGTCCTATCACCTTCCTACTTCTATCCCTTCAAAGTCCTGTCCTCATCTCATCTCTATCTCACTTAGTTTCTGTCTTGCCTCGATAGTTACCTCTCTAACTCTCTTACTTCCATACCCCAGTTACACTCCCACCTCCATGTCTACAAAACCTCAAACTGTCTCATAACTATCTACACTTCCTATTTTTTCACACATTCCCTCTCAGTTTTTCTCTTGCCACCATGTCTGATTTTTCTTCTTTCCTCCAAGTTCTGGTTCTCTCCACTCTTTTCAACCTCTGTATATGCTTTCTCGTTTTTTCTATTCTCCTTGCTTGCTATATATCTTGCATATATACCTTTTTATCTTCCTTTTTACCTCCTGGAACGTCTCACACCCCATCTCTATACTGATCACATTCGGTGTTGGTCCATCCTCACCTCCATGAATGTCTTTGTGGATATGTATTTTTTCCCATCTCTCTCTCTTTTTGCCAGCTATGCCTCCCAAAGACATCTGGTGGCATTGTCCATTCTTTCTCACAACTGACTATGATTCTTTCTCACCCTGGGTTTATTACTGTCCTGTATGACTCTCTTTCTCTCACTCAATCTATCTTTTCCTCTACTCTACTTCTTCTTCTTTCGTTCATTGTCTCATATTTTTTTTAATTTCCCCTCTGCCTATTATTTTTACCCCTTTCTCTTCATACTGTCTTTATTTTTGCCTTCTCCCTCTTTCTCTCTCACTCACATGTTTTTTTCTACTATTTCTTACTCAGTCATTTTCTCACTATATATAGGTCTGTATTTTCTTTTTCTATTATAATTCTATTTTCTTTCTTTTCACCGCCCTTTCGTTTCCCTCCCTGCTCTCTTTTGCTTCATAAAACTCTATTTTGTTGCTTAAAGCTTGCTATCTCCCAAAAAGACAAAGCTGTATGCAAGATCTAAAAAGTCAGTGACATGAGACTGCTCCTTTCATATCACAGATGGCACTGACCACCGTACTGATACCAGAAATAACCAGTCTCTTAAAGCCACACACAAGTGGTGTGGGACACAGAAGCTAACAAATATTTAAAATATGTGGCTTCCTGTTTTATATTGTGACCTTTACATCCAGAAACTCTGCAGCTTCACAGATAACGCTGCGAGCAACAAAGCTGCTTCTACACAAGCAGAAGTAACAAGTGACATTTCACACAGCGAGCACTCCGCATGCGCCACCCACTCATGTGTGAATAAGAGACGTCTCCAGAAACAGCAGCTCTTCCTTTTACAAAGCTGAGAGAGGATCTGCCCAAGGAGTTCAGAGCCCTGAAGCGCTCCTGGATGCGTGCAGTTATTATTGAGCCTTACAGGCTTCCGTAGGCACACTTCAGGCTGGAACCTTAGAGGCTTCCATAGGGACTCTTGAGGCTGGAGTCTTGAGAGGGTGGGGATTGGAAGGTAGGGGTGCTTTTGGTGAAAAAGATGTAGAGAGCTGATGTACGAAATTTCGAATCGCAAAATGTGGTTGCCAGCGGCACACTGACTTTTTGCAAATGGAAGGACATTTTGAGAACCGACCAATGTGCTAACAGGTCGGGTCATAACATTCTGAATCATAGGGGGTTGCATTCCAACTAGCCTCCTCAATATTCATGAAGTAGGTTGTAAACTGTGACTCACTACGACTGGATGCCATCGCAGGGATTGTGGTCTGCTGGGGTCAGGAGACCACCATGTCATTGATTGCATTTTATGTAGTCAACTTTTTTTTTTTTTTTTTTTTTTTAATATAGTCCGTTTCCCTTACAGGATATGGATCTGCATTTAAAAAGAAAGCTGTTTTGTTTGTTTGTATGATTTGGCAGTGGTCCCATGGATTATAATGGGTTAACACTGCCTTTGAAATGTTAGTAAAAATTTAAATGTTTTGCAACCAGATTTCCGTGGCTAAAGATTGCAACATCTGTTAATGAATCGCTGTTTGAAAGGGATGCCCTAAACAAGCCCATCCAAAGAACGACTCATTATGGGTTCTGAACCCATTTTCCAATTCGGTATCCTATTACTAAATTGTGTTTAGTACATAATAAATAGCCATTTTACGGGTTGCTAACCCTGCGATTCTGCAACTGCAAAATTGCTTTGTTCATCGGGTCCATGGTTCTTCAGCAAACTAGTAACAAAAAGGGCTAAATCTAATATAAGTCACTAAATAACCTTTATTGCTTTAAGAAAAAAAAGAGAAGTGACCTTGCTTGGGTTTTGTGAAGAAGAACTAAGATATTATCAGTAGCAAGTTCAAGTAGAAGCAATTAATCGATTAGAGAAACAAAAATGTAGAGGGACATGTACGATGCATTATACACATCTCAAAGGCCCATAGGGCCGTTTGCGACCAATAAAATGCATTCTTCTATGCACAAACCCTATTTTGCAAGTCAGTAACCTATTGCCGACTCGCAAAACAGGGTTTGGGAGTGGTTATAAGGAAGGGGAGTGCCAAGGGCGTCAATTCTTAATAGCGAGTCGCCGGGAATGTACGATTGTTTTGCGACCGGAATGCGGTCGCAAAACAATCGCAGTTTACCACCGACTTCAAATAGGTGGTAAGCCAATTGCAAACGGGAAGGGGTCCCCAGGTAAACCCCTTCCCCTTTATTAATAGTAGTGAAAACTAAGAGCAGACAGTGGTCCCAGTGCCCATCCTTAAAAACGTTTTTCTTTTTCTTTTTTTTTTTTTAACGCATCCTGTTTTCCTTGACGGAAAACTGGCTGCATTAAAAAAAATGGTTGCTTTATTTAAAAGCAAACACAGATTTGGTGGTCTTCAGCCTCCTGCAGGTCACCATCCCTGTGTTATTGCTTATTCTTAATGGGTCGCAAATTGCAACCTGCTAATGAATATTGATGAGTAAGGTTAATTACGACCCCATTGGAAATTGCTAATGTGCCTGAGACACATTAGTACACTTCATTTTGCGAGTCTCTAATTGTGAATTACAAAAAAACACAATTAGAGACTTGTAAAATGAAATAGTTGTATATCTGGCCCTTAGCGAGAAAAGATAATTACCGTTCACGTTACGTTATGCAGATCTTTTTTTTAGAGTAGACCCACAGGGAATTTACTACACATTATTCAATCATTCTCAGATATATTGACTGTTAAGAAAAGACCAATGTATACATTAATTGAAATGCATAGTGTAGTAGTATCTCAGCATCTTCAGTTAGACCCTGTTCTGCAAGAGGTATTAGGCACACACTCTGAAGTTGGTATTGGATGGCTGGGGTGAGGTGGACTGACACATACTACTGCTCTCCAACATTAATCACAGCAAAAGAACATGATGATACCAGAGAACTGGGACACCATGTTAATTATATGCCAAAGTACACACTGTGACTGCAGAGTGTAGATAATGTACCACATAGCAATATTGTCAAACTACACTACAGTCAACAGTGCAATCTACAATACAAAGCCACATCTAGCCAAAGTACACCTCTTTTGGACAAAGGCCTGGTGTACAAAGGTCTAACAAAAAACATGCAAAATCAGAATATAAAGACAAACCAATTAAACACTCAGGGCCTTATGTAGGTGGCCTGGCATTTACCACTTCATAAATACCGAATCATACCGATTCGGTATTTATGAAGTGGTAAATGCTATGTAGGTATTCCTGCAGTAAAAATTACCGATTCGTAGAAATTCGGTAATTACCGAATCAGTATTTACCGATTCGGTAATGAGGCATACCTTCCCATTGATTGAATCAATGGGAAGGTATGCCTCATTACCGAATCGGTAAATACCGATTCGGTAATGGGGGGGAACACAATCAAGGGTGGCAGGGTGTCACATTGACACCCTGTTGCACCCCTGATTCCTGCATGTGTGCACATGTGGCACACATACATGCCCTAAGGGCATGTATGTCTGCCACATTGCACACTTCTAAGCGCTTGAAAATGCATTTACAGAGCCATTCTTCATTTACCACCAACTATTAGTTGGTGGTAAATACCGACTCCACACGACAACCACACACTCCCCCGACATATCATTACAGGATTCGGTATTTACCGAATCGGTAAAATTACCGATTCGGTAATTTTACCGATTCGGTAAATTACCGATTCCTGTAGTGTGCCCCCTACATTGCAAAAGCCTAAATACCGGTCGGTAACGGTATAATTCCCGAAAATCGGCCGTTACCGACCGGTATTGGGCTACCTACATGAGGCCCTCAGTGCTGAGCACCATTAGTGCAGCAGGTACAGGGTCAGCAGTAAGCCAGTACTTTGTAGCACCAACAGCACTTTTGGGCCAACCAAGTACTTGCTTCTCGCTGACCATGATAAACGTACAGGGACAGGTTCATATTTTGGTATGCAGTTTGTATTGCCTTTACCACAAATTGACATAGTCCGTTAGGTTTGGGCAATTTGCTCTTAAATGAGAAATGTGTTTATTTCCTGACAGATTCATTTCTAATAAATGTATTTTTTAAAGACCATAATGACATTGTTGCACTCTTGAGAAATGGTCCAGCTTGTTCACATAGTTCTCAGATGCTCACTGTCCCCTGTTCTGATGATGGCCCATGAATTATTACAGTAAGGTCGAAACTGTGTCGAACATTAAAAAGGGAACAACTCTGCTTAAGATACAATAAATTGGGAACACAGGCTTCCTCTAATTTTATTCCCCTTTCTATATATAGTCCAATTGCCGCTAATAAATACATCTATGTACCACTTTAGGCTGCTGCTGTCATTCCAAGAGCAGTTCTTTCAGCACTGTATTCCTGCTATTAACTCATTTTTGATTATTTTGCACTGCAAATGAATTGAACAATGCAAATATTCATTTTAAAGACCCCACCTTGGTCAAGTATTCTCAAATCTCTATTGATGTGTTCTTTCAAACTATGTCTCATACGCTACAATAGCTAGGTGTTTTGTTGTAAATGGGATGACACAAATAGATGTTGACAACGCATGCAGCATCCGCAGTCATAATTACTCCTGTATATTCTTTTGGACGAGTTATTTTTTTATTTTATTTTTTATGAACAGCCCCAAGCTTATTGCTATGGGAAACCCCATTTTCTTACAGCTTTGAGAGTCAACTCAGTTCTGATGTTCCCTCAATTTTCAGTTGAGGATTCCACTGGCCTTATGTAGTCCATTCCGGTACACTATTCATTGGTACAGTGGGATCTCCCTCAGTGGAATTAAGGACCTGAATCAGAGTGGAGCAGATGGGTGTGCCATCCATCTAGTAAATTACCAATTATACAGTATGACATTGCTACCTATGCCACTTTCCCCATGTTATATGGTCTACTAGGTTCATGTGGGCAAGACAACAAACACAACCTTTAAAACTGAGAATCGTGGAACGTAAGAGCGATGCAAGTAAAAGACATAACACTGCAATACAACTATAACAAGACACATAAATTGGTTGGAACATACTATGGCTCAATCAGAATTCAGGTTTTGGACATTATACCAAGGCACCTGCAAGAGGCGTGCCCATCAATGGATTACTTTCTAAATAGAAACCGCAACAAAACAAAAAAGTAAATGGTATGAATGAGTAGGTAGATATTTTAAGAAAGAATTATAACGTGTTACAGGTGCTCCGCGGTATAACTAGAGATGTTATATACTGCTGGGCTTTCTTTTTAACTCCGCCACGTCCTGGACCAATGAGGTTTATGGGGGGGTGTGGGGGGGGGGGGTGACAGGTTTTATTGTCTTGGTTAGTGTATTACATTTATAATAGCAAATGCTTATTTTGGGCAAGCAGTTTGAAAGTGTTTCAGTTATGGGTGGCAGTAATGTAGGAGAATTTTGCTAGAAGGGGGGCTAATAAGTGCCCTCAGGGGGCTGTGTATAGGTGTCCATGATGACTTTCACTTAAAGACAGACTTGCCCAGAAACACTTGTTGAGCTTTGTGACTTTACTCAAGTCTGTAGCAGCAGTGGTGTGGTTTTGGTGGTGTAGGAAAAATAAACACTGAATGTTTGATTGTATGAATGTATGTATGTTATTTGTTAAGTGCATACCCGCTGGAGAGTGGCGTATCACTGAAGAAAGGCTGCGGGTCTGCATGTGCGATTTATAGTTTACAAGAAGGCAGAAAACTCATGGGCAGGTAGGGTTCTATCATGTGAGTAGGCTCATATAGTTTAAACTAGTCGTAAGATCCCTCTAGGTGTCTTTGCCAGGAGGTAGTGTGAAAGCTGAAAACCCTGACGAAGGACTGATTTTGATTATATTACGTCTGCCCTTCTCCCACAAACTACAAATCCCAATTCTTCAATATGCTGATGACTCTCAAATCAATCTCAGAGTATCATCAGCAAACATGTTTCATCATCCAAAATCCTGCCTGGCCCTCATTCACTAACAGATATCAGCTATAGTACGCCACCTTTCCTCAACTTATTGGGGTCCTCCTTAGTGGCAACTACTTGAAGTCTATGCTATTGAAACATCTCCCAGGCATGAATATGGATAGTATCTCCATGCAATCTCTATATGCAACAAGGGTCTGAAGAACAAAACCACTGTGTGATTGCAAATTTTGCTATTTTGCATATTCACAGATTTTACCACCGCAAAATGAATTGTATTTACTAACCAATTTTGTGGACGTGGAAAAGCCTTTCACACTTGCAAAATGGGTTTTGGGACCCATACGTAATCCAATATGGAGAGGCATGAAAGAGGCATCCCCTCAAAATTGCGACTTATAATTAGATGTATCAGTGATCTGTGACTGCAACAACTGATCTGTTATTAGCACTTCAAAGGAGTTTGTAACTGATTAAAAAAGGAGAAGGTGTCTCATGGGCCACCTTTGTCTTTGAAAACCCTGTTCGGAAGTCACGGGATGGAGCAGGCAGTGATCCAAGGGAACACTGTAAGCTACTCCTGATGCATCCCTAAACTAAACACTTTTAAAAGCAGATGATAGAACCAATAACTATACCTCAGCAACTTAGCTGAGGTATAATACGTTGCATATACAAATTCACTGTAATTTCAGTTTTTATGCTTTTGGAACACTGCCGCCCTTTCCCTATGGTACATTTAAAAAAATGTTCAGAGGATTTACTCCACAGTGCAAAGCCAAAATGATAATTATTTGCAGATGTAGGGTGGCAGTAATGCTTGATTCCAGTTCTTAGCATTCAACAATATGCCAAACAAATCTTCTTTCTTTGAAAATTACTTTATTGGTGACTACTTCCCAAAATCAGGATCATCCCAGACTACGCATTTCGTTGCTAAACCACCATTTTATATAAGATTTGGAATCGGACCCATAATGAGTCCATTTAGTGTTTGGGACTTTAACATGGCATCCGCCATTTTAGAAAACAAGCACTAAATACATGTGATTAAGAATGGATCTATTTACATTTTATAATTTCAATATGGTGCCCGCCACTAGCACACCCAATGCAATGGTAGCAGAGGTGTTCTTGGGTGCATTTTGACATGATATTCGATGATACCGTCATAAAACAAGATAATGAGAAACAGCTAACCTTGATGGCCCAGTGAGAATGTTTCGCTGAACTGTGGTTGCACTGTGTTGTGTTCCTATTGATTTTAGTAAAGTATAGGTCTTTAAATTTGGTGTGGGATAACAAACGTTGCTCTATTACTTTAATTTTTATAGTGATTGAAGAGAACTATGTCATGGTGAAAGAAATTCGAGGCTGGTCTTATTAAAATTAGACCCTCATGTGGCAGTCGTCCATAATACACCGATACAAACAAATACGAAGTGTATGGATAAATATTCAGGCAATTTCTACACCTATCAATTATTACTGATTATTAGCTCCTCTATGAAATAAAGGTCAGGGAAAATAATTATGAACTTTAAGGGAGATGTTATTTGTTCTTACGGTTCAAAAATTGCATAGCGTGTGTATATATGGATGTAATTTACGAAATATTTGTAGATGCATGTAATCATAGGTGTATATATGGATTTGTTTGCAGCGCTGATGAAGTTTTATTTAGGAAAGAAATACAATGGCTGGGCTGATACTGATGCTGTTTTATGATGCCACACCCAATAAAGGACATGATTACGATGTTGGGCGGACGTCCACCGTTGAAGTATTGAGACCTCCAGTCAGCAGTACCAACACCGCAATTACAATGCGACTGCACATGTGCAGTTGCATACTCCCGTAAAACAGCCGTAGCACAACAATCCCAACAGGAGGTCCTAGGGGGAAGGGTGCCCTGCTAGGGGCCCCCAAAGGCATTGTCTGGCAGTAAATCCATGTGGGAAGGGCAACATGGATTTGCTCTTGGAAAGTGCCATCATAATGCCAAAGGCGGAAACGCCTTCCTCACAGGATTATGCGGCCCTTCAGACTAAGTCAGACGGATTGACCAGCCAGTTTGAATTCAAACATGGGATGTCGGTTGGAAAGCCTCCAACCAGTGGTCAGCGGCTTCCTGATCCTATTTAGCCCCAGAGTATCTTTCTACAAAAGAATATTGGTTTGGCATATTCTTAAACTCTAAGAATTTGTTTGAAGCCATGTTCTCACCCTACATCTATGTACTTTAAAAATAATCGTAATTTTGTATTACACTTTGACATGCATTATCCAAACAATTTCCTTAGTGTACCCTTTTTAAGCAATGTCAGTTCTTTTAATGAACTTGAGCTGCTTACAAAAAAAAAAGTTTGGAATTGCAAATACAGGGCTGGGGCTCTGTTGCTACTTCCAGGCCACCACCCCATTGTTTGTAGTCAATCACAGGTGACTGCATATTGCAGTCTGGCTAATTAAGATTGCTTAGGCAGGTGCTTTGTGGCCCACAGCAACTAGAGATATTGCAACAAGACCTACAAATACATAGTTCACATCAAAACATCGAAGACAGGTCGCAAATGGTGGTGCACATTTACTACCAAGTTTTGTAACCTATCACTTATTACATCATGCCCCAAATCCCTTAAATTCTACATGAACGCTATTGTGGCCTTCGAAAGTTAACAAAATCACAAACTGCATAACAATGAATGTCCAGTCTCCACTGCACAGGACCCCTTCTGTTGCTAACATCCAAGCACCAGAACAGACCGGAAGCAGCAGAGTAAACTTTAACCTGCCTGAAACACTTCCTTGTGTCTCTGAAAGCAGTCTTTAGTGACGTAGCCTAAAACTGAGCACACTATGTGCAATCTGAGGGATCTAAATTGTGTTCATTTTAAGGTGTGCATCATTTCAGGAACCTTAACTCTAGTGCGGCTTTTTATCTCGAGCCGTTCATTTTTAACCAAAGTCAATTTGTAGCCCTTCTCAAAGTCCAGAAATGTCACAAAACCTGAAATGTAAAAGAGCCACGTCAGTGCTGACTAGTAGATTATGGAATAAACTCGCCTTACTCCCAGACTGGCCACCTAACCATGAGGAATACATTGAATGCCTTGCCCTTCCGAGCAAGTCTTTAATTCAGCGCGTTAGAATCCACCTGGGCCACACAGATTATCAATGGGATCTTAAAAATGCTCACAGTCTTCCACCCTGTCTGCTCAGGTAAAAGTACATGCACACGTGTGTTTATTTCATGTGTGTGTGCCCCTTGCTATCTTTATCCCCCCCAAAAGTGAATTAAATCCCTGCTCCAATTTACAACACTGTGCTTCCCTCTGGGACTTCCTCTGAATGCTAGAAATACCTAAACATAATATGTCATATATAAATGACGTTTCAACAAGCAGTTGTACTTACCCGATGGAGCAGTGGAATCTCCATACCCTTTCATGTCCACTGCAATCACCCGATAACCTGCATCAGCCAGAGCAGGTATCTAAAAGAGGAAAGAAAACCACCGAAGTATTACAAAAGCGCATTCATGTTATGTTCATCGCAGTACACGTGACACTATTCAATTGACCTATTCGTCTCTTATCACAAATAGCAGAAAAACATTTTTCAATATAAATATTTGGAGCCTATTCATAAAGTGCCTGTTGTAGGACATAAGTATTAGTACAGCAGTACTATTCACAAGCTACAAAATGTTATTCAAAAACCTCTCCGCCAGGGGAGGAGCCTAGCGCGCAACCAAGATGGCCGCGTAGGTGCGAGGCTCCCGAGGACCTCCGCAACCTCCTACGTCTATCCTGAATTCATCCTGCCTCGGTTGAGGGGACTGTGTTGGTGAGCCTGAGCTGAGGTGGTACCCGTTTTCCGTTCTCAAATCGGACCTCGGGTGCCGGAGTGAGCACCGATTGAAGTTTGCGGCCTTCTTCTCGCCGAACCCCGGATTTGCGTTGGGGGGTGACCCAGTGGCAAAGTGAACAACAACGGCGGGCCGGGCCTGGCGAGTCGCGTACCCCGCACTTTCGCTTTCGCACCGTCTCTGCAAGTGAGATCGCGGAGCTTTTTGTGTTGGTGTGGCCTCGCTGGGGGACCCTGCCTGCCTGCCGGCTGTGACCCACCCCGCCGATCTGGGGTGGCCCCCCCGGAGCTCGTGGCCCTGATTGCCTGCCCTCTATGGCGTTGCTGGTGCGATTGTGGGACCAGCGGCGATGGCCACGAAACAAGATGGAGATCGGTCAAAGACAAAGTCGACCCGGCGTGGCACCGTCCACCAGGCCAACAGCATGGACCGCTATACCCTCCAGAGGGGATCTCCCAGCGGACCGCACAAGTCCCCTGAGGGCCCTTCTGATGCCCCGGACTTGCCCACGGATCTGACTCTCCACGACGTCATGGGCGCCATTTCCGAGATGAAGGCCTCGGTGGGCCAGCGGTTCGACACCCTGGCACAGAAGATCGACGCGGTCCTTGTGGATGTTGGCCTGGTGAGGGCCGATCTTTCCAACACCAACGATCGAGTTGATTCTTTGGCCCAAACCGCATCGGGCCTTACGACTGAGGTGGCGGCACTACAACTGGAGGTGCGCCGGCTTAGTCAGGCGAGTGCACTTATGGATCGGCGCCTTGAGGATTCCGAGAGTCGGGCCCGGAGGAATAACATCCGCATCATCGGAGTACCCGAGGGACGGGAGGAAGCCGCAGCGGATCTATTTGTGGAGGACCTGATCGCTACCCATCTCCAGCCTCGGGGACTGAGTAAATTTTTTGCCGTGGAGATGGCCCACAGAGTTCCTGGGGGAAGGCCGAAGGTCGGAGCCCCTCTGCGACCTCTCATTGCCCGGATTTTTAACTTTCGGGACAGAGACGCGATCCTGCAAGCCTCCAGACTACATGGGCCGGTTAAGCTGGAAAATATGGAGGTGAACTTTTACCCTGATTTCACCCAAGCGGTCCAGAAGCAAAGACTGAGCTTCCTGGGCGTCAAACGCCGACTTCGGGACCTGAACTTAAAATACGCCATGCTCTTCCCGGCCAAGCTGCGAGTGGAGGTGGATGGTCGCACGCACTTTTTAGATCGTCCCGAAGCGGCCGGGGACTGGCTGGACACTCTGTCTGGGGATCGTGATCGAGATGGCGGGGGGGGGGCGGCGGGAGGAGACGGCCCACTGGATCGGGACTGAGGGGTCA
This sequence comes from Triturus cristatus, assembly GCF_964204655.1. Classification (NCBI taxonomy): domain Eukaryota; kingdom Metazoa; phylum Chordata; class Amphibia; order Caudata; family Salamandridae; genus Triturus; species Triturus cristatus. The sequence goes on along the minus strand of NC_140589.1, from coordinate 1,786,208,584 downwards.
ATATTGGGCCTCACTCTGGACGAATACGATGCTACTTCCGATCAAGCGTCTGTCTTTGTACATTCCCCTCCCATGGAGGTTGTGTGGGGTCTAGAAGGGGTACTCTTTCCTCCTCTAGGGGGTCTAGCTAGTTTCATTCTATAGGGGCGACAGGCACACTGCAAGTTGGGGGGGCTGTCCGGGCTCATGCAGGGGTGCAGGGAGGGGGGAGTTTTGTTGGAGTGGGTGGGTTGGGGTGGGGTGTTGTTCGTTTACACCACAAGGCAAACGTATCATTGTGTTATCTCTACAGTGCTCTCTGGGGGACGAGTGATGACTTCTGTTTATGAGGGGGGGTAGGGGACTGAGTTTGTTGTCCTAGAATGTTAACGGACTGGGGGACAGGATAAAACGAGGTGTGGTCCTGCAGTTCTTGAAGCGAATTTCGCCCGATATAGTTTTTCTGCAGGAGACGCACCTCATTGGCAACTCCTTTTGCGCTATGAATCGACGGGGCTACCGCCTTGTGGCCCATTCGGGCTTCACGTCTGGTTCAAGGGGTGTGGGCATTATGGTTAAAAACTCGCTCCCGTTGGAGATTGATGAGGTGCGCCATGACGATAGGGGACGTTACACGGTTTTGGTGGGCAGAATGGAGGGCAGAGAGGTCGTTTTTGTGTCAGTATATGTCCCGCCGGGACTGCAGACGACCACCTTTGCGGACCTGGGGCGCCTCCTCCTTGGCCTTCCGGAGGGGATTCTAGTGGTGGGGGGGGGATTTTAATGCTGTAGTTTCCGGAACTGTGGATCGTCACCCCCCTAGGGATCTCCCCCGGGCCCAAGCGTGGTTATCTGGCCTCTTGGATACCCTGGGGCTGGTGGATTGTTGGCGCTTAAAACATCCCACGCAGCTACAGTACACCTTCCATTCAGGGGCTCATGGTAGTCTCTCACGGCTAGATTATGTCCTGGTCCCAGCGGCTTATGTGGGGAGGGTGGGAGAGGTGCGCCATTTGGCACGGGGTATTTCGGACCACTCCCCGCTCTTGTTGCACTTTGATATTTTGCCGAGGGGAGAGGGTAGGGTGGTCCCGATCCATCCCTGGTACCTGCGTGACCCCACCATTCGCGCAGAGCTGATTAAATCCCTTAAGCGCTATTTTGATGAGAATGTGGGGTCTGTGTCATCGGCGGTCTCACTGTGGGAGGCGTTCAAGACAGTACTCCGAGGAGAGGCCCTGTCCCTTATTTCCCACTCCCGGAGGCGCGAGCGGGAGGAGGTGACCCGTGTTGAAGCTGAGATAACCGAGTTGGAGGGTGATCTAGAATGTGGGGTGACGGATGACAAATTGCATGTTCTCCAACTCAAGCAAGCGGCCTATAAGGCCCTCGTCACGGAGGCGGCCAGGGGCCTCAGTAGAGAGCAACAGGGGAGACTGTATGATGTGGGTGATAAGGCTGGTAAATTGATTGCGTGGCTGGATAAAAAAGAGAGAGCGAGTCGAGTTGTCCCGTTGATTGAGAAAACGAATGGTGTGTGTGTCACTGAACCGGAGGAAATTGTCTCCTGCTTCGCGGACTATTTTCGTGGGGTGTATTCCCCGGTGTCTTCCCGCTCTGAGGAGGATTCCCATGCCCTGCTCAGAGATATCGCGCTGCCTTCCCTTTCGGAGGAGGACAGAGTGTCGTTGGACGCCGCTCCAACCTCCGAAGAAATTGCCCTCGCCATACGCTCGGTCGCTTCCGGCAAGGCCATGGGTCCTAATGGTCTTCCCATCGAGTTGTATAAACTGCGACCGGATACGCTGGCGCCGCATCTCCGTGCTATGTTCCTTGCGGCCCACTCGGTGGGTTCCCTCCCGCTAGACCAGCGTCTGGCTACCATCGTGGTTATCCACAAGGAGGGGAGGCCACGGGCCCGGGTCACATCCTATCGACCCATTTCGTTATTGAATGCGGAGCCCAAAATTCTCGCCAAGGTGTTGGCCAATCGTCTGGTCGGCGTAGTGTGTGACTTGGTCCACCAGGACCAGTCCGGCTTTATTCCCCATCGTAACACAGCGCTTAACCTGCGGCGTTTGCATGGGGTGCTCGCACGTGTCCCGTTCATACGGGAGCCGGCCATCTTGGCGTCCTTGGACGCCACTATGGCGTTTGACACACTTGAATGGCCATATATTTGGGCGACGCTCGCGAAATTTGGGTTTGGCCCAGGGTTTATCAGCTGGGTTAAATTGTTGTACTCTGGCCCACTGGCGCAGGTGGTTGTGAACGGTAGAGTGTCGGCACCGTTTGAGTTGGGCAGGGGCACGCGGCAGGGCTGCCCGTTATCGCCGCTCCTTTTTGCGCTTGCCTTGGAGCCCCTGGCGGAGTGGCTGCGGTGGGAACCTTCTATTCGTGGTCTCCGCTGGACCCCCGAGTATGAGGACCGCGTATCCCTATACGCTGACGATATTCTCCTGTACCTGGCTTCCCCACGTAAATCACTGATAGTACTGGTTGATGTATTGCATTCATTTGGTCGTAACTCCGGCCTTGTCATCAACTGGACTAAATCGTGCGTGTATGTTCTCTCTGGGGAGGCTCCTATCCTTCCGCGGGGCTGTCCTATCCAGATCGCCCCGCAGGGATTTAGGTACCTGGGTGTCTTCATTACCCTGGACGCGGAGGCCCAGTATGATCGGAACTTGCTTCCCCCCCTCCAGCGCCTGAAGGAGGATGTCGCGCGTTGGCGGCGTTTGCCGCTCTCGCCGCTCGGCCGGGCGGCATTGTTTAAGATGATGTCGCTGCCGCGTTTCCTGTACGCTTTGCAGAATACAATGGACCTCGTCCCGGCGCGCTACTTCCGCGAGGTGGAGAGTTTGCAACGCCGCCTGTTCTGGGACGGGAGACCGCGTATCGCCCTGGCGAAGTTGACGCTCCCGTGGTATGACGGGGGGATTGCCCTCCCGGATATTAAACGGTATTATTGGGCCTCCCAGCTGGCTGCGATTAATCACGGCCTATACGGGCCCGCCCTAAACCCGGCCTTTGAAATGGATAAGATGCTACTGCCGGGTGGTGACTATAATCGAGCGCTCTACTCCAGCTCGCTCGACGCACGTCTGACGGGCCCCACGCGTGTCATGGTACGAGTGTGGCATGCGGCTAATGTAGCGATGGGGTGGAAGGATCGTTTGACCCGGGCGTCACCACTGTACGCATCTGAGCAGTTGGGCTCCCTGTGGACCTCGAAGGGCTTCGAGAAGTGGGACATGATAGGCATCAGCAGGGTGAGGGATCTCTGGAAGAGGGGGGGATTCAAAACGTTCGAGATGCTGCAGACGGAATTCCAGTTGCAAGACAGGGAGTACTTTCGGTATATGCAGATCCGTCATGCACTATGCTCCGCCTTCCCGGACGTCGCCTCCATCCCGGAGTACTCCCCTCTGGAGGATAGAGTGCTGGATGGACATGTACCGGAAAGCACGATCTCATTAATCTATAAAAAACTGATTAATGACCGCTCGGGATTGCTGACTAATCTTCGCGAGGCTTGGGTTGCCGATGGATTGGAGCTGGACGACGAGGACTGGGTCTCTGCGGTGGCCTCCCCGAAAGAGGTGGCCATACCGGCCCGCCTTCGCTTCGTCCAGCTCAAGATACTCCATAGGGTCTACATAACGGGGCCAAGGCTTGTCACGATTCCACACATCCCTATCATCAGCCTAGTGAGTAACCACCCCCGCACTCCCTTTCAGGTACGAATGCACGAGAATGAATGGAGAAAGGGGCCGCGGCACTACAACTCCCAGAATGCCAAGGGACGGGACTTCTCCCAGTTGATTGGCAGCCACAGATTCAAACGACCTCATAAGCACCTCCTCTACAGGAAGAAGGTGCTTGACAATCGTTTTGCTTTACTGAGACGTGGGGGACGCTTTCCTTCCCGCGGAGGAATCCAGAATCACCGCCGCTGCAATTTCCTTGAGTTACCTCTCGGTACTCCGACGCGACGTTCCTGAGACATCGCTCCTGACTCGCCGATTCACCGAGGGCTGCAGAGAATCCTTGACCGCGCACACGCAAGTACTTGCTCTCTGAGAGTGTGCAAATTCGTCCTCCTAGACAACTGTTTTCTTCGTGATAGTCCAGCGATAGTTGTTATTTCCCGCTCTGAGGTCCCGGAAAGCCCGTATTCCCTCAGACAGAGACTCGTTTAGCGGAGGCTTCCAGAAGCAACCATCCGCCGCCGCTTCTTGCTCCTTCTCTCTTTTCCCTCGTACTCCTGCTTCCCCTGCCCAGTTGGTACAGACTTTCGTGCCCAGAGCTGGGGCGGTTCCCCCTTCGTCCTCATTGACCCTGCTGTGCAACTAACAGCTTTCTTCGAGGACACTGACTTTAAGAGACATTTGCCAGGGATTAGGAGTTCCCAGTGGAGAGTGGACTGCTTTCCTTTCCTTTGTTGGATTTCGGAGAGAGAATTTCAAGCTGTTACTGTCTGGAGTTTGTAAGTGCCGTGGTGACAACCAAGGGAGGGGGAAGAGCATGAAGGGTGAATGAAAGGCAGTATAGTGGATTTATGCTTGTGTTCATTCTTCTCTTCCCTTCTGTAGGGTGCTCCCATTATCCGGACCCGAGCACAGAGCAGCCTCAAGCCAGACGTTCCCCAGGCAGTGACCTTTCTTATTTTATCCCCTTCCCTTCTTCCCCGGGGTGCTGGGTTCCATAGCTGCGTTAATAGCACTGTGGGGCTTATCATTTCGGAGAGCTGGGAGGATTCTCAGCACATCATCGTTCCTGCTGGCTGCGGTTAAAACAATTAGTGGTGTCTAACTCTGTCCGTCATCACTAACCTTCGTGACAAGGCTATTGCGTATGGGCTATGCTGTGGACGGGTTGTGTAAGCGTGGGTGTGGTTCTTTGGGGACCTTTCTTCATATTTTGTGGGAATGCCCAGAGGTGGAGCGATTCTGGCGTGGTGTGCATGAGATCCTGCGGGTGGTTACGCGTGTGTCGCTGCTGCCCGAAGCGAGGAGATGCCTGTTGAACGTGTGGGAACCAACCGACTATTCGGCGCCACAGACGTGGTGGGTGACTCTGGGATATATGGTGGCCAAGCGCGATATTGCTCAACTGTGGGGTTCCCAGAGGTCCCCGACTGTTTCGGCCTGGAAGGAAAATATGGACTGGTGCATGTTTCAGGGAAAAGGTGGTGTATGTAGCGAGAGGTAAGCCTGGGACATGGGTGAAAGTATGGGGCCCCTGGAACGCCTACCGCGGTGGAATCTGTGCCCCGCCGTTATTGCCCGATCCATCGCCTGCCCCGTCCCCTTAGCCGGTTTAGCTCTCCGGTACCGGGCACTGAGTCCACCCAGTCCCTGTCCTGACCTTCTCCCCCCTTGATACTCCTATGGATTGGTAGGGTCCCCCTTCTAGGGGAGCACATGCTGCTGTTTTCGATCGTGGGTTGCCTTGTGGTTTGATTTTTTGTTGTTATTTATGTTAAAAAGAAACCGTCATGTGGGGTCCGGATGGTGTGGCCATCAACGCTGCTAACTCCTGTATGTTTCCCTTTGCCGCAGCATGCGTTCTACTGTGTGTATCATATGCTCCTCTTGTTTGCTAGCGGCCGGCCTGAAGGTTGTAGGCTCATCTTTGTATATTCTTTGAACTTTGTAATAAACGGTTTAAAAAAAAAAAAAAAAAAAAAAAGAAAAAAACCTCTCCGCCTCCTGCCTTTACTATGCACAGCTGTTAGCCAAGGCACAAAAGTATAGGGTATTAGGTGTCAAAGTGGCAGCGACTAGGAGAAGTTGTACGAAAATGGGGAATAATTTCAAAAAAATGGGAGGGTTTAGGGAAATGTAAGGATGGGTTTATGGAGCGAAATGCTGATAAAAACACCCCCTCACAAATGAATAAGAATATGGTTGTTCGAAAACTACTCTTCTAAAATGTCTACAGCCCTAAATGGCAAACGTACTCTAGCTCAGACTTTGAACTGTCATGTGTGGTTCTTGACTTACTCCGAGGTTCCGCAACACAATTCCAGAGACAACAATGTAGGCCGTTAAATAAAATATCACTCCATAGAAACTAATGTTAAATTAATTAACTTATTTCGAGATTTAAATGAAATAAATGTTTTTGATGTTATAATTACATACAATTATTAATTATTTTATTATTTTAAAAGTTAATAAACCTAATAAAAAGCAACTGTTAAAACTTTATTTAGCATTTTAAAATAATGGAAATTAAACATTTTTACCAACATTTATCATGTTAAATAAAATGTTAATCAAGTGATATATGTATAGATATTTTATCCAGGTAATTATTTGATAAACATTTCATTTGATGAGTTAATGAACTTTCATTTTATTAATTTGATGCTAAAAATAAATGTTAATTTGTATTAATTTATATTTTACTTTAAAATACGTTTACTTTTTAAACAGTAATAATAGTTAATAATTTTCACTGTACTTTTCATTGGGAAATTTCCACCAGATGTGGCGAGATGCCACGACATGTGCCAAGTTTCTAGTAGTGACCTTACAATTGTAAATCCTGTTGTAGGAGGCTCAACGCTTTCATCAAGACCAGTTCTACACTTAGGGGTATATTTAGAAATGGAAATGATTAAAAAGAAAAAAAGGTAGAGCTACACCTAGGTGCAGTAGTAAATATACACAAGTACATATGCATGTGCACATTTACTTTTGTGAATGTGCCTCACAATCAGGAAACAATAAACGGCACAAAACTTTTTAATATTTTGTGACAGCTCTTTTTTGAAAAATATATGTCAAATGTGATTTTAACATCAAGTAAGGGTTACAATAATAGTAAAATAATAAACAATGTTAACAACAAAAACAATAATGGTTATCATCGGAATAGTTTGGTTTAAAATGGAACTTTCTCCACAGACTTGCAGTTTCATATGGTTTAGAATGGTTGGTGTCACTACGACCCAATTAAATTGTTCTCAGTTTATGGAGTAAGACTGAAGGATGAAAGAACAAGTCACACTTTCCCGGCTTCAATTCTCTGACCTGCAGGTTGTACACTGGCCTTAAATATAGATTTGATCATGCAAGTAATTCCTATAGATAAAAAGGCAATCATCAAAATAGAAATTGCAGAAATAGATTGCAAACAGCTATGGCAAATAAAGATTTAAAGTAAAGAAGCACACATCAGAGACAATACATAATAAAAAAAAATCGAAAACAGCAAAATCGAAATCTGGTCATAGAACGGCTTCCATGTGTGCCATCATCTATGCCAGACTATAAAAGGCATACATACACTTTACAGAGAAGCTAGAAGTGTACAATAACGGGCATATTTCTTCAGAGAAATACAGGGCACAAAAACATGCACTTCTTACAAAAGCCATTTTTCAGTATGTAAAGTAGTACCGTTTTACATACTTCATAAAGTGGTAATACAATAAATACTCCACAATGTAATTCACAAAACTTCGGTCAGGCAACTCCACCTCCGCAGCTACGTTTCAACTGTCGTGGTAGAAGAGATCTCCACACACAGAAGTATAGGATTTAGTAGTAAATGTGGGAGGGACAATGGGAGTGGTTGGAAAATTGAGAATACTTACTCTTAAACTGGTGAGATTATTTATGGATTGTGGTGGTAGACATCGTAATGCAAAGCACACCCACAATTCACAAAAACACATTTATATCTACTACAGTAGTATTCTTAACGAAATAGACTCAAATCTTCTCCACCCATTTTAGGAGTAATTCAAGCCGTATACATGGTTAACCACTAATACTGTAACACGATCCCATAGAAACCAAGAGAGGGATGCAATAAGCACTACTACATTGGGAAACATATCAAATAAATTACATTGAATAACATTTCAATGTAAACTTGATTTAAATTATTTGCAATTTTATTGTGCTATATTTTAAAAATATTTTAACTGTTTTTGAATATGCACAACATTTTACTAAAACATTGTAAATAATAAGTTATTTCTTTATTACAAATCATAAATATATTTATATAACTTGCATCCATGATTGTGACGAATTTAACATAAATATAATGTAAAGATGGGGTATGTAAAATAAACATGCACTTTTATTTTAATTAAAAATAACTATTTTAAATAAAAAATAACAAATTAAGTTCAAATGTAGTAATATGTTATGTTTAGTGCAGGTGTATGTCCCTTCTTACTGTGTCGTAACCATGGAGTAGTAATAGGAGGTCATGAATAATATCTTTTCAAATTTAAAATTAACTATCAAATTATTCCTTATTACTCACTAGAGGGAGCTCTCTACAATGTGGTAGGGATCTCCATAAACGGGAGGAATGTTACTAATAGTAACTTTACAGATTAAAAATGGGTTGTAGGAGTCTCCATTCCTCATTGAGGGAAGTTGGAGACCTATAAGTGTACATCTAGGTGGAGAGCTCCCATGGAAATGGTGACTTCTATCTATAAGGAGATTTACACCTAGCTGTAGCTGTAGATCTACACGTGAGATCTCCACATGTAAACTTACCTTTATGAATGGGCCCCACAGACCATCAATCGGGTTATATGATTTGATTTGTGCAAATTACAAGTGATAAAGGGTCAGATGTATCAAAGGGTCTTACCCATTCTGTGTCTGGGAAAATGGGTTCCTACATATGGCCTAAAGTGTTTTATGTGGTGTCTTCCAGGTTTAGATTAGAGACACTCAAAAGTCTATGAACTGAGGAGCAGACATCTTGCATGAGCAGCGTCAGTTCACCTTTGACTGCCCGGTGCCTTCAATGAACCACCTCGCATTATGTCATCCGGAGGGAGAAATAGGGCAAAGTCTGTTGGGTGTGAATGGTACCTGATGGCAGTGCTGAATGTTTATCCATCATGGTTTTGGCAAGTGTATTGAAGAAGAGCACCACATTTACAAGCATATAGTAGACTGCATAAAAACACTCAACGAAGACACACAAATAACCCTTAACACGCACAGAGAACTAAAACTGTTGAGATACTGCCAACAAATGATAGTGATCAGACCCTGCCTCACTCTTTTATGCCAAGATTCAAGGACACAAGAAACAGTGCCAGGTGCAATAGACATCTGGCGTCTGTGTGGAATAATCTGCCATCTTTTATGGCATATGCAAAGGCACTTATCTTTCAGAAAGGCTCTGAAAAGCCCTCTATTTTGTTACCCCAATAGACAAACAGTTGTTGAAGTCTACTTGTCAGTACACAAGGCCACGATTCTCTTCTGAGTGAACCTTGTACATAATAAATGCTAATCTTATCTAGTGTCTGTTACATAACTGTGTCTATCACGAAGTGCCACTGCCCCTCACAATTGCATTTGATTTCTCACCGGCCAGTGTTGTGCACGGAAGCCCATGGCATCTGCCTGCTCCCTTCTGCAGTGAGGGGACAGTTCTCATTGGATTCGTTTTCTACCTTGCTCTGGCTCTCCCTACAAGTCAGGTGTCTGGAGATTTAGCATGTCAGTCTAGTTGTTAGAACACATGCATTGCTTCGGGTGGATAATTTCCGCCATTTGAAGCAGACACTATCCAGCTATAATTTGATTTGCCACACAAAAGCTATTTTAGACAACAATGTTTTTGCTGGTACTGGGTTTTTATAAGGAAAATGAGGCAACAATACTTTATATCAGATTTTGGAAAGTGTGATATTTCTAACTGGATTGGCCTGCTGGCACCTCTGTGTGATGAGACTTGTCAAATGAAGAATAAATCTGGGGATCAGATAATATAGAGATGTCTAGGAGGAGCAACCCTCCATTAATGCGAGTGCATTCCTTGCTGCTGTTGCAAGGCGGAGAGAAGCTTGGTCTGTAGCATGTCTGCAAGAAGCAAGAAAGCTCTTGCAAAAGAGTCCATCTTGTTCACTCCACGGTTAACCAAGGATGAGTGTGGAATTCTGGGTGGACCTCAGGAATTCACTCTTTCAAAGAGAAACTTTGGTTCCTCATTTTGCGGTGTCAGACAATGATGTATAGGTTGGGCAACTGTGGCAAAACAAAATGAATGGTTATTCTTCCAAACCCCACCCACCACCTTCGATGTTTCATCTGTCTGGGATCAATTACTAAGAATGATAAAATATCAGGTAGCACAGGATCAAGTGGATCTTCAACGGTCTGCTCAGGAGATTTTGAGTAGAATTTACCAAGAGCAAAGCGAGTCTTTCTGTTTGATGCTCTGCAAAACTCCCAAGTAAAATGTCCCTTTTTCAGTGGCACAGCAACAGTGGTCTGGCTGAATGTCCATTAATGCCACAAGAAAATGAGTGTTTCGGAATCATGAAGAGGGAAGATACGAGACTGTGCACAAATGCCAAAATGGGTTTTTGCCATTAGATTCCGAAGACTGAACATCAATACTTATATTAATGCAGATGTAAGTTAAAATAACATGACAGCACAAGAGAAAGGACATGACATTAACCAACTAAAAGAAAAGAAGCTGCAGAATCTATTCAAAAAGACTCACAAAAACAACCAAAAGGAAACCATGAAAAAATGTGGGAAACACATAAAAAGTAAAACTGACAGACCTGAAATAACGGAATGTAAAAAATAAAAAAATGTGAAATGCTGAATTGTTTCACACAAAGTAACCTTTAAAAACAATTCTCAAGATCAAAACTGGAGAGATACTTGATCCCTTCCCAGCGTTCACTTTCTTCATGTTTGTTCTTGTAACACAAATCGCTACACACTCTCTTTTCCCTTTCAAAAATGAATGTATTGCTACCTTTCACTTGCAGCATTGTGTGAATTAGGTGTTCCATATACAGGTGTAAAGTATTTGGGGTTTTATTTTATCTTTCTTCGTTTCGATCATACTACACCAACAGACATGTTCAAAGCTTAGGCCTCCATTGTTAAGGCATGGATCCAAGATATCGTCTACTGCCAGGAACAGTTGACCAACTACTGGGACCTCATGCCTATGGCCTCCCATCCTAAAGGCATCTGGGAGCCCTTTGTGTCCCGGCTTAGGATACGAGATGCCCCTCTGGAAGATGGTCTACCCACGTTGCTGGTAGCCAGCTCCCCGGCCGCCGGCCAGTGAGGGCAGGGTACACATCTGGTACTGGTTGGTTGCTTGGAGCTTGCTCTGAGGGAAACTACATTGCGAAACACCTGTTTTGGATCTGTTGCGCATTTAACATGTCGAGGTCACCTGAATTGATATCTGTATATGAGGTTTGATATTTCAGCCACCGGGGCCTTCACATTGCTAGTAAGCCTCCATACGTCCCGAGCACCTGTATTATTTGTGGAAATGCTGTTTAATTATGTACTAGTATGTACGTCAGATGTCGCAGAAGGAAATGTAACATTCATGCTGTATGCCAGTTTGATTTCAATGCTGTCTCTGTCAAAACATAAATACACTTTAAAAAAAAAAAAAAAGCTCAGGCCGCCAAACCCCGACCAGAGGAAGAATTAAAAAAAAAAAAACTCAGTGGTAAAAAAGACAGAGGTTCTTATACGTGGCGATGAGGTTCATTGGACCATAGACTTTTTACCTAAAAATATCGGATGCATGTCCACAGCCCACCTCAGAGGTAAGAAACCATGGAATTAATGGATAAGAAACTATTTTACTCTCCAAACTGGAGCCTTGACCAAGTCCTATCATCTTAAACTCTAAATTCAGGTGATGGTTCTCTTTCAATCCACAAACAACATACAAGGTGGTGGGTGGAGCTTTGATCCGGTCTTCACTAGATTATCTCACCTGCGTCTACATGGGTCGCCGTAATATCTTATTTACCCGGGTCGCCATAAAATCTTATTGAATGGCCTCCAGTGATGGCAGAATGAAGGAGCAAGTCGCCGTGATCGAATAACCCTAGCCCTGCCCCGGTCTACTGGTTACTGCACATCTACCTGTAATTTAAGCTTAGCAAACAAAGGTCTTCTTTGGAGGCTCACTTTCTGCTCTGCAAAACTCGATCTGGGGATACAGCTGTCACGGGTTCAAGGCCCAGGCTGCCTGTTTCCAAAATACTCCCCCCTCACACTGAGTGTCCAAAACGTCAATTCAGGTTAGCGAAAAAACTGCAAATATTTGCTGTATGCTGCAGCTAGAATCATGTTCATGCTCTAGCAGCTAAGGACGTTCTGGATGTCATTAGGGCCAGGAAGACGTTAGGTATGGGTTCTTTAGAATTAAATAAAATAGACAGAAATCCCTTGTCAGTCTCTGCCATTAGGTACTAAGTATTTTCGCTGTTTTTATGTAAATTCTCTTTTGTGTTATCCTGTGCACTGGAGGCCTATTCACAAAGGTGTATTTGAGTACGTAAAGTAGTACTAGCATAGAACTCTTTAACATGCCTTTGTGAATCGGCCCCTAAACATGTAAGGTGGTAATATCCATACACAGTTAGGACAAGCAGAAAGGACTGTGCCCTTTTCACAGTTAGAGATTTCAGGGCGCTTTACAAAGGTGTTAAACACTTCGCAGAAGAGGGTCCTTTGTTCTTTTTCCTGTACTCCTAAATAATCTTGTCCAACTGACCCACATGTTTAATTTGCGGAATTACTCAAGCCACAGTATGATTTGAGGATCTCAACTGATTTGTACTAGGTACCTAATCCTTTAAAAGCAATATGTTTTAGTCATATAACAAAGTAACACACCAAGAAGAAAAACAATTTCTGCCAAAACAACTAAATTCTTTTACTGGGTATTTGTGTATATACAAATCAATAAAAGGCTGTCAAAGACATAAAACACATACGGCGAATGAGCCAATGGCTGTGTGGTACAGTTAGTGACTGTTTGTGATATGTGACAAAGTGCTGTACAGGGGTGACATAAATAACATATGTAAAACACAACAACAATACTTTAACATGCGAGTCCGCAGCTCATTGCATGTATCCCAACGGAAGATGCGATTCTCTGTTCAAGTCAGGGAATTGCGTGGACTCATTAAGACAACAACGTCGACGTTTCGACCCTTAACAGTTGTGCTGATTAATGTGCATCAATGGCGGGTCAATTCCCTGACTATACACAAATACCTAGTAAAAGAATGTAGTTTTGGCAGAAATTGTTTTTCTTCTTGGTGTGTTACTTTGTTATATGACTAAAACATATTGCTTTTAAAGGATTAGGTACCTAGTACAAATCAGTTGAGATCCCCGACAGAACCACTGTTTTCCTTAGCATACTTACTCAGGTTCTGAGGGTTACTGGGTTACCCCATTATCTTTAATGACAGTATGATTTGAGTCGGACGGAGAGCAGGGTGCCAGAATGAGACTGTGGAGCACTCAGGTGTTCCGAAAAGCTTTAAAGGAGAGTTGTTATGTTGAAAATATTTATCTAGCGCACATAAACCAACGGGTAATCTTATTCATATGCTTGTATGAACCACCAAGTTTTCAAGAGTTGGCTTAATCTGGAATAACAGCTTGTCAGTCTGCTGTTAAGTGGGAGAGAATTCCAGAACCGGGGGGCTATTACAGAGAATCTAGAACCTCCTAGTCTCTTCCTCTTTAAAGAGGGCTTAACCAGGAGGTTAAGATGCCGGGACCTCAAATTAGGAGAAGGTGTGTACTTGGGAACTCGAAAGGAGATAAACTTCGGACTGATGCCCTGGAGAGATTTTAAAATAATGCATTCAGTCTTGAAAGAAGAGCACTGTTTCCCTGGCAGCCAGTGAAGTTTCCTCAACAGGGGCGTGATGTGGCACCTCCTCGGCTGTCGGTAAACCAGTCTGGCTGCCTGATCTTGTGCCAGTCGCAGTCGCTTTATCAGGTATTCAGGGAGGCTGAGATAGAGGAAATTCGCATAAGCAAGAAATTATTATTGCGAGAACAACCTGAACAAGGGCTTCGAACATGTGAAATCAGCCAATTTTTCTTAATCTTCCAGAGCTGAAGGAAGCAGGAGGAATCTACTGCCCCTAACTGAGGCTTTAGAGATAAATGTTTGTCGACGAGAATTCCTTGAATCTTAACTGAGTTTTATGGTTGAGGGGATACCCATCTCAACAGGCCAAAAATTTTAGTTCCACGGATTCTGTGTTCCTCCAACCAAGACAAGCTCCGTCTTGTCAGAGTTTAATTTGAGTTGCTTGATATTCATCCAATCGCGAATGAATAACATTGTATTTTGGAAAGTCAAGGTTGACTCGTGTGAATTACCGAAGGCAAACTAAATTGCATATCATCTGCATAATTGAATATTCTCAGTTTACTTTTTCTCAGTTAATGCACTAGAGGATGTATATACAAATTAAAAAGGTGGGGGGGACAGAAATGACCCTTGAAGTACACCACAGGTCAATTTCACATTAGGAGAACAAAAATAGGTGAAACAAACTGATTGAAAGCGATTCTTTAGGAAGGACACAAACCAGTTCAGCGCTTTATGTCTGCAGCTCCGGCAAGAGCCTCAACCGTGTCGAATACTGCAGAGAGGTTGAGAAGCAGCAGCACCTGTGTGGTGCCCCCGTCGGCATCTTCTCTCAAATCATCTAACACAGACAAGATTAATGCCTCTGTAGAATGAGCCGCGCAGAAGCCCGCCTGATGAGATTCGAGAAAATGAGATTCATCGAGGAAGGAACAGAGACAACTAGCAAGATGCACTTCCAATACTTTAGCCAGAAAGGGAAGCAATGAGATGGGGCCATTGTTGCTCAAGGTGTATGAGTCGGCATCAGTTTTTTTAGCAATGGAACCACAATTGCTTCTTTGAAGGCTCTGGGGACAGTACTTTGAGTTAGATAGTCATTGTTGGCGAACAACACAAACACATCTTTTAACATTTGAGGAGGTCAGGTATCGAAAGGAGTACTTGATTTTACTTTGGTCAGTAAATCAGTAAGGGATGTATGATATTACAACGCGGGTTTTTACCACGCGTGCAGTTACATCGCATGCGTTACAATGCATGCGATGTTACAACGCTATGCCATTAGAACGCAAGTCTTTACATCGACTTGCGCTAGATGGCATGCTGACATTAAAAAAGTGTAATTTACTATTCCAACTCCAGTCCACTTAACAGTAGGGAAGGTGTTGGGATAGTAAACTACACTATTTGTAATGTTAGCACGCCATCTAGCGCAAGTCGATGTACAGACTTGCGTTCTAATGGCATAGCGTTGTAACATCGCATGCGTTGTAACGCGTGCGATGTAACTGCACAGCGTGGTAATAACCGCGTTGTAATGGCTGTTCCCCATCAGTAAGACGTACTTTATTGGTGAGTGAATCTTCAGACCTTGTCAGAGCTGATGTAGATCTCAGTTTCTGGTGCTAATGCTTCAGAAAATGGTCGCCATTCACTTTAGATCGAGATGGCTGCCCACAATCTGTTTTTATGATGTCAAAGTCCCGATAGTGGATTTATTGATTAAATTAGAGGATGTTTGACCATTAAATCAGTCAGCTTTCCGCTGCCTAACTAAAATGGTGGGGGGAATGCTGAGGAGGATAGATGGAACTTCAACGGCCGGACTAGGAGCCAGAAGAAGCCGTGGCAAAAACCAGACCTGCTCCCTTACTTCTCACTCATCACTCTTTTCTGCACTCTCCTTTCTCTCTCTCTTTCCTTTGTCTCTCCTGAACCAGCCTCCCTTCCTGCACCCGCTGTAGTTACTTGGGGAGAAGGATATAGAGGCTCCTGCAACAGCCTCGGTCTACTGACCCCTAATGACGTCAGACTACCAGGGAAATGTCCGGTTAAAAAAACAAGAGTTAAACACACAGGGGTAACCCTATAACCCAAGGAACCTGGGCCTCGTCAACATAATATAAACAATGGTTCCAAAAAACAGGCAGTCTAGGCCTGGGGACTTCCACCGATTTCTGGTTCAAGTCCTATTACTATATTTCATCTATACAAGGCCCATGATGTTCAAATACAGGAATACACAGCATCTTCTTTTAGACTAGAAGTGTCCTAGATAATAAAAAGTTTCTGCCCAAACCAGGAGCTCAGTGGGAAAAACAACACCTTGCCAATAACATTTAGCTAGGAAAAACTGGAGACGTGTAAAATTCCTAGCTACAAAACTAACTCTAAGATAGGCCCAGGAACTACTTACTGACACAGGCAGTAGCAGTAATACCTGGGTGATGAAATTACCACTGAATACTGTGAAACTAGTAGTCAGTCTCTTACCTTATTGTTTTTTTGCAAACTAAAAATTCTTATCAGAGGAGTTTCCCAAGGCTTGCCATAGCATTTCCTGATTTATGGGTCTTTTCACAAAGGTAATCTTACCTGTGAGTAAATGTCCACATGCAAATTTACTCTTACACTTTGTAGTTAATTTACTACCTTTGGTAATTTACTCCAGACCCTGAATTCTGGAGTTAGAGCCTCACTTAAGTGGGTAAAGTTGCTTCTAGTAACTTTTCACATGTAGAAGGAGATCTCTGCCACCAAAGTGGGGAACTTCTGATGATGAATATTAATGTAAATTGACTTTATATATTTATAATTAGAACAAAATTTAAAAAATAGTATATCACTATTCATTTAGAATTAAATATTTATTGAATTAAAATCTATAAAAAAAATTATTTTTTTATTATGTATTAAACAAAATTAAAAGTTATGTATAGGATTAATTTAAATTAATATTTTTGTAGGGGTCATTAATTTTTAAATTACAAAAAGGGTATTAAAGTTTTGTAAGATAAAATAATAATTGTTCATTTATATATAATCTTTTACCATTTAATTTAAATTATGTAGATCTTTTAAGAAATCAAAATAAATTAGTTTATTTTAACAATATTTCTAATGGTTGTTAATTCAAGTCCATGCCTCCAATATTTTCTATGGGAGGGTGTTGCAGTACCATAAATTGGTCATGTGTCATGCTGGACATACTCCAGATCTGAGCTGGCGTATATTTACTATAGTTCTGGGTCCTTTTTGTCTGCTACAACTTTAGAAAGGCAGTTTGTGAATAGCAATGGGCTTACTCTTTTTTGGGCAGGTGTCAGAAATGTATTGCATAGAATAGGCAGGGTGGCAGCAGCAATAGGACCAATATATTTTGCTATTTAATTTTTAACTCCATTTGGAGAGCATGGTATCTTGGTAGACTGAAGAAAAATATGTAGGTGTGGGTTTGGTGCTGTAGATAGAAGTCTCAGATATCACTGTCAGAAAGGTAGAGAAACAAGTGTTTGGTAGAGTCTTGATCCTGAAAGGAAAGAAGGTGAACAGCTCAGAACAAAGGGACCCTGATGGCAATACTGTTGATTTGCTAGACTGCTAAAGATGGAGAGTCCCTCTGTGATGTTTCATGTGAGGACATTGGATCCGGAGCCTTCTTTGTATGGCAGTCCAGCCAAATCAACAGTCAAACTCTCCTCTGCTTCCAAAACCATTTACACACTTGCCAGCCAAGCAGCCGGTTGTGGCCTGCTGAAGGTCAGCAGTTTAATCTGATCCTCTGCTTTTGAGGCCCGTGAAACCTCACACTTTTTTGAGAGATGAAGTAATCACCCCACCTGTAGGCCTTAACTAAAAAGACAACCGTTAAGACGTTGTTCAGATGCCTCTCTGGTGGGAATGAATCTGGGTCTGACATCTTGAGCACTGATTTCCATGAAAAAGCAACTTGGAATGAGCACGCAACCAACTTAAGCGAATCTGTAGAAGCACATAGAAGCCACTTCTGATGATCCTTGAGTATTTGCCTGAATTCAGTACCACTCCATTCTTCGACTGGAGTGGAAATTGCTACAGGCAAAAGCAACTGCTGATCCTCTTTACCAGCGGCGGCCGGCACAGGTAAGCACGGTGGGGTGGGGCACGGCAGGGGGGAAGCCGACAGACGGCATAGGTGTTATTTATTTAATTATACCTATTCCGTCGTCTGTCGACTTCCTCCCACTCCCACCCTGCCCTGCCACTCTTACCTGTGCCGGACGCCGCTGCTCTTTACAAACTTTGAGGTTCAGAACCACTGCAGAGGGGTTAGGGACTAAATACATTGGAAATATCGGATAAGATTACCTGCAGTTGGAGACCAGTGAAAGCCTGGCGCTATCCTTCTACGTACGTGCTTGAGAAGAAAACACCTGATAAACAGTGTTCTTCATTTACTGTAAAATGACACTGATCTTCCTCATACATGACCAAAATTTCTAAGGAGCAAGAGAAGTACATACTACATTTGCAAGACTGACTTGTATTCTATCTTGTGCCAATTGCTTTGTCAGTGTAAGTGCATTGATGACAAAGCAAAACAGCTGGGCTCTAAAATATGGAGTACAAGAATATCGTGGCACACTAATATCGTAGACAAAATATCGAAAGGTAAGAGCATTTGGGGAAGTGCAGATTTGCTACTCGTAACTCACATCTATATACCTTGGCGATAAACACTTTGTTGTTAGTTGTGGAGCTAGGTATAGAAAATCTATACATAATTACTTTTCGATATTTTGTACCTCTATATTCTGTCGACGATATTAGCGTCCCACGATATTCTGTAGTTGATATTCAGGTTCCACACCAGCAGAACAAGTATCATACTCAAAGGCATCTCTGTGAGACTGTAGGGAGAATCTGCATTGGAGAACTTGCACACAACTCTCAAAGTTTGAGGCTAGAAAGAACCTTACCTGGTATCTCCAGGAGTACCAACTTTCTGGAAATCCATGACAAAGGCACAGCACTGGGCCATTTCCCTTTTCAACATAGTGTATCTGGACACCAGGCTAGAGAAGAGAAAAAAACAAGCACTGTATGAATGTTTTCAACATCTACCAAACTCGCGGCAGACCAGCATTACTTTTAGTCCAGCACCAAAAAGTGCTGACCATGGGATCAAGGAACAGTCAAAGGACAATAAACAATGCCTTAGAGAGGAAGCAACACACAAGCATGCCACTGAAACCTGTTCTTGGCCCACTCTGGCCTTCCTAGACAGTTCACTCTTATTATAAAACATTGGTAAGTACATGAATCTGTGCAGCTAATTAAATAATTGTAAATATATGTAAATGTAAAATAGATTGGTTATGTTATGGGAGCCTACATTCTCTGAATAGGAAATAAGGTTACTACTGGTGAGTGACACTTTTTAGGATAATGTGAGGATCCTTTCCATCACCACATAGTTGAAGAACATATTGCCAATCAGAAATTATAGATGGATGGTAAAATGTTTGCACAATCAAGGAAATAACCAACCAGGATACACACGAGTACCTGGCCAAACGAAAGAGCTGCTTTGAAAGTTCAACCCAGAGAGAGGATTTGATCACATGCAGACCTGTGGTAAACAAGTGCCCCTTAGGTATTTTCGTATCTCTTTGCATATGCTGGGAATGAGTATCGAATGACAGTGATACTCAACAGAAAACTAATACATCAGAATCAAGATGGGGGACAGGAGGGGACAATGTATGGGATGACATCCATATAGAGAAACAGCGGCGAGATACCCAACAACACAGGGCAGAGCCTGAGACCGAAACATGGTGAGATACAGGAATGATTACACACAGAAAGACACACAGGAGACACGAAATGCACATAGACAAAGACCTAGGGGAACAGACGTGGAAACACATCAGGTAGGTATGGGAAGACAGTGGGACGTAGCAGACACTGGAGGGACACAAACACTAAGAGACACAGACACTGAGAACCTGGGAAAACATGAACTTGGCCATAGAGACACAAAGATGAGCAACCATGGCGCCAGAGAGAAAAATGGGAAAATACTGAGTTAACATGCACCACGAGGAGAGCTAGACACTACAACATACATAGGAAGACATACGAAGAGAGACAGAGACACTGGGCAGATATGGACATTGAAGCAACACAGTCATGCAGAAATACAGATACAAAACGCATTGGAGAAACATGAGAAAGCACTGTGGAGACACAAGAAGATGACAGGAAGACATGGAAACATGAAGACAAGGGCACACGAGACATGGGGAGAAACAGGCAACAGGAGGCACTGGGGAGACAGACATACAAAGGTTCAGTATCTCCTTAATATCAAAAAGACCTTGCCCTGCATTAAACCACCACGTCCAAGAAGAAATGTACTATACAAAAAGTGGTAGCAGTGCTACTTGGCAAACCATATTTGCAGAAGTGGACCATAGGATTACAAAGTAATATAATAAATATAAAAATCTAGGAGAACTCACTTTGGGGAGTGTAAATGCTCATTGGTTTGGGGAGTGTAGTATCTTAGGTCAACTTACACAGAAATCAGACTGTACAACATTCATTCTGTTTCAAATTATAGGCATGCAGGAAGAGATTTCTCATAGTCAAACTGTGGATTCAAAAGCTTGCTTAGTGATAAAGAATCCACCACCAATTTCTTGGTCTGAGCATCCTTGAATTGAAAGTTCTAAAATTGTATTGTAAGATGGGAAGTGAGACACATACCTCCTGATTGCTTCAACGGTTTTGGATAAAAGACTATGCTAGATGTGCAACCCCTGTGCATGGTCTTGTCTAGACAGATTGCAGCCTTTGTAAGGTACAAACTGCATCTCCATCAACACCATGTTGTTATCTCAGTGACAATGGTAGGCCCAGAGAGGAGTCCCAAGCTTGCCTCCACCTGGGCCTTCAACTAGATATGCTTCAAAGTAAGTACTAAAAATTCAAAGGGACAGGGGACCTATCTATTTCAAGATAAAAATCATGAAGGAAAGACCAGACTTTTCCCTTAACTTAGGAAGCTGAATTTTTATTGAATAGCTGCCACAAAGCCTTCCCAGTCTTCATACAACTGCAAAAATACACTTTCTTTCCTGCAAATGCTGGTGTTTTCCAGCACATAGGGAATCATCAGATACAGGCTCTCTAATCAACTTTGTTTTCTTCTGGCTAGGTCCAACAAACTCACTGCGTTGTATGCTAACTCTCCCGGCTACCTAGTGATGGCACTTTAATTTCACCTATAGATTTAGTCATTACTAAATGACAAAAGCTGCTTTGAGTTTCAGACATAAACTGCATTTAAAAAGTGGCACGCAGACATTCGGTGCATGAAAAGTGAAAACAGTGAATGGGGCCTGGTCAGATGCTTTCAGTCTAATGAATCATGTAAAATCATGCCCAATTAATTAATTTATGGTTGATTAAAATGTGTTTAGTTTAGATTTTACCTCACTATAGAAGTACACTTAATTTGGAAAATGTGTTTTGAACTTTCAAAGTAGCATATATATTTGTGCTGAATTAACACGCATTTTGAAGTGTAGATGAAAGCTGAAATACACAGCTCGTGATTTAGTTTGCTTTGGAAAGCTCACTGTCCGTCCTTGAGATATGAATGGAATGTCTGCCTCCCCTTTCCGTTTCTATTTCTTCATGAAAGACCTTCTTATAATTTATGCTTGTAGTTTGCTTTTATCAGTATTCAGTTGTTTAAAAAAAGCATTATTCATTTCATAACGTAGAGTGAAACTGCAAAGCACACATTTGCTTCGTATTAATTATTGTAAAATGTAGTCACAGTTTCCGTCAATAAAAATACATTCTTGCTGGAGTAAATGTTTTCTGATTAGTTTAAATAAGTTGAAATAAATTGTTTCTTTAGCAGGAAGATGAGATGATATGATTTAGAGCAATATTAAAATGTGTCACAAGAACTCTCCTGATTGATGACGTGAAACTTTCTGCAATTCCAATTGGACAAAGTACAAAGACCAAGTCACATGTTTTGTTGGAAATATACACTAGCCCCAAGCTGAGAGGTGGAGGCTTTTGCCTATTATTTTTAGCAGGACGCTTGCAGAATCACACCGTTTTTTAAAAGTTCTGCAGAGGGAGGAGGGGCCCATGGGCAGCTTCTGCGAAAAGACACAGATAGGCAGACAGAGAGAAGAAGTTCAACGTGATGAGGAAATCAGCTGTAAGGGAACAAGGACAGATTTAGATGTAGACTTCAAGACTTATTTGACCTATGCATTTATTTCTCTTTATGTGAGATTTTGCAATAATTAATCATTGATTTACCTATATGCTAAGCTCACTCTTGCATTATATTTCCTGAACTCTTTATGAGTTCTGACTGACATTTATGCCTCATTTTCCATAGAAATAGGGATTTCATCCTTTATGGAGTGCTTTGTATGAGAACTAGAATATGTTCTGTATTCATTTCTATTTTTTCCTATTTTCAATTCTGTAACCTGATTGATATTTGACTAACGAATGAAGTCAGTGAAACTTAAATAAATTTTGATTGAAAAATAAATCCCTTTAAAACTACTCACAACTCTCATTATTGCCTTAAATATTTACTGGCATTTGAATTGCTGATGTTTATGCAAAGTCTCCTTTTGAGTCATCACATGGTGGCAAAGGTCCATCGCCTTTGAGTGGAAAACAAGGGGTAAAGTTGTTTTGCATTGAGAGATTACTGTGAAATTTTCCGCTCCATCAAGGGCAGTGTAACCGTGAGTGGACTTATGCCAAACCAGTACCATAAGGTACGGATTCTGTGCAATGATCTTGTTAGAAATTGGGGTCTCTAGTTGGCAGAGGTAGGTACCTTTGTCCAAATAGGGACCCTTGCTTCTCGTCAGGGTAAGGGGGATACGCACTTCAGATAACCCCTGCTCACCCCCTTGGTAGCTTGGCACTAGTAGACAGGCATATGCCAAAGCCAATGTGTAACGTATTTATACCAACACTCACAGTAGCATAGTGAAAACACCACAAATGGACACCACACCAGTCTAGAAAAATAAAGTATCTTTATCTAAACTTAACAAGACCAAAATGACAAAAATCCAACATACACAGTTTAAAAATATGACTTTCAAAAGGTTTCAAGTACTTGTACCAAAGAAATCTATGGATGCGTGTCTTTTCACCAAAGTACCTGTAGATGTGTCAAAAGTTCCCAAGCCAAACAGCCGCAAATTCGGAAAACAAAGAGATGCGACACTCCTGAGACCTGAGGAAGGCGATGCGACAGTTCTGAGGTCCGCAGAGGATGAGTTGCGTTGGTTCCGATCTGTATGGGGAGTGATGCATCGGTTCTTCGTGCCAGTTGCGGTTCGCAGGTGATGCGTCTGGAAAGTTTGCCACACAGGTACGATGCCTGGAAATCTGGGATGCGTAGGCGATTGATCCGGTGGCGTCGAGCAGCGATGTCGGTCCTCTTCAGCCGCAATCCCTCGATGCGTCGATTCTCGCAGCGGCGACACGCACTGCAACGGTTTTCGCAGCGGCACGGCGATGCATGGAAATTCTTCTCGCGCCGTGGGGATGCACCGAGAAAACAGCCGCAAGAAGAGAGATGCATTGATTTTTGCAGTTCTTCACGTTTCTTCTTTCTTCCAGCTCCGAAACAGCATCAACAACCTCTAGAGGCACAAAAACTGGCACAGGCAACTCTAGGCAGGTCAGAACTCATAACAGCAGAGTTCAGGGGAGCTGGGGGTGAAGTATTTGTGTCCCTGAGACTTCAGAACTGGAGGCCAGCACACACAGGCCCTTGGATATCTTCTTCAAGCAGGGGACACAGCACACAGCAAAGTCCTTCTCCTTTCCTTGGCAGAAACAGCAACTGCAGACCAACCCCAGACACACAGCAAGGGTAGTACTTCTCCTCAGTCTCTCCCTCTCTTATCCTTGGCAAAGGGTCATCTTGAAAATTACAGGAATGATCTAACATTCTGGGGTTTGGGCCCCAATATTTATACTACAAAATCCGTTCTTCTCTGGTAGCAGAAAAGCCCTTTACCCAGCCAAAACCAGTTATGTCCTCTATGGTGCAGCTTCCTGGCAGGAGGTGGAGACAGCATTGTGGAAGGCAGACCTGGCCCATTCAGGTGAAACGAAATCACCTCCCCCTACTCTAAATGCAGCCCAGGTCTATTCAGCCCAGCCCTGACGCATCAGGCTCTCTGGAGCCACTGCTCCTCCCCAGCCCCTGACACTCCAAAACCCAGACAGGCAATCCACATCTCAGCAGAGGCACACTGGAAGGTTGAACAAGAAAATACCTACTTTCTAAAAGTGGTATTTTCAAACACAGAATGTAAAAATCACTCTTACTAAAAGATGCATCTTAACATTCTGATCTCAGGCATACTAAACTTTATTTTCTTAACTTGTTCTCAGGAGCAGTTATGTTTATAAGATGCCATAAACAAACTCCCCATTCTCTCCTATAGGAACAGGTAACCTTGCAACAGTGGAAAACGAAATTGGCAGTAATTCACTATCAGGAAATGTTACACACATCAGTACATGTCCTACCTTTCACATACATGGTACCCTGCCCAGGGGGGTACCTTGAGCCTACCATAGGGGTATCCTATGTGTAAGAAAAGGGAACGGTAGGGCCTGGCAGGTGGGTGCACTTGCCAAGTCGACATGGTAGTTAACAAACTGCGCGCAGGCACCGCGGTGGCAGGCCTGTGACACCTTTTCAGGGCTACTCATGTGGGTGGCACAATCAGTGCTGCAGGCCGACTAGTAGCATATGATTTACAAGCAAGTAAGGACCTACTAGTAAATCAAATATGCCAATCAAGGAGAACCAATTACATTTACAATTTACACAGGAAGCATATGCACTTTGACACTGATCAGCAGTGGCAAAGTGCCCAAAGCATCTAAACCAGCAAAAACTACATCCAGCACAGCATAAAAAACACAGGAGGTAGAGGCAAAAAGTCCAGGAAAACCATGCCAAGGATGCCCGGTCTAACAGGTCTGAAACAAACAAACATCTGACTGAAAGCTTCATGTACACCACCAAAAGTGCAAAAGCAAGGTCTTTCCCCTGATGTGACTGACTCCAGTTCAGATCACCCAGCAGAAAAAAAATGAAGTGTGACACCGATAATCCTTAAAGGGGCAATAGAAGGAATAAGTGTTAGAGGCACTTCCCCCTCCTCTGGCTATGCTGTTTCAAGTTGGGCAGGTGCAGCGTCCAACTCTGCCACAAGGAGGTGCAGCATACGTACAATACATGGGATTCCTTGCACTAATTAATGCAAAGTCCCTAATTGCCTAAATCAGTTGATCCACTCATTGTAAACCCAATATCCTCTGCTCAATTATGTAAAACCTAAGCTAGATCAAGTGACAAACAACACATCTAAAATGAATTAAATCAATTAGTCATCTAGGTGTGCTTTATCTTCCTTCCACCCACAGTAAGTCTTTTGATGTCCCCAAGATGCTCTGTTTCAGCAGCGGAACAATGCTTCACTCTCCACATAACATGCCGTCAAAGCCATCCTTGATTTTACAGGCCGCGGACACAGGAAATTACGGCATCAGCCTATCGCCATATTGAACACAATGTGTCCACACATGGTTGTCATTGTTCAAATACTCAATTCCGATTCCAGGTTTTTAATTAGCCTTGAAAGCCGAGAGCGAGCGCTAAAAGCTTCTTGGAAAGGACCGACGAGCTTATGAAAAGAGTACTATCCGTGGTGGCTTTCCATGGTCATGCAAGTCAAACAACGGAACACCAGAGGAACGATGAGGCACAGCCATGTCCAAACAATTATCTTAATTCATACAAATGAGATTCTGAATAGCAATCATTAAGGCAGCATAGAAGTAAGTGCTTCTCAAGGTTTCGTGAACAGTTCCAGTCTCACTCAACTAATATCATGAAGTCTCATTTTAATGCACAGCTCTACATTGCTTGCTTTGAATTTTAGCTCTTGCACACCGCAGTATACTGAATAAATTGAAGGTGTTTATATCACTGGCACTCATATTTTGAGTTTGTATAACATTTTGCAAACCTCATGCATATTAATGAGGCACTCGCAATTTGCGACCCCATTAGGAATGGCTGGCCCTCCCAGGTATGGTGGCCTGCTGGGCTCAGCAGACTTCCGTGTCTGGGATTGCTTTTAAGTAAAGCAGTTATTTTTTTTAAATGCATTCCGTTTTCCTTAGAGGAAAACGCGATGCATTTAAAAAAAGAAAATTGAAACGTTTTCGTTTCATTTTTTAAGGGCAGGTAGTGGTCCTGGGACCACTGCCTGCCCCTGAAAAACATTTTCCCCTGCATTTGCAAAGGGGAAGGAGCCACCGGGGGACCCCTCCCCATTTGCGAGTGCTTTACCACCCTCTTGAAGAGGGCGGCAAATTGCAAGTGTTTTGTGACCACAATTGCGGTCGCAAAACATTCTTATATAGGCCTCTGACTCGCTATTAGGAAGGGGCGTCCTTGGAACGCCCCTTCCTAATAGCGACTCACAATTCCTATTTAGCGAGTCGCAAAAACATTGTGAATCGCTAAACAGGGATTGTGCATGGCCCTATTAGATTTTTCATGCGCAAAAGGGTCGCAAACCCGTTTGCGCGTCTGCCCTAAATTTCACCCTACCTCATCCCAGAAATAGCATGTAACCAAGTTTCAAGCCACCTTCTGGGATTTCGACTTGGTCCATCAACCATACGTCATTGAGATCCTCTCATTGTTCCACACAATCTTGCCAACAAATGACCTCTGCAACACCAATCTCACACTGTACTTTTCCTTCAAATTCCCACAAAATATACAACCACTTCAGGGGAATTCCCTCCAAATGCAAACTTTAACTCATATTGCCTCATTTTAAAACGTAAAGTCAGATTATGATGGTGTGTTCAACTTCAACCCCATCCTCGAGCCATTTTTATCATCAAGGCTATGGAAATGATGTTCCTCTCTTAATTCATTACATATTTGGGGCTGATGTACTGCTAAACAATGCCCAATCAGGCTTCTGCCTATTTCTAAAACTCAGAAAAGGAACAGCTAATCACCTGCCCCAGGAAAGTGGTCTGCTTCCTCTGGACCTCTTGACGGCTTTCTACACCATTAGCCATAATACACTGATCAGCAGCCTGATTAGATAAATAGACCTCGATGGACCATCTTTATCTGGGTTCACTTTATTTATGATTAGTGGCAGCCACCAGGTCAAACTATACCCCTACCTGTCTCACAATGAAATTGTACAAGTCAATGGAAAGACCCTTCTTGCAGAGAAGTGGGATAATAGAATACAATACAGATCTCCAGAGATACCAATCTCTATAGACAGCCAATCAATTTTCCAGAACTCTTGAACTCTTCTCAGAAATGTTCTCAGATTAGTTCGTACATCTTAAAATGTTAGGTGGGATACCAGCTTCCAATATGTTTGTCATTAGGAATGCAACACAAACAGCCCCTAGTATAATGTTATGCCCAAATTTACTTGGAACGGAGGATGTACGGCAGAGAACCCGAAGGAATAACTAGTTTGCACATCCAGATCAGATGTAAGAAAAACACATAAGTCGAAGATATCCTGTTCTTACTTCTCAAAAGCCTTATCTGATGCAACAGTACTCAAGGGAAGTCATTTATTGCACTGCTGAAGCTTCAATTGTAGCAAAGTACCAGGTACTGTTACCTGTGAGAAGCTATTGACTGTGTTTGGACTGCACAAGAAGAAAAAATACCGGAAAAAGTGTGGATCCCTCTAAAGGAATTTAGATACCCTCTATTCCACTCAAAGGAACAACCAAAGCTGAGACCCTTGCAGAGTGACATGCCTCAAGGCATATCTGGTTTATGTAGTGACAATAGTGTTTGGGTGGGCAATCTACTGAACTTCCTGAGAAAATGAACATTGGAGAGAGATCTAGATGGAACCTCATGTATCCGAGGGCACCTATGTACAACTGTGCCTTTTTCTGTAACAGAGGACTCAAATACGCCATCTGATGACAAAACTCTGGTATCTCTGACAAATAATCTTGATGTCCCTCTTGCCCAGATGACCCTGGGTGCTGTATAAAAAGTCCACACAGAATTTGAAGCCTATCAGAAAGCATTTCATACTCACTGTAGGAGACCAGAGGAAGAGGGCACTACTCAAACCTTACTATCCATTTAAATCATATAATTTGTACTATCTGCCACTGCACTAAAGAGGTCAGTTAAATACTCATTACGCACACTACAAGTTTCATAAAGAAACATTTTAATTGACGGAGGAGAAGGAGCATCCTGGGAATCAGTGCTTTATTTTATTGCTGTATCTGTGTGTCAAGCAGAGAATTGTGATAATCCGATGTACACAGTATTGAATTAAAAACGTCGCCAGGGGATGGGAAGCTGATCCAGCACAAGGACGAAGCAGCTGGGGTAGACTGTCTTAGCCCCAGTGCAGTCACTGCAAAAAAGTAGATCTACGCACATCCCAATAGCAGGTCGGGCGTGTTTTTGTGAGATATTCATGATGAGGCTATGACACTAGGCCCTACTAGATGGGATTATGTCCAACTCAACAGGCCCCGCATGATGTTTGAGACCCCGGCCCCACAAAAGCTTCTGACAAGCCTGAGAGGTAGGAAATGGGAAGAAGACGTGGCGAGGAGTGCGTGGTTATGGTTTAAGCGTTTCTTTCTCACACTACATCTCTGCCTGTAAGATTGGCTGTGAAACCAGAAAAAATAGGTACTATCAGCCTAAGAGGTGAGAGGAGGTCGAATTGAGGTCAATGTAACCGTGAGTAGACTAATACAAAACCACTACCATAAGGTCAGGATTCTGTGCAACGGTCTGAGACACACACACATCTGAGAGAAAGCTTCCTGTACACCACCAAAAATGCAAAAGTAAGATCTTTCTCCTGAAATAGGGAGTGCAGCACAGACTACAGTTCGGATCACCCAGCAGAATAAAAGAGAGAAGTGGGACACCCATAAACTCGAAAGGAGTGACAGATGGAATAAGTGTAGGAGACACTTCCCCCGCCTCTAGCTCTGCTGTTTCAAGTTGTGCAGGTGCAGCGTTCAACTCTGCCACAAGGAGGTGCAGCATACCTACAAGATGAAGGTTATGAAGACATGTGATTCCTTGCACTAATTAATACAAAGTCCCTAATTGCCTAAATCATTTGATCCCCTCACTGTAAACCCAATATCCTCTGCCCAATTATGTAAAACCTAAGCTAGGTCAAGTGACAAACAAAAAATCCAAAATAAATTAAATCAATTAGTCATCTAGATGTGTGTTATCTTCCTTCCACCCACAGTAAGTCTTTTGATGTACCCAAGACGCTCTGTTTCAGCAGCGGAACAATGCTTCACTCTCCACATTACATGCCGTCAAGGCCATCCTTGATTTTACAGGCCGCGGACACAGGGAATTACGGCATCAGCCTATCGCCATATTGCACACAATGTGTCCACTCATGGGTGTCATTGTTCAAAGCTCCATTCAGATTCCAGGTTTTCAATTAGCCTTGAAAGCCGAGAGCGAGCGCTAAAAGCTTCTTGGAAAGGACCGACGAGCTTATGAAAAGAGTACTATCCGTGGTGGCTTTCCATGGTCATGCAAGTCAAACAACGGAACACCAGAGGAACGATAAGGCACAGCCATGTCCAAACAATTATCTTAAATCATACAAATTAGATACTGAATAGTAGGCATTAAGGCAGCATAGAAGTAAGCACTTCTCAAGGTTTTATGAACAGTTCCAGTCTCACTCAACTAATATCACGAAGTCTCATTTTAATGCACAGCTCTACATGGCTTGCTTTGAAATTTAGCTCTTGCACACCACAGTATACTGAATAAATTGGAGGTGTTTATCTGTTTATATCACTGGCACTCATATTTTGAGCTTGTATATCATTTTGCAAACTCATAACATGGGTTTGTAAAAAATGAAGTACACACTTTTGAATGTTACAAAGTATCCTTACCATGAGACTGCATTTGGCCCAACCCCTCAATCCCTTTTTTAGCATTCTGTTTTTGGGTTCAAAGGAGGATAAACAAAGCTTTATAAATAATAACCACTTGCTTGTGATGGCAGACATGCTGGACCAGCTTTAGACTCCTTCAATTCTGGAGCCACAGGAGAACATCTCCCAGAAGCTCAGACCACCATCCAGCAGCCCTTCCCTAGACAAGGGAGTGAGGGGAGCAGTACCAAGGGCGTGCCAATGCTTCTGCCCCTTGAACTCTGACCCGCCAAGGCAGCACCACTCACTCCCCCAGGACATAATGGAATCAGATTTCAAGCTGAAGGTCCCTTTCCTACCCTAAAATAGAATTACTGAAAACTTTTATTCTGTGTTACTCCTACAAGAGAAAAAAAATGAAAGAGACTCTGCGAAGGTCGGTGGGGTGGAACAGTGTTGTGGTTGCAAAATAAAATGCACTGTCCCTTTATTGGCATGTGTATAAGCAAAGGATAGACTAGTTTTCATAACTTAAACTGCTAACATTGTAGTTCCCAAATCCTTTTGGTGTTTGATATTGCCAGGTAAAATTTGATATTAAAATTGGAGAGAAATGAATCAATTCCCCAAAACATTTATTTAATAGAAACTAGTATTAACAAAAACTAGGCAACTTAAAAAGGGATAGGATTAAATACATTAAATGAATATAAAGAACTAATTTTATCACAATTCACTGCCAAGCACTCACAAACCACTTGAGTTGCTATAGGATGACCATGAAGCCCTTTACAGTGGTTGGTATCGACTTGTGTGTTGCTACAGTCTACTTTCAAAGATATTTTTGCAAAACAAGCAACCTGTTTGTTGTATCCCAAAGTTGAAAGTTTTAAATAAAAATCCAGAGTAATCTTAGCTGCAGTCGTTAGCCAGTTTATCTGATTGTACTGTCAGCTGTCAACAGATCATGTAATTCTTGAATTTTTCTCAAGATAACAGAACATTATTCTGCCCTGTGTGGGACACTTCGTGCAGCCTTTTTTGTAACCCAACACCATTCAGAAATCAACCCTGTGGTTGGTTATCAGCAGGGACTTACTATATGAGTCCCATGGCTGGAGTATCAACATACAGTCAAATCAAATCAAATTAGCTTCATATGAGTTTGAGAATACAAACCATAAAAGCAGGTGCAATAAAACCATAACATTCAATAAATCAGCAATAAAGACAGATAAAAAGTTGCATAAAACATCAACGAATCTAGGTACAGTTCCAAAAGTGCAAAGGTGGCTATACCGTTCGTTGTAGTAGGTAATAAAAAAACTAAGATCTCAACAGAGCCTGTATCACGAATGTTCCTCAACCTTACGGCGATCTTCAGGAACTAAGTACACTAAAATAATATCCCCTGAGAGCATCTGTAAATACATGAGAGCTGGCCTAACTTGGGAAAATGTGCCCTTTTCATGAAAGGGACAAGATATGCCTTCCAGAGCATTGCATAAAAATTGCAGGACAAGGTAAAGTGCACGGTGTACTGCAGAGCCCTTTTGTCGCAGCCGCAGGATGTATATATGCCCCCTGTACTTTCCCTGGGGATAACCTAACAAAAAGGGCAATAAATCCAAGCAGAACCTGGTTTACAGGAATTAACCATACCAGTTCTTTACAAAAAGAAGGTAAGGTTCGGTAGCGGGCACTTTCTTCAACATAATATGATGTCGGCACAGAGCTTTGCTAATACAGCCCCTTCTCTGTCCATAAGCTTTTGCCTGAAAAAATTTCCTTTAACCCAAGCATACTCTGCTTACAGATGCCTTCTGATGAGCTAAATAGGTCGCCCCTGCCTAGGTTCTGAAAAGAGGCCCTAATATACTTGAGCCAGGGGATATAAAATGCATAATCCAGGGACAAACAATCTTGCAGAATCTCCTTCCTTAATTTAATACCCGACCTTGACCAAATCTTCATCCAAAGTACAAGGGGGCGAAAGGCCATGATGTCTAATATAAATCCTATGCCTAATTCCTCATTCACTGAAAAAGTGGGGATTCTTTGTGGAAGGCACAAAAGCCTCCTTCAAAAATTATTTTGCAATATTTGCAGCTCAGCCTGGTTAACGTATCCACAGATTTCACTCCCATAAGTTACTTTGTAGATACATTTAGTGCTATGAATCTGCAAAAGCGCCCTTGTGGGTCTGCTGCCCAATCTTGTACCAAAACTACAGTGTTTGCACATAGAAAGTTCTCCTTTTTCCTGGTAATTAAAGGATATCAACTTACTGCAGAGTCAAACAGCAGGCCCCAGTATGAAATAACTCTAGGCTTGGGAAGGACACACGATCCTAGGTTAAACCAAATTGATTTGGTGGATTGGGGACCACCAACCATCAAAAAGGATTTCTCCTTGTTAATCCATAAATCCAGCTCTTCCATAAATTTAGTAAAGGTGGTCAACAGGGACTGTAAATCCTCTTGCACTTTTAACCACGAGCCCGCGTCATCTGCGTATAATAATACCGGTAGACTAGGTGACCCCACTTGCGGGCAATCTGATTTCACATCAACCAAGTCCTGCTCTAAATTATTGATATATAAATTAAACGGGGTCAAAATACAACCCTGTTGCACGCCTCTATTGATGCTAAAGCTACGTGAACACTAAGTCTATGGAGAAGTGGACTGATACCTTAGTATCTCTGTGAAGGTCTCTCAGAAACAGAATAATATCTTGCTACACCCCCAAAGACAACATAATTTGCAACAGTTTTGATTGGTTAACCCGATCAAACGCAGATGAAAGGCCCATAAAGCCTAAGAGTATGGAACCAGAGCAGGCAACTGTGTATTTCCCTATAATCAGATAAAAATTCAGACACTGATCTACGGTGGACCTTCCTGCACAAAACCCATACAGGGCCTCTGATAGCACATTGTTTTAATCGTCCAACACTGAAAGGCTCTCCAAGAGGATGTGACCTACTACCTTGACTATAGAGTTGAGTAAGGAGATCTACTAGAGATATTTTCATAGACTGTCTTAATCTTGATGGTGTATTAGATATTCGCTGGCTATCTTTTGTCAGGGTTAATTTTTATATGTTGGGCCTGGTACGATATTTCGATTACCCTGCAATCATTCCTGAGAATGCGAAAAGAATTATTAAAGAGGCATATTACGGCAGGGCAAATGCCCGTCGTTCCCAACCAGAGGTAGCAGGTCCTCTGTGCTTATTTATGGCCCAACAGCAATTTTATTTAACGTTTATCTAAAATATTCAGACTCGCTTTTACCTAACAAGATTACGGCTATTGACCCTGCATTTTTTAGTAGCTTTTCCAACATAAGCTGGTTGGACAGACAACCTAGTGCCCTGCCTCTGCGATAATTTGGCAGTTCAAAGCACATTGCGCATTATGTTTTTTTACAGCCTATATAAGGAGCCTAGGAGCAGATTTTTAGTCCCAATTTTAACAAGCATTGGCATAGCCAATAGGTTTCGCCTTTGGGACCTTATAACTGTTTAGTTATGCAGCACAATATCCTTGGTGCAACAACATCAACTGGTGCATGGCTAAGCACTAATAAGGTACCAAAGGCGAGACCTATTGGCTATGCCAATGCTTGTTTAATCTGTGATATGTTACCTTTTCCATACCACACATTTGCGTGCCATCTGTTAGAGTTGAGTCAGAAAGTAACATCGAAAAGGTTAAAAATTGAATCTAGTTCAATGTCTTTGCAACGTTAGACCAACACTCTATGTGGGTCATTGCAATATGTTGCTGTGTGGCTGATTTATGCTGCTGTCTCTTTAAAGAAAAAAAAAAGCTTGCCAGAAACTGGCTTGCACAAACAGCTGACGTGGTTGTTCCTGTTCCAGCTGGTAAGATTACCGATAGGAGAAGGGTCGCAAATGATAGCGCTGTTCTGTTTTAAGATTTACACAATTTACGACATTGTTGAATTCTGTTCATAATAGTGTACTGAAAGAGAGTGGCATGTCCTGCATTTAAAGAAAAAAATAGATGATGGATTTGCATTAAGGTAAAAGCATAGCTGGTCGTTGCAGAATACACAGTGTTGTGTAAACAATGTATGTTAATGTTGCCTCTGGGGTATTTTGTGAGAAATGCTGAATTGTCGATGCTTGGATTAGCATGGTGTAAGTTGCCCGTGGAGGGGAATGGAAGTATAGAGACCGAGCAATGTGTGTAAAGTGAGAGCCCCCCCCCGCTCTCGTGCACTCTGCCCTTGGCACGCGGCCTCTCTTACGTAAACTTATATTTCTCTCTGCTGTCCTCAAACGTCAACCCGTCCTGGGAAACCCTGCCTACAAAACGAGCTGCCTCGTGAACCAAGAAGACCAGCTGTGAAAATAAGCAGGGCGCACATCTTTAGAAACCTTCTGACCCTACTGCACGGGGGTGGGCACCTTGTTTTAAAATAACTCGTTATTAATTTAGCTTCCATCAGGTTTTTATGCTCGGTAGTTTCCATACTTTCTACAGAGGCCGGGAAAAAGATAAGTGAACCTGTTTTCCTCAGCTCCGATAAGTGTGACTCGCCACATGTCTAGGACTAGATATCTTGTCCGCTATGGAAATTCGGGGGCGTGCACAGACCACGTCAGTGCGTAAAGTATGGGAACTGTGATGCAGCATGCAATGTAGGCGGTGCCGGAGACACGCACATAGTGGTGAGGAATAGTTATGTGTTCTTTATAGTGCTATGAAGACCCTGGCTGCAACTTAAAGCACTATGAATATGCAGGTTATTATTTTATAACTGGTATGAAGCACATTATTAGATTCGTTTTCACCAAATATGTACAGAAAATTAGACTTTATGAAAAAGCAAGTGCTTTCAAAATGTACCCTGATGCAAACCTCAAGGTGAAGGCGACTTACCTGACAACATGTCTGTTCCAAGACACATTGTAGCTTACAAACAAGCGGCTGTGAAAGTGAAAGCAATCGCGGTCAAGCGCGGCGCGTGCGCCCGATCACATGCACTGTAGCTCTAGGCTGGCCTGGTAGCACTTTTTGGAGCCCTCTCAAAAAGTCTCGCCAGACCAGCGCATGCGCTGGGTCAGGTGAGACCTAAAAAGCTGTAGGCTAAGCTCTTATACTGAAGGTTTTAATCTCTTGTATTCTTTGGCCACATCAGACATATGTATTGGGGTTTGCAATTTTATTAAGGTGGTAATTGCTATCAGAAAACGATATTGATATCTGTAATTGATTCACATTATTTAGAATTAATAATGAATTTCCTTTTAGTGTTGTTTTAGACTGATTTTAAGGATGGTATTCTTAATTTTTATTCCTTTTAATAATTGAAATAACTGAAGTGATTATCATGTGAATGTAATTGGGCTATGGTAACTACAAAATATATAGCTGATTTTATGTACCTTCATGGGTTTTATTCTCTGAAACAGAATAAAGTAACCTTGATGATGATGATGATGAGTAAGGAGATCAGCCTATAACAAGAGGTGCTATCTCTGTCCCCCTTTTTAGGTCTCGTGACGTAAGCAGCGCATGCGCTGCTCGTCCTACGAGGGCTTCTTGGAATCGATACGATTCCAGAAGCCGTGTCCCAGCTCTGCCCGTGTTTTACATTGGTGCGCGTCGTTTTGCGTCACCAATTATGCAAAACCGGGTGTTCTGATTGTCCAGAAGGGTTTTTAGTCCCTCCTGGTTACCACCCTGTCTCCTTTTGGCCCCGCCCACCAGGATTGCATCTTTTACTAGCAGCGGGACACAGTGGCTCCTAAATAGCCGCTATGCACTTTTTTTGTTATCACTCGGCTTTGCCAAAGGCAGCCGCATGTTTATTTTTGCATTATTTTTGCATTATAATTGCATCGCACTTTCACTTAAAGTGAAAGCGCGATGCAATTATAAACAAGTGGCTGCCTTTGCCAAAGCGGAGAGCTTGTTTTTTTTCTCTCTCTCTTCACTGACTGACGCTCCACCTTTCGCTCTGTCTCCGTGTTTCTCGCCCTCCACCCCTTTTTCCCTCTCACAAACTGCCCCACCTGTCTTTCACTATTTCCTCTGCTTCTCTGTCTGTAAATATCTCTACCCACCTCACCGTTACCTCTCGCTGTCTTCCCCTCTGCGTCCTTTCTCATCTCTACATCTTCCAACCGCCCTCTATTTCTGTCTCTCCACCCCACCCCGTTCTCTTCTCTCCGTCACCCTATCGCCTCCACCGCCCTCTCTTACACAGTCACCACATGCCTGTGTGTCTCGCTCTGTCTCACCCACTTTCTCTGCCCCCTTTCCTTTTCCTTGCCTTTTCTCTCAACACAAACCGAAAGTGCCTCCCAGCAGAGCACACGGGCTTCCCAGCACTTTAAGGCAAGGAGAGTAAACACTTCCTGTAGGTAGAGCAGTGGTCGAAGTGGGCGGGAACAGCAGGGCATGGCATGCCCCTACTTCTTTAATTCTATAGATTCCGTTCCCCTACTTTTTTATTTTGAACATGTGTCCCTGGACCTCAGAAATATCCAAGGCCTGCAGAGAAGGCTCGACATTTGTGGCTGTTCGGAGACGGGCGGGGAGCAGAGAAGGAAAAGGTCTCTGTCTCTTGCTTCCTGCCCAGACAAGACAAGGAACGTGTCCGCTTCTGATCTTCTGCTGGCAGCTGCCCCCCCACCCCCACTCTTTCTTACCCTTATTCCCTCTCTAGGTCTTAACTCCTCCTCACTTACCGAAAACCTTGACTCAAGAAATGGTTCTCACCC
The DNA here is from genome assembly GCF_964204655.1 of Triturus cristatus. Taxonomy (NCBI): domain Eukaryota; kingdom Metazoa; phylum Chordata; class Amphibia; order Caudata; family Salamandridae; genus Triturus; species Triturus cristatus. Next base: position 1,786,172,127 of record NC_140589.1, on the reverse strand, counting down.
TCTCTTTCTTCCTGTCGTTCATTTGTTCCCCTGTGAAATGGATGCAAGAAAGAAAACCACTTTTGCTGGAAATGCCGTTTTGACATTTTTCTATTACAAAGTGCAGCCACGGAAATAAAAGGTTCAAAATATGAAAAATCAATAACTAAATAAAGCAAAATGGAGTGTTCTTAAAGTGGCTAGATCGGTTTTATTCAAACCCCAAAAACATTAGCGTCACTTTACTGAGTTTGGCAGTGAAGCGCTGTTTTTCCCCGGTGGGGAAGTGCGCCAAACCTGGAGGTACTGCAATACCTGGTTGATAGGTGGATTGGAAAACAAAATGTGTAGGGCGGCTTTGTGTTCACAAATGTGGTCTTTTTAAACCATACTGCTTACGTTTTGTAAGCATATAAGCAGTGGACATTGAAATGGGTCCGTTCTGGGCCCTGTAGTTTTCAGGCAGAAGCACTCACTGATTTCTGAATAGTGAGTGTAAAAGCGTTAAGTTCACCATGTTGTTTCTGCTTACATTTCACATGTTTTATTTAATCTTTCATTCCCTAGGAGTGTTTGCTTTTTCCAGGATGTTAGTTTTTCCTTTAGGCTGCATATTGCTTTTGCCTAGTGCGTAATTTGAATTGAGTCGCAGCCGGTTGTTTATAGCAGGTCAAATTGGATTGTAGTTGAAGGCAGTGTGAATTTCTCTCAGTGGGGAAGTATGGTGTTCAGTGAGGGAGCGGATGTAGCACTATGGTCAGAGCTGGCGAATTTAGAACTGGGGAACCAGGTTCAGCCTTTATGACCAGTCCCCCAGACCATTCTCCTGAGGGAGCACATTCCCATGCTAGACCTTAGAAGGCCCCGAAAATCCGGAAAAGCCCTGGTGTCTTAACACCAGCAGGTGAACCCTAGCAGTGGCAAGTGTGGGTTCACCTTGAACGCTTGCCCACCACAATCTATGCTGAAGTTCACCTCCAGTCTTGCAGGCAGGCCTACGAAGTAGCAGACCCTAGAGCAACAGTGACTCTGTCACTGAGGTCACAGGACCCCTGAGAAGAGCTGGCTCTAGGGCAGTGCGACCGGTGTGACCGCAAAGGGTGCTGACTTTGAGTGGGGGCATTGTATATTATGGGTTTAAAAGCACTTGCTGCCTCCTTTCTGGCCTACAGCAATTTTCGGCAATAATAAAAATGTCATGATAACTCCGGTGAATAAACGGCTTCCTAGAGCGAGATCCGAGTTTTGTCTAGTGGAAGGTTTGACTCATGGAAAGATAGCGCAGAGGGTTAATGTGCCTGCTGCTAAGAACATGTACCATGCCCATCACAAAGTGCACATATTGTATATAGGTCAGTGGGTTATTGCTTTTGTCAGTGAGATCCTTTTGCTACTTGCAGTTTATAAGTTATAATCCTAACAAAGAACAGTGAGCTATTAACTTTCATCTTAGAGCTGCATACAAACTGCAAGGCATAAACTAGAGCTTTATGGGTTTTTCCCCTAAGCCTTTTATTATCCTAATGTTGCAAAAAGTGTTCATTTGGATAGAAATCAATAAGGATTATTAAAGTGAACCCCCAAACATGGTATTAAGTTTTAAATTCTGAGTTTGTGTTTCTCCAGATCAATCACTATTAAACTATACTGCCTACTAATATGGTTGTCATGTGACTCCTACACCTTGTTGTCCTTTGTCTTATGTAACATTTACCATACAGTGATTTACAGACGTAAAGTTGATTGTCTCTGTGTATATTGCGGATGACAGAAAATCCATGGCTCAGAAACAAATGGCTTGTGCTTCCACTTTTAAGCATATTTGGGACATTCTGTGATTAGAAACATATCCCACTTTGTGAATTTATTTTAATGTCCATTCAGCTCTCGCGCATTTCACCGCAGCACTCTGTCAGTGCGTAGCTCTTGCTGTATTTTTAAAACATCCCGTTTTGTCATTTAGGTTAGTGTTTTCGTTAGTCTTTATTTACCTTGTTTTTAACCCTGCTGGCCTCGCTTACCTGCACGCAGTCACTCTCACTTGCATGGTAAATTTGGATTTCACCGCATTTCGCGGGTCCCTCGCCACTGTCTCGTTGGCGGCCATATTGGGGAGGGGTGAGATTGATCCTGGTCTAGTCCTTGTTTAGGAGGCTCGACCTGTATAAATAGTAGGCAATCTTGAGGCGAGCTTCCATTCAGCTCTCGCGCATTTCACCGCAGCGCTCTGTCAGTGCGTAGCTCTTGCTGTATTTTTAAAACATCCCGTTTTGTCATTTAGGTTAGTGTTTTCGTTAGTCTTTATTTACCTTGTTTTTAACCCTGCTGGCCTCGCTTACCTGCACGCAGTCACTCTCACTTCCATGGTAAATTTGGATTTCACCGCATTTCGCGGGTCCCTCGCCACTGTCTCGTTGGCGGCCATATTGGGGAGGGGTGAGATTGATCCTGGTCTAGTCCTCGTTTAGGAGGCTCAACCTGTATAAATAGTAGCCATGCCCACGCGCAGCGTCATCGCGCAGCGTCATCGCCGGACTTCCGCCGGAGTTACGCCTGAGTTCAGCCCGTCTGCGCCCGTCCGCGCTGAGGACGGGCTGCAGGGCGGGCTCGACCCGGCGGCTCTTATTTCTTCATCTAATGAGGCGCATAGGCAATATTCCATCTCGGAACTCTTGACTTACAGACCTACAGCGCAGCGAAGCGCTCACCGCTTCTCTCCTGAAGGTATTTTACATCCTCAGCGATGCCTGACCTGTAAGGCTTCCTTTTGCCGTTCTGCCCCTCCTATTATTAGATCCCATTCGTTCTCTGGACGTCTGCCCGTTCTGCAGCTTAAAACTGGCTTTTTAATCAACACTAGATCGTTGATTAAGCATAATGTTGTCTTTCATGAATTTGTAGTGGACAGACAGCCTGATTGGGTTTTTATCACGGAGACTTGGGCTTCGGATTCTTCTGGCCATGACCTACTGCTAGCCATTCCAGATGGTTACTCTTAACTGAGGCAGGATAGACAACTGCGTAGAGGTGGAGGAATTGCTGTCCTCTTTAAATCCTCCCTATCATGCTCTGTTAAATCTATATCTTTGCCCGGTGATTGTTTTGAGGCACTTTATTATTATTTTTTTTTTTTTTTTTTTTTTGAAACCGTTTATTACATGTTAAAAAAGGGTTACAAGTATGGGCCTACAACCATCCGGCCGGCCGCTAGAGTGGCAGAAGCATATGACATACCTACAGTAAGAGTCTCTTGGCGGTGCAGATCGGTAAATCAGGAGATATCAATAGCGCAGGCCCCATAACTCCAAGCCCACAATACGGTTTCCTTTTTTTCAAAACAGAACAACACAAAAAACCACACCCGCAAGGCAACCCGCCATCCAAAGTGACGGCACATGCTCCTTAAGTGGGGGATCCCAACCAGCAGCCAAACTCTGAAGAGGGGAATGGGAATAGATCAGGGACAGGGGAACCACATGCCCGCGGCTGGGGGAGGGGGTCGGCTAAGGGGACGGAGCTGGCGAGGCGGCCGGTAGCAGTGGCGGCTCACAAATACCCCCGCGATAGGTGTTCCAGGGGCCCCAGATTTTCACCCACGCCCCAGGCTTACCCCTCGCAACATACACCACCTTTTCACGAAACATACACCAATCCATGTGTTCTTTCCAGGCCGACACCGCCGGGGGCCTCTGGGATCCCCACAATTGAGCAATGTCACGCTTAGCTATCATGTATCCCAGAGTCACCCACCGCATCTGCGGGACCGAATAGTCATTTGGTTCCCACACATTCAGCAAGCATCTCCTCGCTTCAGGCGACAGCGCAACACGCGTTACCACACGCAGGACCTCATGCACACCACGCCAGAATCGCTCCACCTGTGGGCATTCCGACAGAATATGCATAAAAGTTGCCAAGGCACCACAGCCACGCTTACACAATCCGTCACCAACAAAGCCCATACGTAGAAGCCTTGGCCCCGTCGACCCGGTGGAGGATCTTAAGCTGGACGAAGCGAAGGCGAGCCGGGATGGCCACCTCCTTCGGAGAGGCCACCGCGGAAATCCAGTCCTCGTCGTCCAGTTCCAGCCCGTCTGCAACCCAGGCCTCGCGGAGACTAGTCAGCAGGCACGATCCGAGGCACTTTATTTTTGCATTTATTGCACTCCATCTGTCTCCTTTACTGGGATACTTCTATATCGACCTCCCGGCCCTAGGGCCAGCTTTTCTTCTGATCTCCTCAGAATCCTTGAGCCCTACTTTGGGAGAACTGATTTTTCCGTTTTGGGTGACTTCAACTTTCACCTTGAGGAAATCAACTCCAAGGATACTGTGACATTAATGGAGTCACTAGGGGCCTGTGATTTGTCTCAACTGGTGAGTAGCCCTACTCACATGGCTGGCCATACCCTTGATGGTGTATTTTCTAGCGATCCTAGGCTATCTGCTGGCCTGCCTCTGCCTTTGACTTGGACGGATCACTTTGCTGTTCCACTTAAATTTGAGTTCTCCTCCTCGTCTTCAGCTAAGCGTATCAACTCTCCATTTATTCCTAGGAGAAATCTTAGAAATATCACGGATGTTACTATGGGCTCTCATATTTGGTTATCGGAATCCTTTCCTTTGAAAGATGCTGATGATGCAGCTCAAGAACTCACGGACTCTATCACTAAAGTAGTGGATGAGCTTGCCCCCGCCTCCCTCCGATATGTAGCGCGACAGAAACCATCTGCACCCTGGTTTTCTGAACACTTGAGACTTTTGAGACAGAAGTGTAGGCGTAGCGAGAGACACTGGAGGAAGTCTTGGGATCTGAATGATCGTGAGGTATATAAATCTGCTCTACGAGATTATAAACAGAGTTTTAGTGGAAAAGAAAGAATATTTCTCCAATCTTACAAGTTCCCTTACTTCATCTAGTGAACTTTTTAAGATTGCTGATTCACTTTGCTCTCTTCAACTCCCTGACCCGGTAGTCAGTTCTCAAGATCTTTGCAATAATATCTATGATTTCTTTTTTAGTAAAATCTCGGATATACATATTGCTTTGGAAGCCCAACGCCGCTCTCTAGATAAGGACATTCCTTCCGCTGTAGCTAGCTTGGACATTTTGGGCGAAGGACCATCTAAATTTCTTAGGCAATTTCCTCCATTGTCGTTAGAAGGAATGAACCTTCTTCTTGACAAGACAAAATCTTCCTCCCCTATGGATCCGCTACCGCTAAAATCGCTGAAGGAATGCAGAAACAGCATTGTTCCGCTCTTGTTAGGAGTCATGAACAGGGCCATTGCTCAGGGTTCGTTTCCTTCAATCTGGAAGAAGGCAATCGTAAAGCCTCTCCTAAAGAAACCCTCTTTATATCCCGGCCTCCTTAAAAACTTTAGGCCCATTTCTTTGCTTCCTGCCCCCGCAAAAATACTGGAAGCACATCTTAATTTCCATCTTTCCACTTTTCTTCAGACCAGTGAATATCTCGACCACACACAGCACGGATTTAGAAAACATCACAGTACTGAATCCGCACTTACTGTGGTAGTTGATACTATTCGCCGTAAAGTGGATGGCGGCCAAACCACGATATTGGTCCTGTTGGACCTTACAGCCGCGTTCGATACCCTGTCTCCCGCCATTTTAACATCTCGGCTAAGGGAGGCGGAGATTATGGGGCAGGCTTTGGATCTTCTTAATTCCTTTCTTCTTGGGAGAGAACAGAGAGTGAAGCTCGGAAACTTTCTCTCCCCTGCAAAGTCATTGCAATGTGGGGTGCCACAGGGGTCAGCTCTTAGTCCGACCCTGTTTAATATCTATGTGGCCCCCCTTGCCCGACTAGTAAAATCTCAGGGGATGGAGGTGGTCTCCTGTGCTGACGACACCCAGATCATGGTGTCCCTGGCTCATTCCTCTGTTCATACATCCGCCACTGGCTTTAGATCTTGCATGCAACTTGTTGCAGACTGGATGATCATCAATTCCCTAAAGCTAAATGGCGATAAAACTGAGGTCTTGGTTTTTGGGAAAGACCATGATGTTTGGTCGAGTGAGTGGTGGCCTTCATCTCTTGGTGTTTGCCCCACCCCCTCCCAATCAGCTAGGAATCTGGGTGTGATCTTTGACACCTCACTCTCTATGATCCCTCAAGTGAATAGGACAATAGCCACATGTTGGGGGGTTATTAGGATCCTAAATAGGATCCGTGATTATTTCTCTCCCCAGGCACGCATGCAGGTTGCAGTTGCCCTTGTAGGCTCCAGGCTTGACTATTGTAACTCCCTGTATGTGGAGTCCAACAAGGGCCTTATACATCGACTACAAATCGTGCAGAATGCCGCAGCGCGCTTTGTCCTAGCCCTTCCTTTGGCGTCTTCAGCTACGACCGCTAGAAAAAATCTTCACTGGCTCCCTGTTCAGTATAGAATCACTTTCAAGATTCTCTGCCTTACTTACAGAGCTCTTCTGGCTGGCCCCAACGATGCATTGGGGTCTCTGCTGACTCGTTATATCCCTTCCAGATCACTTCGGTCGGCGGGACTATTTCAATTGGTAGTGCCTCGTACAAGATTAGCCAGATGGGGAGCAAGAGCTTTTTCTGTAGTCGCCCCCAAGCTCTGGAACTCCCTTCCAATTGAGGTTAAAACCCTTCCCTCAATTGATCTGTTTAAAAAGGCTCTGAAGACGTGGTATTTTACTATGGCTTACCAATGAGAGATTGCTGGTTTTGATTTGCAAGCTGCATTACTTTGATTTAGGCGCCTTGACGCCCATTGGGCTAAGTTGCACGTGATAAAACCTATTTCATTCATTCATTCATTCAATGTCAATAACTCATATTAATCGTTAAATAATCATGTGTATCCATTGGTTGATTTACATAACATAATAAGCTGTAACTGGTCAGTGAAATGGCAAACAAATACTAAAGATTGAGATGTTTTGCCAATCCTGGCCACACCTCTAACTCCGCCCACTGACCCCATCCTCGGGTTATTCCCGCCCTCTGATTCTCCGCCCACAGTTCCCCTACTTTTTTTCCCCCACTTCGACCACTGAGGTAGAGTGACATTCTGCATCGCAAGTGCTGCCTGTCTGCTCATTCACAACTCCCAAGGACGTGTGTATTAGTCTAAACAGTGTCTCCCTTCGATACATCGATATTTAAACCAATATGTCGAGCATTACAACCAGGACTGCAGGGCTGAGAACAATTATGCCTAGCGGGATGGTTTTAGGTGACCCGGAAGCACAAGAAACGATTTGTCTTAGGTGAGGTCCAAAGAAACGAATAACTGGCTTGATCATAAACATGGCGTGGTTAATAAGTGAATGAGGGCAGCGACCATAGCGTGTCCCCGCAAACCAGCAGGTCAAAGAGCAGAGTAGCAGAGAACTGCCCCTCAGAACGCTGATCTAAAACCCGGGCACAGACAGTGGGTAGCAAGTGTGCCAGGGCCGTAATAGGGTGCCAGTGCTGTAATGCAAGCAAGGAAACTGGGCCCCACATCCCCCGATTTTCTAGTTTAAAAAAAAAAAAAACGGGCTCAATTTGCTGTTAATTGGCTGATCACTTTCTTGGGCCCTGGTGCCACTGCACCTGCTGAACTATTGGTAGTCACACACCTGCCCTATCCAATACTGTGTAAAATCGATCGAGTTCTTGTAGTGTCTAACTAGGAAACTCAAGATGGCACCAGGTTCCGTGGGATACAAGTCGTTCACTAGTACAAAAATAGAAACAAGCATTGGCAAAGGCAACATAATTTCAATGTTGTTATCCGCACTTTTGGTTATGCCAGTGCAATGCTGTTCAATGGGTGTTTGTCGATAAGGAGCAGCATCAACAAAAACGAAAATAAAGGTTGCTGCAGCGTGATGACATATGTGCGCAAGTCACCACCTGTGTGTATGTATACATCACGATGCGGTGCCCATTTTTTCTTTATTTTCCTTTTAATTTACTGGTTTGTGATGGTAGATGGCAATTTTGAATCCGCAAATTACATAAATACGCACGAAAGGAGAGGTCTGGTAGCAAATTGCAGCTACAGTCTCCTCCCATTTCCGTTTATTTAAAAAAGCAACAAGGAAAAACAAGCATTAAAAATGCAATAGGTCTCGCCTTTTATTAAGTTAAAGCCATTCGCTTTGCTATACAATACCATTAGCAAAGCAAATGACTTTAACTTAAACAAAGGCGAGACCTATTGCGTTTTCAATGCTTGTTAAAGAATGGCACAATGATAAACCTAGCCCAAGACTGAGGGGGACCTACCAAGACCACTGCATTAATGATCATAGGCACCAAACACCCACATCATTTACGTAAATATGAGGCGGAATTCCATCAGAGCCTGGTGTCTTATTAATGGATAAGCCCATGACGCTCTCTTTTACTTCCTTACAAGAGAAAGTCAGCAAGGCAGACCCTGTCAACTCTCGTTCCCTGTCTCTGGGTTCCAAAGGGACTAAATTATAGATGTCCTCAAAAGAAGCCACCCATGCATCTTCGGTAATGCGTGCCTCCACAGATACTGTCAACTGGGAGAAGATGTGGCCTAGCGGCACGGGCGGTCGGCCTCAAAGCTGGGAAACCAGGTTCGAGTGTCGGCAGGGATGCTGCACATCCTGTGATTCTGAGCAAATCACTTAATCTCCCCATGCCTAATAAAAAAATGTATGTGTACGTCTGTAATGCAACTGGTGCTCATGTAAAGTGCTCCAATACCTTCGATTCTAGTTCGCGCTATATAAAACTCCCCAAAACAACTCTGAGGCAAATAAGGGACCAGCAAGAACGCCCCAGAAATTTTAAGCTACAATTCAAGGTACTTGCCTCGATTAGGTCTGGCCAAGCCTCCTCCCTTATGTCATTTTTGCACCTGGCCTGTTCCCTTTTGTACAAATGACACCCATTAACCATGGCTGGATCCCTTGGCTTATGACACAAAGCATGCTTAAGCTTCCCCAGTGCTTTCAAACAGCCAGAATCAAACCATCTGGGAACCTTTATGCACTTTCGGGAGCTGGGTGCCTCCAGAAGACCAGACACTGCTTTGGAATTCTCAGAAAAGGACCTCAAAATGTCTTGTGCACTATGTGTGGTGGAAGTACATATATCCAACTCCTCAGTTATTATCTGGGTCCACTTAAGTCTCCTCCCCTGACTTGTGGCCGTGGCAACTCCTGGGGCACAGACCCCAGGGCTTTTAATCAGGAAAGACCAATAGATAGAGAAACACACTGGATTATGGTCACTGAAAGGGCTCATCGGTATCCAAAATTCTGAGATACGCAACAGGAGTGTTGTGGAAACAAAGATGAAATCTATGTACAAATCAGTCTCTTCCTGTGAAGGCGGGTTATTGTCCCTTCTAATCAGAGACATTTTATCCATTGTAAAAGTTAGATTGAACTTGTTTAACAATGTATTTAAACTAGTGCCCTGTTGGCTATGTTCCAAGTGTGTACCATACACAAGAGGATAACCAACATCTAAAACCCCTGTTTTCTTTGGGACCCCACACAGGTGAACATTACATTTTCCTGCCGCCATAATATATGCCAAAGATGTTTTGTACCCCTCAGATATTTTTTACAAAAGAGCCCAATATCTGAAAATTCAATTTCTCAGGCGGGAGGGATTTGGCATTATAAAAATGTAACATTATCAACTTATTTGGGACAGAAAAGAATAATTAAGCCTGCAAGGGGGTGACTCTGGTGGGTAACACCTCAAACCTCCTTTCTAATGCCAGCGAGTCAAAAGTGATCAGCCCGCCTTTGCTTTACCAGCCCTAGATTCTAACACCAGTGAAAAGAAGGTTTTATATCCCTGTAAGAAATAACAGTTCTCAATTGCCAAAGTGTCTTGGAGACCGATTACCTGAAACCCTCTGATGAAGGCCGGCCATTTTGGATCATCAAATTTCCCAGCGGTACCAGCAATATTCCAATTAACACATTTACAAACGTTCCTGGGGTTACAATCCATCAAAGCCTCATTTTGCTGCAGACGGGATACCAACGCCTCACCGATCACTGGGGTATTCTGCCCCAAATCTTCCGACAGTCAATCACCCACAGTCAATAATTTCCACCAAATGCCCGTATCCAAAAAGGCAGATATTAGTATTTCCTTCACCCATTGTAAGAGATCAAATGTCATTCATTTCAGGAAGATAAAACACTTTACCAAACATTCCAATGTTGTCCCAAGACCAGCTAAGTTTGGCACTAGGTTTGGTCTTTATATTGAAGGCATTCCCTATTGATCTCGCATTCTATAAATTTATTGCAAGTACAAATTGAGGAAAGCTGGTGATTTCTACTCATTCCTAGTGCTTGATTTGTAAAAATAAATAAGATTATGGTACCCAAATATTTCTCTAGGAGCTTGCTGCCCAAATCAGGTTTTGTTAAATGCCAAAGCTGCCTAGCCTAGACTACAACTTATATCTCTTTCTTCCACCTCCCTATACTTCCTGTCTCTTTATCTGACGCTTGTGGTTCTTTTATATCTCTGATTTCTCTCTTCGTCATATTTTTCCTGTCCTTCACGTTCTCCTTTTCATTTTCTCTCGCTTACTCTTAGTTCTGGTCCCTAAAAATGAGTTCCGAGAGTTGCCTCCCGCAATCACCAGCACAAATGAGTCATTGCTCTCCTTATATAAAGAGTTACTACTTAGAATTTAAGCGCCTCTGTAGTCCAAAATACACTTATTTATCTATTTTATAGAGGATGATTTGCTAAAATATTACCCAGTGATAAGAAAAAAAGGTTACCAATCCAAAGCAATGTTTAGGTCTCTTTTTATGCGTCCTTCGACACTATGCAGAGTTTGAAGATATGTATTACTTTTCATACAAACAAACTGCTTTAGTCCCCCTCTCGCGACTTCTCTTCTAACTGGAAAGCAGGTGGGAGGCGGTAAAACTGCATACAAGACACCTGCTGCTTCTTTCTTTATTAAACATGCTTTTATAGCCAGCCCCAATTTCATTCCTGAGCTCTTTAAACTAGATTCTTAAATTCATCTTTTACAACCAATTATATTAAGAGCCACAGAACATCTCAATATCTAAAATCGCTGCCATTTTGACTAGTGCAGGTGTAGCCTACAGTCAATCCATCAACATACTTGTGGCTAATCCAAGCCATACAATAAAAAGCCTCTAAAATTGTTTTTCAGAATGTCTCCATCAACAAGCATCATTGTTTTCTCACCGGGGTGCCTCTAGTGTTAACTTTCACTTCCTCCCTTTGTAATCACCCAAGAGGCTTTGGCCATACTCCCTCTCCTGGTATTGAGTTGCGAGAGCTTGCAGGTCGGGCGCAGTTAGCACTGAGCCCTCCATGCAGATAGGGGAGCAGAAATGCGTCTCAAAGGTATGGATTGGTGGTGACGTGCCTTGGTGAAGCAGACGCTGCCTATGGAGGAGGGTTTTTGCTCCTACAGGATATGTCCTGGACGCTGTTATTTCTGGAGGAACACTGTCAGCATTCTGGCAAAGATCATTTGCAATCGGAAAAGGTGTAGGTGTATTCGACCTGGTTGCAACATTTAATGCATCATTGCTTGGCCCTGAAATGCATCACACCAGGGCCATCTCTAGAGATCAAACGTCAGCAAGAATCCTTAAAGGTTGCCTCTGGGGCTGGTGCATGGGATATCTTGGCCAGTCTTGTAGGGTCAAAAGGCAGATATTAGCAACGACTGCATCTCAGGACATCAGTAAAGATGCGCCTTCATTAATGGAAAGCGCATGTGATGCAAAGGAGACCGGGATCTCTAGATTTGGTACCCTAGGACATTCCGCAGTATTGTCTTTGACATGCTCCATCACTCGCAGAAGCCTTGGCAGTATAGGGCGGGGTAAAACATATAGGGATTGGTGCTTGGCTATGCATCAGAACTGAATGCAAAGCACTGCATCATGTTCCTGGATAGTACCAGGTTGGTTCCCTCTTGTTAACTGTTTAGTATGTCTGTCTGATACATATCTAAATCTGTGTGACCTATCGCACAATTTATGTATGCACAGATGAAGCTGAAAACACCCGGCAACTGTTTAGTTGACCTGTATTACGTAATTACGTGTTAAGTCTAAATTTCGACATAAAAGGTGAGAATGTTTTTGTAATAAAAGTTAGAACCCTAAACATTAATAAAATAACGTGAAACAACAAGTTTTTAAAAATGCATTGAGTCAAAAAAATTCAAATTGCAAAAAAAATTTAAATTGGCAATGGATAGACCTGGGGTTAGCTGAAGGGAAGGTGCACATTAGGGTTAAGGTAGGGCTATGGTTAGGATAATGGTTAAGGATATGGGTACGGTTAATATTATTATTGCGATGAGGGTTGGAGTAAATGGTAGGGTAATGGTTTGGGTAAGGGTTAGATATCAGGATAGGTTTATGAACAGTGCTAGGATTGGACTTAAGGATGGGGATACGTTAATGGTGTGGACTAGAGATAAGAGATGAGGTATGGTTAAGTGAGCATTAGGGTTATGGTTAGGATAATACGCCGTGTCAGGCTAGAGTTAGAGTTAGGGATGGGGTGACGGAGTAGTTTAGGGTTAGGCACAGTGTTAGGGATGAGGCTAGTAATAGGATTAGATGTAAAGCATAACAGCACATAACAGTGGTATGTGAGGGGGATTAGCCTTAGATCACGAGTGGGGGGTAATGTTTGGTATTTGGAGCAGGGGTTGGATCCTGTTTTTAAAAAAAGAGAAAGACTACCAATTTTATACATTAGACTTGCAGACTAATTGCAGAATACTTTCACTGCATTAAAAGTCGATATTTTAGTGTATCACTTATTTGTGATAGGTTAATTGTCATCACTTTTGAACTTTGACATTCAACCTAGGTTCAACAAATTAAAGTCTCACTCAATCACTTCATTTTTATCTGTAAAAATGAAGATATTAAGCATAACGTATAGCACACATATCCCTCAGTGTACTATTGAAATTGCAGAATTCCTGGGTTTCTATGCATTACTCTAAATGTACACATACATGAACGATTCAAAACTATGTACAGTACTCTTTAAATGCAACGCCTGGTTTATACCCTCTGGCTGCACTGAACTTCAGTCTGCGGAAACAAAAGGGCGGACTCTGGAGTCACTCTAATTCTTGGAAAATATTCCTTCCTTCGTGCTTCTGACTTGGAGACAAAGGCCATGCAGCCAAAATGTGTTTTTGAATGGTGTTTCCAGTAAGCCTGGGCTGAGTTCGCAGAATGACAAAAAACACTCCGCAAGCTACGCGGAGTTCCGCAATCGGCGGAGTTGGTTACATTGCACTGTTAACACTGATTTTTAGTGCTGGGTGTTTGTCCCGCGCTGTAAAATCTGTGCGAACGGCACTGCGCACAGTGTAAGGGGCGCTGCTTATTTCTGCCACTCAAGTAGAAGTTGTACTCGAGCGGCCCCTTTCTCAACGCAAACGGTTTCTCAACACAACCATCCACGACCGCCCGTGTTGGGAAATCTCGCAGGGAAGTGGTCTAGCGTTGGATTTTTCTCGCTCATGCGCGCCAACTTACTGTTGACGAGCACGAATGAGGAAAAACTCTGCTCCACTCCGCGAAGTGCAAAAAAAGTCTGCAAACGGAGCGGAGTTCATGGCCAAGGATTAGTTTCCAGCAAACTGAAATGTGACCCTGTGCCTCCTTCAGGCAGGGGAAGGCCAAAACGCCAACAACTAGCCCCTTAATTTTTTTTCTATCCACAACAGGGTTTCCAGATACACCTTCAGAAACCAAGATGGCTGCCACAGCAATAGGTTTAGCTCTTCTCAGCCAATCAAATGACCGGGAAAAAAACACATAGTCCATGCTCCATGGAACAAACAGTGGACTCAACTATGCATTTTTTGTGAATACATGTTATAGGACTTGGATTCTCAAAGTATGGCCCGGGGGTCACTTTCAGCCCTACTGACTTTAATATGCGACCCCACTTTGGAAAGCAGCACTGGGCTGCTGTTTACTTGCCAAAGCGCTAAGATTCAGAAAACTGTTAAACGGGCAAATATTTACATGGTGAAGTAAAGAAAAAGAAGCAGGTGTCCTGCACCACTTGTCTTTAGGAACACGTTCATTTTAAAAGACATTGTGCAACAAACAAGTAAAAATATGAAAATCTCTTCAGAATTTAAAACAGTGAATTTCATTTACATGCAGCAATATTATAGTTCATTAAATCAAACACAAGAGAAGGTTTTGCTCAACGCACATTCTGAACTCGTGTATTTCAAAGCACTGTTATTTGTGATAATGAAGGAAAAGAAGGCAAAGTGGAAAAACAATTGCTTAGGATCACACAGTTTGGCCAAGCAGTGAAACCGGATTTGACCCCAGGTTTTCTAGTATCACATTGTGCAATTCAGCCACCAGCTGGATATCGCGTTCCCTCTCAGGTTTTACATCAAAAGTTAATGCTCGGTCTTTAATTCTTGGCACGTGGGGTTCGAGGTGGGTGGCAGACAGAAGGACGCCGCGTGAAGTTGTTTCTTCTCTCTCTCTCTCTCTCTCCGAGATGAGGGCTTTTTCGGTTTTTCATTGTTCACACGCGGAATTCACCGATATGAACTTGACCCTAATTACGGGTCAAGTTGAGGCAAAATGGGGGCGCGGGGGTCTCGAAGAAAAAAATCCTTAGTGACATGTAATGCTGGGGAGGTCGGTTGCACAATAGGTTAGATCGAAGATTTGCCTTTTATGGCTTCATCAATTCAGTTTACTGCGGTATTGACATTCATCGGGGAGCAATAAAACGTGAGCTATGGCGCAATAAAAGTGATCAGTTTGACCAGCGCCATTTTGGTTCAGTGCAAGGCTGAACTCGGGGTCCTGGAAATCGGTCTTATGGAAGGTTGCCGCCTCTGATCCTTTTTCGTTTTATGCAAATATTACAAAATGGTTTTTTTACACAGGAGCGGATCTGCCATTGGGTAGGACACTAATGGAATACTGTGCACACATTAAGAATGAATAAAATAAAAAGGGGGCATTTATTATCTGCTACATTCCAAACTAAACTGACGAGGCACAAAGTGAATCTATTATTCTGTAAAATATGCAGGTATAAGGCAAAGAAGATTTAGTAAGGAAGTCAAGTCCCCCCATTAAAGCCCACAACAATCTTTTAGTATAGGGGGGCATATTTTCGTGCAAGAGAGAAATCCACCAAGGGATTCCATGCATGCCTAACCCCATTTACATGTGTGGAGATGTCCACCAAAACCCTAAATCCGTCAATCCATGTTCTCTGCACCCTAAATCCATCAACCCATGTTCTCTGCACCCTAAATCCATCTCAAGGGGTGGAAAGTGGGCATTCCAAGCCTTGCAAGTTTGTTAACACCCCCAAGCGTTGGTGTTAGCGGGCATTCACAAACTGCTCTCCTCCCTATTTCCACTTTGGAAAGTATCTATGTTTTACTCCAGCAAAGGGAAGGTGTAAATCCCTTTCTAAAACGGGAAGATTTGCTGGGGGAGTAGAGCAAGGGGTATGTCCACTGGGACACGCTGAGTAACAAAGTCAAGCAGTTCCAGGCTTAGTGAGGAAGGTGTACCAGAGTCGCTGGCCTATCCAACTAATCCTGGTCAGTGATCCAGCGTCCAGACGGTGATTCGTCTTTAAAAAAGAAAATGTACTTTACTTCAATCACAAATAATGTAAAACTTTTCCCCAATTTTTAAGAAGTAGAAAATTAAGTTGGGAATTACTATTACTCTTAAGCGATTACCGAGAGACCGCTTAGGCGGCTCCTGTGGGACAATCTTGTAAAATAATCGCCGTGTCACAATTTCAAATTAGTCTTTGGGGTTTCACCCTCACAGGGACATGAGGTTTAACATATCTTTGGGGGATAGGTTTATCCAACCACTCATGGATCCATTCTGGTGATTCTCCCCTCCCTTTGAGAGTCAACTTTATTCCCCCTTTATTTCATTATCTTCGGTTGTGCACTACCTTTTTTTTTTATCAGTTGAATTGTGGGATACGGCAGGCAGCACCTGTGTTTTCTGGTGTCTCAGACGACCATGATCTGACATGCCTCTTGCAAAGAGGACCATCCTTCATGTGCTCTCTTTTGGTTGCTGCAGGTCAAATGTCTCCTGTCTCAAATGTACGATTCTAACAAAGGTCCAAAAGGCAATTAACATAAAATTGCAATATTCACAAAAAAAATTCTTTCTAATCATCAACAAAACAGTAAATGAATCAATAACTGAATAACCAAGAGAAATAAGGAAAAAGGAGAAAGAAAAATGTAGGGAGACCCATATACAATAGTAGTTTCTGCAAAAATATGGTAAATTTATTCTATTTTATAAATATTAAGACAATTGAGACAGTGGCGCTCAATACAATGTGCTGGTACAAAAACAATATATATTACAAACCAGGCACGTGGCAGACAGAAAAATTACCCGTCACAAAGAGGGAACATAGAACAAAATAATGTGTGCTTCATTAGTTTTATGGCCACCATATTTTTTCAGAAACTACTATTGTATATGGGTCTCCCTACATTTTTCTTTCTCCTTTTTCTTTTTTTCTCTCTGTTAGTCAGTTATTGATTCATTTACTGTCTTGTTGATGATTAGAAAGAATGTTTTTTGTGAATATTGCAATTTTATGTTAATTGCCTCTTGGACCTTTGTTAGGATCATACATTGACTGCCCCTGGTTCAGGTGTTTTGGGCTGCCCCTGTGCCTGCTAATGATCCGGTCTCAAATGGGCAGCCGATGGTGTGCGACATTGTCCACATCCAACATTCCTACTTACTGATACGTCACAGCTTCCCATGTGAACATTCTGAAGAAACAGACTAGACTTGCCCCCCACACTAGCCTACTGGGTAGATCTCACACACATGCTTACGGGAGTTCCAGTAGCCAGGCCCTAAATGTTTCAATTTCTCCACAAAATAGGACTTGCTCTTCGCAGGAGTGAGCAAAAAAGTAATCTCAGTCACTATTGGACTCACCAAAACACTTACAACAGACCTGCGAAGGCCTATTCACCATCTCGGTTCTCCATGCCAGTTCTTTTTTCTTTGTAGAACACTTTTGCTTTTATTCCCTAGGTCAGCTGTCCAGTATACGTTTTTCCATCAAAGACAGAGACAATGCCGTAACCGCTTGTAAAATGTCCAGTAGGGGAAATTTACTCACCTCCTCACTGGGCTCCCCTTGCCTAATAGTTAGCGCTGATGCCACATGTCAGTGGGTTTGAGTCTGGGCAACCCCAAGTTAGACCATCCTTTTCTCAGGGCCTCTTTACAAGTCGATCATCATCTTGCTCAGGATTAGTTCCTCACTGCCACCTGCTTCATCTTCCTGAAGATTGTTTTAGCAACTCATCACCAAAATGTTGTAGTGGGAGAGCAGGGCCTTCACACCAGAGTGTGAAGCCATTAGGTAGAAAGTATGTTCTTTATTTCATGTTAGGCCCTTATGTTATAGCCGCAGCCACGTAGCTTCTGAGTGGGACCCGTCCCCTCTCCAACCGTGTTGAACTGCCAGGCTTCACCCAGCAGACAAACACCAACATTCAGGGCATCATTGTGTTTTCTAAGAGGGTGTTTATTGATATTACACTATAGCGACAGGGGAAATGCAAGCACAACATATACGGAATACATACATAACACAGCTCCATCACAAAATGTGATACATGTAAGTTGATGAGCATTTTCTCCACACATGGTCCAGTATGGGTGGTGCCTTGTAACCAGCCAAGTGTTGAGGCTGGTGTTCAGCATAAAGTGAGCATAGAGACCCGACTTGTAAAATGTTGCTATAACATTAAGAAGGCATTTGGTGCACCAGGACATTCTCACAGGTCCATACTCAACTTTCGACAGCATGCACGTAGCAACAAAAATGTTCTCTACATTGATCTCCAAAGGACATCTTCCACCCTTCCATCATTACGATCAGACTTGAAGGACAGAAAAAAGGCATGCATTGCTCTGAACTGAAGCAGAGAAGGAGGCAGACTACACAGTATATGGAGAACCGGTTTTATCAGCCCAAATACCAAAGCCTGCTGATTTAGTGCAGATACTCCAAAGGTCTTCTGCAATGCCCATCCCAACTAAAAGAATGAAGGTGCTGAGAGCTGAGCTCTCACGACCATTGGTCAAGGGACAGAGAAGCGATCATTTCTAGCGACAGCTACTAGAAAAGACAGAGAAGAGCTTAAGATATCTCTACAGGAAACCACCATTCTGTGATTCTTGCCTTTGGTGCTCTCCATACCTTTGATCCTGGATTGTGAATAGCAAACCCTGTGGTGTCATACGAACAAACACAGGTGCACACATCTGCACGGAAACAAACGGTCTGCTAGTAAAAGTAACCTGATGAGTACATCCTCTGTTGACAATTGTGACCACAGAAGTGCGGGAACATCCAGGACATTGCCCGCGAGCATTCTAGTCCTCTCCATTCTTCAAGAGTGGAGTGCCTTATTTATTTATTTTATTTATTTGATAGGTTTTATATAGCGCTGGCTAGACCCGGAGGTATCAGAGCGCTTCACAGGTGCCTAAACAAGATTCCAAGAGTTGATCAAAAACACAGTATATACAATACAATAAAACCAGACGTTCCATTGAGGTCTGATAAACATGGTCACTACAAAAGCATACCAATTTGCATATAAAGTGGCTGGTGAGGGGAACACACTTCCGGGCTGAACTGTGGGTGAGGTAAGGATAGGCGAGGGGAACAACAGATTGGGGGAATTGTTAAAAAAAACACAGCATAAACGATAGAATAACAACAAACGTTTCATTGAGGTCTAGTAGACATATACATAACAAAAGCAGGTAAATATACGTATAAAGTGGTAGGTGTGGGGAACTGAAGGAAGTGCCTTCAGTGTTTGCCCTCCCTCACCCACCCGAGAGTCAAAGCCTAAGACAGAGAGGGTCTTTACATTTAGTGAGCTTGCACTGGTTTCCGGTTCCTGATGATCTAGGGACATACGACCATACTTCTTCTTACAAGGACCCCCTATTTCCTCTAAGTACCATTGGCACTTGGGAAATGGCTTAGGTGAATGAATTGATTTTGTCAGTCTTTCGGGCATTTCTTTATTTTGCTGCTACATTTTCATCCCATTTCTGAAGGTGTGTGCTCACTTTTATCCTCCCATACCTAATTATTCACCTTATGTGACCTCCAGCTGTGCCATACATAAATCAGCTCTACTGATGTATATTTCTATTCTTGAATCTGAATGGGAAGGACTACATTCTGCTATATTTTAATTTTAATTCCATTGAACTAGCATTGATTGCATTTTGAAAGATGTTATATATTTCATAAATAAAAATAATTGGTAGAATTACAGACAACTAGCTATTATTTTTTCTGTTACTTTCACTAATCTTAGAGAGATGAATGTCTGAATCGACCTAGTTAATATTGAAACTTTCTTTGGTGGGTATATATGTACAAGTAAAGAGGTTGGTCTTCGAGGGACTGTTCAACTATAGACAGCATATACAAATTGCATTAGAATGATGGAAAAGATGTCCCCTTGTTTTTTTACTTCAAGAGTGAGTCTTCAAAATGTGTGAGCACTTGGTATGTTTATTGTAATTAATAAAGACTGTTGGTTGTGCCTGCTGTGAGAAACTCAAAAGCTACTAAAAATGTAACAGTTTAGATGAATAAGAATACACATACTTATATAAGAAAAAAAACCACAGATAACTACTATCAAACATAATGGCCTCAAAGCAGTTCACATTTTAATTACACGTCCATAATTATGTTGAGGAGTCTTTCTTTGACATAGAAAGTCCACGAATTTCCTCTTTTAGATTACAACATCATGCGTTAATGAATGTCTGTTTGTAGCTCCACTACAAAGTCATCCATCTCCCTTTTTAGGTTTACCACTAGATGAATTTCATTTGCATATTTCTGGAAGTCCAGCTTGTATATATCTAGCATCTAGCGTTCACATGCACATAGCGGTCAAATAAAAGTACAGACAGGGCAGATCACTCAAGCAGCCAATGACAGGAGTAGATCACCTGATTATTTGCTGGTATAAAGTGATGGACCAAGTCTTTGGCTTTGCCCACAATCCCGGCCTCTGCTTCAGTTGATCCATTAAGACAGTGATCAAAATTGATAAAGGTGGTCATGGAGTCAACAATAACATGCCTGCCAAGTCCTAGTCATCTCCTGCACAACAATTAGTACTCAGTATCCACCAGTGATGATCCAATTTGACGACTTGGCAAAAATCTCAATCCTGCATGGATGGGGAATGTATGCGAGACAGACCAGAAACCCCAATTCCTCAGAATATGTTAACAATGATACATAATATTGTGAATATTGCATCACAATAATGAACCTGCAAATGTAGATAGAATTGGATGAATAGATCTTCCCAGATGGACAACAGGAAGGGTTGTCTGGAACCAGTGATGGGATTAATACTTCTAGATTTCCTCAGGTGCCACTACAACAAGGCCCCAGAAAGTAGTAACTCAAGATCTGCACGAAGACCTGGAACTCCCTGCCTCTACATCTCAGGCAATTACAGTCACTGCCTCAATTCAGGAAGAACCTCAAGACCGGCTCTTCGACAGAACCGCAGACCCACCCTCCCTCCCCCACAGCGCCCTGAGACCCTAACGGACAAGAAGTTGCGCTTTACAAGATACCTGATTGATTGAGATCTGTGATATGTAGGTTATAACACTGAATTAAGGACATTGACTAAAAAGTTGACTGTTAAATGTAATGACTTTCTTTACAAAGATCAAATATAAAAATTAATTTTACTAAATGTATTTTTTTGAATTCATGTTCTTTGTATTTATTCTAAAGTTTGTAAAAAGTCCTCATATGATCAGTGGATGCTACCAGGAGCCAAATGCAATGGAGGAAGGGACTAAAGATAGGCTAAAATTAATTTAGCAGCAAATAATTGACGGAAGCAGAGGGTCTTCATGGTCTAATGACCGCTTAATAGAGAAGATGTGGTGGAAGAGAATTCCAGAAAGAAATGCCTTGTGGGTGCAGTAACCTTCCCCCAAACCATTTCAATCTCAAAGGGAAAATCTTAAAGAGAACCATGTGAGACTTTGTTAGGACGTTGACCGTAGGCTTCTGGTCGGCCTCGCATTGGTAATTCAATATCACTATGGAAAGGGGTCAGGGTTCCAAAGGCAATACCACTTTATTATGATTAATTTTAAAACAAAATTAGACCCCATATCCAAGATTACATAATATATATAAATATAAAATATTTGAAAGAGCATCTATTAGCTTTGGATAAATTAAGGTGTTCTGGGATCACCAATAGGTCAAGCAAATTGCTGATACGACAATGGTGTCAACGTGCACACTACATTAGAAATATGGATGTACTGATTCAAATTGATTTGGGTACCATCACAACAAGTGTCTTTACAAAACCAACAGACAGAAATAATTCACTACATTTTTGCAGTTTTCATCATATGGCCCATTAAGCAACATTTACCATATTCGCAATTCATAAGACTTAAAAGAATCTCATCTGACCCTGAAGAAACTAATCGGATTACTCAAAACTTCATGGAGAGATTTCAACAATGAGGATACCCTAAACACATGTTGGACAGAGCTAAACAAAGAGTCGCAACTGTCGACAGGGCATCCATACTTCGTCGCACAATTCCGAAGCAATCTAACCCTTTGGTGTGTGTTCTGAAACACTCGACTCAATCAGACAAATTAAAATCTTTGATTATGAAGCACTGGACAATCATTCACACAGAACCGGATTTAAAATCCTTGGTCCCCCAACGACCTACTTTCGCCATGCAGTGATCTAAAAATTTGAAACAAAGAATTTATCAGCTGTTCAAGCATTCAAAGGCATGCAAAAATGCATGAACTGCATACACTGCAATAATGTTATGGTTGGCGATCAATTTATTCATCCCATGAAAGGCAATAAACACTCTAGTACATGTGATACATCCAATGTTATCTACACTCTCAAATGCCCCTGCGGAAAAATTTACATGGGGAGAACAGAAAGGAAGGTTAAATTACGTATTGGTGAACACAAAAGTACCACACGGCATAAAAATGAGAAATCAACAGTTGCAACTCATTGGATGGAAGCGGGGCATAACATAGCGCAACTGCACTTCACAGTACTAGAGGCGCTGAAACCTCAACCGGACTTGGACCCTCAAAAATTGCTAGCGAGAGCTGAATTTTTGGGGATAAAAAATCTGCAATCCCTACAACCTGCAGGGATGAATGATAGAATCGAATTTAACTGTTTCTTGTAAATTTTGCTATTCAAGATGCTTCAATTTTGCAATTTAATTAATTTTTTAATTTATGTGTTCCCTGGCAGCATAATAACAAGTATTGTTTAACACGCACGTTTTTTCTCGTTTTGTTTGTTTTCGTTTCCACTAGCATGTATTAATATAGTGAATTTCACCAGCACACTGTCCCTTTAAGACGTGATGGCGCGTTTTAAAACTGCACGTAGTACTACGTCAGTAATCCAGATTCCGGTATGAGGCTGTGAGAGGGGTTACTCATGTAAATTGGTGGCACTGTGTACGTTTTCCACATTTAACTTTACGTGCACTTGTCACTTTGAATATGTGCCGCTACAATTTGAGTGTAATTTCGTGTTCTACATACTTTGGTGTTCACCGCTTGTTTTTTTTGTTAACTGAAAGGGCTCTCCGCGTCCACTTGAATCACGGGCTCGTATCAGTACGTAAATACGCAGTTGAGCTTACTCGTTAACGCTCTGAAAACAGCACAAGTTTTTTCATTACGGAGACACATTGGTTCACGCATTGTGTGTATATATTTGTCACTTTTTGAACTGACACTATGAACACACCTTTAGATCAGTCACTTCAATTTCAGAGACGTTTCAACTTCATGAGAGCACTTTATTTTATTCACTCGAGCACCACGGGCGCGGTTCTTTTCTTTCCGCATCCTAGTTCATGGTTGTTTTCTCTTTCTCTTTCAATGAATACGTATATTTGTGCTAGGTCATGATTTGGACTGTGCGATGAACAGCCTTCTGTTTTCTTTTCCTTTGTAGTATTGTACTGAATGACCCCTGACGAAGGGTCACCTGTGGACCCGACATGCATTGGGTTTTGATAATGCAAGGAATGATTGTTTATTGACAGAATTTCGAATGGATATTATCATTGTTCATGCATGGTGCTTAATGCATAGATCCGTCTAATCTGGCCAATTTTAGGCCCATTTCACTCTTGCCCGGTTTTTCTAAAGTCGCAGAGAAGCTGGTCAATTACCAACTTTCTCGCCATCTTGAAGACCACCATTTGCTAGGGGATTCCCAGACGGGTTTTCGCCCTGGTCAGGGGACAGATACAGCCTTACTGGCAGTGGTGGAGGAAGCAAGGAGCATTCTCGATTCAGGGGGGTCAGTGGCAGTGATCCTCCTGGACTTGAGTGCGACCTTTGACACCGTTAACCATCAGGTGCTCCTCCAACGGCTGGCAGAGGTGGGTGTTAAAGGGATGGCCCTTAAATGGTTGAAATCCTTCCTCTCAGACCGGTTCTATCAAGTCTGGGAAGGGGGAGAACAGTCCACCTTGTTCCCTCTTCAATGTGGAGTCCCGCAGGGCTCATCTTTGAGCCCTACCTTATTTAACACCTATATGGCTCCCCTTGAAAGAGTGGTCTCCCCTTCAGGAGTGAAGATCATCAGCTATGCTGATGATACGCAGCTGGTTGTGGGCCTCACCCAGCTGGAAGAACAACCCGAAGTCCTTCATGACTGTCTCTCCAATGTTCATCGTTGGATGTCTCAGTCCGCGTTGAAGCTCAACGGTGACAAGACTGAGCTGATGGTGCTGGGCAAGGCCTGTCCCTCTCTCATCACCAGTTGCTGGCCGCGGTCCCTGGGTGATCCACCATCCCCCAAGAAGGAAATCAAGAGCTTGGGGGTTTGGTTGGAGGAAGATCTATCCTTCAGGACCCATGCTAGGAAAACCGCGGGGGTATGCTTTGGCTTGCTGCGTTCTGCTCGCAAAGTGCTACCTCTGCTCCCTAACTCTTCCAGGAAGCTTTTGATTCGCGGCCTAATTTTGTCGCGGCTTGACTTCGGGAACGCACTATTTTTGGGCGCCCCAGAAGCAACTTTCAAAACCCTTCAGCAGGTGCAGAATGCAGCAGCGAGGGTGTTAATGGAAGTGCCGCGTAGACAATCAGCTGCCCCCGCCCTGAAAGCGCTCCACTGGCTCCCTGTTAAGGAGCGGGTGAAATTTAAGGCGCTATGTACGGCCCATAAAATCTTGTACGGCAGGGGCCCTTCTATTCTGTCTTCTATGGCACGCCCCTACAAGCCCACACGCCCACTGCGCTCGGATCAAAGACATCTGATGCAGACCACAAGAGTAAAAAGAGCTCGCTCCGGGGGCCGACGCTTCTCGGTGCAAGTAGCGTCACACTGGAATTCCTTGCCCCTTAAGATCCGCGCTGAGCCCAATATCCTGCACTTCAGGAAACTACTTAAAACACACTTATTTCCAGTGTAGGATTGAGTAATAGCCTTTCGTGTCTGTGTTCACATCGCCGGGATGCCCCTGGGTAACTGCGCGCGTTACAAATTTTATATAATAATAATAATAATAATAATAATAATTGAAGAATCATTAAATAAACCATCAGATGTATGGATGAATAATATGAAGAAATGTTTTTTTGAAGATAGTATAAGAAACTGTTTGTGAACTCTACAGTGTCAATGAAATAGTGCTCCCACCAGCAGGAAGGAGTTTCCCTCTTGCACATTGCCAGGATTTCCAAGCAAATTGCTGACCCTGGCTATAGTGTTGTGAATTTAACCTGCACTTGAAAAAGGGCTGTCAAGTAATTTAAGATCAGTTTTGTAAATCGATATAACAAGAGAGCAACATGAATCTTAATGGGTTAATAAAGTACATGCATAACAATAAAAAGAACAAGGAAACATAACTCACCCTAATTTGTACATATCCATGACTTATTTCATCTGGACGGCAAAAGGTTGGCCTATGATCTTCAATGTCAATAAGCTACAAAAGGAAGAAAACAAGTATTATCAGCAAAAACTCTCAAAACTGGGAAAAAAAATAACTTTCTATTTTTATTACTTCTGCAAAAAATGTAAAAGGTATAGTATATACGGGTCAATTCACAAAGATCCATTCAGTGGCACTCTAAAAGTACTACTTCATGTAGTACTGGTGCATGTAGAGATTTAAGCATATACATGTCCTATACATTGGGCCCAATTCCTAAAAGATGTACTTATGATACAGTCCTAAATTAAAGGACTAAGCTATAAATACTACAGAAGGGTAAGTCAGCTGCAATTCAATAAAAACAATCACATTTGCTCCAGGAGTGTTAAATGTAGTAATAGTAACCTAAAAAAATAAATTAAAATCAGTTATATACATTTTGATTTTGCATATATATCACTAGGCAACATTAAAAAATATAACCCATATACTTAATATAAAAATGTACAAAAATGTCATAAGTATTGCAGACATCTGTACAAATCACATAATGATGTACACATAACAGACGTACATATGTAGAAAATTATCAATATGTGAACATGATTCTTCTCACATCTAACACTACTATTCATTCCCTCAAGCACACATCATTCATTGCATGTCCAACCAAACACACACAATGACAAACAACACAAATGTAATTTCTACGACTGCAATATCTCTCAGCACAAGGGGAAGAGGCAGAGTGTGGGATTTATTTATGTGGTTCCACTAGCAATGTTTCTCGGGTATGTTTTATTTTCTTCAGGTGATGCCCATTTACCTATTCTTCTCATTTCATAGTTCGTAATAGAATAGGCAATACACTACACTTATGCCATTCAGAACACAGTTTGGTTGATATGCAACCCAAATATGCCCAGAAAGTTACTAGTAATAGGTTTAACGTAGTTTGAGCTGTATGTATCCCCTCAAGCTAAGGGTGGAGTAATGTACTGCAAGAAAGTACTAGGCATAACATTCTGCACAGGCTTAGTGAATTGCATATGGGCAGAAATGTACACCTAGGTGTAGAACTTTTTGGAGGAAGAGTTTTTTATATAGCGAGAAGTCGACCCAAAGGTATCAGAGCGCTTTACATGAGCACCAGTTGTGTTACAGACAGACACATTCATTTTGTTAGGTACGGAGAGATTAAGGGCCTTATGTATCAAACCTTTTTCCCGTTTGCAAATGGGAAAAAGCCTTTTGGGATGTATCATCCCAAAAGGCCATCGCAAAATAGAGAATATCGCAAAATTTGTGATTCTCTATTTTGCGAATGCAATTGAGGAATTGCAAATTGCGATTCCTTAAATACAATTCTGGAAGCACCAGAAATTTGCTATTTGGCCTTAAGGAATTGCAAATTACCACCAACTTCAAGTTGGTGGTAATTTGCGATTTTCTTTAAAAAAGCACTTTTTTGATTTTTTAAAAGTGCCATATGTCGCACATACATGTGTGCAAAATGTGCACACATGCATATTTCAAGGGTGCAACAGGATGTCCTTTTGGCACCCTTGCAACCTTGAAATTGCATTCTCAATTTGCGATTCTCTAATTGGTAATCGCAGATTGTGAATGGCTTCCCATTCATTTCTATGGGCCTCCTAGCCCCTAGAAATGAATGGGAAGGTATTCCTTATTTGCGAATCTCAATTTGCGATTCGCAAATAAGGAATATGTAGGATTCACAACATTTTTAGCAAATCCTACATACATTGCATTTTGCGATTCTCTAATTGCGATTCGCTAAAAATCGCAATTTGAGAATCGCAAAACTCTGATACATATGGCACTAAGTGATTTGCCCAGATTCACAGGATGATGACCGTCTCTGCAGAGACTCAAACCCAGTTCCCCAGCTTCGAGGTCCACCGCTTTAGCCGGCAGGCCATATCCTCTAAATCCACAGATACAGAGATCGCCGCACACAGATTTGACTTTGTGAATTGAGGAGTACGTTCGAAACAGGCCTAAAATTCAAGAGTAAGCAAGGAGTACTACAAGAGTAAAAATTTTACGAAGCATGCACAGAGCGTTTTAAAACATTTTGAAGGCACCTCCATGAATCCTTTAAAATTTATATTTTTATATTGTAGCTTTCTTTTACATATACATGATGTTTAAAAAAACAATATTCTGTGCTTCACAAAAGACAAAGTTAATACGACAGGCATCGGAGATTCAAAAATGTGTTTATATTTTACAAAAATCTAACTCTACACTACAAACAATTGTTATTCAAATATGTTTCAAAGTAAAGCAGAAAAAAATAGTAACATCGTCGAGGCCACACAATTGAGGATGGGTGTCCAATCTGAGCCCAGGAAGGCTTGCTCCAGGCCAGTTTTTAAGGACAAACACATGCAGCAAGAAACAAAATATAAATGCCAATAATTTTATAGCGTTGTACAGAAAATAAGGGGTGGATCTATACAGTACACGCTGTTCACCGTTATATACTACGCGCATAAAAAATCAATTTGAAATTAAGATGTAGAAATGATATCCAACAAACCTTTTGGGAAAAAAATATTGAGCCATGAAAAATTTGGGAGAGAAGAGGAAACATTTATGCAACAGTTTTCAGAATATTATAACAGAGAGGCAAAAGATGAAGGAAGCCAGCGCTAAAGTAGGTTAGACGGATACATGCCAGATTTTCAGGACAACCACCGACTTGGTAAATGAGCCCAGTTTAGATTAATGGAATGTATAATTCATTATACGTAGGTGTCTTGAAAACCGGACATCGGTCCAGCCGTAAAGTGTGCACACTCTGACACACCCTAGTGCTCAGAAGTGTGATATGACCTTGCTAAAACAGAGGAGGTAACCATGCAGCCTCCTGCATCTGTCTTGAAGATATGCTCCACATGGACCCATGCGGCTCCGACAGACCCACTCGGAACCAAACACTCCATTGTAGCACTTGACTCTCTCAGGGTAGTGAAGCAGAGCAAATCAAGGCTCACTCAAGGGAGGGGGTGTGGGCTAGTATTCACCATTCACTGGAACGCAATTATAACACTCAGTACATGATTGTCCTGTCTGTGCTTTTCCTTTAGAAAAGTAGAAGTACATTTATCACACACACACACACACACACACACACACACTACTTAACCCCTTCAGCGCTGCGCGGATTCCCGCGCGGTGCTGAAGGTTCTGAGCGCGGGCGGGGCCATGACGGAACGGTTCCGTCATAAGCACAGCCCAACCGACGTGCATGACGGAACCGTTCCGTCACAAGCGTCGAAGAGGTTAATACTTCTAAGTATTTTACAACTATACATGACACTGGTGGAAACACCATTGGCAACTTTACATTTGACCCCCTTCATGTACAATGCAGCACATAACCATACATGGGGGTGTCATTAAGTCAATGTTGCCCTTTTTCAAGACTGGAATCATATCTTATGGTAATACTGCATTCCATCACTGACTTCAGTAACCATAATCCTAATGTGTTTATAAAGAACAGTCAAGGGTTGCAGTCATGTGCCCACAATATCTGTAATAAATGATGGCATCCCTGTGTTATCAGCAATAAAGCATGATATCCCCTTCTGTACTCATTATGAGTAATCGGGCACTGCAATAAGGTGCTCACATCACCATTAGTAATATGTTGCACCCTCTCAGGAATATAAATTACTGTCCGCATTAACAGCCCTTTTAGCAAAGCATTGTTGACATCTCTGAATAAAGCATTGCTTAGACTCATGGCGAATAGTACTTTGATAGTAAGCAGTGCCAAACTGTCATGAAGAACACTCTTCAATAAAGCATTTCAAATCATAATGAGAACCATCTTTAAATAAAGCATTTTCCAACATGTAGCATGTTTATGTCTGTTTAACCATCTACAGGCCACAGAAGCTGCAGCCATTGACTCAGCCCCTAGAGGACACTGCGCTCCCAGCTGTATCGCACATGCTCCATCCTGGGGGGTGCTTGAAACTCAGAGAATCCTGAGGTGGTTCTACTTTCTTTGAACCCCTCACACTTAAGGTCTGCACGTCGAAAATTAATTTAAAGAACTACTTGGAGGGAGCTGTGGCACTTCTGCAGCTCCCCTGTGCTCTTTTCCTGGTTGGATGTGGCCCCATCGTCCTAGGTCCACCACATGCAGAAGAAATGGCTTTGTCGATTGCTAGCCCCGCATGGCATCGTGGGGTGCTCCCTCAGGAGCGGGCATTGTTTAATTAGCAGCTTCAGCTGCTTTCTTTTCCCTGTGCTCTTATTTTTATCTCTGAGTGGGACTTGGCAACCCCGCGTGCAGCCCCTAGATGCCCTGCCAACCCCACGATCAACTGTGGGAACCGGCAGCTCTTACCCTGCCAGCTCCTGCGAGAAGGCTCTACCTACAGTGGTGGTAACACACTCCCCCAGACACGGGCACAGGACAGGCCCACCAGTACTATGTGCAGCGGCACTTCTCTGGTACTTCTCCTCCTGACAGGCCCAGAGTTGGGGTCCTAGACACCTTGGCTTCATACGCGGGGCCACAATGGTGCTCCCTAACTTCTTGTGGTGCTGGGGATACGGAGCTCGGGGTCCCGGGCCCACAGAAATGAAATAAGGTCCAGGTGTTGGGATCCCTGGCCCCTCTTAGCTCTGGGAGGGGACCCCATTCACGCCCCTCCCAGGATTTAGAAATTTAAAATCTCCATACGGTGATCCCCGGGCCCTGCCCCCGTAGGGGGGAATTAGCAGTCAGACAGGGAAGCTCCACAAGCTCCATGATCGTGTTGTGGGAGGGGGTGAAAGGACACATTTTTCTGCTGATATTATGTGCCCGGTAGGTCCATTTTACATGCTTTTGGGCTAATTTTCTCCTGGTGGTGAGCCCAGCCACCTGGAGCACTTTCCTCAGGCCTCCAAGGTAGTGAACTTTGCAGGAATCTGGTTCCACTGGCTCCACGCGGCAGCCTTCCTGCTCTTTCTCCTTTGGGGCTTCTCTCCTCCTTGGAGCTGAAGTCCAGTTCCTCCCCCAGCTAGTCCTTAGAAGGTGCAAGGGGACCAGCTTCCCTGGCCCTGGGAAAAGCACGACTGGGCCTGGGGGCAACTGCAGCCAGATGAATATCAGGGGGTTTCTCCTTCCAGTTGTCCATGGCTGCCGCCTCCCGTCTCAGTGTCCAGCGGAAAACACAACTAAGAGAGAGCTTTCCACCTTGTACAAGACCTTTTAAGTGGGAGCGGAAGTTTCTAGAAGCAAAGCACCTCTGACATATCCTGGGGTGCCACATCACCTCTCCGCCCCGTACCGACCCTCATGCACAGCATGTTAGGACAATTCAAAATGGCGTCACCCAGGGGTCACTGGCCACATCTTCTCTGGGGGCCTCAGCTCTGCCCCTCGCGGACATCACTGCCAGGGCCTTTCCCACCTAATCTTCAAAGGGAAGCCCCCCTCCTGCATTTGCTCCAGAGGTCTGGCACACTCCTTTGATCTTCTGAGTGCCAGGTCTGGTGGCTTAGTGGACTAAGCGTTCACTGTAAGGGCCTGTGTTCGACCTCATGGTCACAGGTTCAAATACCAGGGGGTCCACTCATCCTTTCATCCTTGTGAGGTTGATGAAATGAGTATCATTGAGTTGGGTAACAATAAACATCTGTTAATCAGTGCCAAGATACCCTTGGGTGAATGTGCGCTTTACAAATACACCTGTTATGTTATGATGTTCAGTGGGCTTGGGCTGGCCCATCCCTGGTACAGCTGTGACAGCTGATTGACTGATGTAGCGCCTTTATCCACACCCATTTTCTCCTTAGGAGCGGAGTGAAGCACTGTTACGTGCTCCCCTTGAGTGGGGAGGCTGTTGTTCCTGCCACTGGAGAGAAATGTTATTGTACACCACACTGACTTTCCCAATGAGTGTACACTAACACCGTGAAGCAGGTCAAAATCTAACCCTTCAGAGTCCCCGCCCTGCCAGGCGACCTGTGTGTAGTTACTGCACTGCACACAAAAGCAGTCTCATGTGCAGCTATAATGTGTGTGGTCACGTGTTCACGTGTAATCAGCCAAGTGCCCCTCACCCTTGCGGCGTCGCAGCAGCCTTATCTTAAAAGGCAGACATTGGCGTTAAACATGCGCAATTCATTTTTCGTGAGCTTACTGTGGTTGTGCAGCCCACCCACAGTAAAAAGATTTTACAAAAATGGTGATCAAAAGAAAAAATCTGGGTGGATTTGATGGACAGGACCCATCACCTTACAGTGACCCAGGTGTTTTTCCAGGTGCAGTGGCAGCCAGTTTGGAGCAGGAGCTTGTCTCATGAAAGGTGCTGTGCTCTGAATTCATGAAATATTTTTCAGGGTTATATCAGAAAGCAGTCCCTTGCCAAATGTCTCCAACTGTAGACAATCCACAGATCTTAAATTAACGCTCAGATCATGCTCCATAGGAGGATTGCTGCCCATCATATATTTCAAGATAAATAGACTCTTTACACGTTGGCATATATCCCTTCACATTGGGTAAAAGACAGAAACAAAACTGAAGAAACAAAAATACACGGATTTGAAAAACACAATTCTTGGAACTGTGTCGTTTCTGTAAGCCTGTTGAGATCATGTTTTTGTTGTAGTTTTATATTAAGTTCACTTTGCTCAAGGGCGTTACTAATTCATTTTTTGGGCACAAGGAGATCAAAGGGTGTACCTGGCCTGGTGTGAGAAGACCATCCCCTGATGGCATAGTCAAAAAAAATGATGCAGCCCAAATAACTCAAGCGCATTGCATTCTGGGCAGTTCAGCACGTGGAAAGAATCTGCAACACTACACTCGCCAGACTGTAAATGTAAAGCCAAGACGAGGTGGGAAGCTCAAGCCGTACACCGGAGACTCCTTTTAATTTATTTTGTGCAGGTTTATATAGCGCGAACTCTACCCGAAGGTATACATGAACACCAGTTACACGTGCAGTGTTTTAGGCACTGGGAGATTAAGGGATTTGCCCAGGATCACAGGATGTTGATCTCACGCCGGGACCCGGATCTGGTTCCCCAGTTCCAAGGTCGGCAGCTCGGACCGTTACGCCGCATCTCCTCCTCTAATGGCTGGATATGTTTAGTGATAAGGCAACTATCGGGTAATAGTACAGTAGGCATGCTTGCACAGCGGGACCTCTAGGGGATGAGTGTACTGCTGTCACCCTGGTTTGCTGGCTCGGCACATGATGCGACAAGACATCCCCTTCTCATTGACTAACCGCATGTAACCTGTCGATAGCGAGTCCTCTGCAGTTCCCCGGGAGTCACCACTCTCAGCACGGTTTACTACGCGCATCCGTCTCCCAGCTGGGAAATCAGCGAGGAGGAACAAGATTGTGTATTGATCCCCCGTATCGCGGCCTTCCGCGGTAATCAGAGAAGCCGCAGGTGACTCTGGCGCCGCGAGGGGCACTTTGGAGCAGGCGGTGATCTCCCCATCTTCATTAGGTACCCGTGGGAGCCATCTTTAAAGGGCTGCTCATCTCCAGGCCACGGAGACGTCTCTGCAGCCGCGCGCTGCGCTGCTGACTCCTTGCAACTGGAGCCCTATGTGAGAGGACCATCAATGTTGGCATATGCGTAGATAACTAAAGGAAAGACTATTTATGTCAAAAAGTTCTTTTTCAAAATATCCACAACATAAAGGATAGAATGGACGTCACAACGCAAGGCGTCTTTCTAGCGAAGAGGTCTTGGATTGTAGGGGATTCACGACGGGCTGAATCCACACCAACGAGATTGACTAGTAGGAAAATGAGCGCAGACGGCCAAACTTTTCCTCTAAGTCACTGCCCACTTCCACCACCGGTGCTGTCCACTTTTACTAATGGTGCAGCCCACTTCCACCACCGACGCTGTCCATGTTTGCTAATTGTACAGCTCACTTTCAGCAGTGGAGCTGTCCACTTTTACTAGTAGCATAGCCCACTTCCACCACCGGCGGTGACCACTTTTACGAGTTGTGCAGCCCACTTCCACCATCGGTGATGTTCAGCTTTACTAATTGCGCCGCCCATTCCCACCACTGGCGCTGTCAACTTTTACTAATTGTGCGGCCCACTTTCAGCACTTACGCTCTCCACTTTTACTAGTTGCATAGCCCACTGGCACTGCCCACATTGACTAGTTGTACAGCCTAATTCCATCACGGGTACTGACCACTTTTACTAGCTGCGCAGCCCACTTCCACCACCGGCGCTGGGCACATTTTCTAGTAGAATAGCCCACTTCCACCACCGGCGCGGTCCATTTATAGCACTGCATCTGTCCACTTTTACTAGTTGCGCAGCCCACATTCAACAATGGCAGTGTCTACTTTTACAAGCTGTGCAGCCCTCTTCCACCACAGGCGCTGTCCACTTTTACTAGTTGCATTGCCCTCTTCCACCACAGGCGCGGTCCACTTTTACTAGCTGCATAGCCCACTTCCTCCACTGGCGCTGTCCACTTTTATTAGTTGCGCAACCCACTTGCACGATCTGTGCTGTCCGCTTTTACTAGTTGCGCAACCCACTTGCACCATTGGTGCTGTCCACTTTTACTAGTTGCATAGCCCACTTATACCACTGATGCTGTCCATTTTTACTTGTTGTCTAGCCCACTTCCACCATCGGCACTGTCCACTTTTACTAATTGCACAGCTCACGTTCACCATTGACACGGTCCACTTTAACTAGTAGTGTAGCCCACTTCACCACCAGCGCTGTCCACTTTATCTAGTTGCCCAACCCACTTCACCACCAGCGCTGTCTACGTTTACTAATTGAACAGCTCACTTTCACCACTGAAGCTGTCCACTTTTACTATTAGCACAGCCCATTTCCACCACCAGTGTTGTCCACTTTTACTAGTTACCCAACCCACTTCCACCACCAGCGCTGTATACGTTTACTAATTGTGCAGCCCATTTCCACCACTGGACCTGTCCACTTTTTCTAATTGTGCAGCCCACTTTCAGCAGTGGCGCTGTCCACTTTTACAAGCTTTCACTACCAAAGCTGTCCACTATTACTAGTTGTGCAGCCCACTTCCACCACCGGCGCTGTCCACTTTTAATAGTTGCATAGCCCACTTACACCACCGGTTTTTACCACTTTTACTAGTTGCGCAGCCCACTTTCACCGCCGGTGCGGTCTACTTTTACTAGTTGCAAAGCCCACTTCCACCACCAACGCGGTCCACTTCTACTAGTCATAGCACACTTCCTCCACCGGCGCTGTCCACTTTTACTTGTTGCGCATCCTACTTCGACCACCGGCGCTGTCCACTATTAATGGTTGCATAACCCACTTCCACCACTAGTGATCTCCACTTTTACTAGTTGCATAGCCCACTTCCACCACCGGCGTGAACCACTTTTACTAGTTGCGCAACCCACTTCCACCATCCGCATTGGCCACTTTTAATAGTTGCGCAGCTCACTTTCACCACCGGCGCTGTCCTCTTTTACTAGTTGCATAGCCTACTTCCACCACCGGCGCTTTCCACTTTTACTAATTGCGCAGCTCACTTTCACCACTGGCGCTGTCCACTTTTACTAGTAGCATAGCCCACCTCCACCACAGGCGCTGTCCACTTTCAAGAGTTGTCCAACCCACTACTACCACAAGCGCTGTCCATGATTACAATTGCTCAGCTCACTTTCACCACTGGCGCTGTCCACTTTTCCTAGTTGTGCCACCCACTTTCAGCACTGGCGCTGTCCACTTTTACTAGTTGCATCGCCCACTTCCACCACCGGTGCTGTCCACTTTTACTAGTTGTGCAGCCCACTTTCTGCACCGGTGCTGTCCACTTTTACGAGTTGCGCAGCCCACTTCCACCACCAGTGATGTCCACTTTTACTAGTTGCATAGCCCACTTCCACCACCGGTGTTGACCACTTTTACTAATTACGCAGCTCACTTTCACCACCAGCTCTGTCCACTTTTACTAATTGCGCAGTTCACTTTCAGCACTGGCGCTGTCCACTTTTACTTGCTGCTTAGCCCACTTCCACAATTGGCACTGTCCACTTTGACTAGTTGCGCAGATCACTTCCATCACTGTCACTGGCCACTTTAACTAGCTGTGCAGCCCACTTCCACCACTGGCACTGTCCACTTTTACTAATTGCGCAGTCCACTTTCAGCACTGGCGCTGTCCACTTTTACTAGTTGCGTAGTCCACTTTCAGCACTGGCGCTGTCCACTTTTACTAGTTGCGTAGTCCATTTCCACCACTTGCATTGTCCACTTTTATTAATTTGAGCCCACTTTCAGCACTGGCACTGGCCACTTTTAGTAGTTGCATAGCCCACTTCCACCACTGGCGGTGCCCACTTTAGCTGCACAGCCCACTCCCAACAGCAGCGCTGTCCACGTTTACTAGTTGCTTAGCCCACTTCCACCACTGGCGTTGCCCAATTTTACAAATTGCGCAGCCCACTTTCAGTAAATAAGCTAACCTTATCCGAAGCTCTTTCCAGTGGCCGAGCGTGCCGTTTCCCTCTTTCCGCCCACCCAGGCGTTGCAGTGCCTTCCGACTCCGAGCCATCCGCACCTTCATCCTCATTGTCCAGGGAGATCTCCATGGAGTGGTAAAGGTGACCATTCCCGCTGGAGCGAGCGGCCTTTCCACTATCACCAGAGCCGGCACCAGAGAGTCCACTGTGACAAACGTATCTGCCAGACTCAAAGCTGAAAGCAAGCGAGGGGTTTCGTAGCGGTGGGAAGGCAGACATCAGCTCCGGCATCCTGACCGGACACAACGCGCCCTCTGCAGTGCCTAATTTGAGCCTGTGAATGCCGGGGGCGGGGTCTCCGGCACTCTTTTAGGGGAGACCATCACTTATTTTTGCCGACACGTGAGGTAAAACACACAAACAAGTAAGGAGGGAGAATTCGACAAAAAACGTTCATACAGATTGATTGATTGATTGATGTACTTATAGAGCGCAGCTATCACCCTACGGGCATCTTGGCGCTTGCATTGGGAACCCGTCCTGGTTTTTCCCTGTAAGATAACCCGTACTGGGCATCCCCAAGGTGAAAGCCAGGCATCCCGCCGCGGGGGGCCGTTGTGGAGATTAAGCAGGCTTGTTGCCCAGAGCTGCATAGTGTGAACTCATGCTTAGAGTGGGCACCGAAGCGAGAATTATCGAGTCCGTGGACGATTGGGCTCTGGACCCTGCCGCGTCGGGAATCGAACCCAGGTCCCGGGTCTGATCTCTGCTTCAGGGTATGCCTCCTCTAACCAGTGAGCTACACTGAGAAAGTAGGAAGAAAGTAGGAACCTGCAAGAGTGAGTTAAAGGGGCAGAGAGTGTCTGGTAGTGAAAGTCAAGGGAAGAAGTACATTTAGGACTTTGCAGCATTGGTATTCAGTGTGGCAACATTTAATTGCACCGGGCACGGGCTTCAGAGCAAAGTTTAGGGCACTGGCAGGGATTCTTTTACAAGTTAAGCACTGGCTCTGTCATGCAGAACAGAGACAAAGCTTCATGACCCAGACACCATCTTGTGCGTGGGACATGTGTGTTTGTGCTGTCTTGGAAAAGCATCAGTCTCTTTAATAGAAACCGACCATACGTGCCCAGTACCATCAGCGCAACCAAAACAACGCTCTGGTAATGGATCTCTAAATAGCTTTACAGGAGGTAAGAAAGGAGTAAAGAAAAGGGAACATTCACAATAAGCTATGCAACACTCACCCATTGAATGAATGAATTAATTAATTAATTTATTTATTGTTTCAATTAATTAAAATTGTTACAAAAAAGATTCTCCATCCACATACCCTCTTCAATTGTGGATAAAACTTGATCAATTAATTGAACATGTCTAAGTCACAATACACAACAGTAAGAGACAAAAAAGATGAAAACACTCATTTGAAGGTGTATTCAGCCTCTTGTCCTTAGCTGAGTCTTTACATACAAGTTCTTTTAGCTGGTGTGCAAAGTTCACTAGTTTGGCCAGTTCCATTGGAATCTCCAAATTAAAAAGAAGTTTCATTGCATCTGTGCAAGTACGTGTGCCGTATTTTAAAAACAGAGGTTTCAATAAAGTGTGACATGCATAATTCAATCGGTGGCAAGTGCATACCAAGTGAGCCATGGATTCCTCGTACTGGTGACACAGTCTACAGGCGGTGACCGCCTCTAATGTTTTCCAGCAGGTATTTATATCTTTTATTGGCAATACCATGAGTCTCACTGACAGAATGTGCTTTAAAATTGTTTTGTTCAAGGCTGAGTCAAGGTATGGCTGTCTCAATTTGTCATGGAAGGAACTAGCCATTAACCTGATGTTACTGCTGGAGGACTTAATTGCCTTTTGTTTTTTTAAAATGGATTTTAAAATTCCGGGTTGATGGATAAAATCCTGCCAGTTGGCCAGGTCACGGTTCAGTTCAGTGCAAGCAGTGCAGAGGCCATTTGCCCATGAATTATTGCCCATCGCAAAAATGTCCTTTAAGATTGCTTTTATTGTATGCAACTTTATGCAACAGTTAAACTTATACACTCAAATTTGAAAAATCCTGTTATGGAAGGGTATCTACACTTGACCATTTTTGGCTGTGGCAGGCACCCCACCCACCACTTGTTTGGAAGCAGCAGAAGGATGCCTTTGAAGCGTACCGTGGTGCTACTGATGAGAATGTCAAATGACAAATGAAAATAAGAAAGCACCACTGATACATAATATAGGTCCTGAAGAAAGATCAAATGTAAAATTACTACCTGTGCAGAAAGTGAAGATTTTGTGCAGGTGAAGCTGACCATGCTATTAAAGCAACTGATGTGCATGCCACTGCATTGAAAACACTAGACAAAAGATTTTGCCCTCACAAAAAGTGCAGTCCTGGGCAGACATATTTCCACAGAGAAGCAAGACAAACAAGGGAGCCTGGGGATGATCGAGTAGCATCTTTGAGAAATTTGGTTCCCACATGTAATTATTATTAATTAAAGATTGAGATTATGAGAGCTCATTTAACTGAAAAAAGAACAATAAAAAGAAAAAATAAACGTTTATCAACAGAGCATCTAGATGCGGAGACCACTTTGAATATTGCAAGAGGGGTCAAGCACTCCAAGATGTATGTCAAGGAAATGGCCAACTCAGGTGACACAAAGTAGTGCAAAGAACTTAATATCAACAACATGGAAAACCCTGTGTGCCAATGGGACACACATATATGCATATATACATTACCTACTGGCGGTTACCAGTAGGTAGTTATAGTTAAGACCAAGTTTCCAATGGAAAAGCCTTTTTTGACTTGCCTATAACTTTGGAGTCATTTGACCAATCTTGATGAAATTTCCCCCCAAAAGTGTCAAAGGTGGTTCTGTATGTCAAGGAAAGTTTAGGGGTGATCTGTGCAGTGGGGACCGAGAAGTAGGGGCACGAAAAAAAGGTGCGTTTAGAATGTTAATTCCCATAGGAACGCGTTGTCAAACATACAGCCTGAACCACTGGATGGAATGACACCAAATTTGGCAGAAAGGTAGATGTTATTATTACGCAGACTGTGCTTTTTGTTTTTTGGTGCAAATCCTTCCAGCAGTTTGAGAAATTTAAGCTGAAAATTATAGATATATATCTGGCCGGAGATATTTAGTGGTAGCTGATATTTTGTGGTGGTTTTGAAATTAATTGCGGATCCGCGTGCCATCAGGAATGCTGTGATTGGCTGTACGCAACCTGAACAGAAAGTTGTGACCGCCATTTTCTGGTTCTCCGGGGTAAACATTTGTGGGCAAGATAACATACTGGGTCAGGGTAGAGATACTCTGACCCCATGTTTGAGAAATGGGTGTGTTAGAGACATAAGTTATGGGTCCAAAATTATTATTATTTTTTTTAAATCGTGCGCGATATTTGTGATGACGACGCACCGCCAGCGCGGACCCCATGGATCATCGCGGGGACATCATGAATATCGCGGCAACACCGCGAATATTGGGGGTAACAAAACAAATATATATTTGTATACACTTGCCGGTCACTGTCACCGACTCATGTACACACTCACAAACCCAGACACTTATACACCCATTCACATACCCATTCACACACTTATACATCCAGTCACATACCCGCTCAGATACTCATGCACCCACTCACATACCCATTCAGGTACTTACCACTTACAGACTCACTCTGAGAGTGACACACCATGTACACACCCACTCACAGACTCAAGCAGCAACTTAAAGACCCTCTCATAGACACATGCATACAGTCTCGTACCCACTTAGAGACTCTTACACCCACTCCCAGACCCACCTCGGAAGTCATGTACCCACTCACAGACTCACTCAGATAGTTATGCACCCACTTACAGACTCACTCTGAGAGTCACGCACCCATGTACAGACCCATTAAAAGACTCATGCACCCACTTAAAGATCCACTCACACATGCACGTATGTACTCACAGACCCACTGAGACACTCACTGACAGACCCACTGAGACACTCATACACCCACTCATAGAGCCACTCAGAAACTCATACACCCACTCACACCCATACAGTCACTCACACACTCACACACCCATACAGTCAATCACACACTCTGTCACAGATCCTGTCAAAGAGTAATGCACTCAGTTACTCACTCTAACACTCAGAAACTCACATAACCACTCAGACTCACTCATATGTACATGCACCCACTCACTCAAAGACTTGCGCATCTACTCACACACCCACCCAGACACTCGTCCTCCCAGTCACACACCCTCTCAGACACTCATGCATGTACTAGTTCACTCACCCACTCAGACTTTTGTTCTCACTCACAGATCCATTGAGACACTCGTACACCCACTCACAGATTCACTCAGACTTATGCACCCACTCACAGTTACAGTCAGAGATCCATGCACCCATTCATAGAACCACTCAGACCCTCACATCATAGACCCACTGAGAGACTCAGTCACTCACTCGTGGATCCACTCAGACACTCATGCACCCACTCACTCCCTCCCTCACCCGCCCAGCCACTCACTTAGACACTCATGTATCCACTCACAGATCCTATCAGGCAGTCATATACTCACAGATCGACTAACAGACTCATGCAACCAACCACATACCCATTGAGACACTGATGCACCCACGCATAGATGCACTGAGACAGTCGTGCAGTTTGTTACAGAACCACTGATAGAGTGATGCACCGTCTCAAAGAGCCACTCGAATACTTATACAGTGAATGAGAGCCTTACTGATACAGTGAAGCATGCAGTCACAAATTCCACTGAAAAAGTTATACAAAGTGTTATAGAGTTATTAAGGGAGTTATACACGCCATTATAGAGTCATTTAGATTGTAATGTGTTTAGTTTGTTGATTGTAATCCATGTTGCAGTTATAAGTTTTGAATGTGGTGGTGGCTGAAATTCACTTAAAAACCCCAAAGGTTACAGAGATGTTATAGCTAGGCTGACATTTCACTCGTACAAAACCAGAGAAATTCAGCAGTTACAGTTAGCTGAGATAACTACAACTCGCGCCCCGAAATGCACTGCTTATGACCTCACATATTACATCACTCATGACATGGTCAGTGACATCACTCATGACATCAAAATTGGACAAGGTGGTGGATGTGAGAAGGTGTGTGACAAGAAAACATTCTGGAGTGAAGGAGAATTGTGGTGCAAGTAAAGTGCTGGTGGGGGACTGGGTGAGAGTCAAGTAAACTGGTTTTGTCAGCAAGTGTGAATCGGTTCTCAGTGCTACTCCGTGTTGAAAGAGTAAGAGGCAAAACTGGTACAATGGACAGTGGCGTAGCTAGACCTACTGTCACCCTAGGGCGGCCCCTAGGTTTGCCACCCAGTCCAGGGTAAGAACTGGTGGTGGAGTGGGGGGGGATGGGATTGTTGGCCGGCGGCTGATTTGCAGCAGAGGGAATTGGGATTGGCAGCCAATGGCCAACTTGTTCGGGGGGTAGGAGCTGACAGACGACTTGTTCTCGGGGCAGGGGGATGGTAGAAGTCAACAGACATGGCTTGCTCACCTCTGCTGTCCCCAAAAAGAGTGACGCCCACCCCCTCCAGAACCCCCTGCCCCCACCTACGCCACAGATTATGGACGATAGAAAGGTGTATGCAGAATTTTGATAAGTTATGCGTGGTGCCAAGCAGCAAAGCTTAATTTGTTTGTAAGTGGATGGGTAAAGGTTGATGGAAAGAGCGGTGAGAAAATGATGGTGAAAGTTCCTCTTCAAGAAAACAGCATCCTCCAAGTCACTTAAAGGATTTGAGTACATGATCTGAAAGTGTGAGTAAAATAAAGATGTCCCACACAATGGCATCACTCTCCTGGTCTCTTAAAGGACTTTGTGAAGCTGTAGCTCTCTGGTCTCCAACTGGTAAACATTTTTATTTTTCATTTTTTTTGCATTAAGGTTATTGTAGTGGTCCTCACATACTCCTTCTTCCAGGTGTTCTGATTTTCTTGTGTCAAGTACTTATTATAATTTGTTATTAATAATTGTATTGTTATTTTTTCTTTCCTCTAGGGAGGTGTATATGATAGGAAGAAATGTATCCTATAATGGAATTTGTTTGTGTTAGAGAGGCATTATTCCAAGCCCTGGTAGTTGCTGCTTGGGCAAGGGGCTAGCAATGGTATCTGTGCTGTTCTGGTTCAAATAAATTACCTAACTAAATCTGATAAGCTCTTCTGTTCAGAAAGGCTTCAATAAACAATGTGCAGCCAGTTTATGCCATGCCACCAGTGTTGCAAGCCTTTAACTTGGCATTGGAGTTGATTTAGAGACTCAGGCCTTGGCACTGCAGATATGTCGAGGAGTGAAGCTCACAAGGATCAGCTCAGAGAGCCAGCTTTGTACCGGTTATAGTTTGAAGTCACTGGCGGTTAGAAAAGATTCTAGGTGGGGGTTTAATTTGAATGTGCTATTGATTATACAATGCAAAATCTGCAATGATTGGTGCCAACAGGACCGCTTAGTAAAGTATGTGCTTGATGCGGTCATCTGTGCATCAAGACCCCCGATATGTGTTAAGCAGGTGACCAGGCCCAGACTTATCTCGACTAGTTCCTCTAGCCGGTCTCTCGTCTCGTCATCCACGCTCCTCACTTGCTCTCTTCTCATTCTCTCTCTGGACTCTTTCTCTCTCTCTTCACCCTTTCTTGTCTATTTGTGCTCACTTTTTTGCGCTTTTCAGCCTATTGACTCTTTCTCTTTGCACCATTTTGTGCCTTTTTGTGGTTGCTTTTTTGCCCCTTTTGCTCTCTTTTTTGCATTTTTTGTGTCTCTTTTGCTCGCTTTCACCCTTTTGTGCCGCTCTTGGTGCCTCTTTATTAACACCCTGTTCCCCTTGTGCTGCGCATCCCTTTCTACCTCCCACCACTTTCACCCCTTCCTTCCTCCCCCTGCCCCTTACCTGGTTCTCCCACGCTTCCTCACCTGTAGAGCCTTGATGACCACACCTTGCCCCAGGACCTACTTAATGGCAGCGTGGTACACGGACAAGCCTGTCTGTGCCAGTCTGTGCCTGGACATGCTCAGAGACAGAAACCCTGGTACGACTGCTCTCCAGAGGTACTTTGCTGCACTCCCGCAATTGCTTAACACCTGCTGCACATCTCCCCACTGCTGCAGCACTGCACCACACAAGGAGCATTTTCAAGCATTAACTGCCACTTCACATGCAAAATTAGACCCACAACGCAAGCACCACCTACAATCACTCCGCCTTCCTACATAACACCGCCCCGCCCGACCAGAAAACTTGCAACACCAGAATCACTTTCATGCATGCTACTCAACACTCACTCACTGTGCAAACACACCACCAAGATCTGGGATCTGCTCAGCAATGATGCCCCAGACCTCCAATTCCTGAATTAAACCTGACTGACCCCCTTGTCAGCCTCAGACATTACCATAGCAATCCTGGCAGGATACAAGATTACAATACGGGACCAACAACACAAATCAGAAGTTGCAGCCATTGTGATCTTCAAGGGATCTCCCAACTGCATCACAGCCATTGAAAACACAATCCTTTCCATGGAGCACCTTCACTTCAAGCTCCAAATTACAGCCAGAGGCACCCTGAACAGAACCCTTGCCTACAACACACCTGAAATGCAAACTAACTTAACTCAAGAAATCACTGTCTTTGACGCCCCTCTTGCCTTGGTCTTCAAGGCATACACCCTCTAGCACACCTCAACTTCCACCAGGAAGATCAGACCAACTCCAGCTCCACAGTACTCTGAGAGCCTCTGCATCCTCAGACTTACCCAGCACATCACGAACCCCACCCACACTGCCAGACACACCCTCGACCAAGTCTTCGCTACCTTCAACGGAGTTAAATTCCCCGACACTGCACCCCTCATTTGGACCGACCACTGCATCAACCCCTTCAAGATACCCACCAACACCAGGAACAGCAGCACAGAAGCAGCCTGGGTCCACGCAAGATTAGACCCATCCTGACTGGACACATAAACGCCGACCAATTCGACAATTAGTTATCATACCATGCCAGTTCCCTGGCACCCCTCAAACACAGCCAACACAAAAGAGCAAGAGAGCACGTCAACTGCTACTAAGAAGTACTCCAGGCAACCAAACAACACTGCAAACATTTATAGAGGAAATGGAGAATCAGACAAAAAGATACCAACAAGTTTACCTTTAGAGCCTCCCCTAAACGATACCGCCACCAGATCAGGGAAACCAAACAGAAGGCCCTAGCCGAACGCATCGAGAACAGTGCCAACAGCAACAAGGAGATGTTTGCGTTGGTCAAAAACTTGATCTCACCCTCTGCCTCATCTAACATCACCCCCTCTTGTAGGACCAGTGTGACACACTATCATAATACTTAAGTGACAAACTACTAACTATCTACAGCAACTTTGACCATCAACAGGACCCCCACAGCCTCACCTCCAGCCTACTAACCCACCACACCCAAAGTACCCTGTCCTACTGGAAGAATATCACCAGGGGAGAAACATCTCCTCCAGATTACCTATGGATCCATGCCCTCACCACAACTACAACATTGCCCCACACAATTTATGTAAGACTCATCCTTAACACCATCTTCACCATCAACACTTTCCCAGATGCCTGGAAACACGCCACGGTAAATGCTCTGCTTAAGAAACCCACAGCAGACCCCACTCAACTAGAAAACTACAAACCAAACTCCTTGCAATCTTTTCCGGCAAAGATCATGGAAAAGGCCATATACTGATAACTCACCAACCACCTCAATAAACATCAACTTCTAGACACCGCGCAATCCGGATTTTGATCAAACCACAGAACAGAAACCACACTCATTGCAGCCATAGACAACATCCGGATGCTCCTCTACCAAGGAGACCTTTCAAACACTTATGACACTGTCTCCCACTTCGCCATGATCAAAAGACTCTACAAGTATGGCATCCAAGACTCCGCCCTCAACTGGATCGGCTCCATCCTCGGGAAGAGTTTGCATGAAGCTTACACATCAGAAGCCAGAGATCTCATCTGTGGCGTACTCCATGGATCATACCTTAGCCCATACATGACACTGCTGGCCAACATCATCAGATTACACAACATCAACATTCTTACCTACGCAGACAACTCCCAAATCATACTCTCCCTTTCAGACAAGACACCTGAGATCAAAACCAACTTCAACACCTGCATGAGTGCAGCAACCGCGTGGGTGAGGTCCAGATACCTCAAGCTCAACA
The DNA here is from genome assembly GCF_964204655.1 of Triturus cristatus. NCBI lineage: Eukaryota > Metazoa > Chordata > Amphibia > Caudata > Salamandridae > Triturus > Triturus cristatus. The sequence goes on along the minus strand of NC_140589.1, from coordinate 1,786,127,291 downwards.
TGGCCAAAATTGAAGTGGTTATCTTCAGAAGCAAAACCTTCCTGTGGGACTTCACCTGGTGGCCAGTGGACCTCGGCCCGTCCCAACTCCTATAACTACACCTGAAGCCTAGGAATCATTATGGATGAAAAATTGGACATGACAGCAAAAGTAAATACAGTTACCTCTACTTGCTGAAGATGCAGTGTAATATCTCCAAGTGGCTGCCAGAAAACACCAGGAAAGCAGTCGCACAAGCCCTCATAACAAACAGATTGGACTATGTCAATGCACTCTATGCAGGAATCAACAAACAGCTCCTGAACAGAGTCTAAATTATCCAGAACACCACAGCAATATTCTTCCACAACCTCCCTCAATGCACCCACACCACCCCACAACTCAAGGAACTCCAGTGGCTCCACATACTCAAAAGCACTCACTTCAAACTTCTTATACATACCTACAAGGCTCTACACAACATAGGCCCAGCTTAACTCAACAAACGCATGCACTTCCATCAACATTTCAGGCACCTCAGCTCAACCGGTCTCTCACACACATATTTCCCGCATACACAAGATCAGAGCAAGAGGTTGGCCCTTCACATATCACCCCAAAGTCTTGGAATGACCACCCCCACAACATCAGGCCCTCTGTGTTCACAGGTGATTAGCAAGCTATATAAATCTACATACGCAGCACAGCATATGGATCTAAGATTTTGGGACCGATTCACAGATTCTACGGTCAAGACGTTGGGTATCTGATTCCACTGGAATACGCATATTTTTTCAGTACATTTATGCCTTTTCATAGATTCACAAAGAATCTAAAGTGCTCTAATTTGTAAATTTATGCAGATTTCTCACAATAAGGAAATGCCTGCATTTTAAAACTTTGCAAAACCATGGATTAGCACATAAGTGTTTCCACTGTACCTCTCCTCCTCCACCTTGAAACACAATCCTGCTGTTGGCAGTAGCAAATCTGTAGGTGTTTAAAGGGTGGGAAATGACCTACAAAGTGAATGTGGATGTCCACCCATTTAAGTGTTTGTGGGTGTTTATATACTTTTGAACTAGAGCCCACTCGGAAATGCCCACAAACCTAACCCTTAACTATAAAATTCATGAATGCAACAACTTTGCCATAGCACATTCACAGACATCCCTTCGATTCATTGAGTTACATAAACCCTGATATTTTCAAACAGAATAAGAGTTTGACATCAGAAAGTTTTTTTTTCATGCATCGCAAATGTGGAACTCAATCTACATGACTCCAAAAGGAAATCAATATATAACAATTTCACAAAACGGTGATCCCACACCGCACTCACATCACACCACACTTAAAGGAGCTCCACTCTCCCCAAACACATAGTAGCACACTTCAAACTCTTCACCCACGCTCTCAACCTCTGGGTGACCGTGCGCTCTACAAATCTGCATAACAGAACATATCTTTTTTATGCTGCACTGATCTCTGACATCTAAGGCACATTCAAGTCCTTGGATACCCAGAGATGTACCTCCATATAAATCCAGTAGATGCAAACACATTCCTTATAAAGTAAGTACCCGATCAAGGGAGATATTTGCAGGAAAATGAAACACCATTTAAAGTTTTTTCTTGGCACCTACTTGAACTCCTGTCAAATCCTGAAGTTCTTTCAAAGCGGCATCAGGATCCTGGAAGAGGATGGTCTTCATTCCCATCTCTCGGGCTGGCTTCAGATTACTTCCAATGTCATCCAGCATAATTGTCTGTGTGTAGGAGAAAATAAGATATTAATGAAATGAGAATTTAGAGCGAATGCCTTCTGAAAGTACAAATTATAACTCAAAAGTGTGTATGGACTCTGAACTTTAGTTATTATCATCACACTAAAAAATACATATGCAAGTTTAAGACAATATAGAAGTTTTTAGGATTGTAAAACAGCTTGAAAGTCTTACTTTGGCTCTTTATATATGTTTTCCTATGTCTGTGTCATTTCATTTATAAAATTATACCACATAGCAGCTACTTTTATAACTTGAACTGTGTTTTCCAGGAATACCTTTCCTCATTTCTTTACTGATGGATTTGCAAACATCTAGATTAGTGTCTTGCTTTGTAGTGGAGACAGGGTTTTGTCTGCATAAATTGCTATGTTAGCATAAGCGTTTTCGATGTTAGCGCCATCTTGCCACTTTGCTGCTTTTGCACACGACACTACAGGTAGTTGTTATTACAAGTAAAACTGCTTGCTTGCTTTTTCTTCACATGAGAACGGACTGTTTTTCACATCTCTAGAAGTGCACCGCGACCTTAGTCTGAACACTTTGTGCAGAAACCGTCAAGGTCAAATAACAATGTATGCTGTCGAATTCAGGTTGATCGGCCCACGCTCTAGACACAACAAGCACACATCTGCAAATATCTGAAACTGGGGTGCCTTTAATATTGCATTTGCATGCATGATTCTGACACACTTGGAGAAAACCTTTCCAGACAGAGAGAGCAGAGCTGATCCTGTGATGCGATTCACCTAAGCTGATCTTTGAGGTATGGGGTTCCCCATTCAAACCTAGACCTTCTATTATTATATAAGACTAGCCTATTAGCCAGGGGAGGGTGGTACACAAGGTAATATAGGACCTGTTTCCACTATCATTGTAATATGATTTCTCCCTTTGTTTTTTATAGTATTGTAACAATGCTGATGGTTATATTTCTGATCATTTGTCTGCTTATGTTAGCCAAAGTACTGCACCTTAGAGCACGTAGTAAAAAATAAACAAACATTTTAAACTTTTCCGTGTCTGTGATTACTCACGTTGTGGACTGATATGAGAATAACAACGAAAAGGTGTTTCTGATTCCCACCATTCCTGAGAGTATTCTAAGTCACTTGTTCTGGGTTGTTTAATCATTGGTAGCTTCGATATGATACGGAGAACGAATGAGACACTGATGCTAGTCAGATAGGGGTTCTAGGTACTGAGGTGAGTTTTTTGGTACACCACAATTCACTGAGGTCCTGGTTTCCTGCGCATAGTTCTGTGCATGAGCAGAATCCCCGCAACATGGTGCACCTAACGTTTTGGTCTTATGATTGAGACGCCTTAGTAGTGCTTATATTTGTCCGCCACACCCTCACTCTTACGGCTGAAGTTGCTATAGTAGCGCATAGTCGTGCACCTCTCCCGTGTCATTTGACGCAGTTCGGGGTGCCAGGTGATGAAATGTCTATTGTCTTTATAGTGAGTGCCGATGCATCGCTACGCTATGAGCTGTTTTACTATTGGGTTACTTTTCCGGAGGTGAATGCGGATGATAAGACGTTTCACACATACACTCCTACGGCAGTTCCAGCTAATTACACACTAATTACACACCATATAGCACGCAGGAAATTCCCATTTCTGCTTGGCAGCATCGTATTTGGTTCAATGACGCCCTCCCCCACACCGTAACTCCGGTTCGGTTAGGTCCCTTGTCCATTCCTGGGGCCACTTGGCCAGTCCTGGCCGGGTTCACACCTCATCCATGATATTTGCAAGCCCCGTCAACTCCATACCGCCTTGATTGCGGTACATAGGGCTTTAGTGCAATACGTCTCTCGCAATGTCCAGGTGGGGGCACCTGTGACTGCGACGCAACCAGTTGGACCGGCCGGGATCATTATTAGTCCCGTCATAGTTAATTCAGTAATGGGCAAGCGCCCCCAGAGTAAGGACGATATGCCTTATTGGCTTGCTGAAAAATTTGACCAACTGGAAGCTGTATTTCCAAATTCTACTCCTGTGGAAGAACACAGGATCCTTACAATTAGTTTGCAGAAAGGCTTAGTGCCAGAGGGAACAGATTGTGAGAACTGGGGTTAAGTGTTTGCAGCGGTCTACGTGAAGTGCTTCGGCACACCGTCTATGACTGTATTGCCCTCCGTGATTAAGCATGTTCAGGATGAGCACTGTCCGGAGGCGGCGCTCAAATTGGGTATGAGGCTTGTCAGTGTGTTCGACGTAGTTGCTGATCTCATCCTTGCTAACGTCAAGGGAGATGCGGTTAACTTTCAGGTGTCGAATGCGCTGCGCCTCGTTGACGTCGATAAACCCGGAAGTTACCAAAAATTATTGCGGAGGCTTATAAGACCATTGGCCGCAATAGTTTGGGGGTTAAGCCTTTTGCTAAAACAGCGCAACCGCAAACTCAGACGGTTAAGTCTACTAAAGATGACCGTCAAGCTTTTCCTGAGCAAAATTGGCAACAGGGGAAGCAGCAACATAAACAGGGGTCTTGCCCCGCGTCACCGATCCAAGCGGCTACTGAACACACTTACGAATTGCGGGATCATACAAGAATTAGGTCTCCTGATAGATTTCAGGTTCCTGATCAACGTTCTCCTCGTTCTTCACAGGAAACATCGGTCTCACAGTCCAGTGGAGGTGAAGCTGGCAGAGATCGGGGTGCCCCACAAGGACGTGAGCAGCCCCGCCCGGCTGATGGTAAAGGCAAGCAGGACGACTTTGCACGTCAAAGACCTCTGTTTCAGAAAAAGAAAGTTGCTGCACTAACAGAGAGGTATGCCACAGATAGTGAGAACACAGCTTCGGAACCTGACATGGGCACTAACGCTGCTAGACAGCGCAGTGGAGGTTACAATAGTGCGGCAAGCACTGCGTCCATATCTGAAGGTGACAGCAACTGACACATTTATAACTGTAGAAACTGCTGACACTAGAGTGGCTCCCCCTGACAGACTATACGACATAGTCCTTTTAAATGAAGGTGACATACAGCGTACCATAAAAGGGATTTTTGGGGAAAATCTGAACTCTACATATGACATCTTGTTAGCAGAGGCAGACTGGCCCCCAGCTTTCGTTTTGGCCGCTCCTTGAGGGGAGGAGGTAATCCTCCCATCTTTCGCGCACACAGTGCCGAAGGAGCAGGCTCAGAACTTTGCAGAAGAGTGGGCACAGGTGCTTGCTCCAGCATTGTACCGTACTTAGGCTGGGTGGGATAAACTATCACCAAGCCATGAGATTCTGTTACGGTCTATGCCACAGCCACAACCCCAATATCCCATGCGTCGAGAGGCTAGATCTCACGTCACAGAAATCCTTGAACAATTGGAATATCAAGGTGTAATTGAAACATGTGTGTCACCCATGAATAATCCTCTTATCACTGTAACCAAACCTGATGGGTCGTACCGCCTAGTTTTGGATTATCGGCATTTGAACTCTCATTGTCGAACGTGCGCGGTACAAAACACCCACACTTCTGCCCTCGTAGATAGTCTCATTAGAAAAAGATTTAAGACCACACTTGACATCTCCAATGGCTTTTATAGCCATAACCTTTCCTCTATTAGTAGTCAATGGACAGCCTTTACTTCTGGAGGCAAACAAAAACAGTTTAAAAGATTAGCCACGGGCTACAAAAACAGGGCTGCCGCACGTGTAGTATCTCTGTTAGAGAACATTGACCCTGATGCGTACTCGTATGTTGATGATATTTATCTCACAGACGACGAATTATAGCCGCATCTGTGTAGCATTGACCGCATCATTGTCATGTTGGCGGACTTCGGTTAAAAATTTAACTTTGCAAAATCACACATTGCAGAGTATGCAGTGTTGTTTTTCGGCTATGAACTCAGCAACGAAGGTAGAGATTTAGCACCTCACTTCCTGGAGAAATCCGCATGTCTGCGCGCTCCCACAACTCTGAAAAAACTACAATCTTTGCTGTTTGTTTTTTTATTTAGAGTGTACTTACATTCCCGATTATGCCCAGCGTATCAAGCCGCTATATGCCTTGATACAACCTACTTTTTCCAAATTGAGCTGGTTGTCAGAACATTCAGCTATCCTGCAATCTTTGCTGATCTTCTTGCTTCTGAATACTTATGGACGCGTGATAACCACACAAACCTCGTAATAAGAATTGTGCCTGGCGCAGTGGGTTTCACGTACTTAACGTTTAATGAGGGAGACACAGTCCCTATTGCTTACAAGTCACACTTGTACACTTCGGCTGAAATGTGCTTTTCAACTGTCGTAAAAGTTATGACTGCAGTGCAGATGGCGATTCTGAAAGAGAGAGCGCTGTCGCAAGGGAAACGCATGTTGGTTGTCACACCATATCCTGCCCTAGAGGCGGTGACGAAGGCCAGTGTACCTAATTCTAAAGCTTTGCATCCACGTTGGATACAATAGGGCCACTTCTTTGACGTCTCCGGATGTCACTTTCATCTTTGATGCCTCATTGCAGACTCAGGAGTACTTGCAGTATGAATTTGTTCATCCAGCTCCTCTGTCTTTTTCCGCCCGCTTGAGGATTACCATTGTATCATTTACACTGACGGTTCGGCGCAACCGGCGACGGATTCTAAGCACGCTTATTCAGCAGCCTGCGCAATAGTGGCTGGTACTTTTGTGAATGGAGAATTAAAGTCTAATGTCGTGCAAACGCAGACATTGGGTGATTGTACCGCCCAGCTGGCAGAGCTACGGGCTCTGGAGCTTGCACTGGAGTTTGTTGATCTTCGAGTGACTTCTCTTATTGTGAGTGACTCATATTACAGTGTACAGTCTTTCAACGACAATTTATTCTTTTGGTCTCAAAATGAATATCGTGATTCCAAAGGTAGCACAATCAAACATAAAATGCTTTGGGTTTGAGTCGCAGAACTTAAACAACGTCTGCCGCTCGTGAATGTAATTCACACTCTTGGTCACCAGCGCGTCAGGGTACACGCTGTTGGCAACAGTTTAGCTGATGAAGCAGCGAAAACAGCAGTGGCAACATATCTAGTAGCAGCAGTTACAAGATCCAAAAGTAAAATTGATGATGACATCTTGGCAGCCATTGCTGCAACATAGAAGGGTGATAATTACCCTCAAGGTTTCCCTTCTAAATATTCTTATCATTTAAGTCCTGATAAAGTTCCCCATGTGAGAATTAAATGACGTTGGTGACAGATTGATTCCCAACGCGGACCGCAGAATTGCTTTGATAACAGCCGCTCACGAAGGTATGGCGAATGCCGGCGTTTCTGCGACAGTCACTATCTTACAACAACTTTACTGGTGGCGCGGATTGTATAAACAGACTCGTGATTATGTCCTTACTTGTGACATTTGCCAGCAGATTAAACTTTCTACTGCTGCGCGTCCGCCTCAAACACAGTTGTACATATCTAATAACCACTTGGTTGTGTTTATTTGGATCACTGCGGTCCTTTCTCCTCTGATACTGCGTATAAGTACATCTTAGTTGCAGTGGATTCGTGCACACGTTTTCTATGGGTCTGGCCACAAAGGAGTGCTGATGCTCGAACTTTCGTTAGGGATTTGCGTGTCTTTGTGGGAATTTTTGCATGTGGTACTTTCCATTCGGACCAGGGTCCCGCGTTTGCCTCTAAGGCGTACAAGGATGCCATGAGATCTTTGGGGGTCCAAGTCAAATTTTCGTCTCCATACCGGCCTGAGGGCAATAGTGTTGTGGAGCGAATGAACCGTGACTTTAAGCAATCCTTGACAGCTAGAGTTTTAGGTACTGGCAGGAACTGCTTGGCCCATTTGTATAGCGTTCAACGTGCACTTAATAATCTCCCTAGAAGGTCTCTGGGTGGGCGGAACCCATACGAAATTCTCTTTGGCATAAAAATGTTTGTCCTGGACCTTGATGGTCTAGACATGGCGGCGGCGGCCGCACCCTTTGACGTAGATGATCATTCTGCTGTGTTACAGAATCTACAAGAGACTCAAGACAGTCTTGCAAAGGAACACTTGCCCTCCACAACTGATGCTGCACTTCAGATTCCGGTAGTTGGCTGGCTACCTCGAGTTGGTGACCTGGTCCGTGAGAAGGTGGTGAACAAGGAGGAGTTCGGCCCCTCTTATCGTGCACCGGTTCCAGTGCTTGGTGTGCAGGGTACAAGAACAGTCATTTTACCTCCACTTCCTGGTCGCAAGGATAACAGGTACATCTCCATTGACAATGTCAAACTACAACAAGTGGCCAATTCTTCTTAGTATGACTCCAGCGGTCTCTTGTCCAGCAATGCTGAGAAATTCTGTTTTGGCTCCGGCAAATACCAACAGGACTGACATTGCCATCGAGATGCATACAGTTACTAATCCTTTATTGACTCCACCGGCTGGTGGTCCCGTTGAAGATACTGAGTATACCTATCACACAGATGTGTCGTTGCCTGGTTTGCAATCAAGTGCAGTTGACCAGTCACATTTTTCATTTGACTCTAACTCTACAACATCGAATGCCCCATCGAAAATTTCTATTTTTACTGTTCGGTTTAAAAGACATTTTTTAATTCCCCCTTGGACTTACATTTGGCTGGTGCTCAGATCTATTTTTTTGTTTATGTCGATTGGATTTGTGGTTGTCTTTTTCCGTCTAGTGAATGGACATTATCTAACTGAAAGATCTGCAATTAGATTAATTGATGGAACTTTGGCACCCCACTCCTCATCACACATCATAAAGAGGGACCAGACTTTTGTTAATATTACTGCCTGGCCTGTGTTAGATGGGATTGTCCCCAATGTGCTTCGTGTTTCTATGGGGGATGTTGTGAAACAAAACATACACTCTTTTTTCTGATTTGAAATATTATGCTGCTTTTGATGCTGAAGATTTGTATTTAGACTCAGCAAATTATGGAGAGTTGTTTTGCTACCAACACTATGGCAATAATTTCTTGCATAAAGCGATTACATTCAGAACTATCGTTAATTATACACAATGGGAACATTGTCCAGCTCCCATTGAGGGCAGCTCCAAAACTTTAGTGAAAAAATTTACATATTTTACCGATTTCAGTGTATCTAAACCTGCAGCCTTTTATTTTAAAATGCCTGCTGGGCCGGTTTCCAAAGTTAGACTGATACATACAAAATTACTGTATTCGAAGTCCTTTATGGATGAATTAGCTATAGGGGGCTATGAACTGTGGAAAGATACCATTGATCTTAAATCTGTTTGGGGTTCTAAAACCTGGCAGGTACAAGGTTCTGGGGCATTGCATCGTGCATGCCTTATCCTGAACTACATGTTGTTTTTGAATTCTACCATTTTTCAGACCACCTGCTTTGGATTGGCTACTTCTAAAAAGATGAATGCCCCTACTATTCCTGATCTGGGCGCTTATCTGACATGGGATAATCACACAGATATGTCCCTTGATGAATTGCAGTCTCTAATCACTAATACATCCTGGATCCTCAAGCATAGTTATTATGGCAGAAAAGTTTGAATTCCTGTCAACATCGTTTTCTGGGTCTAATCCCCGGCTATACACAGGTCAGAGTAGACCCCCGGTTTGAAACCTCCCATTCGGTTACTACCTATTCCGTAGGAAAATTATGTCAAAACTGGCTTAAACATTCCTCCTTGGCGTCGGCTAAACTTCATTTGTCCAAATTAAATAAGGATGTAGATTTGAATGATTTTGTTAAGGGCCCTGTGGGTGGCAGGTCCAAAAGATGGATATATGCTATTTACAACGAAGTTTGGAAATGATCTCAAATTGAGGCTGCTTCTAAATTAAGAGCAATCAATCAAGCAAATTTGGAAAAAGTGCTTGCTGTCATTGATAATAGCATTAACACCCTTTCTTCCCGAATTTACACATTAGATAATATTGTTTCATCTGTTGTGGATATTGTACAGGATGATATGTTTGTTTTATTCCATGGTCAAAATCAATTGCGTTCTATAATGCAGTTTGCATGGACTTTACAAACATTGAAGGCTGGGAAAGTTCCCTGGGTACATGAATACATCATCTTTATTCCTGCCGTTTAATCTGATTGATAAACAGTTCATGTCCATGAAGGATGCGACATATTCATTATTGCATATTGAAAAGCGTGGGAGCTCTGTCTGAACCGACGCCGCACCTTGCACTTTGTTCCCGGGGCTCTGACCCGCAACCAGACACGCCGCACTTCGTTCTGGGGGACTCCATTCCCCACAAGGCTTTACGCCAGGAGGTGCCAGCATGAAGGGGACACGCCCGGAAGCGCATAAAAACAGTCGAGGGCTCCCGCAGCGTGGGCGTGCCCGGGCCAAGGGTGGGCCCGTCCTTGCCCGTCAGAGCCCGGAGGAGGCTGGGCTGGGCCCTCCCTCTGAGATCTCTACCAGCAGAAGGTAAAGTGGATCGTCTCCTTTAAATCTTATCATTTAAAAGCCACAAGTTAATTAGGACACTGTTTTTTTACTTTTGTACGTTTGAGCCTTCTCAGCAACTCAGTAAAATGACGAGTAAGCGTGAGGGAAAGGGAGAAGGTGCGCAAGCAGGTGGAAGTATTGTGGGGACAGTGGTTCAATTTCTAATAAGGGTTACCTCAGTACTCGACCACAAGATAGGAATTACGGAGCGACGCTGATCTCTCAAACCCTTTTCTAACAAGAGATCTTCCCTGGGGGGCATGGCACCCCAATTTACTGTCGACTGAGCCCAGAAAAATCGATTGATAAAGTGAGTGAAAAGGTGTCTGACGCTGTTCCTGATCAATCAACAAGCCTAATATCATGTGAGCTTGAGTCTGAATCCACTAGTAGGATACTAAGAGCATCTACTAGGGTAACAGGATTGACTAAACCTTCTGGACCGGGTATGACCCCCCACTGTTCTGTGAAAAGAATGGGGGGGGGGGGTTCTCAGAGACCAAAACCATCAAAATTAGCAAGGCCACACAAAAAAGGGGGAGAGTTTTTAGCAGATACAGCCTCAAGAAATATCGAGCAATTTGGAAATGATCATTCCTGACTCCACACAAGTCCCCTGTCCGGTAATCAATGAGGTCATGTGGCAGAGACTGGAAACCCTGATCTCCACTATGTTAAGTCCCATTACATTGAGATTCAGCCGGATTGAAGATACAATTAATGGCTTTGAATCCCTAATTAAGTCTAACTTCCGTGCGACAGAGGCCATATTAGTGAAAACAAGGCCAGTATCAATGCCGAATGGAAAACCCCGGACAAAAAATGATAGGCAAAGTAGTTATGACGGCAAAAATAACCAAACCAACAAGGCTGAAGTTTACACCCCCAAGACAGGTACCCCACATAGATAGCAATCCGGCCACTAGTATGGACGAGGATAACATCACAATAGTTGATATATCTACCGAATTTGCTCAAATATATACGAGCCCAGTCTGTGCTAAAGGTCGGAATAAAGTGGTGGATGATAATCAACCCTGCAACGAACAACTCCAATTTTGCAGTCATTGGGCAGAGTAGTTTACAACCAGAGAAAAGTGATCTTGATGCCAACACAAAGAATGTGAGAACGGACCGTGGTTTATCCAAGGCAGGAGTACAGGCCCTCCACTTGCCTCCTGTGGCCGCACCCCTGGTGGTCTTACTGGGAAATGTGCCTCCACTACGAGAAGGACTGGCAGAATCTACTACTCAATTAATGACTAAAGCTATGCACTGCGTGGTCCAAAAATTGAAGGGGTTGTGGGTCCCAAATGGGGATATACAAAGTCAATGGAGTATGGCAAAAAAAGTCACTTGGATAGGCCCACAAGGAAAGAAACTGAGGGAGATTGTGAATGTGATTGTGTGGTTCTAAATTTTAATAATGCTTTCATTGTAAATTTTCTCTTAGACAATCTGGGAAGAAACACAGATAGGAATCCCAGAAACATTATCGTCTTACCGTTTTTTCTATAGATCACCCTCCCAACAAACATTAGGGAGCTATCCCGACCACATAAAGAGTCAGACATGGGTGTCCCTGAGAGGCTCAAATAGGCTACCCGATCTAAGATTGGATAATAGATTTGCTCCCCTTTCTGACCTAGATGCCTGCGATTGACTACAGCCAGTAAATACAAAACACGCAGTATGTAGTATAGGCCAGCTTACACCAGTCCCTGATATTGGCGTTGAACAACAGATAGTGCAATTACACCAAATAGTGAGCAGCGTGAGTAAGCACGACCAAGATGCTGTCAATGGTGACAGCCTAAGTTCGATGATAAGTCACAGCAAATATTTTTATAATAATTGGCTAAACTCTTGGCAAGAACAGGGACACTTGGTTTTAGACTTCCCCCGGATGTTGACCAGGGAGGATGAAGTAAAGGGGCTGGAACCAAGTTACTCGGTTACAAAGCAGGGAATTAGCCAACAGATGGGCATTGACACCCGTAGCGACGCGCCAGTAATCTGGTGTTTAGCCATTGCATCTTGGAACATTGCCGCCTACAATCCAAGACAGCGTCTGAAGAATGGTCACTATTTATAGGGGAGCAAGATATTTGGGCTTTTCTGGAAACATGTTCTCTGACTCCTATTTTCCGCCCCGGTTACCTGAATTTTGTAAAACCTGCTATTGCAGGACAAAAAGGGAGACCCTCTGGGGGGCTTACCACTTGGATAAGGCAAAAACCAGGACTACGGGCTGAAGAAATACCAATTGATAGCCCTGATATATTGGCTATAATGCTACGTTCTGAACATGATTTAGACATAGTAGTACTTAATGTCTATGCAAGAGGAATGGTGGGAGGGAAAATCTCAAATACTGTCTCTATGCTAGATACCCTCATTGAGAATCACAGAGGGAAAAACCATATGGTAATAGTAGGCGATTTTAATTGTTCCTTTGAGTCCCTTGGCTATGAAGATAGTGCCCCCACTAGCGATGAGGATTCGCTTTGGGGCATCCCATTGCTAACATTAACACCTATAAAAAAATGGACTGAGGCTGCACTCCAGCTAAAATATCTATGTCTGGAGCGGGGCATCAGGGCTGTAAATGGGAGGACACTATCGGACAGCGGGGGCCAGCACACCTATAATAATGGGGTGAGAGGTAGTCGCATCAAGTATCTTCTTATTAACCTGGAGCTGTGGCCCTGTCTAATTGATATGAAGATCCATCAGAGGATTGAGAGTGATCATAACCCCTTACTATTAACTGTACAGATAAAGGGGTTAGAAACACAGTCTGCAATTCCTAAGATAGCAACTGCAGATGTAATCATGACTAATGACATGCGAAGGGTAAAATGGATAACATTAATGGAAAATCCTAGCTCACTAGTGCAAATGAAGGTGGGGGTGGAAACCACTTTAACAGCCATTTTAGATTTAGACACTCAAGCTGACCTCGATATTGAGATTACGAAGGGCCATGAAGAACTGTTTGCAAAGCTTAAATGTTTCTTTGTTAAGGTAAAAAAAAAACGAATAGTCGAGAAGCCCAAAAATCAGCCAAGTGGTATAATAAGGCCTGTAGAACTGCGTATAAGCATTTATCACAAGCTATTAAGATCAAAACATTAGAGGAGATCAAAACCGCTCGGATCGCATATAAAAAAGCCCAATACATAGCAATAAAGGAGTTTGACGATCAAAGATGGAATGAGCTCCTGCAAGCCAGCAATGGGAAAAATATGCAGGAATTTTGGCAGACAGTAAAATGGGGCAGTGGAGAAACTAGGCTAGCTCCGGTTAACAACGTTGCGCCTGAACACTGGGTTTCCTATTTCCAGGCACAATTTGCTGCCTTGCCAAATAGCCCTAAGAATCACTTTGAAATAGTTCCTGATACAACATTGACCTTTGGGATCAGGGAGGTAGAAACTGCATAGGATGCGATCCCAACGGGAAGGGCCCCCGGTCTGGATTGCATTTCAGCAGATCTCTTTAGACATGACAGGGCCAACTGGGTAAAATATATACATATATTAGCTAATGCTATAGCCAGAGGGGCTCCTATTCCGGAATCCTGGCATGGTGCCGAAATTATACCCCTAGTCAAAAAAAGGGACGGTACCCTCCCAAGTAACTATAGGCCTATAAGCCTAATCGACACAATGCAAAACATTTTGGCCAGGCTTGTGTTGAGCAGAATTAACATGTGGATAGGCAATCATGATATTTTATCGACATTACAAGCAGGTTTTTGCCCCCATGTCAGTACCATTGACCAAGTTTTTAGGTTTATGTTGATTTATTGGAGTACAGTAATTATAGCTGAGGGAACTCTATACGCAGCTTTTATAGACTTAAAGTCTGCGTTTGTCTTAGTCCCCCGTACTAATTTATGGGAATTATTAAAGGAACTAGGGATGCCCTCAGAACTCCTGTTTTTTAATTGTTAAATTGCATGAGTCAAATTATGCTCAAGTCCGCTGGGGATCACAAGGGAAGGTAACGGATGGGTTCCCAGTAAGCAAAAGGGTTCGACAGGGGTGTGTTATGGCTCCTACCCTTTTTTACTTGTTTATTAACAGGGTTGTCACTTACTTCACAACATACCCAACAGATGCACCTATACTTGCTGGCAAGAAGGTACCCCTATTAATGTTTGCAGAGGATACCCTAATTCTCTCCAAGACACAAACAGCTTTCCAACGTGCCTTGGATAGATTTACGGTTTTCTGCAAGGACCATGAGTTAATAGTCAATGTTGACAAAACAAAATTCATGGTCTTACATAGACATAACATAGTGAAAGGGAGAGTAGTTATGGACAACACTCTGTTGGAACAAACTGACACTTTCACATATTTGGGAGTTATCCTAGGAAGAAAGCTAAACTGGAAGCCACAGATAGACTTATTGACTCTTAGGAATGCCCAACTAGCGGGTGCCTTATTAAAAGAGCACCGACTTTCAAAAGCTAAGCCGGTTGGGCCTGCATTTACGATTTATAATGCTAAGATTAGGGCCTCAATACTGTATGGTGCCGAGCTCTGGGGCTTTGAAAATGTAACACCTCTAGCCACAGCCCAGAATAAGTTTATGAGATCCTTAACAGGTCTCCCTCAATCTACCCCTCTCAAACCCCTCTTTTTAGATTTGGGCTGCACTGCATTTGAGGAGATAGCACGTCTTAGGCCTATAGCCTACTGGAGAAGGCTCTGGACTACGCCGGAGCTGATAACTTATGCCAATGCATTAAAATATGTAAAAGAATACGACCTAACAAGCAAAACCAAATGGTTGCAAAAGATTAGGGGCACGCTGGTTGATATGGGGCTAAGACATCTCTGGGAGGACCCAGCAGGTAGCTCGTTTCCATCAAAAAAAGATTATAAGGAAGCATACTGGAACATGGTTTTTTTCAAGTCCATCTCACTTACCCAAAATACTTCTCTTACTGGTATCTTTTTGGAGCACAAGCTTGAAACAAGGTTTGAAGCTTATTGGGATTTTATTTCCAAACCTAGTGATAGGAAACTGTATCAACAGTTTAGAGTAGGCTCACTTCCCATAAAAACGTTTACGTCAACATGGCAAAATGGAAAGGACTCTAAATGTTCCGTTTGCCCATTGATGGATGAGTCTATAATGCATTTATTATTTGTTTGTCCAGCTTATAAGTGCCCCAGAGATAAATGGATAAAGCTGATGTGTGCTTAATTTGGCACAAGATCGAGCGAAACTGGATTTCGTATTCTGAAAACAAATCTACAGGAATATATTGTAATAGCACTGGCAACATTTTTGAATTGGATGTGGGACAATCGTAGGAACAACATGATGAAATTAAGTGCCACGAATGTCAGCCCTGTCTTGTAATGACTATTATGTGTCCATATATATTTTAACTGTGGAAGCCCTGGATCTGTATCAAATCTCCACTTTACTTGTATATTATGTGGTGCCTGCTAGCATCTATGATTAAGAAAATTGTGTATATTTAATGACGTAAAATCTGTATTAGGGATAAAACGTGCAATATTAACATTTCTGTAAATAATTTAATTTTTAAGATTTTAAAAATGGGTAAACTCAATTTTTAAATTTGTAATATACTATGTTTTAATGGATGCTAATGTTTAGTGTATATATTGTTGTATGTGTCTTTAATGATTGGAAAAAATCGAAATAAAGACTGATAATAGGTAAATAGGTATTGAAAAGTTAGAACCCTTACCATTCTCTGTGACCGAATAGAACTCAGCTGTGTGGCTTATGCATGGGTTAATCACGCTACCTTTTCCATTGTTTAAGTTCAGTTCATGTATGAAACACTGTGCCTTAGGCAGATATGAACCACTAGGTACCGCTTTTCTCCATGAAGTTTGGTCGCTCCCACTTACATACAGGTGCATGAGAGAGGGTAAAGAGGTTTATTTAAAAGGAGAGGATTGCACTTCCACACCTGATCACTCAGTAGTTTGTAGGAACATCCAATTGCATGGCGCATGCAACATTCACACACCAAATTTAGCTTGCATTCTGAAGGGAAATCCTGTGCCAGCGATTACACTCACTTTCAAGTTATTAGCTAATGGTAGCTATCTGCTTTTAAATAATGAGGCATGCTGCGGGATGCTAGTAGGGATTCCGTACATTGTTACTGTCTCACAAAGAGTAGTCTGTTGTAAGAATGTGCTTTTCCCACCCCCGCATGGGAGACGCGATGTATCCATCTTGCCTTCCATGCCAACCTTGAAAGCTGAGTTCAACAAGATGAGCAGAATAAGGGCTCTATTGTCTCAAAAAGAAGTCGCCCTAACTTCCTCTCCTGAAACATTTGTCCTTCACGTAGCAAACACCCACACCGAGGTGCATGCTCTGTTAAATAATGATCTCCCACTTCATTTCGGTGCACTGATTCACACTATATTCAATGCCTCGTCAACAACTGGCTTGCCGCATTTTTTCAAAGTTGTGGGCTCCGGCCTTGTGACCTGGTTCCAAACAATATTTTTTCCAGCGTCTTCGGCGGGCTTCCATTAATCCTCGCCTTGACTGCTGGTGTGCTGCTGTTGATGTGTTTGCTCCGCAATGGCTGCACAATCTGTGTCACACGACAGCCTGCCCCGGCTGCTTCAACTCCGCAATCGGATGCTTGAATACTATGGAACACTACTACTGGCCACTTTGAGCGTAGCCTATGGATTCTCCTTCCGGTTCTCATACTTTACTTTCGTGCAACCTTTTTCCCATTACCTAGATTGTTAATTTGAATGGGCTCTGGATTTGTGCCTATCGAACACGGCGTCTCCTGCCCCAGATTATGATTGACTGATGAGTCCCTTAGTGGCTCATGAGTTAGACTGTTCTGGTACCGGGATATTGGCCTATGCAGCTGCATATGGAATCCTAGGAAATTGGGATATATATGCAGCAGCTCATAACTTCCTGGCGCGAAGTTATCTTGAAGAACACGCAAGTTGTCCTCAGATGGTGCTAGAGGCTCCGGTAATCAAAGAAGATGTATGTTCCTTTAGTTTATTAGATTGGATGGCTGACTCATTTAGTGAAGATTACAATGACTTCCTCTTGGAGGCTGTTGCAAAATACTGTGCCTATACGTTGATGGATTAAATTGGCAAGTCTCCATCTTCCACACGTACAAACTGGAATTATTTGTGGTTTTTTTTGCTCCAAAATGGCCTATATAGCGCCCCGGATTGATTTTTGATTTTTTACTTTTTTCCAACAAACTTTTCGAACTTTCACTACCAATTATACGGGTTGGCAATATATGAACTTGGTTCGGTCTCACTCGAACTTGAACTCTGCGTTCCTACATTTCTTCCCTATTTTTGTGCGTGGTCCGATCAAGGGAGGGTTTAGTGGAGACAGGATTTTGTCTGCATACATTGCTATGTTAGCATAAGCGTTTTCGATGTTAGCGCCATCTTGCCACTTTGCTGCTTTTGCACAAGACACTACAGGTAGTTGTTATTAAAAGTAAAACTGCTTGCTTGCTTTTTCTTCACATGAGAACGGACTGTTTTTCACATCTCTAGAAGTGCACCGCGACCTTAGTCTGAACACTGTGTGCAGAAACCGTCAAGGTCAAATAACCATGTATGCTGTTGAATTCAGGTTGATCGGCCCACGCTCTAGACACAACAAGCACACAGCTGCAAATATCTGAAACTCAGGTGCCTTTAATATTGCATTTGCATGCATGATTCTGACACATTTGGAGAAAACCTTTCCAGACACAGAGAGCAGAGCTGATCCTGTGATGTGATTCACCTAAGCTGATCTTTGAGGTATGGGGTTCCCCATTCAAACCTAGAGACCTTCTATTATTATATAAAACTAGCTTATTAGCCAGGGGAGGGTGGTACACAAGGTATTGTAAGACCCGTTTCCACTATCGTTGTAATATGATTTCTCCGTTTGTTTTTTATGGTATTGTAACAATGCTGATGGTTGTATTTCTAATCATTTGTCTGCTTATGTTAGTTCTGCACCTTTGAGCACATAGTTAAAAATAAACATTTTTAACTTTTCCTTGTCTCGGATTACTCACGTTGTGGACTGATATGAGAATAACAACGAAAAGTTGTTTCTAATTCCCACCATTCCTGAGAGTATTCTAAGTCGCTTGTTCTGGGTTGTCTAATCATTGGTAGCTTCGATATGATACGGAGAACATATGAGACACTGATACTAGTCGGATAGGGGTTCTAGGTACTGAGGTGAGTTTTTTGGTACACCACAATTCACTGAGGTCCTGGTTTCCTGCGCATAGTTCTGTGCATGAGCAGAATCCCCGCAACAGCTCTACTTCCTTTATGATTAATATGCAGAAGGTGTAGAGATAGGAGTGGGCTTAACCTTTTAAGTGCCGCCTTCAGGTGCAGGGGTCAGCCATCGGCCAACATTGGGGAGGTACATAAAGGCCCCTCTGGTGCTCTGCACAAGAGGGAGCCCTTTTTCCCATTAGGCTGCTCGGGAAGAGCTTCCCGAGCAGCCTGGTTGGTCTGGCGAGACTTATTGAGAGGGCTCCAAAAAGTGCTACCAGGCCAGCCTAGAGCTACAGTGCATGTGCGCGGGCGCGCGCGTCGCATTTTACCGCGATTACTTTCACTTTCGCGGCTGCACGGCCGCCTTGATGTTTGATCGTCATCGCCATCACTTTTACTTTCACGGCCGCATGGCCGCTTTGCATAGCCAATAGGTCTCGCTTTTGGGACCTTATAAGTATTTAGTTATGCAACTGTTGCATAGCTAAACACTTATAAGGTCCCAAAGGCGAGACCTATTGGCTATGCCAATGCTTGTTTTCTTTACTGCAATGACGATTCCTGTGAAGGGCGCACTGACGTCATTGCAGTAAAAGTGAAAGTAAAAAAAGCCTATGGGTTTGTTTACTTTTACAAAATCAATGTTCGTAGGTGTATCTCAACCCCGATCTGCCCCAACCAGGAGGCAGTAAGCCTACTAGACCCCAGAGATTTTTTAGTTATACAAAATATAGGGGTGGAGGCTGCCCAGCATCGCATGGTCATGTCCCAACCCAAATAAATGGGGAAACAGACTTTATACCCCCCGGGGGGGCACATTGGGCTTATTACTCCCAATATGCCCCCCCAGTAGGCACAAAGCCCACTAGATGCCAGGGATGTTTTATTTGAATATTTTAAATATGGGAGTGGGGGGTGTCCAGCATGGCAATGGCCCCACCCATGGGTATGGCTATGCCCCATCTACAACTAAATGTGAGAACAGTCAGGGGAAAAAGCCCACTGTATGGCGGGAATATATATTTTAAATAAAATAATGGGGTGGGTCTTGCCCATCCTAACATCAGGCCCCACAATCATACCTAAAACCTCAGCAGTCTTTCAGCTCCCCTATGGACATCCCAATGGCAAGCAAGATGACATTTGATTTGTGTTGTTTTTACATATGGGCAATGAGAGTGTGGCTAATTCCCAATATTGTACCACTTGCAATCGTGAACGGCACACATTTTTGGCTTGGTTAGGCTGCCACCTGGAAAAACCTACCAGATCCAGACAGTTCTGAAAACTAGACTTTCATCGGGGAGTCCATATGCATCCCACAACATTTTCTTACCCACAATGCACTGCAAACCTCAAACTTTGACAAAAATCACACATTTCTGTAAGGAGAACTTCTGGAATCTGTGGGGAGCCACAACATTCCTACACAAGGGCTCCCATTGATCTTGGTTTGATCTATTCCTGTCGGCACAAGTGGGGCAAAGCTGGGTGGAAGGAATCTTGTGGATTTCTGCGGATTCCAGAAGTTTCCATCACAGAAATGTAAGGAAAATGCCGTCTGAGTTGGGGCCCAAAATCCATAGCTACCCACATTGCAAACAAGCATTGGCATAGCCAATAGGTCTCGCTTTTGGGACCTTATAAGTATTTAGTTATGCAGCACAATATCCTTGGTGCAACAACATCAACTGCTGCATGGCTAAACACTTATTAGGTCCCAAAGACAAGCCCTATTGGCTATGCCAATGCTTGTTGTCATTGTTTTGGTGACTCTTGCAGTTCTGCCGCTATGGGCAATTGTTGTGCTTTACACATTTAGTCTATTCTAAATGTATTCTAACATGCATGAATGAAATGAAGAGGGAATGTGGGGTAAGGAAGAAAGAGGCCTAACATGGATTCAAACCTAGGCATTTAATATATGGAAGACATATTGTGAAAAAGTAGTGTGTTTATGCTGCCAACAAATGGTTGTCTGGTAATGCAGCAAGGTTCGACCACAGCTTTCTCCAACTCTCCCGCACCCCAGAATGTGTAAAGTCGAATTCAACGTACATTCGCATACATTTTAAACCAGGCAGAACAAATCTGACGTCCAGGGCAGACAAAAGACCACACAAAAAACAGAATACAATAGCATCATACGTATTTGCTATCTTGGCATTGGACAAGCTGGCATCAAAAACTCTGCCACCCCCACTTGTTTTATTGATGTATTTGTTTATTTTGCAAATGAAGTGCTACATACAGGTGTAATCACACAAACGGGGCTGAAGCCAATTTGCACAGGATTATAGAATCTGGTTGTATGGTAGAGAGAGCCTGGTTCAACTGGCAGCATCTGAACTGCTTGCTCACATCAGCTCTCATCTTTTAAGGTCTGGCCTAACAGGTATATGTTTCCCAAACAAATCACAACTAAAATGCATACATATATAGGGGCTTTCAATCAACCCTCATGGAAGAACTTGCCAAACTCAAGTTTTCTAAAATTACCTTTCCTTTTATTTTTAGGCCGGACCTTTGAGAAAGCTCTAGCTGTCTCGTCAGACTATTTGTTTTACAAATATACACATAATATGCAAACAGAGAGGGGATTTTAGGCATAAAGCCTCATCCCTGGTATGTTAAATGGGCACTCACATTTTGCTTCTGCCCACCACAGCCTGGAGAAACTGGTCAGTCCACTTTGCCCAATGATTCCCTTCAATTTAATGGACTCCACAAAGCCTGCCTGCGCACCATTTATTCACATTCTCCTAAATATAGTCCCTGCCTATTCAGTGACAGAGGAGGCTTAAAATGTTTTCTTTTAGACTATTTATTTTTTATGTTAACACTAAATGCTGGCTATTTATTTTGACTGCCCACTTAGATGGTGATTTGTTTTCTGCCTCTTTTTAAAGTTATAAAATGTTTAAACAACATTGCAACGTGTGATTTGAGTGTTTGGTTAGGTGGCAATTTACTCTTCTGTCCTTCACAACTAATAATATATAAAAAGCATGGCACAACAGAATGGCTTATTATTTAAAACACATTAATCGCAAAATGGCCACATAAGTGATTTTGTTTTTAATTTTAAACACAGGTACAAGTATCCATGATTAGGTTGCCCCGTTTTATTTTTTCCCCTTTAATTTTGGAGCATATACTCACAGGATAAATACATTCGTCACTGCACAGCCTGCCAAGGCCAGACCTATCAGTTTTGCCAATGCTTGTTTTAGGATGGTGAGTAAATAAGATGCTGAAACATACGCCTTTTCCAGGATTGTGCCCTTAGATCTCTTTCTTACCAATCATTTAAATTCATTTTATTAATTTTATTTTTTTTAAATTATTTTATAAGTACACCGCACAGTAAACTTCACTGCCACACGAAAGGAGTCTCCTAATTTATTTTATAAGTACACCGCACAGTAAACTTCACTGCCACCCGAAAGGAGTCTCCTAAACCCAACAGACACCATTATTTGCCATCCTTCAAATCAATAGATCAACACAACGACATCCAAACCCCGAGCAGGAATAGTGTCTCCATATTGAATACAAGTTACATGACAATCTAGGACACTAATATTATAATGTAAATCGCAATACCAGTGAGCGTTCACAAGGCAGGCAAGCAAACGGCAGTAGTTTAGAAGTAGCATAAAGTGTGCCAATGAAATCTCAGTTTATGACTGCATTACCATAAAGTTTTATTCCTTTAAATTACAATAAAAAACAATATTGTTGGTTAGAGACGTAAAACTTATAAAATATACGACTTGGCAGACAGAAGAACAGGATTGACATTCTGACATGCTAGGTGCAAGGATAGTTCATTTATCCAAGTCTAGTGAGAACGACCAAATCTGCTCTCATCACTTGGACCCAAATGTAAGATGTTCAAATTATACATGTAAAACAATAAGTGTTGCATCCTTGAGAAGCTGCACCAGATGCAAGAGAGATTTCACAAAGACGTGACTGTGCCTGGGTTCTGAAGAAAAATGTATACTTTCGGAACATTTGTGCATGAGACAACGAAAAGCAGAGAACAGTAAAAGGAATGATATGGTCTACATAATAGACGCCATCTTTGAATCTTCTGGATGTTCGTGCAGCCCTCATCACATGCTAGTGAGGGGGAAGGTGAGTGACGCATGCCAGCTCGCAGCCGGTGGTAGCCCAAAGCCTCTGCCCTCCACATGACTCATGGAGATGTGGCACATTATCCACGCACACCAGTGGATATTGAAACTTCCTAAGTATATCTTTCACTGTATTTCCTAAAACCAGGCAGTGCATGCACACCTCAGAAAATGCAATCATAGGAACTTGAGAAAGGCTTCCTACATTTTGAAGAGGTCTGAAAACTCACCTCTCCATGTCAGTCTGGAGCTAACAACAAAGTGGAATGACTCTCTGGCACAATTCCTTTCGAACTTCAATGCACCATATAGCCGATGCGCAAGCCTTTGTCCCATCACAAAGTGACATTGTGTTCGTGCGTGACTATTTCGGTCCTAACTACAGCTTTCCCATTGGTCTGAATTAAATCTTTTTCATCCCATCTACTGTAATCACGCAGAGTACCCTGATCATCCTGACTACGGAGGCCATCTTGTTTCTCCTCACAAACGTTTTCTGAATTTACAACCACTTTTCTCTGCTATATAAAGCACCATCAAGCAGCTACATAATGCACTCTGAACTTCAATATATATATATATATATATATATATGAATAAATTCCTCTGCCGAAGCCCTACTCCACCCCCACCTCCCCCACAAAAGTAGTGGACATTACGTCCGGGCCAACACAAACTAATTTACTGAACTAATCAGAGTAGTCTGGTTAGGGAGAATCACTCAGAAAAAGAGTTCTAAATCAGGATATGCGAATAGACGATTACCAGCAAAATGATGCAGTATTACATGCCCAGTAGTTAAATGGGGAGCAAGAAAGGTATTCTCAAGAGAACGAAGAAGAAAACAACGTTTAATTCAAAACACGATTGTTAGCTGAACTGCCAAGCAAACAAGCATTAGCAGCGCACCGTGAAAGCAAAAGTCATTGCGATCGCGATGACGCACTCTGCGCTAAGCACGCGAGGGATGCGTGTGCAGCATTGGAGAGGCGGAGCGAGGCGCGCACGCTTGTGCGCGTAACAGCAAGCTGGTGGCCGGAAAAAGCCTGTGGGTAGCACTTCGAAAACCCGCTTACTAAATGTCTCGCCAGAGCACCGCATGCGCTGGCTCAGGCGAGACCTAAAAACGGGCCTATGCTGCGTGTTTGGTCGTTTCCTGTCGCGGGCACTAGACTTACCCAAACAAGTGAGGTATCATTTTTATCGGAAGACTAAGGGAAATGCTGGGTGGAAGGAAGTTTGTGGCTCCCCGCAGATTCCAGAACTTTCCATCAGAGAAGTGTGAGCAAAATTGTTTTTTTTAGTAAAAGTTTGAGGTTTGCAAAAGATTCTGGGTAAAATAACCTGGTGAGAGCCACGCAAGTCACCCCATCCTGGATTCCCCTAGGTGTCTAGTTTTTAAAAATGTACTGGTTTGGTAGGTCTCTCTAGGTGCTGAGCTAGGGCCCAAAATCCATAGCTACTCACTTTAAAAAAAATAGGACAGGTTTTAGTGGAAAAATGTGATGTATCCATGTTGTGTTTTGGGCTGTTTACTGTTGTAGGCGCTAGGCCTACCCACACAAGTGAGGTATCATTTTTTCGGAAGACATGAGGGAGCACAGAATAGTAGAATCTTTGTTATTGCTAATTGGATTTTGCTGCATTTGTGTCCTCTAAATGTAAGCCAGTGTGTAAGAAAGAAGACATTGTGAAAAAGACCCTCAAATTCAGAGATGTACAAATAACCACTGCTCCTAAACTCCATATCTTGGGGTCATTTAAGAAATACATAGGTTACATTGATACATAGTTTCACTCTACACATTTCACCATATCAGTTTGTCTATACTCAGTACACGATAGAAAACCATTGTACGATGCAGCTCAGTTGTTGGCTTTGGGAAGCCTCAGGTGATTGGAGAACGTACAAATCCTATACATCCCCACAACCAAAAGGGTCTAGCAAACGTAAAGAAACCGTGCTTTTGTAAACCGGCCTTCGTGACAAACAATTACAGATGAAAACATTTACACAATTGGCTGTTTTTTTATACTCATTTTCAATATTTCTTCTCTTCAACGGTTAGTATATTTGGAAAAACTTTGAGGAATTTACACATATGAACCCTTGTTGAATTTGAAATGTTGTCTACTTTTCAGATATACATAGCTTTTCTGGCTCACCCATGGTTTTCGCACTGGATTCCACCACAAAATGGAAGTAGGTTGAAAGCAAAAAAATTAGGTATTTTGATTCAGCTCTGCATGTTCCTGAAAGTTGACTTTAGCACAGCAAACACTTTTATTGATGCTATTTTTAGGAGTGCATGCTTGGACCTTTTTTTAAAGGGAGATGTTTCCTACCAGGAAAACAAGCTTTGGAAAAGCCAATAGTTCTCGCCTTTGAGACCTTATGAGTTTTTAGCCATGCAGCACATTTTCCTAAGTGCTACAACATGCACCGTTACTACATGTGCCAATGGTGACGTGACGATGCATTGCTATACAAAATACCTCCTCCGAAGCATGAACTTAAGCAGTAGTTTGCGGACCTTACTAATCAAGTTTGACACCCCCTGGTTACAACTTAGCTAAGAAATGGCAGAACAAAGGGTCTGAGTGAATGTGTCGGGCTGGGTAAGGTTCAATCCCACTGAAATGGAAAACTAGGCACTGCCTGAGGGGCGCATGGTGTGCCAGAGGCATCAGTAATATTTGTTATTACAGGCAGTGGTGTATGCCTTGTGGATAATAAATGAAAATGCATTAAGGTGCATTTAAACAAATACCGCTTGAATTGAAGCGTGAGCAGGGCCTGCTCAGAGCCGCCCATTTTCACCGCTGGAGCACATTCACACCTCAGCCCAGCACCTGCAAAGTTAAACAGCAACCATTGAAGGACCGAAAGTTGTGCTAAACCCAGGAAACCTCCTGAAACACATGATAAACACCTCTGGCCATTCACCTCCTGGATGAAAGGGCTTGTCAGCATGCCATATAAAAGAATAGCACTGTCGGATAACGTGTCCATTACTAGGGGGTGCGAGTGAGACAGAGTGTGTGTTTTTCTTAGGGGGGTGTGAACGTTCTGAGTGGAGAAAAAATATATATATTTTCTGCGCCACTTGCACATCCCGCCCCACATTTTTCTTATAGTGAAAAAATAAAATGTGGGCAAACACATCATCGCTGTGTGTCACGTTACTTATCACAACTGGTGACATGTAAGAAGCTGGGTAGTAAAACACACAACGAGCACTGACAAAGCAGACAAGTTTGCATTTAAAGTGCAAATTAGGCTCATCACAGAGAGCTACCTCTTAGCCCCACCTCGTATTGGAGAGGAGCATCTCAGCCAGACAAAAATAGTCGCATGCTGAGCTGAGCTTAGGTTGTGGGATGCAAGGTCACTGCTCAGCGTGCACCAGCTTTTTTAAGGGCATGAGAGTGGAAGGGGCAGGTAGCAGAGAGCAACATAGGGAGACAGATGTGCATGAGGACTTCAGTGCAATAACCAAGGCACTCTTCTTGAGTCCTCAATAGAGAGAGGATGTGGCGTAACAAACAGATCTGCTGACTTTGGAACTGGGGAACAGGGTTCGAGTCGTGGCGTCGACTCTCTGATGTCTACTACAAAAAAACATTCATAAAATGTCAATAATGGCGATTTGAAACAAAATACAGAATTCAACAAAATTACAGATACCTAAATGCTGATCTGGTAATGGTTAAACTACCTTAGAATGTAGTGTACAGAATCAGGTGAACGTACAATCGAGTGAGAGCTACAGGACGAAAAGCCCACATTAAAAAACAAGCATGGCAAATGAAGCGGCTGCAAATCTTTCAAATAGCCAGCACAAGTAAACAAAACACGAGCAGTAAACTAAACACGAACATTTAACACAAGCAGAGGGAGGCCTAAAAAACAAAAGAGTGCTCTCAAAGTATCCTACATAAAATGAAGAGTAAGAGCACATGTCCTCATGGGAGGATACAAAAGTCTAAAAGGAGAGACTACTAAGGGTATTCACCAAACAAAAGCCGGCATAAACAAAGGACCTTAAGAGGAACCAATGAAAAATATGGGCGGTGCTTGAAAAGAGACAGCTTGCATGCGCTGCCCAGGTGAGACCTAAAATGGAGAAAAAACATTAGGGAGAGAAGAAAACGCATTCATTTGTTTTGTTCTGGCATATAAGCATTTACCCTTTTCTTTCTCTAATAGTTAGGTGCTTTGTATAGAGTTTCATTTAACAGTGTCCATATACTGCACAGGTCGTAATTAAGACTCCTTGAAATTTGTATTGTTTTTGCCAAGTTTATGGATTTTTTTTTTTTACTCTAAACAGAACATCCTTTTTTATCTGTTCTGGCTCTGCAGCCATTATACTATTAGACCTGAGTGTGGCATTCGACACGGTGAACCACCATGTCCTGATCCATCGCCTCAGCAACTTGGGAGTAGCCGAGACCGCACTGAATTGGCTGCGCTCCTTCCTGTAAGGACACTCGTTCCAGGTTTTTGAAGAAGGCGTGAGCTCTAAACCCCGGCCCCTCCTGTGTGTGGTGCTGCAGGGATCATCACTGAGCCACACGCTTTTTAACGCTTATATGGCCCCCTTAGCCTCGATCGTGGCCCCTTTTGGGATCCCCATAGTTACCTACGCTGATGACACCCAACTGGTCGAAGCTCTGAACCAAACCACACAATACCCAGTGACCCTAAAGGCCTGCTTAACGGAAGTCGTAAAACGGATGGGGGCATCCCATCTGAAACTGAATGGGGAAAGACAGAGATTATGATCCTGGGTAACGTTGACAATACGACACTCAGAAACATTTGGCCACCATGTATTGGCCCAGTCCCAGCACCTAAGCTAGAAATAAAGAGTCTGGCCATCTGGGTAGACCAGAATCTGACATTCAAAATGCAAGCGAGGAAGACTGTCGCAACCTGTTTTGGCTTTATCAGAATGGCCAGAAAAGTGCTCCCCCTGCTCCCCCCCCCCAAGCCAAGAAAACCATGATTCAATCCCTAGTGCTTTCAAGGCTGGATTACGGAAATGCGCTCTATTTAGGAGCTCCGATTTCAGTAATTAACAAATTGCAGACTGTCCAAAACTGCGCAGCTAGACTATTGTTGGGAACATCCAAGTTACTCTCTGCAAAACCGGCCCTCCGCTGCCTACATTGGCTACCAGTGAAAGAACGAGTTACCTTCAAATGCCTCTGCATTGCCCACAGATCCTTGCAAGGGATGGGCCCTCCCCTTATCTCAGCCATGATTCGCCCCTACAAAGCGAGGAGAACGCTTCGCTCGGACGAACTCCACCTAATCGATTTACCTAGAAACGATCTAGAAGTGGCGGTAGACGTTTTTCCGTGAATGTCGGAAAACTGTGGAATACATTGCCACTCCAACTCCGGAAAGAGCTCAGCTATCCTGCCTTCCGTAAACAACTTAAAACCCTTCTGTTCCCTAAATAATTCTATTCCGCTTGATCACCGGTCATGCCTAGCGCTGGGAGGCCTCCTGGTAGCCATGCGCTTTACATATGCTCATTTAATTTCATTCATTGCCCAGGTGACATTTCCAAACCATTTGTGTTTGCAAAGGAAACAGGCATTGGCAAAGCCAATAGCTCTCACCTATGGACGAGGTATTATCTTTGTCAGCCCGATGGGAGAGGTGAATGGGAAGGAGAGTAAATTGTTGAAGAGCAGGACGCCAAAATAAATGTAAAAAGAGCCTGGAAGAGGACAGTGCTGGCAGCGTCATAACGTTTGTTTCTTCTGTCTGTTAGGAGGGGAAGAACATGAAATGGATGTGAAGGTGTGGGGAGGAGAAGAAACAGTGACAGGATGGGTGGGGATTAGGTGAAACAGGGACTGGGTGGTGGGGGCTAGAAGAAAGGGGTACAGGGTGGTTCGAGGATAAGAAACTGGAACGGGCGCGGATGGGAGGGGGATAAAAATAGGGACTTCCTCTATTACCTGCGCTTTGGTCATTTCACAAGACCGCTCAGTAGTGAACTGTGAACTACTGAAAACTGTCAAATACACAGGATGTGAAAAGTGTCTGTCTTCTTAGGAAACCTTTGGCTCTGGAACATATGTGGGGAGAGGAGTTGGCCTAACGGCTAGGGCGCTCGACCTCGAGTCTCGGCAATGACGCTAAACATCCTGTGATTCTGGGCAAATCACTTAATCTCCCCGTGCGTAACAAAGAATGAATGTGTGTCCTCATCTAACGTAACTGGTGCTACGTAAAGCGCTCTGATACCGGATTGGATTCGGGTCAAGTTCGCGCTATATAAAACTCTGCAAAAAAAAAAAAGGAGTTAACTGTAGAAAGTAGACCATCGCTTCCTGGTTATCGTTGTAGTACAGCAAGTACAACTGTTTGACTCCTCCACTACGCGTGCCCTGTCATGTACCTTGCCTGTACAACATGTGCTCCGCGTGTACCCTGCCCAGTCCCTGCAAACTTTAGCAGTGAAGAAATTGGAGGGGCAGCTTCGATAAACTCTTGCTACAGATCAATAATAGAGAAAGTAGGTTCTGCTTTACAAGAACAGCAAAACTGGAGATTTCCCTTCTCCTGGGAGGGATGACATTTGATACCTTTGTGCTTTAATTATTTTGCAATGTTGATTATCATTGAGACTTGAACAAAGATTCTCTGTGGCACATAAATGCCTGTCGCGGCATAAAAATACAAAATTAAATTTAAAAGGCAAATGGCGCTTTCACCATGGCAAAGGGTAGTAAGCACAAAAAACACGCACCCTGCCAAAATCCAGGAGAAGAAAACAATGCTTCTCAACACAGCAGAAAATTACTATTTTTGCATATTGGTGCAGTACAAACCAATGAAAGCACAGTAAGCTTTTGCAAAATGACGTTGTAA
Organism: Triturus cristatus; assembly: GCF_964204655.1. Lineage (NCBI taxonomy): Eukaryota > Metazoa > Chordata > Amphibia > Caudata > Salamandridae > Triturus > Triturus cristatus. Next base: position 1,786,097,781 of record NC_140589.1, on the reverse strand, counting down.
CATTCCACAAAAACCTACAATAAATGGTTCTGTGCCAAGGTCACATATTCCTTATTTATTAAATGCCAGTTTAGCCATGATTTTACAAAACAAGTATGCAAGGCTGGCACCATTAAGGTATAATATTATCTACATGTATGCCACCCTAATTGATACACACTCATAGTGGTTGTATGGTATACAGTTATCCTGTGGTGTGTCTGATTTGGTCTGATTTCCTACTAATTTCTAATATGTTTTGAAGTACTTGGAACGTAAAAAATGAACAAACTGCCTAACTGTACTTTCAGATGAAAAGGCTGCCCAGAGCAGAACCATTAAAAAGACTCTTGCACCAGAAGGTCTACATCCGGCCCCCGTCGCACTTCTCTGGCTATCAAACACTGATGCCAATAAGGATGTGGTGCTATGGAGAGTGAAATGAGGAATCAGGTAGCAGGTTTGAGTCACGGCAGCGCCTCAACATCCTGTGATTCTGGTCAAATAACTTCATCTCCCCTGCCTTCAAAAATAAAAATGAATGAATTTGTCTAATGTGGCTGCTGCACATGTCCAGTCCCGTACCTCTGCTGTTTTAAAAGTGCAAAAAAAAAAAAAAAAAGGGAATAGAGTCTCAATCACAGCGCGAGGGGCGGCGGGAGACAAATTAAATTAATCTGCAGTTTGACCCTGCGCCACACGGATAAAAAGTGAGAACATCCCATTGCCTGCTGAATTAGAAGGCAGCAAACAAGAGTGATAATGGTGCCAACGAATGGTAAGTAATGGGCGGGCTAAAAGCCCCTTCTTGGAGAGTTTCTTTTTCCAGATACAACAGAGCATCACAATAGCGACAGTGCATGCGCGCTGCCTGCGGGCTTGGCCTAAAAAGCGTGCCTGCGATGTGAAATAGTATCGGCAAAAACAGAAAACAAGACTCTTCAGAGTGATGACATGATGACGTGTGCATGTGCTACATCACCATGCAGGCACACGTGCATCATTACACAGCAATCCCTTCTTAGCTTTTTATTTACCAGGAGCACATTTCAGATGATGGGCTCGAAAAAGATTTTATATATAATATATATTATCTACTGGCGGTCGCCAGTAGATAGTTATAGTTAGGACCGTGTTTCCATAGGAAATCCGCAACATTCTATTTGGAATAACTTTTGCGCCGATTGATGAATCCTCGCAAAATTTTCAAAATAGGTGGGGCGCTCCGCTCCACTCCTACCTTAAAAGTCTCGGGGGGATTCGTCAAGCAGGGGCTGAGAAAAAAGAGGGGTCCCAAAACGCGTTTTTCCCATGCAGTTTTCCATAGAGACATAGTCCAAGGTACACCTCAAACGGCTGAACAGAATTACTTGAAATTTGGCAGAGAGGTAGTCCTCAGGTCAGGGATGTGCCTTTTCTCAGGTCTGGTGTGAATCTGTTCAGTAGTTCCTGAGAAAATTGCAGTTAAAAGTACATATATATCTATAAGCGCGCACCGTGCGCGTACGGTAAGCATACCGTACGCGCACGGTGCCGTGCGCGAGCGCAATTCTGATTGGTTGTTAGATGTCAGTAAACATTCGAATCGGTCGAAATCAGGAAGTGTCGGCCGCCATTTTGTCTCTCGCAGTCTGAGGCAGTGAAAAACAAAGGTGGAAAACGTGAAAAGGGGGCAGGAAGGACAGTTCCTGACCCCCTAGCCTTTATCAGGGGGTCACTGAAGGGCCCCCAAGGCCAAAAAAACCCAATATTTTTTTTTTCGAAAAATCGCGGAGTGCGCGCACCGTACGCGCATGGCACGCATAATGCATCGTGGGCGCATGGTGCGCGAAGCTCACCATGCGCCCACAGAGCGCGCACGGTGCGCGCACGGTGAAAAACCTGAAAAAAATATATATTAATAAATACATAACTTAGCATTTAAAAAACCGTACAAATTCACTTAAAAAACCATAGGTTTCACACACGTTATAGTTAGGAATTAGCATTTAAAAAACCTTGCAAATTCACTTAAAAAACCATAGGTTTCAAACATGTTATAGTTAGCTGGACATTTCCCTCGTAAAAAACCATTGAAATTCCCCCGTTATAGTTAGCGCAGGTAACTATAACTCACGCGACCGCAATCCTCTGCTGATGACGTCAGATATTACATCACTGATTACATATGTGTCATTCTGAAAAATAAATATTTGTAATATATGTATAGCTAAAGATTAATGGAAGAAGACATGGGTAAATAGGTGTCTAAATACAGTGATGTAATATCTGACGTCATCAGCAGAGGATTGCGGTCGCGTGAGTTATAGTTGCCTGCGCTAACTATAACGGGGGAATTTCAATGGTTTTTTACGAGGGAAATGTCCAGCTAACTATAACATGTTTGAAACCTATGGTTTTTTAAGTGTGTATATATATTACCTACTGGCAGTCGCCAGTAGGTAGATATAGTTAGGACCTATTTTCCATAGGAAATCCGCAACATTCTATTTGGAATAACGTTGGCGCCGATTGACGAATCTTCGCGAAATTTTCCAAACTTTTGGCCAGCTCCGGTCCGCTCCTATCCTAAAAATTTCACAGTGATTTGTCAAGCGGGGGCCGAGAAAAAAGGGGGGTCCCAAAACGCGTTTTCCCCATGCATTTTCCCATAGGACCTTTTGACGCAGCTACAGCCCGAACTGCTAAACGGAATTACACCAAATTTGGCAAAGAGGTAGTGCTCAGTTAAGACTCGTGCCTTTTGCTTAAATGGTGTAAATCCGTTCAGTAGTTCCTGAGAAAATTAGAGGTAAAAGTACATATATATCTATGACCTCGGAGGATCCATGCACCCTCCCCGCACCCTCCCGAGCACGAGCTGTATTCTAATTGGCTGTCAACACTCCAAATCAGGAAGTGTTGGCAGCCATCTTGTGCCTCGGTAGAACCGAGGCACAAGAAACCTAAAAAACAAACGCGAAAAACGCATAAAGGGGGCAGGGCAGAAACAAAAAAAAAAAGTGGGTGGGTCCCAATCCTCCCCACACTGCCCGGGGACCGCCACACCCCGGGGCCCGAAGATAGTATATGCGGGGGGGCTCATGGCCCCCCCGCAGCTCCGGGGACCGCCACCCCCCGGGGCTTCTTGAAAATGAGTGGAGGGGCTCGCAGCCCCCCTGCCCCGTGGACCGCCACCCCCCGGGGCTTGAAATAATTTGGGATGGGGGGCTCCCAGGCCCCCCCAGCCCCGGGGACCGCCACCCCCCGGGGCAACTTGTCAATGTGGGAGGGGGGCCACGCGGCCCCCCCTCCTGGAGCCTTGATTAGGCCCTGGGGACCGCCACCCCCCAGGGCCGGCTCCTGCAGTGTCCCGGGGGGCCCACCCCCGGGACACTGTAGTTTGCAATGACAGGGCGGGAGCCTCCATGCTCCCGCCCGGTCATTGCAAACTGCTTTGCTTCATTGAAGCGAGAGCAGGGAAAGCTGCTCTCGCTTCAATGAAGCAAAGCTGATTGCTTTTCCACATGGGGAGCAGCATGTTAGCTGCTCCCCATGTGGAAAAGCAATGCCGGCTCCCGCAGAATGCGGGGAGCCGGCTGGGACCGTGGGGGGATTGGGGACCCCCCCACAGCCCCCAACGGAGGCCAGTCCCCGGGGGATGGGGTCCCTGGGACCATAAGTGGCCTCCCCAATTAAAAAACAAAACAAAAAAAAAAAACAATGGCCGACCCCAGGGGATGGAGTCCCCGGGGCCTTAAAGTGGCCAAAGGAGGGGGGGGGCTACGCAGCCCCCGTCCATAAAAAATTAAAAAACATTTTTAAGAAAGGGCCATGCCCTGGGGGATGGAGTGCCCGGGGCAAATTATGGCCTCGGGAGGGGGGTCACGCGGCCCCCTTCCCGATTTTTTTATAAATAAAAATTGGAGGCAGGCCCTGGGGGATGGGGTCCCCAGGGCCAAAAAAAATGGAAAAAGAAGGGGGGCTACACAGCCCCCCTTCAAAAAAAAAAGAAGAGAAAAAAAAGACCGGGATCGGGCCAGAGGCCACGCCCCCTCCTTACACCACTCTGCAAACGTGCCCCCTGGCGCGTTTGCAGAGGGGGGAACTAATCTTTAAATACTGGGGGTCCCCGGGGGCCAACTAGCCCACCAGGAACCTCCAGTATGCGCCAGGGGGCTGCGTTGCAGAGAGGTGTAGTGAGGCCGCTTCCCTTTTTACACCTCTCTGCAACGCAGCTCCGTGGTGCTTAATGGAGGTACCTGGTGGCCTAGTTGGCCACCAGGGGACCTCAGGATTCAAGGGGACTTAATCCCCCAACTTAAAATGCGCCACGGGCACGTTTGCACAGTGGTGAAGGTAGGGGGCGGGGCCTGAGGTGATACTGTGCAAACACGCCCTGTGATGCGTTTTAAGTTGGGTAATTCATCCCTCTTCAATCCAGAGGTCCCCTAGGGGCCAACTAGCCCACCAAGTACCTCCAGTAAGCACCACGGAGCTGCTTTGCAGAGTGTTGTAAAAAAGGGCGTGGCCTCTGAACACCTCTCTGCAATGCAGGACCCTGGCGCATACTGGAGGTACCTGGTGGGCTAGTTGGCCCCCAGGGGACCTCTGGATTTAAGAGGAATTAATTCCTCAACTTAAAACACGCCACAGGGCGTGTTTGCACACGTCACCTCAGGCCCCGCCCCCTTCCTTCACCATTGTACAAATATTCCTCTAAAATCAGCCGAACTACAAATTCCGATTTACTCACCTGTTATCAGGAGAGAACCCAGTGCTGCATCTTTTAGCCCAGCACTGACCCTGAAAAGTAATTCTAAGCGTACTTACCAGTAACTTGTATTTCCTTCCATAGGAATCCATTGTGTGGTTTTCACCAGAAAAGTTTCTAAGTGTCCATTTTTGAAACGTACAAATATTCCTCTAAAATCAGCCGAACTACGAATTCCAATATACTCATCTGTTATCAGGAGAGAACCCAGTGCTGCATCTTTTAGACCAGCACTGACCCTGAAAAGTAATTCTAAGCGTACTTACCAGTAACTTGTACTTCCTTCCATAGGAATCCATTGTGTGGTTTTCACCAGAAAAGTTTCTAAGTGTCCATTTTTGAAACTTACAAATATTCCTCTAAAATCAGTTGAACTACGAATTCCGATTTACTCACCTATTATCAGGAGAGAACCCAGGGCTGCATCTTTTAGCTCAGCACTGATCCTGAAAAGTAATTCTAAGCGTACTTACTAGTAACTTGTATTTCCTTCCATAGGAATCCATTGTGTGGTTTTCACCAGAAAAGTTTCCAAGTGTCCATTTTTGAAACGTACAAATATTCCTCTAAAATCAGCCGAACTACGAATTCCAATTTACTCACCTGTTATCAGGCGAGAACCCAGTGCTGCATCTTTTAGCCCAGCACTCACCCTGAAAAGTAATTCTAAGCGTACTTACCAGTAACTTGTATTTCCTTCCATAGGAATCCATTGTGTGGTTTTCACCAGAAAAGTTTCTAAGTGTCTATATTCACAAACTAAAAATATTCCTAAAAAATAGTCTGTATGACTTAAACACATTCTTTCAACTGTTTACAGGAGATTGGCCAGTGCTGGATCCAGGATCCACCACAGAGTAAGAAAAAGTAACGATAAGACTACTTACCTGCTAAGGTTATTTTCTGCCACAGGATAACATAGGTGATTCTATGTGAAAAATGTTTTAAGTGTCAGCTTTTAAAATACAATAATATTCCTTAAAAATCACTACTGTAACCAAAAGGCTTTTACTCAACTGTTTACAGGAGATGTCCAAGGACTGAATCTAGGATCCAGTCCTGTGGTTAGAAAAGTAATCCATAAAGTGACTAATTGCATTTGACTAGAAATTCACATTGAGCTCAATGTTGCATTGTGTTTGAAATTGTGTTGCCCATTGCAACAACTGTAACTACTGTACTTAAAAATCTATTGCCTATTTGCAAAGTATTTAAACTAAAGTAATTCATTCTGAGAAAGTATATTTTGTATTGTAATGTATAATGTAATTAAAAAAATGAAATATCCAAAAATAAACAGTTTACAAAATGTAGTAAATCAGTATCAAAATAATCAGTATAACAATTAATACATTAAAAATTGTCATTTACGAAACCTTTGAAATTCACTGAAAAAACCATAGGTTTCAGGCCTGATATAGTTAGCAATTAGCATTTAAAAACCTTTGAAATTCACTGAAAAAACCATAGGTTTCAGGCCTGATATAGTTAGGAATTAGCATATAAAAAACCTTTGAAATTCACTGAAAAAACAATAGGTTTTAGGGGTGTTAGTGCAAGCTGGACATTTCACTCGAACAAAACCATTGAAATTCCTCCGATATAGTTAGTTGTACTAAGTACATTTTGCGCGCTCGCAATCCACTGCTGATGATGTCACATATTACACCATTCATGACATGGTCAGTGACATCACTGATGACATCTCAACTGACATCACTGATGACATCACTGATGACATCATCCTCATGACAATCAGATACACCTCATCATACACTAGTATAACCTTTCATCACTCACTGTAAAATACAGAGTGCCAGATTTAAAACCATTGACACGCCAATACAAGTTTCTAAACACCCACTCAGTGATTCCTAGATCTATACACACATGTAATCACTTACCTGTAGATTCACTCATACATGCTGTCAATGATCAATAGAACACTATCAAATATACTTATACACCTATATCGACATTACACACCAGCACACATCCTAATCACTTATGAAGTCATCCTACTCACTTATGCAAACAATGGATCATAGTTACTTTTACTTAGCTATACACTTATAAAAACACCACTTCATCTATTCATATAGATAATAACTCATACTTAGTGTGTTATAAAAACACTATTACAAGTATACAGTTATCCATACAGTCACTCATACAATCACTGAGTCTCATGTATACTTATTTATATACAACAACTGTCACATACACTGGCTTTTATTTTTCTTGTTTGTTGGACATGTACCATTGAGACATATATTTGCTCATTGCCACACCCATAAAGATATTCACTCACCCAAACAACTGTTATAACATGTAGTTTTAACTTCATATACCTACTGAATCAACTATTCACACATCTTTGGGCAGTCACACCCCCCCACCGAACCACACACACATTCACTCTCCCATACAAATACTCAGTTAACTAATCAATAAATAATAGACCTTCACGTAGCTAGTAACCAACTAGTGCAGCAGTTTACACAACAACTGACAAAGTGATACAGATATTCACACAGTTTAGTCACTATCCAATATATTTAGTGAGACACTATAAATTAGTCAAGTAAACAGTCAAACAAACTGCTACTAAATACTCCATCCAGATATTTATATATCCACTCATTTTTCAATGCAAATTGCTAGCTATATAATACATATTTAAATAACGAACCAAACCACATTCACTGGATGATGTCATCAGTGATGTCATTTGAGATGTCATCAGTGATGTCACTGACCATGTCATGAGTGATGTAATATGTGACGTCATCAGCAGTGCATTGCGGGGACGCGAGTTATAGTTAGCTGAACTAACTATAACAGGGGAATTTCTAGGGTTTTGTACGAGGGAAATGTCCAGCTGACTATAACGCCCCTGAAACGTTTGTTTTTTTCAGTGAATATACATATATATATATATATACACATATATATACACACACACACACACACACACACATACATATACAGCGAGAAAGAGAGACAATATTTTCTGAATGTAACAAGAAGGGTTGTTGGAGCAATAAAGAATCAGCGGTGGAGTGGGGGTGGGAGCAAGTCAACACCACTGAGCAGCTAAAGCAGGGGCGGGTGAGGGCACATCGAAGGAGTTGGGTCAGGTTAATTTTTTGATTTTCTTTTAGAAAGAGAAAAAAGGCAGACGGGAAGAGGCGGGGAAGAAACAAAGTTGTTGGAGGCAGAGTCAGCAGCATAGACAGTGAGTGCAAAGATTTGAGGAGTGAAACAGCACACAAGGAAGAAAGCTAGAAAACACATGCATTCGCATGTAGTGTTCAAGGCAAAAGAAAAATAGTTCCCTGAATGTTATTATAGAACGATTCCAGCCAATCAGAGAAAAGCATGGTAAAGATGCTATGCTCTAAGAACAGCCAAATGAAAGAAGCAGAATTAAAACTGTTGAGTATGACGCAAGCAAATCAGTCTGACGAGAAAGCCAACCAATGACCAGATTGAGCCGAAGCACACTATATGTACATATGTTAATGTGTAATAGATAATATATATGCTGAAGCTGCCTGTTGGCAAGACCTAGTAAGAGCTTGTAGGAAGGTGGATATCTGACTATGGTTACCCCCAAATTTTTGCCTAGTGTCTAGCTGGTTGTTCGACTTAGTTGGCCTGAGATCCTGCCATTCAGGATCTCAGCCTGGCTGTTCTCTCTTTAAAATGGACTCCATGTACCCTAGGTACATACCCAATTGGTTGGATCACCTTGTGAGCACTAGGTACCCAGGGCATTGGTGTATCTAAGGCCTGCCAGGGGCTGAAGCATGTATTATGCCACCCCAGGCTTGGCCTAACAAATTTGACACAACTGGCTGATCACTCAGCTGGGGTAAGTTGGTGTAACCACCTCTTACTTAGGTGTAGTATACCTATACCTAACCTTAAATGGGACACATGTTAACCTATAAGTCACTCCTCTGGCAGGCCTTAACAATCCTGAAGGCAGAGTGCTTGGTTCCATGTGAGATGGTGCTCTGGCATGAGCTGGGCCTGTCTGCAGTGGTCGGAACAACTTCCTTCTACTGTTTCCAGATATCGTCATACCATATACTCTTAAGTGCATTATGAACCTCGCGGTTAAATGCTATCTTTGGTTTGGCTTTATCAAAACATGTCGAGTAAGGTGTCATACGAATTGGAATACTAAGCCCTCGCCAATTCTGGCGACGGGGTTAGCATTCCACCCTTCTAGAGGGACACAACATGTACAGTACCTGAAACCCGGGTAAAATCAGACATAGCCTCAGCTCTACAAAATGGATGCTGCCACCACAGACACAAGTCTGCCCTCCTGCTGCTGGGAGTCCTTCCAGCTTGGGAGGTGTGGACAAAGGGTTTCCTGCCAGGGGAGGTGCGTGCACCACCCCAGACAGGATTTTGTGTATTGGTCAGGTAGGGCTTGAAAGAAACCAGACATGCCTGAGGCTCACAAGGAGCCTCGGTGCATATGCCAGTTCAATCCGGTCCTGGGGCACACCAGTCCCGGGCCTGGGGCGAGCTGGACAAAGGATTGGGGGTGTAACCACCCCCCTTCCTGGTCCCACCCTTAGGGAGGGACCTAGCAGGTAGTCCGGCCCCTAGAATCCGCTTAAAGGTAGGAGCTGTGTCCTAAGACTTCAGACATCCTGGAATCAACTTGAAACTAAGAAGAAGACGGGAACTTCGACGCTCTGCCGCACAGAGGACTGAAGCCAATCTCCCCTGTGGTCAGGGAGTGACCACCTTGCTAACGCAAGCACCATCCAGCGAATCAACGTCTGCTTTGCTGCCGCCTCCCTCCGGAGCCCGAGCCCAGAGACTGACAAGACCTGGACCTCCAGACCTTTCACCGCCCGATCCACAGTCCCTGAGAAGAGGAGACCCGTGGAGGCACCGAGACACGTGGAGCCAGCCATCTTGAAAAGACCACGACAAGCTGCAAGCGCAACAACCGAGGCTCCCTCCAAGTTGTGCTTTGGGATCTGAGAAGCGCAACACCCGAGCAGCATCCGCACCAAAGGTGAGCCCTCCAGCATCTCCACGATCTGCGTGGGGCCCTTCTGCATTTTGCCACTCGACGCGCCTAACCGGTTGCTGGCCCGCTGGCTAGTGGCCATCTTGGCGACGAACTCCAAGAAATACACCGCTGGTCTGGTTGCTCCAGACTGGCCCTTGCTCCCCTCCAAAGGAGCAATCCCTCTGACCTTGCTGGTCAGAACCATCAGCTTATTTCGTTTTCCACAACAATTGCTTTTGCCAAGGCTTGTTTGCTTCGATCAAGTCGCCAACACCGCCGACAGCGAGAGCCTGCGTGGGACAGCTCGTGACTCGACTCCTGGATGTCGTCGACCTTCAGGGACCACGTGGCTGCAGAGACAAGCTACCCCTTCCTTCCTGTTTGCACCCGACATCGCCTGGTACCCACCTGGTGCCACGCTGGTCACTGGCTAGTGACTGTGAACACTGTCCCCTCTGCTTACAGGTCTTCAACATCTCCGATCCACTCTTGGATCCACTGCATCTCTTCCGGACCGGTCGCCTGCAGCATCTTTGTCCACAGGCTCCATTGAACAGATAGAAGAAACCCGACGCACTTCGACGCCTATGCACCCGCTTCCTGTGGGTGAGGTAAAGCTGGCACTCCGGTGCCCAAGTGTAGAGAATCATCTCTAGTGTCTGTGTTTCCAATCTTAAGTTCCTAGTCCATCCGGAAGATCCTCTTTGCAGTAACTTTGTACTTTTTACGCACCCATTGAAAACCTATGGGAGCTCGCATGTGACTATTTGCTCTGCACACGCAACCCGTGGACCTCCTGGTCACTAACTGAAGTTAGCTCCTTGTAGGCCCAGCGATTCTAGAGGCCCTAGGCCTTTTCCCTTTTCTGTTCGTGGTACTTATACCACTATTTTAGTATATGGTTTGAGCGGCCACCAGGGCCTATCCATATAAAGTGCAACTTCTGTGTATTCTACTGTAATCTTGTTTGACGATTTGTGCTCATAAAGAGACTAGGGGTTACTTTGAGAAATAAATACATATATATTTTGAATATATATCTGTGTGGTGTCCTTTCATTGGTATAAAAGGGGGTTACATTTGGTAAAACAGCCTGCTTAACACGCTTCACGAGTTTAGCCTCAAAGACTGCTTAGCCTACGCTACCACTAGGGCAGCTAGTCCGAAAAGGTTGACTTACAACCACACCATAAGGGTTGCTTGGCATGGTACAAGGTGGTCGCTTTAACTAGTTAACATCATATACCAGGCCAACTTCTCACATTGGTGAGCAGCGGTTGGATTTGAGCTTGCTGTGTTTTACCATTGTAATCTCTTGGTTACCAATTGAAAGATCACATAGGTACCTGTAGGTACATATAAAACAAGATTAGATATACTTAAGTTCTACTGAACTTAGTTGTTGTAGAGCAAAGGGAGTAGCACACCCTGACTACAACTACTAGATAGGTTTAGTAGGTAAACCCAAGTGTAGGTAGATTGCAACACATCCACCCACACTTAAGAGCAATGGCTGGGGCAGAGGGGTCCACAGTACCCATCTCTGTTGAGTGTGACCCCAAGAGGGCACCATCCATCTTTGCTACCCTAAATCAGAATGAGCTCAGGCATTTGGCAACTCTTAGAGGCCTTAAACAGCCCAAGAACCCTACCTCTGCTGAGCTCAGAGAACTCTTACAGAATGATGAAAATCAGAAAGAGCTCGAGAAAGCTTCCCAGTTAGCCCCCTTAGGGACAGGAACAGGAGGCCCCCCTTCTGAAGATGCCACTGAGGTACCCCTTTCCAATAGCCATCCCTTAGATGAGCACCATACTACAGAGGAGGAAAGTGGTGGGGATACAGATGTGAGTGAGGATGAAGGGAGAACTAGCCCAGTGCCAAGAGTTATACTTGGCCCAGCTAAACTAAGGCTATTGGGGACTGACAGTGGGTTTACCCCATTGGATCTCCCCAGTGGACTTAACACAGGGCTTGGGAGGCAAAGGAATCGCTCAGGTGAATCCAATGCTTCTCATGGCTCTAGAGGCTCTCAAGGTCACTCCAGGAAAAGGATGACCACCCCTCAGAGGAGGGAACATGAGGCCAGAATGCAAGAAGCCCAGCTGAGGATCAGGAAGCAGGAGCTAGAAGTAGCCCTGATGGAAGAGAAACTGAGCAAGGCTAGGCAGCATAAAGAGAGTGGGTCTATACCCACTGGTGGCAGCATTGTCCCTAGGGACAAAGATAGGGTCTTTGATAATAGGAACCTGTCTAAAGTTGTGCCCCCCTACAAAAGTGGGGATGACATCCACAAATGGATGACTGCTCTTGAGAGGGCCTGCAAAGTGCAGCAGGTTCCTGAAGACCAGTGGGCAGCAATCCTCTGGCTCTCCTTTGAAGGAAGAGGCAGAGACAGACTCCTCACTGTTAGAGAAGAGGATGTCAGAAATTACAGAGTCCTGAAGAGTGTCCTAGTTGATGGGTTAGGCTTAACCACTGAACAGTACAGGTTAATGTTCAGAGATACCCAGAAGACACAGACTCAGGACTGGTCTGAATATGTGGAATGTGCCACTAAGGCTTTGGAGGGTTGGTTGCTGGGAAGTAAGGTGTCTGATTATACAGGATTGTACAATTTGATGATGAGAGAGCAGATTTTAAGTAATTGTCAAAACCAGCTTCTCCATCAACGCATGGTAGACTCAGATTTGACCTCTCCCCAAGAATTGGGAAAGAGGGCAGATAAATGGGTCAGGACCAGGATCAGGCCTAAAAACCAGGGTGGTGACCAAAAGAAAGATACCACCAAGCCTCAAGAGAAGGGTGGGGATAAAGGCAAAAGAGAAATCTTCCTCAGGGCCCCAAAACTCCACACAGGGTGGTGGGTCCCAAGCTCCCTCCTCTACCACAGCTAAAAAGCCTTACTGCCATGAATGTAAAATTCCTGGGCATTGGAAAACTGACAGCAGTTGCCCAAAGGCTAAAAACAAAACTGTTCCTCCAATTACTCCTGTCACACCACCTATTACTGTCAGCAGTAATCCCCCAGGTGGTGGGAGTGCCCCCAGAAATTTGGGTGGGTTTACTTGGGGAACACAGGGGGGCCCTGGCTTAGCCAATTCCCCTACAGCAACTACTCTTGTCTGTGATGGTGGCATGGGGTTTGCCAACTTCACTGCCTGTCCCAACACTTTGGGTAGGTACAGACAGGAGCCCTACATCAATGGTACAAAAGCGGAGGCCTACAGAGACACTGGAGCTAGCATCACGATGGTGGCCCATTGGCTAGTTCCCTCTGAGCAGCTTTTGCCTGGTTTCTCCTACCAGGTAACTAACATTGATGGCAAACAGAACAGTCATCCCATGGCAGAGGTATGTCTCAGCTGGGGAGGGGTCACTGGCCCTAAAAGGGTGGCAGTGTCCCCAACCTTGCCTGTAGACTGCTTACTGGGGAATGACTTAGAACTCTCAGCTTGGGCTGGAGTTGAACAAGACACCCATTCAAAAATGGTAGGCCTTTCACAAAAGGGTAGTGGGGTTGTGCCATTCACAACCCCTTCCTGGTCCCACCCTTAGGGAGGGACCTAGCAGGTAGTCCGGCCCCTAGAATCCGCTTAAAGGTAGGAGCTGTGTCCTAAGACTTCAGACATCCTGGAATCAACTTGAAACTAAGAAGAAGACGGGAACTTCGACGCTCTGCCACACAGAGGACTGAAGCCAATCTCCCCTGTGGTCAGGGAGTGACCACCTTGCTAACGCAAGCACCATCCAGCGAATCAACGTCTGCTTTGCCGCCGCCTCCCGCCGGAGCCCGAGCCCAGAGACTGACAAGACCTGGACCTCCAGACCTCTCACCGCCCGATCCACAGTCCCTGAGAAGAGGAGACCCGTGGAGGCACCGAGACACGTGGAGCCAGCCATCTTGAAAAGACCACGACAAGCTGCAAGCGCAACAACCGAGGCTCCCTCCAAGTTGTGCTTTGGGATCTGAGAAGCCCAACACCCGAGCAGCATCCGCACCAAAGGTGAGCCCTCCAGCATCTCCACAATCTGCGTGGGGCCCTTCTGCATTTTGCCACTCGACGCGCCTAACCAGTTGCTGGCCCGCTGGCTAGTGGCCATCTTGGCGACGAACTCCAAGAAATACACTGCTGGTCTGGTTGCTCCAGACTGGCCCTTGCTCCCCTCCAAAGGAGCAATCCCTCTGACCTTGCTGGTCAGAACCATCAGCTTATTTCGTTTTCCACAACAATTGCTTTTGCCAAGGCTTGTTTGCTTCGATCAAGTTGCCGACACCGCCGACAGCGAGAGCCTGCGTGGGACAGCTCGTGACTTGACTCCTGGACGTCGTCGACCTTCAGGGACCACGTGGCTGCAGAGACAAGCTACCCCTTCCTTCCTGTTTGCACCCGACATCGCCTGGTACCCACCTGGTGCCACGCTGGTCACTGGCTAGTGACTGTGAACACTGTCCCCTCTGCTTACAGGTCTTCAACATCTCGGATCCACTCTTGGATCCACTGCATCTCTTCCGGACCGGTCGCCTGCAGCATCATTGTCCACAGGCTCCATTGAACAGATAGAAGAAACCCGACGCACTTCGACGCCTATGCACCCGCTTCCTGTGGGTGAGGTAAAGCTGGCACTCCGGTGCCCAAGTGTAGAGAATCATCTCTAGTGTCTGTGTTACCAATCTTAAGTTCCTAGTCCATCCGGAAGATCCTCTTTGCAGTAACTTTGTACTTTTTACGCACCCATTGAAAACCTATGGGAGCTCGCGTGTGACTATTTGCTCTGCACACGCAACCCGTGGACCTCCTGGTCACTAACTGAAGTTAGCTCCTTGTAGGCCCAGCGATTCTAGAGGCCCTAGGCCTTTTCCCTTTTCTGTTCGTGGTACTTATACCACTATTTTAGTATATGGTTTGAGCGGCCACCAGGGCCTATCCATATAAAGTGCAATTTCTGCGTATTCTACTGTAATCTTGTTTGACGATTTGTGCTCCTGTGCTCATAAAGAGACTAGGGGTTACTTTGAGAAATAAATACATATATATTTTGAATATATATCTGTGTGGTGTCCTTTCAGTGGTATAAAAGGGGGTTACATTTGGTAAAACAGCCTGCTTAACACGCTTCACGAGTTTAGCCTCAAAGACTGCTTAGCCTACGCTACCACTAGGGCAGCTAGTCCGAAAAGGTTGACTTACAACCACACCATAAGGGTTGCTTGGCATGGTACAAGGTGGTCACTTTAACTAGTGAACATCATATACCAGGCCAACTTCTCACAGAGCTGATAAACTCTTTTATTCCTTGATGTTGGTACTTTGAGAGCGTCACAGTGCTCTGTACCTAAAATTCAGTGGGCAGGGAATATTTTGGGTCAAAGTACACTCTTTGAATGTAGCCGCAGTCTTTCTTACTACTGTTGCAGTGTCTCTTGTTCTGTTGCAGTGTAAAATCCCTAGACAATAATGAGAGTGATTCTAAAGTAGGTAAGGCACAATAGGTAAATCCTTCAATGGAATTATCCTGGAAACATTAAAATGTTACAAGCAGTTATATTGAACTCCCACCAAAATAGCAAACACCCTGTCTAAACTAGTACAAACACCCTTAGATTGGATTTTCAAGGCGTCTCCTTACTTCATCGGCTTTAACCTTCAGCAAGTCCAGAACATACTGGTAGATCTTTTGCTCCGGTTTCCTCATCCCAATACGGGAAGACTCAACAAGAAAGTCAAAATGGCTTCTCAACACAGTCATACATTTTGCTTCATTTTCCCTTGTTGGGGTGTCATTTACGCAGGTGTTTGACAAGATGCAGGTCTTAAATCCTGTTAAAAGAAATAAAATATGCTGTTTAAAGAAGATTCAAATAATTAGCAATATAGTATTGGTCTACCAGCACGTATGTACTGTAATGTGATCACAATTTCACAGGCTGGGTGACCGACACAACAATATTTGTGAATTGCTTTAACCGGGACAAGATAACCTATTGTCTCATTAAGCCTGGAAAAGCTGTATGGCTAGCATGCCAGAGTGAAACATGTTTGACTGAGCTACTATCTTCAACCATGGCATATTCACCACAAATAAAGACACAAGAGCAACTGAAAAGCATTTTCGATGAAAGATTTCGTCATTATGGAAGAAGCCATAGCAGGATTCCCTTAACAAACGTTTTCACTCCAACATCTGAGAAGAAGAGTCAACCCAAGAGTAATCCTTGGTGTTAGAAATTGGTTCTCTAGTTGGCAGAAGTATGCATCCTGTCCAAATAGGAACCACCACACTAGTCAGGTTAAGTCAGATTCACACTCTAAATTAACATGTGCTAACCCTCTGGTAGCTTGGCACAGAGCAGTCAGGCTTAACTTAAGAGGCGATGTGTAAAGTATTTGTGCAACACTTGTTACAGTAGAACAGTGAAAACACCACGCAAAAATAATCCAAACTAAGTTAGAAAAATAGGGCTAAATTAATTAACAAAACAAGACCAAAATGACAAAATTGCAAAGAGAAGAACTGAAGTTAGTACTGTGCTTAAAGCCATAAAGCGCCAACCGGGGCTATCGGGTTGAGCTGGACCGGGTCAAATCTGAAAAGTCAAGCAAAGTGCGATGGAGCGCAGGTCGGATACAGAAGCCACGCAGGCCCTGCTGAAAACAGTACCTTTCCGGAGGATACATCGACGTCGAAGAGCAGCTGTGGCAGTTCCAAATCACGCACTCAGGTCCCGTAACGTCATTGAACCCTTTTACAACGAAGACACTACGTCATCGCGCGCCTCGCAGTTAGGTCCCGCATTGTCGAACCCCTTATGATGAAGGTGCTGTGTGCTCATTGAGCCACACTGTCAATGCTGTGGATTTTCAAAAGCGGCATTGCGTCGGTGTCTAGGGCAAATGCATCGGTTCAGACCGGCACAAAGCAGGTGATGCATAGATCATGGCAGAAAACAGCTGCAGAACCACCTTTGAAGGGCTAGGACCGATTAAATTGAATTGAATATGGGACTTATAGAGCGCAATCTGTCACTCCGAAAGGAGCATCCTGGCGCTGAACAATTGAGGACTAGCTTAACAGAACGGAACAGGGACCTAAATAAAGGCTTGACAGAATGCATCTGATGCTCTGAAAATCAAGGTTTTTAGGGCCTTCCTAAACTGTGCTTCTGTTTCTAGGGTCCTCAATTTGTTTGGCATAAGGTTCCAGGCTTTGGTTCCTAACACCGTTGCCGACTTCCCTCCGAGGGTTTTAAGCCTGAAATCGGGTAGATTAAGGAGGTTAGCCGACGAGGATCTAAGTGTCCTCGTTGTGGAATTGGCACCTCTTAGCAGGACAGGACTCACAGTTGGCAGAGTCCGGCAGCTGAAGAATAACTGAAGGAAGTCTTTAATGTCACTGAGACATCATAACAGGAGGCAAGCCAGCAAGTCCTTAAAGTCACTTGGTTCTGGGGGATGTAGAGATTCAGTACCAGTCCTTCTCACCACCAGGCAAGGAGCAGCATGCCAGGCGCAGCAACACTGGAGTCCAGCAAATACAGCTGAGCCCCGCAGAGTGTCCATTATGCAGCAGGAGAGGGCCAAATTATGTGGCAGGATTGAGTAAATTATGTAGCAAGAAAAGGCAATTATGCAGCATATTTTGTAATGGTATTACTTCATCATTTCGTCATTTTTAAACTTGGTGATGGAGTATGGGCATTAGTTGCACCTCACTAGTACCTTTTTTAAACCCAAATATAGCAATAAGCAATAAAAAGTTGACCAATCAGCTTTGTAAAGGGCCTTTAAGTGTGTGGCACCAAATGTTGTTGCATTTTTTTTTTAACTTTCGAAACATTTGATGTAGAAACACAATTTTTGTTGTTGTTAAAATCTGAAGATTATGCAGCTGATGGATTATATGGCAAATGCGGCAAATCTATAATTATGCAAAAATCGCTGCAGTCGCACAATTGCATTATTCCAGTGGCCCTGCCTTTGAGCCATCCCAAATATCCCCATAGTCAGGTGCCTATGTGTCATCTCAAATATCCCCTAGTCATCTGCCTATAAATCAACCCAAATATCCCCTAGTCATGTGCCTGTGAGTCTGCCCAAAATCTCCATAGTCATGAAGGGCCCTGGGGGGATGTTACCATTTGTAGTGTGGTGTTTGACAACTCGGTGTACTATGGCCCTGGGGGATAATTACCATGCCAAGAACTTGGTCAAGTCTACAGGGCAATGAATGAGTCCCATGAAAAGCCAGGCATTGAGACATGCGTTTGATCCTGCAAGCCCCCCACACACATGGTACAGGAGGAGTGAGAACACAAGCAGGTCAAGGTCATGACACAGGCCCACTAGTAGCATTTAATTTACAGGCCCTGGGCACACGTAGTGCACTTTACTAAGAACTTCCAAGTAAATTAAATATGCCAATTGTGAATAAGTCAATGTTACTATGTTTTAGGGACAGAGCACCTGCACTTTAGCACTGGTCAGCAGCGGTAAATAAAGTGCCCAGGATCCCAATGCCAGCAAAAATGAAGTAATTAAAACAGGAGGTCAGAAAGCAAAAAAGTCAGGAGAAACCACGCCACGGATGTCAGGTGTAACACTTGGATTACAAACATCCTCATTTCGAGCTTGAGCCTAGAAAAGCCATACGTTTTAATAATCTCATCTATGCATTACATTCAACAAAAATCTATATCCACCCCTGAATTAATTTTTTGATCAATATTATAGCAGTTCCTGGATGATGTTTGTAGAGAATTAACAAGCAGGCTTGAACCACAGGAAAAGGCTACCACAGTCTATTCAAGTTAAAATTAGACGTATGTATCCATTCTCTGTGAAGACAGATCAATCTAAATATTAGGTATGCCTGGTCCTTTCGACATTATGCATCGACACCCTGCATGCTTCAAGGTACTATTTACAGGCTACTCAAGGGTAACTCAGCTAATCTCAGAAATAAACTTGCTTTTATGTCAACAGCAGTTCCCTTTGACAAGCATCTGCTACAGGCTTTCTCACAGGAGTGCAGGCCTGCAATTCAAACCTGGAGACATATTTTTCATATCATTCATGCGGGTGCAGTACATCTACAGTGTAGCCCTACTGGAGTTGTTGCTCTACCATTGTGCGAAGGCCTTAACAAAAGATTAGACAAGATAATTGTGGTTATCCAAAGTGACACCGTATTCAGGGGTAGAGCACATGCACTGAGACCTGTTTAACAGTTACTCAGTTTCCAGAGTCAAATATCTAGCAAAACCCAGTGTGCTAAAAAAAAAATTATAAAGAAGGATATACCACAAAGATGGCCAAATTCCATAAACAAACCCCTCTCAACCTTTACCCAAGTACTAAAAACGTTCTTGAAAGGCTCCAGGCTCTGCTTCCATCACTAACCATATTCACAGAGACCCTACTCCATACCGCTGGACCCCATTTTAACTAAATCCCATCTTATTCATAGATGCATTCCAGAACATGATCATTTACACAATTGCCAAACAGGTTAGGTGGCCAACTTTGCCTCTTTTGTCAGGTCATTCCTCCTATGTAGGCTAGATCAGATGATCCAACAAAAATAAGCAAGTGGCCAGTGCAATTGCTCCTGGACTGTGAACTTTGATAATGTTAATGTTACTGAAATAGGCCACTGACCATTCATCAACAGGTGAATACACCAATGCAATGCCTTGGGGTAAGCCTTACCTCCAGCCTTTGCGCTGGCAAGGAGTCACCTACTAGTCCCTGGGGCACGTATGGACTCTGTGCCCTCTCAGTTCACTCAGGAGATAACCACAAAGCAAAGTGGTAAGTCTCCAAGGCCAGAGTTAAGCACAGAGCCTAAGACACCTTCATTGCCTAGCTTTACTGGACTCACACAGTGGCCCATGAAAGACTTCCCACAAACATAATGTAGGTGAAAACAATAAGGAAAAAGCGATCCTGTCTCTACGTCACTAAAATGTTTATTCCGGCCTCTTGGTGCCCTCAAAGTACTGGCTAAAACCTCTAGCTACAGGAACCCTTCTTCCACTTGCAACATTGCCATTGGATTGCTCCCTGGGACTGGCATTCAGTTCAGGGTGTGTACAGTGAAACAGACATGTCCAGTGGTTTAGGACTTCCAGTGTGCAGGAATGTGGAATTCCTATAGCCAGACTCCCAGGGCATATTGTTTGATGTCAAGGGCAACACGTTTTCATATGTATTTTGTCCTTGGGACAAGTAGGCCCAACCCCCTGCAGCAAAAACCCTTTGGCTGCCGGTTTGAAGTACCACCTTATGGATCAGGGAAGGGCTCTGTCTGCAGTTAAGGTAATATTTTTGTCCACATGTTAATGCTGTTCAAAGTTGTATTTATGGCTCATTAAGGGAAAGCCTTTAATATTACTCTGACTGCACTACTTCAGTGGTTCCAGTATAAAACGCGAATAACACGTTTTCAAAGTTTAGCAATATGAGGCTAAATATAATGCTCCCAGAATGCTCTATATTTGATGCAAATATTTGCAGAAGCTTGAAAGCAAGATTCATGATTTTTGCTTTCAAAATAAAATGTTCATAAAAAAATGGATGCAGGAAAAAAAACGTAAACTACTGTAAAATTTTAGGTACCATTTTTTTGCAGCATCATTTAGTAACATGTGTTGATGCATGCTAGTATTTCCCAAAAATATTCATAATGGAAAATCAGTGTAACCAGTTTCAATAAGATTATGGGAAACAAAAATAAACAAGCATTGGCAAAGCCAGTAGGTCCAAAATTGGTGGTCAGCTTTTTAGTTTTTTCAATGTGTGAATTGTTCTGGAATGGTTTTTGTTAAACCTTATTGGTGTGGGGCCCTCACCATTTTAACAAACATTAGTAAAAGCAAAAATAGTTTTTGGTCTCAAAAAGCACACACTACCACAGTAGTTACTGGCACTGAACAAAACTACTTTGTGTGCCAGTATGCTCCTTGTGAAAGCGCAGAATGCTGTCACTCACAGTGAAGCCAGCCGATACAGAGAGAATGAGACATCATTTTAATAAACGCAAAAGGTCATGGTCAATACCAGACCAAATTTGTGGCCTATTTATTAAAGAAAGTTTCAAAAATGCACCCATGGTATATGTCCCTGCATTGAGTGCAGCTATACAGCTTTCGTGAATTCCCAAGAATGTACAGAAGTAGGAGACGGAATAGTACTCCTGGAATGACATTTATAATGGAATGACATTTATAAAGCGCGATGGCTACCCGGAGGCCTCCCAGCGCAGCGGACGAGTACAGGGTTCAGAACAGTAGGAGAAGATTACGGAACTAAAACAGCCAAGTTTTTAAAAACTTGCGGAATGAGAGAAGATTGGGCTCGTTCCGCAATTGAAGTGGAAGAGCATTCCAACCGATGGCACCATTATATGAGAAGGAGCGCCCGCCACATCTGACCCTCCTTATTCTGGGTTGAAGAGCAAGAACAGAGACAGATGACCGAAGGTCTCTCTTCGGTTGATAGGGAGTGATCAGAGATTGGAGAATGGGCGGGCCGTTCTTCCAGAAGGCTTTATGGACCAAACACATAGCCTTGAACTGGATCCTTTCCCTGATCGGCAGCCAGTGCAAGCTCTTTAGTGCTTGTTTAACAGACTGCCGACGAGGAATCTGAAGAATTCTATGGGCAGCACAGTTCTGAATGATTTGGAGCTTGTTGATGGTATACTGCGGAGCTCCCAAATATAATGCATTCCCATAATCCAGGCGAGAGAGGATCAAAGCTTGGACCATGATATTTCTAGCGTGGAAATTAAGAAGGGGAAGAACCTTACGAAGCATCCTTAGTAGCCCAAAGTAGGTTGTAGAAAGCTTCGCTGCCTGATGACTGAACGTGAGGGAGTGATCAAACCAGATACCAAGGCTCTTGATCTGGTCTTTAGGGGCCGGGGCCAGGCCTAGGAAATCTGGCCAAAGAGATGCCAGATTGAAGGCAGGGGAGTTACCCAGGAGCATAAGCTCCGTCTTGTCACCATTAAGTTTAAGGCATGAGATTTCCATCCATTTGGCGACCTCCTCTAGGCAACAGACTAGGGTGCTAGATGACCCCTCGGGGTGGTTGAGTGTCACCACGAGCTGAGTGTCATGTGCATAGGTGATGATTTTTATGCCAAATGGATGGACAATCTCTGCCAAGGGTCTCATATATATATTAAACAGCGTGGGGCTCAGGGCAGAGCCCTGGGGAACCCCACAGCTGAGAGGAAACTGGTTGGAGACTGCATCTCCCTCAAAAACCCTAAAGGAACGATCACTGAGAAAAGACTGCAACCACTCTATTGCCATGCCGGACACTCCCGAATTCTTGAGTCTGAGGAGCAGAGTAGTATGGATAACAGTGTCAAATGCGGCACTGAGATCAAGAAGGATAATAGCCGCAGTGCCCCCCGTGGTCTAGAATCGTTCTTGCTTCCTCTGTCACTGCAAGGAGAGCAGTCTCAGTGCCAAGCTGGGGACGAAACTCGGTCTGGGAGGGGTGCAGTAAATTATTAGATTCCAGAAAGGCTGCAAGAGTATTGTTTACATGCCTCTGTAGAATCTTACTCACCCAAGGCAGGAGAGAGATGGGGCGATAGTTGGCCAGATTGGCCTGATCAAGATTAGGTTTTTTCAAAAGGACTTTAACCATCGCACATTTCCAGGCCAAAGGTACTACACCTGAGGAGACAGAGGAATTCTCCAAGAAAATATTTGTGAACTGCATTTTAGCATGAGCAGATATGCATGTGTAGATTTGCTCATGTGAAAATCTGAGTTTTTGCAAGTTCACTTTCCCTCCAACTACTTTTTTACCAACTCTGGAAGAAGGTTAATGTCTGCAATTGACAGGAGTAAATTTCCAGCATTTCTCAGTATGGGAAAGATTAGAGAAGATTTGTTGAAAATCCTTAAAGCATGCAAGTTAGTAGGTTTGCACAGACTCAAAAGGGCATTCTAGCCCTGGAACTATTGCTTATCACTACCTTTAGCCCCCAGTATGTAGATCTGCGGCAATGTGGAAACATAAGGGAATTGCAAGTGTTCAAACACTACTATGGTATGAGCCCTGGCATAATCAGAGAGGCAATATCAGAGCTCTTATAGAATGAGATTGCCGCCATAATTTGTCACTGCAATACCTGGCACCAAATGGTATGAGATGATTTTGTTACAGGACTAGCAAATTTAAGAAGCAACCTGTCCCATGGATAAGTAGATATTTCATTAAATTCCACACCCCTGACAGTGTAACTGTACAGTATGTATACATTAAGGGTGGCACACTCTGTCTATACCTGCAGTGGTCTGCCTGGTAGAGGTCTCCTATCTCCCTAACGGCACAGGCAGCACGTCCAGAGCAGCAGTTTCTCTAGGACCTCTCCCGTTAGCACTCATTATCTAACCTTATTCTTCTCTTGAGTTCATGAATTCTTATAGCAGGAAAATACCCTTAGAGACCTGTAGTGGGGCATCCTTGGTGCCTGCACCCTCAGATTCCCATCTGTGCAACTTCATTTGAAGGCAGGGGACGAAAGGCTAAATTCTCTGTCTTCCTAACCATGAAAAACTAAATCACAGCATCCAACAGTAGGTAGAGCAGAGGACAAGGACAGGAGGCCGCAAAGGCTGAGAGCAAAGGAGGAAGTGAAGGGGGCAGGAAATGATGGAGGCAGCAATCACTGCCACAAGCACAATGTCTGTAGCAGGCACCTGCCAAATGTGCTATGTGAAGGTCAGAAAAAGCACAGAGGGGTTAGAGACCCGAGGCTTGGCTGAGCTCAAGCGCTCAGGGGTCCATGTCCCTGCTCTCATATGTTACTTGAAAAAGACATACAGTGCACACACAATTGGAGCAAAATGTAAGGAGAGAGTGAGAAGGAGTTAAAGACAGAAAGAAGAATCCACGAGTGGGGCACTACCAAATATGCCCTATTGGAGTAAGTAAGTAAATATCTTTATTTGCAGGATTACTTAAAACCATTGCAATAAAAAACTGTGGGATGCTGATTTCCCGAGTTAAAACCATGATTATGTGCCAAGATTTACAGTTTGCTTTTATGAAAAAAGTCAAGGTGACACATTTACACCACATAAAAGAAAAAAGCATTTAAAAGGATTTCACATAATTAAAAAAGTTACTAAGAATGAAGAATCCATGGAAACTGGGGTTTGTGGTCAACAGCAATATGGAAGTTCCGGGGTGCGCAAGGTAAATCTCCAGGCAACACGGGCAAACAGTGCACAACTCCACTTGTGTGCAGAATATGCTCTAATTACCAGGAGCAATGAAGGGTGCTGGTTGGTGCTCAGCGGCAATGTGCAAAGTGAGCAGGGTGCAAAATAATTCCCTATACCTATACGACAGGAACGCACAATGTGCGCAGTCAGCAGCAGTTGTAATAGTTTTCCAGGTATCAGGAATGATGGTGGCTAGGAATTGGTTATCGAAGATTTTAAAATTAATTTTTTTTTTAAATTGGGCAATCTGATTGGTTGACTGAGATTGTGAGTACAAAGAATGTAGTATATTCTAGTGCCTTTGAGGAGCCTTATGTTGCAGTGTCAGAAGATTTTAAGTAGGGGGGCCGGAATGGGTTCATAGATGCTGGTGTTTAATTTTTTTCTAACTATGCCCATGAATTGAACAAGCAGCAGGCCAACTAAACATCTTCGCCTTCAAAGCATGCTTTCACTGCCTGCCTGCATGTTATTAGCCCCTTGAATTTTAAGGTGGGTTTCAACAGGAGTCTACATTCATCTTTTAGTCTACCGCATATGCGGAGTAGATGTACCATGTCCCAGTAGTTTTAACTCCGATGTTTATTAATGTGACCGCCATTGCATTTCCTCTTCTTATTATGTCTTCTTTTGTGGCATAAATCAGCATTTGCGGTCTATTATCACGCCCGGATATTTGTAATCTTCTACTACTTCAAGCGGGTGACCTGGCAAGTGCCAATGGTGTCTATGAGCATTCTTTTTTTTTTTTTGTTTGGTTTAGCGGCATCACTTTGGATTTGTCTAGGTTTATATATAATCCATATTCAGCAGAGAAGCTTTGTGTGGTGTCTGATAGATGTTGTAGGCCGATCGGTGTGCGGCTGATCAATACAAGATAGTTGGAATAGAGTAAATTTAAGAGGGTAAGTCATCTTTGTGGCATGGGAATTGCTCTTGTCAAACTCGGATGAGAAGTCTGACATAAGAAGATTAAACAAAGTCGGGCCAGCACACAGCCTTGTTTCAGCCCCTTGGTCGTTGGTATCTTTCTAGAAAGGCGATCGCCAGCTCCCAGCCTTATTTAGACCCAGGTGTTTGTATGTAGAAGGATCAGCTGATTCAAGAGAGCAGATGGAATTTTTCATTTAGCTAATTTATCCCCATAGTTTCTCCCTGTGTATGTTGACGAAGGTTGATGAATAGTCGATGAAGCAAATGTAGAGTGGTGGTAGCTTAACATCTCTCACAGCGCCTATCAGGAGGATGAGTATGTTTGTTGTTGTACCCAGGTTCTTGCAGAATCCAGTTTGATTAAGGAGAATAACTGCCAATTCTGTCGCCCAGTCAATAAGTTCTTCTAAGAGAAGGCCAGCGTTATCAATTAAGGCGACCAGCCTGTAGTTCTTTGCTTCATTCTTGTGTTTTGGGGATATGATTGACCCCGTCCAAGAATCCTATTGGAGTAGCCACTACCAGCAAGGTCAGATAGGAGAATTTGTAGGGGATTACAGTAAAATGCTGCCTAAACACTTTTTTATATGCAGCAAAAGTATGAGATGAAGGAGATTATATGGTGGGGTAGTGGGGTGGAAATCAAAGAAAGAAATGGAGTGCTCAACCTGAAGCCTACAGAAATATCAATGTCATTAAGGTACAGAGAGTGAATCAACAGCACTGAAAGGACATATAGGCAGAGGAACAGCTCCTCAATCAGTTGTTTGTAGTTTCTCTTCTTACTCTTCGGTGTCTGCAGTTGAGAATGGTTTGGAATAGGAGACAGATAAGACATCCGTTTTCTAAAACACTGTGCTTTGTTAAAGAAATTTTTGGTAAAGTCAACATTCGCCATAAACGGCATCTCAGAGCTAGTACACTGGGTGCGAAAACAAATGCAGTATCAGTGAAAATAGAGGGAAAACCCAAATTGTCTTTCTCTCCTAAATCACATGGAGCTGATTCCAAAGTTGAGCAGCCAGAATCACAGAGGACCGTTCACCCAATCTGGCGTGTCACACCGTAGGGATAGGGGGTGGATGCCGAGACAAACAATGACTTTGTAGGGGACAGTATAAACCTAATTTGTTGGTCAAACCGTTTGAGCTAGTTTTGAGATAGGCTTTGTACACTACGCACTTTGCCTCAGAATGATTATGGCATGCTATAGGTAAACAAGGGGAGAAGATGTGGCCTAATGGCTAGAGGGTCGACCTCGAAGCTGGAGAACCAGATTCAAGTCTTGGCTGGGACGCTCAACATCCTGTGATTGTGGGCAAACACTTAATCTCCCTGTACCTAACAAAATGAATGTGTCCATTTGTAATGCAACTGGTGCTCATGTAAAGCGCTCCAATACCTTACGGTCAAGTTCACGCTTTATAAAACAAAAACAAAAAAGAAACGGTGGAGCTTTTTGGACATTGTTACTTTAGGGCTTTTTTTGATCTCTGACACAAGAATAAGCACAGACCACAATTCACAATTGTTGTGTGTTAGCGTAGCTAAATGAATGCATGCCCAAAACAATACCAGAACAACTCTCTGCATGGCACAAAGCATTGGCACAGTTATGCTATGGGGAAAACCCAGGTTGAACAATGATCCAAATTCTTTAAAAATGATAAAAGAATCATTTGTCAATGCAGCGATATGTGGTCAAAGGACAGATCAGAATCCATCATGATACCCAAATGTATGCTGCTGGGAACTGGGGGCCCCTATTCAGACTCTCCGACCAACAGGAAATAAGAGAAGATTATTGCCTCTGATTTTAGTGGTGCGATCCACAGAATACCATAGTTAATGTATATCTTTATAGCCATCATAGGAAAGCCAGCTGGGATGTTGATTGTTGCCCGTCCGTCCATCCATCCATCCCTCCATCCATATAATATTAGGGTATTACTGATATCTATGTAGAACAGTGTAGCATGGATGAAGTCTATTAACTGCCTTAAACAGATGATGAAAAAAGATGGAGAAAAGGTAGAACCCTGGGTAGACCTACATAATGGAGCGCAGAGTGCAGACTGAACAAATAGCATATCAATCCAAGATTTGACCACACTTAAATTCTACGAGGCCTAGTCACAGAGTCATTCTGGAGTATGAAAAGCAGTACTCCTCTGGAGTATGTATAGCAGTACTACTCTGGAGTATGTACAGTAGTACTCCTGAAGTCATTTTACCTACTCTTAAGGGCCTTTCTGAATTGGCCCCAAACAACTAAAATAGGAATAAAACAGGAAAATTCCTATAAATGAGTACAAATGAAGAGAAAAGTGCCCTCTTTTCACTTTGACTAATAGGGAGTTGGATGTTTAAGGCCTGAGTCACAAAAGCGTGTAAGAGTAGGTAAAAGAGTACTTCTGCAGTACCACCTTCTGTAGTCATACATGCTTTTGTGATTCGGCCGCAGTGTGCATTGCTTCAACCAGTGGCTCATAAAACGATTGCTAACACAACATTAGCCATTTCTTCTGGAAGTATAAGCATCCCAGATGACTCACCTTCTTGGATCACACTACTCAAAAGAGATCATGCAGGGGACCATATCACCCCTGAAGACTGTAGATGTCACACAAAAATTGAGACTTCCCATTTCAAGAAATTAAAGTTTTTAATTGAGTATTTGCATACTACATGCAGACAGCCACTCTGTACATCACTAGATTCTCTAAAAGGAACCCAAGAAACACAACAACCTCAACCGTACAGAGACCACTTGTGTCTACTAAAAGTAGAGGTGTGAGGACAGTGTTGTCCCTTACCATGCTTTCGGAGAGTGACGGCAGCGGCGAGAAGGGGCTTGTTCAGCTTTAGGTTCAGGTACATCTCACAGAAGGTCTTTCCAGCTGAAAACTCGGAGGGAAATGAGACCCCAGCAGCAGATGCATTGGCTTTGAATTCATTTTCAAGCTCAGAAAGAAACTTAAGGGAGACAACAGAAAAGAAAGGAAATAACAGAAAGTAAACTATTCAGTATACACAGCAGAAAGAATAGTGCACGTCACTTGACACACCTTTGACCTCTCCCCCATACAACAGTTCTAGGAACAGAAAGTCCTCTCTTACTTAATTTCTTAAAATAATGTATTTATCATAGAGTCACTTAGGTATTTATTTTTATCCAAATTATATTTACAAATGATTGCTTATTTGTTACCAGTCTCACAGTAGTACATGGAGTTCATTGGAAAGAAGACCATTTACCAAGAGACCCTATGATTAATACTGGAATAAAAAGGACACCAAGCAAACAAGACCCGGCAACGTATGAACTTGCAAAGAGGGTTCCTTTTCACATTGCAATAAAATGCAATTACAAATGGCGTAGGCTACAAAAAAAAAAAAAGAGAAATCATGCAGCTGCCTAAACGTGGTGGCCGTGTACATGCAATCAAAATGTGAAAAAAGATGACCAATCCCATCCAAACCTATCAAGCAGAAATCAAAAAAGCCCAGGCACTCTATTATGAAGCAAAGATCACTTCTGCGGCTAACACACCCAGAGAAATCTTCCGCATAGCAAAGACTCTGTGAGAATTCCCAGCTCCCGAAACCACCATCTCTTCCGATCGGTGCAACAAATTTGAAGACTACTTTCAAGAAAAAATTCGATCTATCTACAACACGTTCCCTGCCTCCCCACAGCCTAGTGACCCCCTCCCCCCCCCCCGCTCCAACTCCTCTTACCGTCCTTGACGTGACCACTAGACCCCAGACGCTAGGTGTTCCCCATTGGAAAAATCAGGCCATGCTCTCAAACATCTTTGGCCAGATAAAATCAGGTTCTCCTTATGACCTGGCCTCCCCCCCACCATATGGGCAAGGTCAAAGAGGTGGTCCTACCAGCAATACTGGAAGTCCTAAATCTCTCCATTACCAACAGCCATATTCTATGCCCCTGGAAACACGCCATGGTGAGAGTGCTACTGAAGAAACCGACCCTAAATCCAGATGTTACAGACCAATATCTCTGCTACCTATGGTCTGTAAGATTCTGGAAAAACATGTCAACTCTGTCCTCTCAGCCTTCTTAGAGACCCATAAACTCTTACACCACTCTCAGACTGGCTTCCGACCCCTTCTGGGAATGGAACCAGCTCTCATCTCCGTAGTGGAGGAATCCAAAAAGATTATGGATCAGGGAGGAGCAGTAGCCATCATTCTCCTCGGCCTGTGTGCCGCGTTCGACACGGTCAATTTTGATATCCTTCCGAACCGGCTTGGGAGTGTAGGAGTATCGGGGGAAGCAATAACATAGATCCAATCGTACCTCAGTGGCAGAACTTTCCAAGTCTTTTAGGGAGAAGCCACCTCCAGGTGCCAACCTCTTAGGTATGGAGTTCCTCAGGGATCATACCTGTGACCCACCTTATTCAACGTATATACGAGGCCACTGGCGGACATTGTACTCCCATTTGGGGTAAAACATTTCATCTATGCGGATGACACACAGCTAGTGGTCTCTCTAAAGCACCCGCACAATGCCCCCTCCGACCTAGAAACCTGCCTGGAGAAGGTGGCCACTTGGAGGCAAAACTTCTGCCTTAGGCTCAATGGCGACAAATCTGAAATCATGTATCTGGGTAACCTACCCGACACTGATTTCAAATTGCAATGGCCAACATGTCTAGGACAAGCACCCACTCCAAAGCCCAGTATCAAAAGCCTGGGAGTGTGGCTTGACAAATCACTAAAATTTGATCAGCAAGCGGTGGAAGTGGCCGGTACGTGTTACGGCCTACTGAAAATGCTGAAGAAAATTCTTCTCCTTCTCCCCATCAGAGCAAGAAGAACTGTGGTACAGGCCCTGGTCCTCTCACACCTGGATTATGGCAACTCCTTGTACCTGGGAGCGCCCAACTCCACCATTAGGAAACTCCATGTGGCCCAGAACTGTGCCGCCAGGATGCTGCTGGGAGTGCCAAGAGCTCCATCGGCGAAGCCATTCCTGAAAGCCCTACATTGGCTACCCATTCTGGAAAGAATTAAATTCAAATCCCTTTGCATAGCCCACAAAACCCTGGTGGGCAAAGGTCCGACCATCTTTAACTCCATCATTAGCTTTTACCATCCTAGGAAACTTCTCCGCTCTGCAAATATGAGTCTGGCCGCCATCCCCAAAATTCAGAGTATACGCAGTGGGGGCAACGCCTTCTCGTATAGCAAAGCCAGGCTATGGAACGCTCTTCACCTGCAACTACGCTCTGAGACCCACCTTCTCACCTTTCGAAAGCACCTGAAAATGTGGCTATTTCAAAACCTCAGTCTGTAATTCCCACCCCTCTCATTGTCTCGCCGCTAGCGGTGGGATGCCTTTTGGTAGCTACGAGCTCTAGAAATATTAATTAATAATAATCATAATAATGCAAATTTGAAAAAAACAATACAAGTGATTCCTAGCAGAACAAGTTACTTACCTTAGGTAAACCGTTTATGTTAGAGAAACTATCTAACCACAGATTCCTCACTTTTTGAATTCTCCCACATGTATCAGACTGAATCCAGAAAATCTTCAGCAGTTCCCTTGCATGGCGTTGGCAGCTCTGCATCAGCGTCATTCTATGCCAGACATGAAATGCGGTGGCCTATATTGGCACCACCCAAACACGCAGACATCAGTTGCTTTCTTGACTTTTCCGCACCAGCAGAGGCAGAGCCAAAATAAGATTGGTAATGACTGGTAATGACTGGAATGCAGAGTCCTAATTTAGAATCTTTTTAATGGAAAAGTCAAGTTCACAAAACAGAGCGAATGAGAGGGTTGGTGAGGAATCTGCAGTTAGATAGAATCTCTACCAGAAAGAGTGTTACCAAAGAAGTAACCTGCTCTTCAGACAGAGACTTCTAACCACAGATTTATCACCTTTTGAATAGATGATCAAGCAGTACCTTTTAGGTGGGGGTGTGGGGGGTCTGAACTGGCTCAAACCAAAAGGTCCTCAAGGATCGAGTGGGCAAAAGTGCCTTTCCGGACGGACCCGAATGTCCAGACAATAGTCCCACATGAACATATGGACTGACGTCCACATAGCAGCCTTACAAATGTTCAGAACCAGCACCTCACATTCAATGCAGCAGTAGCAGTATTGGCTCTGGTCGAATGAGCCCATACATCTACAGCATGCTGCACTTTGGCCAGTGTGTAGCAGATCTTAATGGAGTGAAGGATGAAATGTTCAGTTTCTGCACAGCCTTGCTCCTCATTGT
The DNA here is from genome assembly GCF_964204655.1 of Triturus cristatus. NCBI lineage: Eukaryota > Metazoa > Chordata > Amphibia > Caudata > Salamandridae > Triturus > Triturus cristatus. Next base: position 1,786,066,559 of record NC_140589.1, on the reverse strand, counting down.
TCCATGAATCCGAAAAAGAACTAACTGTCCACCCAGTGTCTCTGGAGCCATCAGTGTAGAAGCCAAGAGCCCTTTACCGGTCCAGCCAGTGAAATCTCTCCTCCTTCTTAGATGGCTGAGCCACAGCAAAGAACACCAAAAGGGTCATGTTCAGGCAACAATGAAAGGGAGCCATTACTCTTGGAAGGAAGGAGGCTCGGGTCCACCGAACCAGATGCACATGAGAAATGTAAGAACCAAATTAAAATCTCTTTGGGGCATAACAGAGACGCAGGAAACATAGTTTGTAACTCTTTGGGGACATGCATTATAACTGCTGATTTAAATAATTATGTATGGCCCAGCAACCATAAAAAGGCCAAAAGAGCGAACAGGTACACTTTAACAGTACCCAAAACAAGGCATTGCTGGTTCAGGGGGCAACACAAACAACAGAACTTCACACAGTCTGGCATAGAGTGGGTCAATCTGTTTAACAGTGCACCAGGCCACAAACTTATCTCAAAGACAGGAGTATACATATTTGATTGAGTGACCCCTTGCTGTCACAATGGCATCCATGGCTTGAGAAGGAAGACTGAAGCACTCATCTGTCGCCGCTCAATTTCTATGCATAGAGGTGTACGTTGCACGGGTTCAGGTGCACAACACTCCCCCAGGGCAGCCTGGTCTGAGGACAGATGCTCATGCCCAGGGGTCTGAGACACCATTGTCTCTGTGCCCAATCCAAGCCATCATGATGACTTGGGCTCAGTATGTCCTGATCTTCTTCAGGACTCTGGGCAGCAGAGCTATCGACAGGAAGGAGTACAGAAGTCCAGAGTTTCATTCTACACAGAAAGAGTCAGCGCTAGAGACACCTTGGAAACTCCAAAGCACAAAAGTGCTGACCTTGCATGTTCTCGCGGTGGCGAAAAGATCGAGCCAAGGTTCTCCCCATTCGCAGAAAAGACCCTGTGCCACCTCCGCATTTTACTTCTTTTTGTGTTTTACAAGGCGCCAATGGCTAAATTCATATGTTCGGATGTTCAGGGAGTCCGCCAGGTGGCAGGTCATCAGAAAAATATCTTGGCAGCATACCCACAACCAGAGACACAAATTGTTCTGGCACAGGGTTCATGACCCTACTCCTCCCTGCTTGTTGCAGTACCACATGGTGGTGGTGTTGCCCAAGAGTACCTGCCCAGTTTTCCTTTGATGGATGACAGGATGGCTTTCATCCCCCAATCAGACCAGGTGTCTTTGATCTCCACCTCTAACAGATGACTCAGAAGAGATACATTGGCCACCACTGTGAGCTCTGTGTGGAGTAAGGAGATGGGTCTCTGCCGCTGCCCCACTCGCAGTCCTGCATCCACCACTGCAGGGCTTTTGCAGTCTCCTCCGAAATCAGGACCAGATCAGAAAGATCACCCTAATGTTGTGCCCACTGGGACTGAAGATCCCACTGCAGAGCCTGCATATGCCCTCTGACGTGCTTAATCAGCAGGATGCAGGAGGCAATCAGTCCCAGCAGCCTCAGACTCATTCTCACTGAGATCTAGGACAGTGGTTGAAACATCAGTGTCATAAACCAAATATCTTGGACTCTCAGCTCTGGGGGATAGATGTGAAACTGCACTGTGCCCAAAATGGCTCAGATGAAGGGAAGCATCTGCAAAGGAGTCAGGTGTGACTTTGGCACATTGATAGTGAGCCCCAAGGAATTCGGTATGTTTGATGTTCGCTGTAATATGAAGATGGTTGACAACTGCCTAGGGTAGGACCGCCTTTAACAACCCGTCATTGAGGTAGAGGAAACGTGAACCCTAATCTCCGAAAATATGCTGCTAGCACACCACGGTGAGATGCTGGTGAGACCAAAAGGGAGCACAGTTCAATGGGAATGCTTGTGGCCTACCATTAACCACAGTTAACATCTGTGAGGCTGCAGAACGAGAACGCGGAAATAAGCGTCATGTGGGCCCAGTGCTACCATCCAGTCTCCAGAGTAGAGGGCAGACAAGATCTGGACCAGGGTGAGCATTTTGAACTTGTGTTTCCACAGAAAGACATTCAGAGAGTGTAGGTCTAAAATGAGATGAAGGCCCCTGTGCTTTTTCAGCATCAGGAAGTAGTGAGAATAACATCCACAACCAACTTCTGGTGCTGGCCCCCACTCTGTGGCTCCTTTGGCCAAAACAGTTAGCACTTCCAACTGCAAGAGCAACAAGTGGTCATCGGTAGGCCGGCCTGGGAATGGTGGAAGGTGCGGCAGGGTCTCACGAATTGGCTAAGAATAACCCTGCTAAACAATCTGCGGGACCCACCTGCTTCCCTGTCACATAGTGTCATCACCTGCCTCTGACAGGGTGGTTGTGTGATGTAAAGGGCATGCTAACAAGGTTGGACGGGGTGGCAGCTGGGGGAGGGCAGAAGATGGGCTGCAGAGTGATCCTATTGCCGTCTCATTGGGTACCACGGCTGCTATCATGAAAAGGCTGGGTTAATTGTTGCACCTGATGGGGCTGTTGTTGATGTTGAAAGTTCCTATCAGTACCATGTATAGGGTGAAAACGCTGAGGCGATTGGCACAGAGTAACCGCAAGCATGTGGTGGCCTGCTATCCTTGAAGTGCTCCAAGACAGAGTCCGCTTTATCCCCAAACTGTCTGAAGCCATCAAATGGTATGTCCACATGACTGTAGTGGACGACTCCCAAAACACCAGTGGGCCGCATCCAGGTGTGTCTGTGAATGGCCATGCTGGTGCCAATAGCTCTGTCACGGCAGTCAGTAATATCTAGCCCACAATAGAAGGTGAATTTGGCCCCGAGTTGCATAAAGCTGGGTCTAATGTGAGGTAGCATGGTGAGCAAAAACAAAGGACAGGTATGTGGCCCAAGCGATCTCCAGCTACAGATATTAATTCAAGCACTCAATCCGTCACTTTTTTGCATGCTTTATTCTGCATGTCAAAGGTACAGTCAACAAGTAATTGAAGGCATAGCTAGGGTCTCAGAACAGAAGTGGAATGTTACTACATTGTGATGCAGTTTTTTTATTGAGGTGTGTTTTCAGCTCTTCTAATGAAATAAACGGTTCCCCAAAAAACCTGATATAGGAGAGTGACAGGGACAGCAAGAGTCAAATACAAGAACGTATATAACAAAATCTTTTGACTATAGAATAAATCATATTCTTAATTTTATTTCAAATTCACAATCATAATTTATACTTTAAAATAGTGACATAACCGAAATAATTTTTACAGAAAAAGGTGAACCGTCCCCTCATATTAAAAAATGCCGACAGACTCACAAACTCACAACCTTCATACACACTATTCCCATACAAACTGTCTTGTATAATACCCAAGTGACATATTCAACATAATACAAGGAAAGCAGATGTTCTCACAAATGTATTGCCTAGTTAGAATAAATCCTTATATTTTTTCACCAGGCTATTAGCTTGAAATACCTTTTCAGGGCTATCAAAATCATAGAGCATATCTTCATGTGGTTTGCATAATTAGTTATCTATACTTTATAAAGCGGATAGCTTTCATTGGACTAAGAAGGCCCGATACTCTTTTGTATTGTCACAGGGATAGAAAAGCAAGTGCTGATGTTTAGGTGTCCTGTCGACCACACACCTTCTTCAGGGTCCAATCAGTACCAATAAAAACAGAGAGGTAAAGGTAAAGGAAAAGAAGGGACTCGTCGCTCCAGTTCTCTGTACAGAAATAGACAGATCGAATACTGTTTAATCGCCGAAACAATCTTTCTCCAGGAGTAGGAAGAGCAAAGCGGGATGCGGACCGCGATCCAATCTGCAGTGGATTGAGTCTGGGTAATTCGGTAAATGGTATGGAAGCGGTCAAACGCTCCTGCCTCAGTCAGTTCAACTCTGGTGATTGGCCAGGAGGACAGAGATTCCCATATATTCAGTAGATTTATTTAATGATTAGTTCAGGTTGGGAAGTTGTGGTGTCACCCAGGTGGATTTGACTCCATTTGTTCAAAACTTGCTGCACTTCTCCCTTCGGGTCATGTGATGAAAGAGTGTCCGATCTGTCTTTTTCCGTACAGAGAACCAGGGGGATGAGGCCATTCTTTTCCTTTTCTTCTCTGCTTTCATTTTTACACAAGCTTTCTTATAATGCCCTGAAAAGTGAAAAACAAATCTGCAAGCTTTTCACTACCACAACATGTAAAACTTGAACGTACATGTCCCACTTTTTAAATACAACGCACCATGACTTACGGGCTGTTAAGGCCTACCGTAGTGGTGATTATAGGAAAACAATGGTTCTGTCGGGTATGAGTAAAACAATTACTTTGTTGAAAAAAAGAATCAAGAGAAAGTAAGGAATCAATCAAAAGTTGACCACACAATCTCAAAGTACAAATCACGGTGAGGCTTGATTTGAAGGATGTGATGTCATTCTTTATATATAAATTGCATCATTTATATGAAGAAACACACATAACATTTGTAATGCAGGGTTACCAAAGTAATGAACTGTAGAGTGAGTCAGTGAATTTGTGACAAGGTGACATAAGTGACCGAATTGTGCATAGTATATACAGTGATCAAATGCAGAAAAAACTTTTTATGTACACAATATACATGAGGAGGGCCAGTATCGAGGAAAATCACAATGACACTGTTTCACGAATAAATCAAAACATATATGGAAAACAGGTCTTGGACTGGTCCTAGCAATTATCGTCGACGTTTCAACCCAATGTAAGCGACTTTAAATCGTCATGTAGGGTCTTCATCAGGACATTAAAATAAACGATGGCAACCTGCAAGAGCAAGTAAAGTACGTATCAATACAGTAATGTGTGATTATTTTAATGTGTGGTCCCGAGTAATAAAGGCCATCACTCACCTAGCCAGTGGTCTAGGATGGCCTGGCAGACAAACGTTCACGCGTAGAAATACAGAGCGCCTCATCCGATGTGATCTCTGTAAGTCAAAGTGAAGTGCGTGATGCCGTCAATAACCCACACAGAGACTGCGTCTTTACAATATGAGGTTACGAAAATTAAGACAAGGGGTGGATTAAGGGTTAGTAAACTACAAGAAATACCCTCTATTTCAACCGATTCGGGAAATAAAGCGCTGCAATCATCGGTTACGGAAAACAACTTCAGTGCTCAAAGAGACGCTCACCTTAACCGGCGTTTTCCTTTAAGTAAGGCCGACTCCGGTGAATCAAATACGTCGGAACCAATCCGAGATGGAATTCCTATTATTATCTGGAAGGATAAACATTCAATGAGGAATTGTTCGCGACCGAGTAGAGCCGAGAGCACTGGATTGGGGAATGATTGCTTACTTGGGAAGAGAAGGAGCAAAGCGATCACGACTCACGCTGCAGCACCTCCTGTCTCAGTCGGAGGAAGCCGCAACTGACAGACAGGCTGCTACATGAAGGTAAACGGGGCAGTCCTGTCTGACGTAGACAGAGTGACGTGTCAAGAGGGTTGCCTAGCGAACACGGTCGCTTAGGGGAACTGAGGCAGCTGGGGCCAGCGCGGGGCAGACCGCGCGCTATGCTGACGTGAACTGACAGGCAATATGTCAATCAGCAGAGTTAACTTAATTAACATGCGAATGGACAGTTTCAGGGAGTGTGGAATATTCGTGCGCATTAGAGACGGTTATGTAGAGATGCGCAGCAATGCTAGGACGTGTGGGCTACTCTCGCACATAGGAGGTGATGAGGCAAACGGATGTAAAGCGATGTGCCGAGGGGGTTATCCGGCAACTATGATCACTACTAAAAACATCCGGTGTACGTACGGTGTTAATACGAGAGCTATTCGAGGCAGTTGAAACATTGTGTACAGTTGTTTCATGATGACAATGATATCGCGGAAAAAAACATAAGTCATTGTTTACATCACATGTGTGCAATAGGACAACTATTAGAAACAACAAGCTCAAAGACATAGATTGAATACAGTTTGAGGTCCGTCTCAGAACCTCATGTGAGAGTGCCTGTTTATAACAAAGTTTGTCAAGATGAAATTGTGAATGACTCATATATACAGACTGCAGATGAGCCAAAGGTTATGCAATACAGGGTTCATGGAGAAGTATCATAGTTGCCCCATCTCCCTGGATGTTTCCTCGAGGCTATTAAGACCTTGCTGGACAGTATTGAGGAAATGAATCCATCTACATTCCTTTCTCTTTAGATTCAGAGCCATTGACCCCCCTCTGGGCGCAAGACTTGCCTTTTCTAGCACCCACCATTTAAATTCTTCAGGCTGATGGCTTAGTGCCAGAAAATGATCCACCATGGGGGCCCCTTGTGTTTTACATCTGATGCGGCTCATGTGTTGTAATATCCTCACTTTTATTTTTTGTGTTGTTTGTCCCACATATAGGAACTCACAAGGACATCTTATCACATATATTAGATTGGAGCTGTTGCAATTTGTGAAAGTTGATGAGTTATATGTTCTGTTGTTATGGGTGAAGGAAGAGCCCTCTATTGACAATGGACAGGCTTTACATTGGCCACACTTGTAATGGCCCACGATGGAAGGTAGGCCCAACTGTTCCCTGAGACCACGTGTTTTCGGTGGTTCAAGGTATGCCTTAACAACACTGTCTTTTACATTCTTGCCCCGTTTGAAAGCGAAGATAGGTTCTTCGATGGTAGGGAGTTCACTGGCAACAAGATTCCAGTACTTCTTGATAATTTTCTTCATCCCATTACTCTTCGTGTTAAAAGATGTGACACATACAATGTTTTCACTCTTCGATCTTTTTTCCTTGACCTGCAAGAGTTCGTCTCTCGGGCAATACCACGCGCGTTTGCGTGCGCGTTTCAAGAGACCTACTGGATACCCTCGTTCCTTTAGTCGAGCGGTGAGGATCTCAGTTTCTTTAAAGAAATCAGCTCTGCGTGTACAGTTCCTCCTAAGTCTAAGGTATTGACCATAAGGAAGGTTATCTCTTAAGCTGCGTGGATGGTGAGAGTCCTACTTAAGGAGGGTGTTCCGTTCCGTTGGTTTACGAAAGAGGTCACAGATTAGTTGTCCATCAACTTCAAACTTGAGATCCAGGAAGTCGATGGTACTGTTATCATTCAACATGGTGAACTGGATATCGTTGGATCTAGCATTCAGCCAGCTATAGAACTGATTGAGTTCGTCCTTAGTACCAGACCAGATCATTATAACGTCGTCTATATAACGTTTCCAAACAGTGATGTGGTCAATGAACGGATTTTGGTGGTTATATAGATGTTCCTCTTCATATGCATCCATGAAGATATTGGCCAGACTCGGCGCATAGGTAGCCCCCATCGCCACGCCTTTACATTGATAATAAAACTGCTTCATGAAAATAAAGTAATTATGTCTCATGGCAATTTCCAACAAGCCCAGCAGAAAGTCGGTCGGTATCCAGTGCGGTCTCGTTCTTTTGTCAAGGATTTCTTTGATCACTTCAAGGGCCCTTATCTGGGGAATGGAGGTATAAAGCGAGGATACGTCTAACGTGACTAATAGCTGAGTTTGAGTATCAAATGGTTGTCCCTCCAACAATTGGATGATATGCATCGTGTCACGGACATATGATTTAGTCTGTGGTATCCATGGCTGCAAGAAGTGATCTATGAATTGGTTAAGCGGTTCCAGTATGGAACCGCATCCCGAGACAATTGGTCTGCCTGGAGGTTTGTCCAGACGTTTGTGAATCTTCGGGAGGGTATATATAGTCGGAATCCTGGCCTCACGTTTGTTCAGAAAATCACATTCAGACTGACTGAGGAAGCCTTGTGACACTCCATCCATCGTAATCCTTTCAATCAAAGATTTAATTTCAGATGTGGGGTCTCTTGGTACCGGGCAATAGCTGTCTCTACATGCCAATTGGAGCTCTATTTCTGCAACATAGTCTTGTGTGTTCTGCAGAACAACTGCTCCACCCTTATCCGCGGCTTTTATTACAATTGCCTCATTGGTTCCCAAAGTTGAGAGAGCCAGTTTCTCAGGCTTACTGATGTTATATCTGATGTATTCCTTTTTCTCAAGTAGGCCCATGATCTCCTGAAGTACAATCTTTTCGTAAGAGAGTATTTTTTCGCTCATCATGTATGCACTTGGTGTGAATGTTGAGATAGGTCGGAAAGGTGTGGCTGTGGTAGCTGGGACAGATGTTTTTTGAAAAGTAATATTTCAACCGGATTTTCCTGAAGAAGCGTTGCAATTCAACCTTAACATTGAAAGAATCAGGAACAGATGTGGGTACAAATGATAACCCTTTCGACAAGACCATCTTTTCTTCATTTGTTAGTGCATAATCTGAGAGATTGATTATGGGATCTAAAGTATCGGAGGGCATGGAGTCGGTGTTAACTTGAGTCATTACCAGGTTGATGTTAGCTTAATGAACTGGTACATGCTGGGAAATGTCATTCACAGAGTCGCTAGTAGTGGGTTGCTCTAACTGTGGAGTTAATATCGGTGTGTCTCCATGATGCTCCAATGGGATCTCATTTGTAATTATTGCTGGGGAATTATGATCAGACATTAGTGTTCTGGTGTCATGCTGTGAGGGTACTGACATCGTCAAAAGTGGTAATGCACAAGTGGCAATTGTATCATCAGAATGCGTATTCACCATCGGTACGTTTGTCTGCGGGTCGAGATCTCCCCATGAGCTTCTGGCTGGAAGAAGCGGACCCGTGAGTTGGTGCGCCGGCTGTTCCCTCCTCTTCGGTTGTTCCATCCTCTTGAGCGACCCCAGAACTGATCCTGACCTCCACCCCTGTTTGATTGTCGAGGGCCCTCCCCTGAAAAAAGGGACAATTGGTTATCTTGGTGGCTGGTGGAAGGTCTATCCAAATCTGAATCTGAACCACTGCCAACTGTAGAGTCAGAGAAGGTCTTAAATCTTCTTGGGCCCTGTCTGCTTTTATTAGAAAAGAAACCTTGACTATCCTGTTGATAGTAATCCTCCGCCAAGTATGGATATGTGGATTTTTTGTCGTAATTTCTAATATCCTTAGACAGCTTATCCAGCTTTTTATTCAAAGTTGTCGTATTGAACTCCACTAAGGTTTTCTCGGCCCTTTCCAGAGCCTCCTTGGCATTTGTTAGAGCACTGTCCCCCAAGATTTCTCTCTTGAGTTCCGTAATCTCCTGTTTAAGTTTTTTCACGTATTCAATTGCAGTCTCTATTCCAAGCACCATCCAGTGCCTGGAACAATTATTCGCCACAAAACTAAATCCTTCCCTGAATTTAGGTATGTCTATGAATATTGCTGGTTCATTGCGAACCTGCAAACCCTTGGGAATTATGTTTGATTCAAGATATTTGGTCAATACATGGCCATGCAGTCTAGAGCGCACTAATTTCTTCTCCAAACGCTCTAGTCTAGCCAATTTCTCATTAAGGCCAACATCCACTGATAATCTGTCTGGGCCTAAAAGGAAGCCAGAGCTCCCCTGTTCTTTTATTAGGTTGGCTATATATTCTTCAGTATATGACAGTGTCTCTTTTTCAGACATAATACAATGAAAGATAATGTTCAAGCACAAATATTGATGTTAAAATTTTTTAGCACATTTACAAAAGACAAACAAATGAGAGAGCAATACCCTCGCAGATCAGCACCTGCACGTATTATAATGTATAAACAATGGGGTGACCCTGTGTGATCATAATTCTCCAGCAATAATTACAAATGAGATCCCATTGGAGCATCATGGAGACACACCGATATTAACTCCACAGTTAGAGCAACCCACTACTAGCGACTCTGTGAATGACATTTCCCAGCATGTACCAGTTCATCAAGCTAACATCAACCTGGTAATGACTCAAGTTAACACCGACTCCATGCCCTCCGATACTTTAGATCCCATAATCAATCTCTCAGATTATGCACTAACAAATGAAGAAAAGATGGTCTTGTCGAAAGGGTTATCATTTGTACCCACATCTGTTCCTGATTCTTTCAATGTTAAGGTTGAATTGCAACGCTTCTTCAGGAAAATCCGGTTGAAATATTACTTTTCAAAAAACATCTATGTCCCAGCTACCACAGCCACACCTTTCCGACCTATCTCAACATTCACACCAAGTGCATACATGATGAGCGAAAAAATACTCGCTTACGAAAAGATTGTACTTGAGGAGATCATGGGCCTACTTGAGAAAAAGGAATACATCAGATATAACATCAGTAAGCCTGAGAAACTGGCTCTCTCAACTTTGGGAACCAATGAGGCAATTGTAATAAAAGCCGCGGATAAGGGTGGAGCAGTTGTTCTGCAGAACACACAAGACTATGTTGCAGAAATAGAGCTCCAATTGGCATGTAGAGACAGCTATTGCCCGGTACCAAGAGACCCCACATCTGAAATTAAATCTTTGATTGAAAGGATTACGATGGATGGAGTGTCACAAGGCTTCCTCAGTCAGTCTGAATGTGATTTTCTGAACAAACGTGAGGCCAGGATTCCGACTATATATACCCTCCCGAAGATTCACAAACGTCTGGACAAACCTCCAGGCAGACCAATTGTCTCGGGATGCGGTTCCATACTGGAACCGCTTAACCAATTCATAGATCACTTCTTGCAGCCATGGATACCACAGACTAAATCATATGTCCGTGACACGATGCATATCATCCAATTGTTGGAGGGACAACCATTTGATACTCAAACTCAGCTATTAGTCACGTTAGACGTATCCTCGCTTTATACCTCCATTCCCCAGATAAGGGCCCTTGAAGTGATCAAAGAAATCCTTGACAAAAGAACGAGACCGCACTGGATACCGACCGACTTTCTGCTGGGCTTGTTGGAAATTGCCATGAGACATAATTACTTTATTTTCATGAAGCAGTTTTATTATCAATGTAAAGGCGTGGCGATGGGGGCTACCTATGCGCCGAGTCTGGCCAATATCTTCATGGATGCATATGAAGAGGAACATCTGTATAACCACCAAAATCCGTTCATTGACCACATCACTGTTTGGAAACGTTATATAGACGACGTTATAATGATCTGGTCTGGTACTAAGGACGAACTCAATCAGTTCTATAGCTGGCTGAATGCTAGATCCAACGATATCCAGTTCACCATGTTGAATGATAACAGTACCATCGACTTCCTGGATCTCACGTTTGAAGTTGATGGACAACTAATCTGTGACCTCTTTCGTAAACCAACGGAACGGAACACCCTCCTTAAGTAGGACTCTCACCATCCACGCAGCTTAAGAGATAACCTTCCTTATGGTCAATACCTTAGACTTAGGAGGAACTGTACACGCAGAGCTGATTTCTTTAAAGAAACTGAGATCCTCACCGCTCGACTAAAGGAACGAGGGTATCCAGTAGGTCTCTTGAAACGCGCACGCAAACGCGCGTGGTATTGCCCGAGAGACGAACTCTTGCAGGTCAACGAAAAAAGATCGAAGAGTGAAAACATTGTATGTGTCACATCTTTTAACACGAAGAGTAATGGGATGAAGAAAATTATCAAGAAGTACTGGAATCTTGTTGCCAGTGAACTCCCTACCATCGAAGAACCTATCTTCGCTTTCAAACGGGGCAAGAATGTAAAAGACAGTGTTGTTAAGGCATACCTTGAACCACCGAAAACACGTGGTCTCAGGGAACAGTTGGGCCTACCTTCCATCGTGGGCCATTACAAGTGTGGCCAATGTAAAGCCTGTCCATTGTCAATAGAGGGCTCTTCCTTCACCCATAACAACAGAACATATAACTCATCAACTTTCACAAATTGCAACAGCTCCAATCTAATATACGTGATAAGATGTCCTTGTGATTTCCTATATGTGGGACAAACAACACAAAAAATAAAAGTGAGGATATTACAACACATGAGCCGCATCAGATGTAAAACACAAGGGGCCCCCATGGTGGATCATTTTCTGGCACTAAGCCATCAGCCTGAAGAATTGAAATGGTGGGTGCTAGAAAAGGCAAGTCTTGCGCCCAGAGGGGGGTCAATGGCTCTGAATCTAAAGAGAAAGGAATGTAGATGGATTCATTTCCTCAATACTGTCCAGCAAGGTCTTAATAGCCTCGAGGAAACATCCAGGGAGATGGGGCAACTATGATACTTCTCCATGAACCCTGTATTGCATAACCTTTGGCTCATCTGCAGTCTGTATATACGAGTCATTCACAATTTCATCTTGACAAACTTTGTTATAAACAGGCACTCTCACATGAGGTTCTGAGACGGACCTCAAACTGTATTCAATCTATGTCTTTGAGCTTGTTGTTTCTAATAGTTGTCCTATTGCACACATGTGATGTAAACAATGACTTATGTTTTTTTCCGCGATATCATTGTCATCAGGAAACAACTGTACACAATGTTTCAACTGCCTCGAATAGCTCTCGTATTAACACCGTACGTACACCGGATGTTTTTAGTAGTGATCATAGTTGCCGGATAACCCCCTCGGCACATCGCTTTACATCCGTTTGCCTCATCACCTCCTATGTGCGAGAGTAGCCCACACGTCCTAGCATTGCTGCGCATCTCTACATAACCGTCTCTAATGCGCACGAATATTCCACACTCCCTGAAACTGTCCATTCGCATGTTAATTAAGTTAACTCTGCTGATTGACATATTGCCTGTCAGTTCACGTCAGCATAGCGCGCGGTCTGCCCCGCGCTGGCCCCAGCTGCCTCAGTCCCCCTAAGAGACCGTGGTCGCTAGGCAACCCTCTTGACACGTCACTCTGTCTACGTCAGACAGGACTGCCCCGTTTACCTTCATGTAGCAGCCTGTCTGTCAGTTGCGGCTTCCTCCGACTGAGACAGGAGGTGCTGCAGCGTGAGTCGTGATCGCTTTGCTCCTTCTCTTCCCAAGTAAGCAATCATTCCCCAATCCAGTGCTCTCGGCTCTACTCGGTCGCGAACAATTCCTCATTGAATGTTTATCCTTCCAGATAATAATAGGAATTCCATCTCGGATTGGTTCCGACGTATTTGATTCACCGGAGTCGGCCTTACTTAAAGGAAAACGCCGGTTAAGGTGAGCGTCTCTTTGAGCACTGAAGTTGTTTTCCGTAACCGATGATTGCAGCGCTTTATTTCCCGAATCGGTTGAAATAGAGGGTATTTCTTGTAGTTTACTAACCCTTAATCCACCCCTTGTCTTAATTTTCGTAACCTCACATTGTAAAGACGCAGTCTCTGTGTGGGTTATTGACGGCATCACGCACTTCACTTTGACTTACAGAGATCACATCGGATGAGGCGCTCTGTATTTCTACGCGTGAACGTTTGTCTACCAGGCCATCCTAGACCACTGGCTAGGTGAGTGATGGCCTTTATTACTCGGGACCACACATTAAAATAATCACACATTACAGTATTGATACGTACTTTACTTGCTCTTGCAGGTTGCCATCGTTTATTTTAATGTCCTGATGAAGACCCTACATGACGATTTAAAGTCGCTTACATTGGGTTGAAACGTCGACGATAATTGCTAGGACCAGTCCAAGACCTGTTTTCCATATATGTTTTGATTTATTCGTGAAACAGTGTCATTGTGATTTTCCTCGATACTGGCCCTCCTCATGTATATTGTGTACATAAAAAGTTTTTTCTGCATTTGATCACTGTATATACTATGCACAATTCGGTCACTTATGTCACCTTGTCACAAATTCACTGACTCACTCTACAGTTCATTACTTTGGTAACCCTGCATTACAAATGTTATGTGTGTTTCTTCATATAAATGATGCAATTTATATATAAAGAATGACATCACATCCTTCAAATCAAGCCTCACCGTGATTTGTACTTTGAGATTGTGTGGTCAACTTTTGATTGATTCCTTACTTTCTCTTGATTCTTTTTTTCAACAAAGTAATTGTTTTACTCATACCCGACAGAACCATTGTTTTCCTATAATCTTACCCAGGTTCTGAGGGACACAGGGTCACCCCATTGTTTATACATTATACCGTAGTGGTGAGTTATGTATTAAAAAAGTGAGTTTTAGGCTTGGCGAATGGGTTATTTTCCCGAGTCGAATTGGCAGTTTAAAACTGCACTACAAGCTGCACAATAAGATCTGCAAGCCCACTAGTAGCATTTAATTTTTCGGTCCAAAGTGTTAACTTTGGCTTGGGAGCAGTTAGAAATATCATGTTTGGTCTCAAATGAAATATATTTGAAAATCCTGTTTAATGGTAAAGTCGGATTTTAACTCTAAATTCTGAAAATTAAATTTTTAGAAAGTTGGCATTTTTATTGCCCTAACCATTTGGTGCCTGCTGCAAGTGTCCTGGGTTATATGACCCCTCTTTGTCTATTGCTCACAGACAGTGAGACAATAGGGCTTAGGTGTTGGCAGAATGGATGGGGGTGGAGATTTCATCTGCCCTGCTAACATTTCAAAGCACTGACTCCAGCACACACACAAAGGAACAAGACACCAGTCTTTTGTCCCCCAAGACTTCTTGGAGCCTGGCAAGGGAAGGAAAGAACTTTCCAGAACCAGGTCTGGGGGAAGCCTAGAGGATTCCCCTAAGTCAACGGCTGTTACGAGGTATAATACTGGACCTCTTGAGCCACTCTTCAATTCACTCCTCAACCCGTGGAGGACACCGGAAGGACTGCATTGTACCCCCAGAGAAATGCCATGTTGCTTGAGGCCCACCTTGCTCCCCAGAGGACTGCCCTGTGGCTTGAACCCATGACTAACCGAGATAGTTGGCTGGCCTCCTGTGTGATCTACAGGGAAATAGCAAGCTCCAGAGACCTCAACCCTGCACCTGGCCCTGCTTGAGTGAGTCCTGACTCCCAAAGTGGTGCACCTACAGTCCTTGCTCAATTTGTCTAAATTGGTTTGGGATTTTTCGTGTTTTATCGGTTCACTTAATTACTGTTTGTGTCCTGCATACATACTGAACACAGAGCCTCTGAGTCAAGCCTGACTGCTTTTGTACTTAAGTAACGGATGGTTAAGCAAAGGTTGATTCAGTGACTTTTGTGGTTCACCCCAACAAGAACTGTGGTTATTGAATGAGTGGGGCTACCACCCCCTCAATAAATAACCCCATTTCCTACAGATATTACAGGTGTTGGCAATTCTCTTCATACAATCATAGATGTATTTCACTTCTTAGTAGAGTCAATAAATTGCACAACAGTGAAGGAGTGCCCATAGCGCCTGAACCGATTTTAGCCACTCCCGAAGTTTATGCAGAGTACGGACACTCCAATTCTTGCCCTTTGTAAATGTCAACCCCCAAGAATGATAGGATGGTTCTGTATGGTTTGGGAAGAAGGTTGATTGCTTTATATCCCAGAACTACAACCAAAGAGGACTAGTGATCCCACAAAATAGACAGGGTAGATTTGCACACTAACCTGGAAAGCAACTCCTTCTAAACACAAGACAGGCAGTGCTGGTGGTGCACCAGTAGTGACATGCCTATGTTGCCTGCTCCCATGGCAGGTAAGCAGTGGGACTTGATGAAACAGTGAACAAGACTTTCTACCCAGGAGGGGGTGAGATAAGAAGGTTCACACCCTCCTCAAACTACCAACTGCCATGCAGAACGCTGAAGAATAGGGAGCAGGGCTTCTTTTAAATGGGGACATGAGCACTGGGAAAAGGCAAAACCCTTTCAATCGGAGCCGGTTAAGCCACAATAACAGTGTTTGTCTTCGCCAAACTTACCAAAAGACAATATGAAGAGGACATATCTACTGGCCTCACAAATAACACATACTTTCAGAAGCTGAAGTGCCAATCAGGGGAGTGACAGACAGACCTTGAAAAGCCCCCTCTTCCGGCAGGTAACTGGGATCTGGCCAGAAGCTGACTTCTCGATAAAAGTAGGTGGGAAGAGCAAACATGCCAATAGAACAATCAGACGGGATACTCCCGCTTTTTTAAACTAGAATGGCTTAATTTTGGCTAAAGTGCTTGTGCTCGCTCCTTAAAACATGCTACAATTGGCCAACACCCAATTGACATATTTAATGTGCTTGTAAGTCCCTAGTATTGTAGTGCTACATATGCTCAGGCCCTGTAAATTAAATGCTACTAGTGGGCGTGCATCACGGATTGTGCCACCCACTTAAGTATTGTCTCAGGCCTGCCATTGTAGCCTGTTCGTGCAGCTTTTAAACTGTCATTATGACCTGGACACTATTGGCTAGGTTACTTATGTGAACCACCCCGGTCCCACATACGGAAATTACTGTGTTGGGAAAGTGCACAGATAAATATATGAGGATACGAACCCCTCCAGGGCCCAGTGGAGCCACAGGAGCTCTACACCCCTATAAGCGATAGTATGGTTGGCGGCACCCACCCCCCACATAGCGTACGCATCGTTTTGTGGACTTTGTATGTTTCAGTTATAAGTTTGGCTCAGCATTGTTTCTTAGCTGCGCCGGTTATGTTCAGTTCACAAGAGTTGGGGAATTCCTGGTCCTCCTTTGCTCACAAGCTTCGCATTACACAGTACATAGCGCACGTAACATATACATGTCTCGTACTCAAGCCACCTTAGGTTCTTACAACCTACTGACCTGGAATGTACGGGGATTGGGGGCGGTACATAAACGCCACAGGGTGCACGCCTACTTACTCAGGAGAAAGGCGCAGATAGTTTTCCTTCAGGAGTCTCTGATGGAGGTGGAGGCAATGAAAACTCGGAAAAAATGGAGGGGACGAGTATTCACCACTAATTATTTGGCCTTTGCTAGAGGGGCGAACATTTGGATACGCCATGGAGTCCCGTTTGTAGAAACGGACCGACGTACGGATGAACAAGGGAGGTATATACTCGTAAAGGGCACTCTGGATGGCCTACTCATAGTCCTCAGTAGTATATATGCACCGGAGTTTGATCAGGACAAATTTTTCTGTGACCTAGGCAGAGCCTTGATGGTTTGAGATACCATCCCCTGGATACTGGGTGGGGACTGCAATGCTATCCTGGACGTAGAGTTGGATAGATCACACCCTCCATTGCATGGGGCCGGGACACATAGACAGACCGAATTACTAAACAGTTGGATACAGGGTTGGAGGCTCAATGACGCATGGTGCATGTTACACCCTACACATAGGGAATATTCCTTTTACTCCCCAGTTCATCAGCTTCATACCCGGCTCGATAGATTCCTGTGTTCACATTCAATAACCACACACATCCACACTTCGTCGTATTTAGGCAAAACTTTCTCTGATCACAATCCTCTGGAACTTACGCTAACATGGGGCAAGGTCTCAACCCCCGTGCCGATATGGAAATTGTGGCCCCAACTCCTAGAGGACGCCCCTTTCCGGGCCACATTATCGACCAACATTCGTAATTATTTCACCGATAATTGGAATACAGTCTCCTCCAACCTGATAGACTGGGACGCATTCAAAGTGGTGGTGCTGGGATCCGCCATTGGTGTCACTGTAGGGGCGAGGCAAGAAGCGCATCAGAGGCTTATAGATGCAGAGGCCCTAATGACGGAGCTAGAACCAGTTACCGTAACTGACGTAGACAAGCGAGCATCTCTGCAAGAGGCTCGAATTACGCACGCAGAGACTCTGGAAACCATTCGGTTT
Source organism: Triturus cristatus (assembly GCF_964204655.1). Classification (NCBI taxonomy): domain Eukaryota; kingdom Metazoa; phylum Chordata; class Amphibia; order Caudata; family Salamandridae; genus Triturus; species Triturus cristatus. The sequence goes on along the minus strand of NC_140589.1, from coordinate 1,786,048,952 downwards.
ATAGATTATCGGGAATACACACACCTGAAACACACGGAAGCTGATAAATCAGGTACACAGCTAGCTCGGCTACTGAGAGATAGTCCGGAAGCGACGCTTATCACCTATATACACTCGTCACGGTAGGGCCTAGTTCATTCACAAATAGAAATCAATGAAGCATTATGCAACTATCTTAGCACCCTATATGCGGCATCAACACATGTGGATGTCCACATGGTGGATGTCTTTCTAGATGCTCTACAGTTCCCTACGGTAACGGAGGCAACACGCAAAGACCTCTCGGGACCCATCACCCAGCACTAAATACAAACCGCCATCAAAAGCCTTAACCGAAATAAAGCCCCAGGCCTAGATGGTCTGCCAATCGAATTTTACGTTACATACTCGGACATCTTAGTCCCTAAGCTAGAAGAATTATACAAAACGGCATGGGACACTGGTAAATTGCCGCAATCCACTATGCAAGCTCTAGTAGTGTCACTTCCCAAACCAGGGCGGGACAGTACTGAGATGTCCAACTACAGGCCGCTGTCTTTATTGGCTACCGAATATATAATTCTAAGCAAAGCTCTTGACAATCGTCTGGTTCCTGTCCTCCCTGCCCTTATCCATTGAGATCAATGCGGGTTCCTTCCCGCACGTAGCACCTCACTCAATACGAGAAGACTGCATCACATAATGAGGACCACCCCCGTGGAGTATAGTAGGGCAGGATGTCTGGCGTTAGACTTACGGCAGGCCTTCGACTCTATAACATGGGAATACATGTTTGCTGCTCTGCGGCATTTCGGACTTCCCCCAGACTTCCTGAAATGGGTGCGCCTGCTGTATGTAGAACCCACTGCGAGGGCACATACTGGTGGGTACATCTCTCAAGAATATCACATCCATAGAGGTACTAGACAGGGGTGTCCGCTCTCCTCTCTCCTGTTCGTTCTTGTACTGGAGCTGCTGGCGATAGCTTTAAGGCAATCGTCTGACACCCTGGGTATACCATTACAGGACTCCACACAACCTTTTTCAATATATGCAGACGACATCCTAATATATCTGCGAGACTTAGAGGGAGAGGCGAGACCTCTTTCCGATGTCTTCTCCACCTTTGAGACCATATCGGGATTAGCTATTAATGCAGAAAAATCCCACGCTTTCTATTTCCAAGAGGGACCACGCTCAGTCTCGATCCAATTCGGCACTTATCAACTACCCGTAGCGCAAGATACTTTTAAATATCTGGGTATTCATGTGTACAGGGATCAGCCGGACCTACTGGAGGGCAACTTAATGAAAGCCATTGCCTCACTTCGTTCCAGCATCTCATTCTGGATTTCATTACCATGGTCAGTGATGGGGAGGATAGCCATCTCTAAGATGGTGATGCTGCCTCGTCTTCTGTACTATTTTGTTACCTTACCTCTGATGGTGCCACCGTCCACCTTTCGGACACTAGACACCCTACTGTCGGAACTTCTCTGGGGAGGGGGCAGAGGTCGGGTCAGCCTCAAGAAGCTACAACTAGCATCGAACAAGGGTGGGCTGGGTGTCCCTGATTTCCGGGTGCATTACTATGCTTCCCAACTCCAGTGGCTGTCTTACTGGACGGCAGGCAGGAACCTTCACGAAATAGGCTACGATACTCGGGACCTGGAACGGGGTACCTTATGCTGTTTCCGAAAATAAGAATACCCTCGGGTGGACCTCCGTTGTTGACAGCGACACTGCGGTGCTGAAAAAAGGCCCTACAGCACACCTCATCCACGACCCCTTACGCAGGCAATATCCCATTATTAGGTATGCCACTCACGGGCGGTAAACTTACGATGAACAGATTGGGAGATTGGATAGGGGTGGGAGTGGCGGAGGTGGGATCTTTCTTTGAGGATGGTATCCTCTTAGACCACGCCACATTGGTGAGGAATACCGGTGCCCCTGACCGGCTTTACTTGTTACACCCCAAGGTGGCGCATTATATTAGGATGACAGACACCTCAGCGTAATGAACCCCCGCAACACAAATTAGTGCACCTGCTCTATTACATGGGGAGGGGCGGTCACCTAGTTAGATGGCTCTATACAGGCATATACGAGCACAAGTATCCACTACTCTCACGGACCTCCGCACAAAATGGGCGGAATCTACAGACAGTGATTACAGACAAAGCATGGGATAACATGTCGGAGCATCCCAAAAGGGTTTCCCGCAATGCCAAATTGAAATTTATATGAACAATGGTTCTTCACAGGTCATATTTAACCCCGAAGAGGATTCAGCGCATGTTCCCATAGGCTCAAATTTGCTGCCCGAGATGCATAGCGGAGGCGGCGGGCTTTGTTCATATGTTGTGGGCCTGCCCGCATCTTCGAGACTACTGGGGACAGATCCGGGCCATACTGGGGGAAACCCCACACCTCATAGTAACAGACAACATACTGGAGTGCCTGTTGGGTTTACGAAAACGTACTAGGGCCCAGAAGGTTAACCTACGTTTCTTGGACTTAGCGGTTATACTGGCTATTAGAGCAATTACAATGCGATGGAAGTCCCCAAGGGGTCCCTCAGTACTGACATGGCGAGAAGAGGTAATTAGATGGGGCAGTGCTGAAGGGGCGGCGCTTAGACGAGAGGAGGCACGAGGGCTGAGGAAACGTCCCATTTCTATGGAATGGAACATTATGTTGGAGGAACTCACACAATTAGGCATCCCGCACACGTTCGTTATCCCTCATCCGGGATCACCTTAAGCTCACAATGGACAGCTATTATTGGCTAGAGGGAACTCCATGGTGCAGCCCATCACGCAACAGTAGTATAGGTCGACGATGTATGCTGACTTACGAGCAGGAGACAGGATAGAAGGCAGGGCTTAGGAGGATCAGGTAGGGGTGGGAGGGGGGTAGTTAATTTAGTTTAGGGCTTTGAGGATCAGACACATGACACGTTTCCTTTGAGGTATTGACAATACTTAGAAATGAATCCCCATGTTCTCTTATAATTAAGCTATATCTCCGTATGTTATGAACCGTTGGAAATAAAGATTTGAAGCTCTTAGAGTTAATTATGGTTGAAGGGGAGATAAGGATCAACAGAAATGTAAATGTCATAACTTGGATGTAATGCTATACTGTACTCTACATGAAGGCTCAATAAAGTTTGGTATAAAAAAAAAACTGCCATTATGACCTGGCAAAGTAAACCCTTTGCCAGGAGCAAAGCTTCCTTTTTTATACCTATGTGTCACCCCTAGGATAGGCACTGGACGGCCCAGAGGGCAGGGTGTAGTGTATGTAAAATGTTGGATATGTACATTTAGGTTTTACATGTCTTGGTAGTGAAAAACTCATAAATTCGTTTTTCACTACTGCAAGGCCTACCTCTCCCATAGGATCACACTAGAGTGTACTTATTACATTAAAAAAGCTGTAATTTCCAAATGGGAACAAGTAATCAGTTTGTTTCGTATTTTTAGAATTGTAATGATAAATCCAAACTCATAGACAAGTTGGATTTTAAATTACAATTTTGAAAATGCCACTTTTAGAAAGTTGGCATTTTCCTGCCTAAGCCATTGAGTCTTGAGACCTGTATTTTGGTCACATGACTGGCTGTAGCTGACAGTTGGGCTTTGTGTATTCCTCCTAGACAGTCACACCCAATAGAGAGCTTAGGTGTGCCTGGAAGGATCATCAATAGTAGTAAGGGAGGGAGTAGCTGGGCACAGCACTACTTATACTTGAATAGGCTGTGTCCTGCCTCCACACAAAGGGCTGCATATCCCCTTTAGGTAGTCTGGAACCAGGACAACTTAGGTAGGATTGCAAAGGTATACCTCTAGAAGATTTTACCTCACTTAAAGCGCACAACTGGGTATACATACTGGACATCAGACTCTTCAGTACACTTCTGGACCCGTGGATACTCTTCCAGGAAGGACTGCTTCTCTGAAGGAACGTCTGCCCTGCTGTGCTACCTTGCTACCTACTGCCCTCTGCCCAATGAGAAGAACTGAAACTGAAAATCTTGAACCCAGGACTCCTCAAGTGGCTCCAAGGGCTAGTCTTCTGGCCTCCTTTTCTGAGCCACAGGGACATACCGCACTTCTAACCACCTGCACCAGCACCCAGATCCAGCTGGAGCAAGCCCCTGATCCCCAAGCGGTCCCCTCAGGCACTGTTCCCTGTAAGGTGTGGGCATGCATGTGCGTGCACCTCTGTACCCCTGAGCGTGCAGTGCTGTGTGCGAAGCACGCACACACAGCACATCCCAAGATGTGCGCTGGTGAAAAAACACTCATGCACTTGCATTTAGTTTCTAAATATAGCACGGCTGTGGGGCTGATTGTGGGCCTTTTGAAAGTATTTATGTCAAATGCAGCCCATGACGCTGTAAGAAAAAAATGCATCGAGTTTAAAAGTACGACATGCGCTTTCAGATGCTCCTTAAAGCACCGGTCGTGTTTGTAGACTTGCTGCATTTCTTTTCTTAATGCAGCAAGGCAGCGGGTGGGTTGTGGGCCTTTCGAAAGAATTGATGTCAATCATAAGACTTCCTGTTACAATTTGGTCTGATACTCAAGGAATGATGAGCTGAGGACGTTACTCTTCATTTGGTTGCAGCGATATTGACCTGTTGTGCACGAGAGACGAGAGTTGTTCACAAAGTAAGAAGCAGTCAATATGATGCTTGCTGTTTTTTAAGGGAATATAGATTGCATGCCAACATTTTCAAACCCAAAGGGTTAGAATTTCAAAAAATATATAAGGGTAATGTACAGAGGTCATTGAGGCGGGAGACACTTAAAATAAAGACATTTGGACTGAGATGTAATATGGTTCCGAGGAAGTGTAGTTTTCTTATAATAAACATTCATTGCTTCTGTGAAGTTTCAGTAAAAGGAAGAGAAGCACAATCCTTGATTCAGTAGTATAAGTGATTATATTTTTAGTCTTTCCGTTTGCAAACATGCTCTTTCTTTCATATGAAAGAGCTATGCACAAAGTATTTATTTAAGTGTTTTTCTGTTGGAAAGATGATGGTGTGGACATGTATTATAAGAGATAAATTGCCCTCTGCTGTACATGATAAGGATATTGTAAGTTACCTTAGAGCTCTATAGTCATATAAATGAACTTGTGCTTCTACACGGTCATGGAACTCTTCTGTGACTCGTAGAATCCATATACTGTACGGTAAGGGGGTACTATATATCGTTGCCTCTGTATAATCAACATTCTTGACCTGAGCTACATGTTTTACCCTGTATCACCTACTATAAACCGTATATCCAAAAGAAATAATCATTCTTGACCTGAGCTACAACATGTTTTATCCTGCATCACCTACTATAAAGGATTGCGTAAAGACTTTTGTGTAGTGACAACTGCAGGTAGTGCTTCGAGGTCTATTATTACATCACTCCCCTTTACTCATCCCAAACCTCCTCCTACTGTTATGAACTCGACACAAAAGTAATAATAATACTTTCTAGACCCTTCCATCTTCTATCCCTCCACTACTCCTTTTCATTCCAAATAACAGAATAATATGTCCACCACTCAAATTAATTTAATATTTTCCTACCCTAAATCCCCACTAAGCCTGTTTGGGTTCCAGAGTAGTGTGCAACTCACCGAAAAGCACATCAACACCTCATCAGAGGTAGCAAGCGCTATATATATGCAAACCTTTTCCCTCTTCTATCCCTCCACTATCATTCTCAATGCAAATAACAGACTAACATATCCACCGGTTAAATTACTTTTGTATTTCATTATACTAATTCACCACTAATCCTTTATGGGTTCCGGAGTAGCGTGCTACTCACCGAAAAAGTGCTTCAACACCTCGTCAGGGGTAGTAAGCGGTATCTAAATGCAATTACAATACAATACAGTACAGCGCCCGTCACGGCCTGCATTTAACATAAATACTTTCAAAAAGCAAACCATCAGCCTCGCATTTAGAAAAGAAATGCAGCAAGTTTTATATAGTGCAAACTCAACCCAAAAGAATTGGAGCGATTTACATGATTTAATATTTCTTTTTTTCAGTATGCGTGGGGAGATTAATTGATTTGCACAGAAACACAGGATGTTAAGCTGACCAGAGACTCAAAACCAATCTCCTAAGTCAGCAGCTCAAGCGTTAAGCCACAAACTTTACCACAAGAGCGGAAGCATTTTCATTACTATGTGTAACTTTATGCAACAAGCATCCACTGACAAAGCCAATAGTCCTGGCTTCTTGTAGGTGTAATGTTACTTGTATTATATATTTGGATGCAATGACAGAAGCAGCAAAATATCAGTCGGGTGGCACATTATGCGACACACACATTTTTAGCTTAACTGCTTTTAAGCCACACCCTTAATTGCATCGGTCACACCCCTTTAGAACCCCTTAGTTTTTTTCATCCCACTTAAAGCCCTGGTCTACACGCGCAGTCGGGTTCATGGCACACATAGCCCTGGCTGCAGCGCACAGAGACCTTACTCAGTTGCACACAGTGGCAAAAATTTGAGGGAACATTGCCTTCAGGTCCTGGATCCTTGGTGTGGCCTGAGAGGAGCTAAACTGATTTTTTGGGACTCTTTGGCACCGCAACTGGGCCAGGTGGTGCCGAACCAATATCACTGGCACAGCCCAGCAACGCAAAATTTTGTGAGCCTTACCCTTCATGCTACAGCATCAACCACTCATGTGGAACGACACAGCGAAGCACCGAGCCAACCATCTGCCACGCCAACAGGATCTTCGTACTTCCTGCAACGTCCTTCCGCAACTCTTCCCTGCTCGACGCAGCCTCCACCATGAAGGGGCTCTTGATGCTGGACTGAGAAGGTAACTTTGCAGCAGGACCAACCTGGTCCCTCTATCTGACCTGCGCTCCATCACAGTTGTCCTGAACTTGTGACTAGTCGTGGTTGGCACTTTTTTGCTATTTTACACCTAAATGTTCCAAAATTTATAACTCCGTTTTTACTGATTGGATTTTTGCCACTTAGGTCTTGTTTTATGTATTACATTTTGCTCTATTTTTCTAAACTGGTGAGGGATCCTGTTGTCGTCTGGCCTCCAGCTCTGAGCCACAGGGATATAACAGGCTCCCAATCACCTGCACCTGCACCAGCCCCAAGTGGTGCCCCTCAGGTCATGGACCCTTGGTGTGCTCTCAGAGAAGCTGAAATTCCTTCTTACTCGCACAGCCCAGCAACACAAAGTTCCGTCAACCCAACCCTTCGCAGTACAGCATTGACCACTCACGTGAAGAAACACAGAAGAACCAGCCTGACAGTCCACGAAGCCAACAGGTTCTTCGCGCTACAGCGATGACCGACTGCAATGCCCTGCCTGCTCTTTCGGCTGCATCGACGACCATCTGCAAGGCTTCCGTGCTCCTCGTAGTCTACTCCACCGCGAACAGGACTCTCGGCATTGGACTGAGAAGGAACTCTTAGCTGGACTAAACTGGTCCCTGAAACCAATCCAAGCTCCATCGTCGTCAATGTGAACTTGTGAATGTCTCCCGGTCCCACACGACCAGACAGTCGCAGTTGCCGCTATGTACTTTTTGGCGCTATTTTACACTTAAATCTTTAAAAATTCATAGCCTCGGTTCTACGGATTGTATTTTTGTTGTTTTGGTCTTGTTTTCTTTATTAAATTTTGCTCTGTTTCTCTGAACCGGTGTGTGATGCTTTTATGGTGTGTTTTCACTGTGTTACTGTTTGGAGTTTCACACAAATACTTAACACATTGCCTCGAAGCTAGCCCTGAATGCTCTGTGCCGGGCTACCACAGGGCTGAACACAGGTTAATTTGGAATTTGCTTGTGACTTCACCCTGAGGAGGATTGTGTACTGTGATATATTAAAAATAACCAACCTGCATACACAAATTACACGTGGGAACTTGCTATTGCATGGCAAAATAACTCAAATAATTAAAATACGTACGCATATTAACAGTAGTACATATGATAGTTAGATATTGCATGCTTTATGTTGCTTTGTGATGTTTGCACCTTTCTAGAGGACCGTAAAGGTGAATATACTGCTTTAAATGTCGCTATATGCTAGGAAAATACTAATACGTAAAGGGATTAGTGAGGGTATAACATTAGCAGCATCATTTCTTGGTATTAATTATTCTTTTGTGTCTGTTTCGCTTAAATTGACATCTTGGCCTAACAAAAGATGGCGGCAGAGTACGGATTCAGAAGTGGTCTCCATCTCGTGATGCGCGAAGGCTAGTGCGCAGAATCGGATGGTACCGTGAATTCCCTAACGACCTCTGTACACGCCGTTCCTGTCAAGGATAGGTTATTGGTGACCTGCCAAAGACCCCAGAAGACCAGAACTGTTATAAATGAACAATGAATGTTTTAGAAACATTGCAACATTCAGAATTTGTCATAGCCGGAGAACTCATCAGCAAAATCCCTGTGAACCTGGACTATACAGAATCGGACGATTTCTCCTGACCAATCACCTCCTTTCTCGCCCAAAAATGTTTCATGTTATCCCGAAATTTAATATAAAAAGAGTAGTAGAATAGGGAGGAGTTACCGCTATTCTTTCCAGATGACGGATGCTGGCACAACTTTTTGTCCATTGATGATCCTTGGGACTATAACGTGCTGAGCAAAGGACTTTGGACTTTGAGATCTGGCCTGAATAACTGATTTTGGAAAGATTACTAAAAGCATCAACTGCATGCCCGGTGGTTGATAGGGCCTCTCTGGTGTTTTATGGCACCATAAGGTGTATTCAGGTATGCTGTGGAGACCTCCTACAGCCAATGGGTGCGACGACGAACAATGCATGTTGACACAAGCATCATTGTAACTACATTATCTCACCCATCTTATATTGCACCTGTAGCAACACAAGTGAGGGTAAACTTACAATTAAAGTCAATGCCACAGATAGCAAGTTAATTTTCAAGCTCACCATAGATAAAATTATTTGAGTCCCTGAAGATATGCACTACCTTACATGATGTAACAGCCTATGTGCAAGTATAGGATTTATACAATGCATCCCAAAATTAGACAATTATATTCAATATTTGATGATTTTGTAGTCATGTTTTTTTAACTGAAGTAAAGATATCTGATTGGAATTAGATGATTATATGATAGAGTCAATTTTGCACAATATCTGGCAGGTGTTTAAATGGTTACAAGGAGCTAAAAGGTAGCTTTTCACATTGTTCCCCTCCATTTTTGGCCCATCAAAATGATCTTTTTCTTACAGTACCTCTGAAAGTGCGATTTGTCCTTTTTCAGATCTTGCAATAGGACTATCTGGGCCACCTTTGGTATAGAGATCCCCAATAAATTTTCTAGAAAAACAAATACAAAAATAGCATACATTATTAACGTAATTCTCAAATTGACCATGTTTCTATAAGGGGCAGGCAGTCTTGCAGCAGTAACTCTTAGGGAGGCATGCTATACATTAACGCTAGTAAAATTCCAGTCCACTGCTGGTAATCTTTATGATCACATTAACCTGACAAAAATACAGCCATGCCTAGCTGTGAAAGAAAACCAGATTGCTCTTAAATAAAATCTTTTCCTGGAAAAAAGCAACACTATATCGAAAAATCCTAAAAGGTAGATAGTTAAAAATGTTTGCCTACATAGCAAATTGGTCAGCATTTTACAGCACACATAAACGCCAAATTTTATAAACTATGGTTGATCTAACCTGTATGGCTCCCTCGTGTGGCAGCGCAGCACAGTGCATGTTCTGTAATGTCAACGTAGGCGGAACGAAGCAAAAGAAACTTGCGATTAAGCCTGGGCAAAGCACTACGCTACGCTCGCGTAGTTTGCGAAGTTTGCACTACTTCGCTTTACGCGAATTACACTTAGCACAGTGCAAACACGCGTAGCGTAGTGCAGCGGTCATTTTTTGCTTGCTCGCGGTCCTCAACGTCAAGTTGGCGACCGCGAGCAAGCAAAATGACATGCCGGCAAGACTTTTTCCTCGTTCGCGATCAGCAACATCAAGTTGCCGATCGCGAGCGTGGAAAATAAACCTCCTGGCGAGATTCTCAACGTGGGGAGGTCAGGTTTCTCATTGCAAGTGGTCGTGTATGCTTGCGTCCGCTCGCGATGAGAAACTACCAGGCCGCGTTGAGATAGCTGCCGCTCGAGTAAAAATCTACTCGAGCGGCAGAAAACTACAGCTCGCACTGTGCAAGATGCCGTTTTCAATGATTGCACAGTGCCGGCTGCTTGTCCGCACTGTGTAATCATTGAAAACGGCATCTTGCACAGTGCGAACAGGGTACTACGCAGTTCGCGAAGTGCTACGCGTAGCTCGCGTAGTGCAAAGTGCACTTTGCGTAGCTACGCCTAGCGCTACTTCGCGAACTACGCCCAGGGTTACTTGCGATACATCAGGGCTCATCTCGAAGCACACTGAAGTCCAAATTTGAACTGTTTGGGACCTCCAGCAAGGAGAGGTTGAGGCCTACTAGCGAGCTCCTCTTAGCAGACAAACTGACATCTTCTGCACAGTCTGTCTGTAAGAGACATTTGGAGAGGCACATATAAAAGAAGATGCCTCTATGATGTCAAACTCACTGACGTGCATGGAGCAGAAGTCAATACTAGAAGGCCACAATCCTTGCCACAAGACTCATCTCTCACCCTCAACCATTATCCCAGTCTTCAATTTGAGCCATTTGAGACCTAGTAATTTCCACAAAAATACCCACACATTCTTCAAACTGTGCTGCTTTGACCAGCACACTTCCACCAAATTGTACCCTAATGTGTTGCGGATGCCATTACAAGACTTAATTGAGAATACTATTTATAACACCAGAAACTACATATTTAATATAATTACTAATGACATCACATTGATAAAACAGAGTCTAAATGTTTTCAGGAAGATTGTTCAGAAACCTACTTTTATAAAACTAGAAGAGACCTGTTTTGTGACTCTCTAAATGTTCCTAATTTGCAGCTGCATTAGTGAGGGTTTCATTTCCCATCTTCTCATCAGTATTACTCTCCCAGTTTCTTTTTGCAACTATTACTATCAATGACTGAGAAACTGACACATATGACAAAAATGAATTGTAAGGGATCTATTAGCTGGATCCTCAAGACTCAGACACTCGATTATGGAGTATAAAAATATTGTGGCACCAAAATATGGTGATCCAAGCATTGAGAACCAAAATATCCTGAAGACAAGTGCACATAGGTAAGTATAGATCCACTATTCTTAGCTTGACATCTATGCACTTTGAAAATATAAGTTTTAATTGTGGGAAATCCATATTTTCTCATTTATACTCACTTTCATAATATTTTGGTTGTCAATATTTAGGGCACAATAGTTTTGTGCCAAGATATGTATATCTTGGTATTCCAGTGGTACACAAGACCCTACAAACCAAGTAGGGGGCCAACAGTATTGTGCTCAAAAGTATATATTTAGGCACAGTTTTATTGTGTCTAAAGTCATTTGGTCATTTGGTAAGCCTTTACTGGTTTGAAAAATGGGTTGCGTGAATGCCAAAAAGCCATTTTGTGGTCACAAACCTCTAATTTGGGAATAGCAGGGTTTTTTGACATCTAGCCCCAAATGTCTATCAATATATTTCCAAAGTACATTCAAGTAGTAAACATGTAAACAAAACTATGTGTGTCTGCTCGAATTTCATTCACGTTTTTACTGACACTATGGGCCTTGTTACGATGTCTCAACATCATTTCGGCACTGGATCATCAGACAAGGAGTCAGTGGTCCCAACAGCCCAATTGTGATACTACCGCTGTGCAGGAAGCCGTAAAATGCTTTTTACTATTGCGTCTTATGCAGTTACCCAGGAAAAGGGCTGCTGCACAAGCCACTATAGTAAAAAGCATTTTGAAAACATTCATGCACCGTGTGTGCCTAGCACATGGTGAATGGATGTTTAGATGGGCACATATGACCCACGAAGGGTGGGGATGCTGCTGGGGGCCCTCAAAGTCCCTTTTCGACAGCCTTTTCATGGCCGTGGGAAAGCCACGAAAAGGCTGTTGGAAACTGACAACCATAATTCATCTGGCGGTGCCTCCCCAGGCACCGCCTCCATTGTAAGGATTATGCTCCACCTGCTGCCCCAACTGGATATTGAGGCTGTTGGAGGTGGCGGTCTGGCCCCCTGCCCAAATCACTCTGACTGTCTGTATTGTAATCTGGAATTCGGACCGACACCCTGGATGTTGGGCAGTCCTTCACCGATGGCCTGTCAGTGGCGGCCCGCCTGACATCGTAATCGGGTCCTATCCATTGCATGCCTCCGCTGCTTGTATTTCACTTATTACAACAGAGTTGTTTATGATTACCAGACTTCCAGCAGCCCTCTGTGATAAATATGTTATGTACCTTCTTTTTTACTTTAGTATACTTCCTGATTTTTGGTTGCCGATAATCAGGCCACAATATTTCGTACCACATTATTTAGAACTCGGTATTCCAGTAGTATGCAAGACTCTACACACCAAGTAGGGCACCAACAGTATTGTGCTCAAAACTAAGTGTATCTTTATGCAAAGTTTCATTGTGTCTGAGGACATGAATTACTGGTGACTTGCTAATCATGATCTCCTGTTAAAAGAGAGGGGCTTCTTCCATCCACTTTTTAGCTTTATCTTCTTATCTTTAGTGCCCTCTTGCCAGAAGATGTGTTGTAGTTGCATTTCTATAGTGCTTCCTACTCCTGATGAGAGACATAAGCGTATTTGACACTGGATAGCTTGCTACTATGTGGGCATGCTTGGATCAAAGAGAGCGGGTTACTGGTGTAGCCGGTGTCTGAAGTGTTTTGATGTCGGGCATGATGACCAGAGGGATGCTCACAGAGTGGTTTTGGTTCTGTGCCCTCGCACATGTTGAATCAAGTATAGTGATAGATAAAATGCTTAGGCTTATAAAGGCACTACTGTGTGGAACAAGAAAGTTATATAAATGCATCGTGTCCTACGATAGGTGTGTTGCATAGACTGCCCCTATTGTGTCCCTGTGAAGATATAGCTGCAATTATGAACAGAGTGCAGTGAAGGACAATCGGGGATAGCTGTGCATTTACTTGTGCCTACCATCCTTGGCCAGGCTGGTTCCGTTTCTGGTTGCTTGAGCCTATGTCATCCACCTATTCCAACTGACTGTAAGGGATTCTATCTACTGCTGTGGTACTCTTCGTCATTAGCTTGGGAAGAGCCAAGTCTTCACTAGCTTACTTGGGGGTCTTCCATGTTTCTTGTCTTTGCTAGGAGAGTGTTCCAAACAAACATGGAGAAGGTGGATGCACTGATGCATTTATTTTGGTACAGAGGAGATCAGCTGAGGTGCCACCCTATAGGGGATGGGGAATATCTGTGAATATTTTTGCAACTTTACTTGAGGGAAGGTGGACCCTTGCCATAGTTGGCCTAGTGGATGATGCAAAGAGCTGGAAAGTGAAGAGCCTTTTATTGGTAAACAGGAAAGGACTTTGAGAACAAGTAAAATGCAATTCCATATACATAGATGTAGAAGTTGTTCATCTATCACATTTTGGATTATCTGCCTTCATCACAGTAGTAAGAGTGGGGCCTGTGGGTAGAATGTTTGTTTAGTCGAGAAGAAATATGACAAAGGAGCTGTTGCTAAAAGTTTCTGGGGAAAGCGTAGATGATCTAGACTTGCCAGAGAGCTAACATGATGAAGTAGGCACTTCTAGTGACTTAGTTCAATGTTAGGTTATGCTGAATACCATGATCACTCCAATGTTTTGCACTTATGTGAATATTTCTGCTAGCGCACAGAGTTTGTGGGGCATGATGGTGAAGGTTTCTAATTCTTCCGTGCTTCACAAGTTAGGATCTCTATTTTGAATGAACCAAGATTAATAAAGGTGAATATCTAGGAGTTGGGAAATGATCAAATCCTAAGGTATGCCAAAGGTGGTGCTAAAATAGGTGGTATTATTGGGACAGAGAGGAATGAGGAGGCAGACCTAAAGGATTCTGGATCTGTTAGACAGGTAAAAGGAGATTCAGTCGGAAATGTGGTGGTAGACTGTCAAATGCAGTGAATAAGTCGAGAAGCAGAAGTGAAGCAACTCCTTTTCTCTTTACATGGTCTTCTGCTTGTTTCAGATACAAATGGGGCCGGTGCTGTGCCTCTGGTTTCTTAAAGATCTAAATATAGTTCAGTTGTTTCAAAGTAGGATTTTTTTGAAGACCAAGCAAATCTGGGCCTACAACACTCTTTCGATTAGTTTACTCAGGAATTAGTAATTTGAGATTGGACTATTGGCAGCTGGGATTTCTGAATCTACAGTGTTCTTCACAAGTGATTAAAAGTAGGCGATTTATAAGTCTGAGGGGTCAGTGCTTATTAAGTCAGCAAGTTACTGACACTAGTCCTAGACTGAGCAGTTGCATTCATGGAGAAAGTGAAGTTCTTGAAGGATTTTGCAGGGCGGGAGTCTGGCGGTGAGCTGAAAAAGTCGCTAGCCGTCACCAAATCCTCAAATTGAGAAAATGAGGGTTTACTGAGTGAGACAAGAGTCTGATGTGTGTTGATTAACGTGTTCTTCTTAATCTTGGCCAGAGTGTCTAAATGGAGTAAGTCCTGCTTCTGAGGAGATGATCCAGTATACTCCCTTTAAAAAAAACATCCAGTTTGATGGTTACTCAACCATCAAGTTATGAGATGCAGATACTCTGCCACCAATGTCCCTCCAAGAGGAAGGTACTACTGAGCCCATAACCCATCACTGAGCTTGCTTCCAGTCTGATCTAAACAATCTGCCCCTCTCACCCACAGAGTGGTGCTGCCACCTCAAGCAGACAATGGCACATGGACCTTCTGTCCCATGGATCCATGGACTAACTTAGCTCAAGGATATCTAAAATAACTATGAATACTAAATCTGCACCGTTTTTCAGAAGCTGGATTCTGTAGATCTTTTGTTAGATTTGGCGCAGCCGAAACATTTCTGAATGTTTCCATAATTTGGAAAAACTCAATGTTGACGAACTGAGTAAAATATTACAAAAAAGTCTTCAGGGTCCTAGTGAGCCCACTACATTCATTGCATCACCCAGGACTCACATGTGAAATCCAGAAAAGTAAAACAATGTATTAAAATAGGAGTTAATTTTCCAATGCTTTCTAACAGAAGGAAAATGTACCATAATAAAATAGGCACTGTGGGAGCTTCTGTAAAAACTGATAAAATACAATTAACAGTTTGCCATGCTTGAAAACTGAAGCCGAACAAAGGCTTCCTCGCTTCGCATACACAGGTCCCCTGATAATCGTCCCACTGAATAGCCGTGATTAATATGCCAAGAAACCCGCAAGGACCATAGTTATTAATGGGTACAATTTGTTTATCCTCCCATTAAAATACTAAGAAGGCAAACATAATGAAATTGTGGCATCAGACAATTGCAAGATCTAAATAATGGGCTATTGAGATTCTCAGTGGGTGCATTACTTCCTAGCAAAAGCACCAGAACCTTCTGAATGAGAGAGACTTTGGTCAATCCTATAGGGAATCTGTATTGGAGGAATTCATTAATTGGAAAATTCGAGTGGAACACCTCTGGTAATTTTGGAGCAAAGAAATCAAAGCAATTTTCAATAAACTGAAAATCTTTCCTGAGTACTGTACAAAGGTTTATAAATTACACGCATTGGCAGTTGTCCACCCTACAGATAAAAGGACCGCTCTGCGAGTTCACAAAAATAATAAATGCCCATCAATATTCAGAACATGAAACTGATGTTAATCGTTTACACAATACACGCGAAATGATTTCTAATTCCATGTGGCAGTATTTCTTATGCCAATCACACATCTGTTCTATCAAAACAAACAAACAAATTATGGGTGTGAGACTCATATTGGCATCCACTAACCAGATGCTTCAGGGTTTTGAAGCAGATCATACTTGGAGAAAGAAAATATATATTTCCACACCCTAAATTCTTTGGGAAACCTATGCAACAGTTTATTGAATGGCACAGCAGGAGAACTCTCTTCCTAATGTCTCCTTCGTGCCCAAAGTCATAGGTGAAAAATTTGTCATTTTATCAGAAATAGGCAGTATATAGGACCTTGGAGTATCCTGATAAGTTAGATGCACAAGCGACCATGAAAGTGCCCTACGTCAATAGCGGTGCTCCACCTTGTAGTAAATAGAGCTCAAAAGGTATTAGACATCAGGCATTCCTGTGGGGGAAAATTGTGGTAAAGTGCATAACTGTTTTAAAACGGAAAGGGTGTATATGTGAATACCATTAGTTGAAATTAGAACAAAAAAGATTACATGGGAGAAGTTGCCTGGTTCTTGAGGACCCAGCACCGACGGATGCTGGAGCTAAACTTTACATCACATAATGTGAGCAAATGAAATATGAATACAAGTGTCTGACTTATTGGCACCCAGGGTTGATAGTTCCCACTGTTTCCCCACACCATCTCTCTCATATCCATTCTTTCCTTACGCAGCACATTCAGGGATATGGCACCAGAATGTTGTGGCTCAAATATTGTTTGACAGAAATATTGAGTCTTGAATATAGTTTACAAAACTATTGCCCTATTGGAGTCCACAATAGAAAATGTGTGATATTTTTATAAATGATTTTTAAGTCACAATATTTATATCAAACAATAGTTTATTAATATTCTGACACACAATCCATCAAAAACTATTTCCTCAAACTAGTTATTGAAAGTGGTGGACATTCAACAGGAGTGGTTCTGCAGTGGATGGTAGCCTCTGGACCTGGTTAAACCCCTCTGCCCCAGTCAAGGTCACCCGCAACCTAGGCTTTCTCTTTGATCAATCTCAACACCTTGCTCAAAAAACAAGGACTTTCTCTATGGTCATGCTTTTGGCAGCTTCATGGTTGCCGATGCCTGGATTCCTGCAATTCTTTGCATCTGGGGCTTCCTGCGCATATCTGTCCAGGCACCTCCAGCATGTCTGTCCATATCCTACTTGCGCTGTCCCCAAAATGCATAAATTTGTAAAACTAATTATGATACTTGCTCAGTTACTACCTGAAGCCTAAACACTGAAACACTTTTCTACTCGCTCTTGGCAAGCATACCAATCACATTGATTCCAGCAAACATCGGATATATTGATTTTTTTTATGCCCACTTTGTAAAGTTTTTTACAGTCTTTTGTGTCTTTCATGCTTCTGAGCTGGCCAGGCCGTATTTGGCTCAGGGACAGACACAAGTGGTGCTTCTCAGGAGAGTAGCCAGGTCACTTTCAGTGCCTCGGCTGGTGACTGTCACTTTTTAAAGTAGTCTCATCTTGTATTGGTGGCTTTAATTATGCATGGATAAAAAAATACCAGCATTGGCAGATTTTCATAAATGTTTGTGCCATCGTCGACATGCAAATACTGCTCACACCAGTAAACATAAAATTTGCCTGATGGCAAGTGTAGATATATAGCGTTTTCATGGGAATATCTCCTGCATGGTGATCTAGCATTTAACCCTGCCCCGAGTGCCAACTGCTGGTGAATCTTGCACCCAGACGTTCATGTTGGCCCGGGTGTCATACTAACCTAATGTTTGAGAAGAGGTCATAGCCTGCCCTTGACAACGCAAGGTCCAGAACCTGTTGGTTGACCTGAAGGGATGCACTAAAAGAGCCCTTGTAGTCAACAGAGCTCTACTGTCCCAGTCCTGGATTTAGCATATACTGAGGTTGTGGTGTTAATAGTGATGTTGATGTACGCAACATTACGAGGATCTACAAAAATGAAATTGAATCACTGTTGTCAAAATCAAATCCCCCGATATGACCTCTCGATCAACCCAGAATGAGAAATACGTGGTCAGGCAGGCCGTGCGACACCTATGACAGATCACCGGTGAGGTAGCACCTAAC
The DNA here is from genome assembly GCF_964204655.1 of Triturus cristatus. Lineage (NCBI taxonomy): Eukaryota > Metazoa > Chordata > Amphibia > Caudata > Salamandridae > Triturus > Triturus cristatus. The sequence continues at coordinate 1,786,031,025 of NC_140589.1, read as the reverse complement.
CAGCAGGACAGATCACCGGTGAGGTGGCACCTAACCAGCAGGACAAATGCACAAACAGGAAAAACCCAGATTAGTCCCACTGATAGGCAGCAACACTACAATGGTCCTAGGAAATTATCCTCAATAAAACACACATGGCCAGAGCGGCGTGCGTTCCCAAAACACCATAAAGTTAGATGCCACATAAAGTTAGGAACACTCAGCCAATCTAGAAACTGCACATACTACACGCACAATTATCACACGCTCCCCTTGCCAGACATCTGGACACATTACCCACTGGTCCGCTTTGTGTCCACGTAAGGTCAAGACCCACCTGCATCTGTCATTAGGTGGGAGTTAGTCATGGCTTCATGACAGGGCCCACATTACACTTCCGAAACAGGATCTATGAATTGTTTTTATGATGCCTCAAGAAATGTATAAAAAGACATTCAAAACGATTGTACTTTGAGCAAGTCCTCAGGCCCCTTTCTGAATGCTGCACTCCCGGCCATAGTGCTTGCTTCAACCAACTGCTCCTGTTTTTCCAAACGCCTCTGGTCTTTGTTTTTTCGAGGTACATTCATATTCAAGCAACAGTGGCAGTGTACCATACACTGCAAATCCTTAAAATCGTTAGTGTGATCAGACCTTCTTATCTTGTTGTGAGAGTATGTGAAACCCAGAACCTTAAGCATAAATTCGGTGTACAGGTCACATACATACACAGTGTGCGTGTAATATGTGTGAGGACTGTGCGAGTCTGCATCCCGTAGCCAGTGGGATTCATTTTAGATGCCCCCTAATTTGGCGCAACACAATAAGGGAAAGGAGAACAGGTTCCCCGGATAATGAACGTGCATTGCTTGCACTCCTGTCACTGCAGGGTGGAGATTCGGGCACTAAAGTGAATCGGTTGGAGACAGGGCTAACTTTAGAAATTCTATGAAGACTTTGGAAGCTAGAAGCTGCTGATTAATTCTTCCTGAGCGCTGTCGTTTGGTGGATGGCAGAGGTGAGGAGTGAGACTGCAGTTTCTGTTGTTCAAAGTGAGGGCGTTTCTAGATCAGGCCTTCCCATTTGTCTGTTCCTTGTTACTGCTCAGTAAGGCGGATGGCAGCCAGGTGCAGAAACCTCACATGCCACTGTGCCCATGTTGTGGGCGCTAAAGCTTGTAGACCATTCTAGTGCTACCTGCTGCAAGAAGCATCACTTTGCACAAAGGCTGTGACAGGGGAGCAGCCCGAGATGGACACTTCAAAGAGAACCATCCCAAACCGATTCTGAGGTTTGAGACAGTGGATCTACAGCCCCTGCCATGAAAATAAATGTGCATAAAAGTGGAATCCAAACCAACCTTTTAAGGACTTTGTGTATGACCATTGCTGGTTTCTGCGTGACAGCCAGTCTCGGGTGGTGAGGCGACATCACCTGATGTCTGCAATTTCTGCTGGTGAAGCTCAGAGTCTGCCTATTGCCTAAAGGGATGTCTGCTTGCTGAAAGGAACAAGTATTTGCAATGCACCAGGTCTTGCATTTACAAAACTCTTATAAATCAGAGACCTCTTGCATTACAAATGCTTGTTTGTCTAAGTGCCCATGCAGCGCTTTCACTTTAATGCTGCTCGCTCGCGCCCCTTACCTTAGACGAGCCATGTCTAAAGGAATTGGAGTGGCCGACATGAAAGTGGAAGTGTCAAAGCCGACGGGGGTATGGCAGTGCCGGACTTTGAGTGGTACTATTTAGCGGCACAGCTGCAGTGGCTCACTCAAGCTGTGGCTCGGGAGTTCTGGGGCCCAGATGGTCCCAAGGGACGGTGGGTCCCACGCTATATCTTGTCCTTTATAGTACTTTAGCAGAAGATGCGCCTCGGACCGCTTACTAACGAATAGCGGACGCTGAGATTGTGCTGGAATCGGAGCCAGCGTCGGGCTAGATTCGCCAGCCCGTATGCCCCGGAGATCCCGCTGGGTATGTGCACGGCCCTCCCGCATGGCGGGGACTGGACGGCATTAGCTGAATGGGAGTTCAAGTGCTGTGAGACCTCTATGAAGACGGAATCCTATTGTCATTTTAAGCCCTGCAGGGTAGATTTGATCTCCCGCGGGGGGATTATTTGCTGCATTCAGCACTAACCTCGGCAATGCAACGATACTGGAGGACGGGATTGTCGGAACCACTGACCTCAATGGCGTGCCAATATGTACTAATGGCTGCAGGAACCTTTAAGGCTATTACGTGCCTTTATAGGCGCATGTTGACTGAGGCACTAAAGCCGTTGCGCGAGTTGCAGGAGAAATGGGAAGCGGATTTAGGCAGGGAAATTCCCGAGAAGACATGGGCCCAGTTGGTTAGGAGAGCCTGGAAGAGCACGAGGAATGCCAGATTTCAATTGGTGCAATTTTATATACTACATAAAGCGTACTTGACACCAGCTAAGATTAATCAATATTTTAATGCGGCTGCCGCTCAGTGCCCGAGATGTGGTTTAGAGGGGGCCAACTTCCACAATATGATGTGGGGATGTACGGTTTTGGGAACGTATTGGGAGGAAGTGCTAGATTT